>NC_064630.1:151438649-152652399 GCF_023864275.1 Schistocerca cancellata
CTAAGGTCACAGAGGCTTTGAAAGCTTTGTTTAGTTTGAAAAATTAATATATCTAAACAGCAATAGCACAAATTGACTTTGAAGTTTGATTTCAAGTCTGAAATTCTCTCATCTTCTGATAACTCATCAAAATATCGCTTTGTCATCTTCCATCTTTTATTTTAGAAAACAGTTGTTACTCCCGACTTTTGTGCTAGGTCTCTGTATTAGTTTAACAAACCATGGAATTAATTTTGATTTCTTATTTCGCTCAGTCTATTCAAAACATTAGTTAATAAAATACTGGCTTCCTGTAAGTCTTTATTTTCATGCTGTAGAGCCTTAGAAACTGGATTAATGATTTCAAATAATGAATTAAAAAAGGTGACAACCACTACAAAGTTGTAGTTCTCTAAAATATTAATTACACTTTTACATTCGCCACTCTCGTTTTTTTTTTTTTTTTGTGGAAGTTAAAGTTATCTGGAACAAAGTTTTCATTATTAATGAATAATTTTTCTTTATAGTCGATAAAGCATTGTGTCTTGAAGATCATCTAGTATGGCATACCTTTTTAAGGGTAACTATATATTTTAAATATTTATCGTTACTAAGCACTTATGAGCATTTTATATTATTGCCAATGTTTTTCCAAATTATCGAAAAAAATTGACACTTGAGAAACATGTTTTGCAGCATCATTTAAAATTAAATTTAAAACATGTGCTGTAAAATAAGTATAATCGGAATTTCTTGAATGTTCTTTTATAAGGGCTTGTAATCCTCCATTCATACCTGACATAACATTTGTTCCAGCGTAATCCTACCTCCTACATCTGGACAAATCAATTCAATATTCTTTTACAGTATTAAAAATTTCAGTTTTAAACCCTTCTGCACTACTATCAGCTACTGATATAAATCCCAAAAAGGACTCACAGATTTTTATTTTATTAGGCACGTGATCATCATTTCCTACTATCGAGACGTATCGAAAAATTGCAGAAAATTGGTCGGTTTTTGACAGTCTTGAATTGCATCCAAAATAAGCACCAGAAAAGGAGCTTTTTTAATTTTTAAAACAATATTTTCTCTAACTGCGGTAGCAAGTGAATTAAGAAACTCATTTTGAATCATGGGGCTTAAGTGACTTATTTCACCTTTTGGATTTAAAAGAAGTTTCTTCAGAATAGGATCATAATTTGATAGTAAACGTAAAATTGACCTGAAATTTCCAGATTCAGAATTCTCACCTCTTAAATGTAAATTACATTAAGCTAAAGTAAATATGACAGTAATAACGTGATGCAATACATATCACCAGAAAGGAATTTTACTATTAATTTCATTTTGTAGTAAAGCATCGATTGTGTTACCTTATAACCAATTATCAAAGACAGAGTCACGTTAACATGCTGCTGTGAGTTTTCATGGTCAGATATATAGTGTGTAAAATTTCTTCCAATTAAAACACCATTAACCCATGCGGAGTAGTATGATTTGCTTTGACCATCTGCAAATAATCAAGAGACATGACAATATGAATTGTTTAAAATATTAGGATAACATAGACATGGCCTTGAAAGTTTTGTACCAGTCTTATCAAAATAGCTGGCCGTTGTGGCCGAGCAGTTCTAGGCGTGACTGCTATTGTCGCAGATTCGAATCCTGCCTCAGACATGGATGTGTGTGATGTCCTTAAGTTAGTTAGGTTTAAGTAGTTCTAAGTTCTAGGGGACTGATGACCTCAGATGCTAAGTCCCATAGTGCTCAGAGCCATTTTTTTGTCGAAATATGAGTAATGATAGACTGAAAGACATTGCTTTGTTTCTGGATCTTTCAGAAACTGCCTTTGTGGTTTAAATGGGCCCTGTTGTTCGCATTCAGTAAGGGTGTCACCAAAATTTTCTCTATCTGATGAACATATATTATGAAATTCCTCATAGTTATTAAGATCTTTGGTATGGGTTTCTGCTATTTCCCAAACCTCTGGCAGACTATGTGCTCCAGATGATTCTAAAAATAAAATGAAGTAAAATTAATATTATGTATTTTTGGAAATTATTCAAAATTGTAGGGCTAAAATATTAATTAAACAAATATTTTATTTTTTAAATTAATCTTTAACCCAGGCCCAGTTGTTTCAAGGGCCTTCTTGATGACACAACGTCAAAGTGAGCCATATTTTATAGGTAGCTCTGTCTTAAAATTGCAGCGGTGTGTGTGTGTGTGGGGGGGGGGGGGGGTTGCAAGGTGCAGAAGGCAGATGAACAACGGTGTGGTGGTAGGAGTGAAACAAATGGGCCTAATTTACGCCATATTATTCAGTGCAAGCAAAACACATGTGTGGGCACACACATACTCCATTTTCAAGTCATGCCATACGATTGCTACGGTGGAGGTTCAATGAATACATGTCATATTTCGTGGAAGCCCTTTCTTTGCAGAGTCATTCATATTCATATGTGGTATATTTTTCAAATAGAGGATATGACAAAGTGAGATGGTTCTGATACAGATATTTCATGAGTAAGAGAAGACTGACATTTAAAATACGGTACTTATTAGCCTTTTACGATCCTGTTAAGTCTCCTTGAGGCGTTGAAAAATTAATAGATAATGTGCCAGGAAATCTTCCCTCACCTGTCTATTAATATTAGAAATTCAAAGCGCTCAACAAAGTTGTGAGAAGATTTTTTGGAGCCGAGTGGACCAAGTCTGCACCAGAGACTGAAAGTAGTATGCTTATTTTAAAACGTAATGTAAAATACACTCCTGGAAATTGAAATAAGAACACCGTGAATTCATTGTCCCAGGAAGGGGAAACTTTATTGACACATTCCTGGGGTCAGATACATCACATGATCACACTGACAGAACCACAGGCACATAGACACAGGCAACAGAGCATGCACAATGTCGGCACTAGTACACTGTATATCCACCTTTCGCAGCAATGCAGGCTGCTATTCTCCCATGGAGACGATCGTAGAGATGCTGGATGTAGTCCTGTGGAACGGCTTGCCATGCCATTTCCACCTGGCGCCTCAGTTGGACCAGCGTTCGTGCTGGACGTGCAGACTGCGTGAGACGACGCTTCATCCAGTCCCAAACATGCTCAATGGGGGACAGATCCGGAGATCTTGCTGGCCGGGGTAGTTGACTTACACCTTCTAGAGCACGTTGGGTGGCACGGGATACATGCGGACGTGCATTGTCCTGTTGGAACAGCAAGTTCCCTTGCCGGTCTAGGAATGGTAGAACGATGGGTTCGATGACGGTTTGGATGTACCGTGCACTATTCAGTGTCCCCTCGACGATCACCAGTGGTGTACGGCCAGTGTAGGAGATCGCTCCCCACACCATGATGCCGGGTGTTGGCCCTGTGTGCCTCGGTCGTATGCAGTCATGATTGTGGCGCTCACCTGCACGGCGCCAAACACGCATACGACCATCATTGGCACCAAGGCAGAAGCGACTCTCATCGCTGAAGACGACACGTCTCCATTCGTCCCTCCATTCACGCCTGTCGCGACACCACTGGAGGCGGGCTGCACGATGTTGGGGCGTGAGCGGAAGACGGCCTAACGGTGTGCGGGACCGTAGCCCAGCTTCATGGAGACGGTTGCGAATGGTCCTCGCCGATACCCCAGGAGCAACAGTGTCCCTAATTTGCTGGGAAGTGGCGGTGCGGTCCCCTACGGCACTGCGTAGGATCCTACGGTCTTGGCGTGCATCCGTGCGTCGCTGCGGTCCGGTCCCAGGTCGACGGGCACGTGCACCTTCCGCCGACCACCGGCGACAACATCGATGTACTGTGGAGACCTCACGCCCCACGTGTTGAGCAATTCGGCGGTACGTCCACCCGGCCTCCCGCATGCCCACTATACGCCCTCGCTCAAAGTCCGTCAACTGCACATACGGTTCACGTCCACGCTGTCGCGGCATGCTACCAGTATTAAAGACTGCGATGGAGCTCAGTATGCCATGGCAAACTGGCTGACACTGACGGCGGCGGTGCACAAATGCTGCACAGCTAGCGCCATTCTACGGCCAACACCGCGGTTCCTGGTGTGTCCGCTGTGCCGTGCGTGTGATCATTGCTTGTACAGCCCTCTCGCAGTGTCCGGAGCAAGTATGGTGGGTCTGACACACCGGTGTCAATGTGTTCTTTTTTCCATTTCCAGGAGTGTAGAATTCGCCACGACGCAGGCACCAGTGAAAGTAACAGTGATTGGCCTGTGTGTTACAAAAGAGTGTTAGCGATTTGTTTCCAAAAAACATTCCCCATGCAATAGCTGCAAAACTGTAATTCGCTGTGACTGACCCCTCTGCATCTTTACCCTTCCCACTTGTAATCCTCTATGAGTTGGTGTATATCGAGAGATATTTCTGTTCGTTCATACACATTTGCAAAGTGTTACTTGTTTATGTATGCTGTAGTGTTAATATTCTTTTCGATGTAAAAAGTACCTTTCTTTTCTTTGTTGAGCTATTTTTCGTACTCTTCATTCATGGAAAATCAATATTGTAATAAATACTATGTAAGAATATTGACCTATGATGTTTTCCAAGGCGCATCAAGATTAGAAACAAATAAGTAGCAGCTCTGAGACGAAAGTCATGTCATGGTGAATATGTAATCAGCAAAGTCAACACACCTCGGAATTTATATCACTGATTCAGACGTTTTTGTCTAACCTATAATTCATAAATTCATCGATCTTACTGGAAAACTTAGGTTATCGTTCTTACTTATAAAGAATTTTCCATGGGGCCAGTTCTTCCAAGGAACTTTTTTTTTTGCTATTGGAGGTATCAGCTCTTATTTTATTCTTACTTTTATTGTATTTTATTTTATTTCTTACTTTCAATAATTTTTCGTTAAATGTAATGTACACGCTGATTATCGCAGCTCCTAGCCTAAAATACGCTAGAAACGAGTCAACAACGTGTAGTTCTCTCTGCAGGTACATTTCTTGCATTCATTTCGGAAAAAATTATTGTAACATTGGAAGTTTGTGTTAAAATGAAATTTAATTACACTGAGGGCTGGAAAAAGAGTTCGTAATTCACAATTATCTAAATTTATGATAACTGATAAAATTTACTATTGGAACTAATGTATTCCTTCCTGGACCAATTTTTTTCACATTAACCATGAGTTCGTCTTGATCGATTTCGCATTAACGAGATTAAGCAGTAATGCCGGACTATATTGAGTAAAATTTAAGTTTTTTAAATGTGTACTGAATAAAATCTACATTGACTGATTTTATTTTTCACCGGCCTTTCCACACCAGATTTGCTAGCTGGAAGAGATCTCTTCCTGATATAGGCTCACTGTTGTAAACAAATTTAATCTATCACCATCTTGTTAATTGGACACAAAAAAATTATTTAATTAACATACTCTGCATGAAGTGCTTAAAATTAAACATACACCTAATGTGGGAAAACTTGTGTATATAGAATTATGGACCGTATTTTCTTATAAATGAGCGTACCATGTGTGCACAAATCTAGCGAAAGCGCTGCTTGCATGTGTTACCTAGTGCAATTTGTTTGACTAGACGATAGAGCTAGATGCAACTTCTTACACGCCATTGCTCTCAAGAGACATGCATCGCATGTGCATCCTTAATCTAAACCTATGGTTTCTTAACATAATTCAAATAACATTATGTGTGTTGTACATTTACACAACGACTTATAATGATACTAATGAGTCGTAGATTACACAGCGTTGAAAGCTATGTAACGTGACCTAAATTAAAAACAAGTATGTTTTTTCCCGTAGAGATGGATGCTTACTATTGCAGCGTAAATCACTCACAGAATCTGACCGCTGAAAAAATGGAGAAGTTTTGGGCAATTTCTTTATAACTTCTTCCTTCTGCTTATTTCTTCTTTTTATAGCTTAAATGGGGTAATCTCTCTTTCTTTTGCTCATTTATTTTACAATTAAACTTATTAACAAGCAAATAATCACTAGATTTACAACATCAGGAACCTCCTGTATAGACTGAAATAAATGCATATAGATTTTTCTCATGTAACAAAGGAGAAATACCACAATCATTGTCGTCTGCTGATGTGCGCCATGGGAAATCTGAGATGTTCAGTGTTTCCAACAGTTGGATACCCAGTTTATTAATCATTTGGGTTTCGGCCCAAGACTTAAGCATTCACCTTGAGTGAGATTGTGGAGAACATTCTACGCATTTTTGCTAACACATGTCGGGGCTCCCTGTAGCCCAGGTGTTTCGTACCATTTATACAGCTGACACGGCGGTAGCTACGCCCCTTAGGTGTGACGAACCCAAGAATGTGATTCAGGTGACATTGTCATCTGTGGTAGGACACAAGTTAATGATCAGGTTCTGTATAGGAAGATCATCAACTAGAACAGTAAGCAACAGTATCTGCTCAGTTCTCCATGTATCTAAAGGCTGACTCAGACTGTTCAGCACTGAGAGATTACATAAAACAGTTATACAATGGATTTTTACTACATGGAGTATGACCTACACAGGTTATGCTGAAAGAAATTCTTGTTAGGTCACAGATAATTTTTTCATATAAATATAAAGAACAAAACGTGTCTTTATCATATTAGTTGGATCCATATTTAGCATGGGGGGAGGGGTGGATCTCCTCGTGTTTCGTTTATAAAGGATCACTCATTGTCCAATAAAAAGCGTTTAAATTACTAAAGTTTGAGATGAACAAGCTTATAACATCAGGATCACTTTTGCAACTAATGAAGACATCATGCACATTTTTAGTGTCTCTTCTGTACAAGCCTTATTTTTTTCAAACATATAGTTCAGTAGAATAATCACAGTGTATTAAGAATATGCAGCGACAATCAGGACTGGAATTCTGCCTCACAGATGCTTAGCACCCACCAGTGGCATGCTGAATCTTGCATATCGAAACTGTTTAGTAATTATATGTGTGTTTGTGGAGCGCTTGATTGGGTGTCACATCTCACAATTGAATATCATCCCATCATTCCGCACTGCAGCAGTAATGGATGTCATTTTGCTGAGCTCATCCACAGTAAGTATAACTCCATCTTAAGATGGTCACCAGTAGTTTAGTTTAATGGTTAACACCAACAAACCCCGACACAGTGCTAAGTTGACTGCGCCATAACTGCTTTCAGTACGTGTTCATCACTGTCCCATATTTTTGTTACAGACTCACTATTGCGGTAAGTTTGTCTTTACAAAAAGATAGCTCAATATGTCATTGTTTATAAGTCTATTATTTACAGACTATAGTTTCCAGTTCGTCTGTCAGGTCTCTAGTGTTCATAACGAAACACTGTAGGTAACATGTTTATAGAACAAATGTGTATGTCTTTGTATAGGAATCATAATCTTATACTTCGCCAAAAGTAAGTTCACAATAATTGGATACCTTTCATACACGACTCTGCCCTGATCTTACGCACTCCTGCACTCTATAAGAATCACATTTTCCACCTGTCAGGACAACAACTCATGGGGAGCTGAGGAAACTGTTCTCCTTCAAAACTGGCTAGCTCTACCAAGCTAATATTTACATGATTTTGAAAAGTATTAAAACGAAGCCAGCCTCTTAAAGCTGCCTAGAGTAATATAACAGATAAATATTTACAAAGGATTTCAATTTGTAGCACCCTTTTCTTGTTCCAACTCCTTCTTTTACTGGTTCCAGAAGTACTGGAAGAATCTGTTGACCTATAAGCCATGCAGCTTTCATGCTAAATTCTGCGGATGTTACAGTATGCTCTTCACATCTGGAAACGTTAAATCCTACATTCATACTAGTGTCTTTGTTTTCTCCTCGAAGCAGAAACATTCTAATCGTCCAGAGTATCTACATCTACGTGATTACTCTGCTACTCACAATAAATTGGCTGGCAGAGGGTTCAATGATCAGCACAATATGATTATTACCTAGCAATCAACGTCAGTGAATTTTCTCATACTGTTCATAGGTTAAATTAATTACATCATAGGCGACTGCAGTACATACTTCATAGGTTAGGTGTTAAGATGTACTGTCCAAGCAGAGTAAAGACCTACATCAGAGTGTCTTTTGCTTTACTTTTCTTATAACTACTACTTAAACATCTGTATACATTAATAAATATCTGAATAAGCTAGGCAGCACAAGACCTAGCAAGTAATGCCTTCAATACATATAGTCAGCAAGTAGAATCTATCTTCATCCAAATGTTATTAACTTAAACTCTATTCTTCACATTAATGTCCAGTTACTAGCAGCATTATCTTCCTATAATTCCTGCAGTCCATACAGACATCTTTCTCTCATATGTCATTGAGTTTTCTACTAATAACACTGGTTAAACCTGACACAGATGACAAATAATAATTACATTTAAATATAAAATATCACATATAACATAAATAGGATCGTTAATCTGTTTAAGTATTTTTTCAAGTTTTAGTGTGCATAAAAACTCTTAATTTTATTGGTTTTAGGATAAGCCATGAGATAACTTCCTTCATGTGGAATCCTTACAATCTGATAGCGACCTATTTACAAATTTTGCCATTTACAGCTTCTTTTGAAAGAATCAAAGATTTTCGACGCATCTTCAACAGATTATATTCTCCTACCGGATTTTTTGCATTTCTTTGACTTGCCTATCATAGCAGAATTTTTTTAGGTGTGTGTGCTCAGTGAGTGAGACTAAAACTTTTCTTACCATATATTACCAGAAATACTCTTCTCTGTGTGGTTGTGTAAGAGGATTTATACATTAATTCTTCTCTTTCATCCTACTTATAAGTTCAACTGAAGTGATTTGCATGTTGCACAGTGACAAATTGTTCACTACCTATTCAAAGAACTGTATATATTCTACCCATCTGGTTTGATTGCTTGGTGCATAGTTCGTACTGAACATGTTGAATTTTCGGAAGACGCGTTTAGTGGGATTTCCTTCTGGATGAAAGCATGATATTGGTATCTGCTTAATGCCATATTCATGTAAAAATGTTTGCCATACTTGACATGTGAAGTCTGAAATGTTATCTGACAGCAAGGTGAGAGGCTTGGTAACTGTTGGTAAATAGCTGGTTGCTATCACTGTACCTGCTGCAGTAGACTTTGTAGCATACAATTCAACATACTTGGTGAAAATAAGGTGTCAGCCTCCATTGGTGGCACACCAGGTGGTTAGTAGGTTGCATATCTAAATTCCTGTTTGTGCTTTTTTAGTCAATTCTTAAATTAGAAATACTGGGATGGATAGAACGTGTGCAGGCTGTGTGCGGACACAGGAGGAGCTGGCCACAATTTGTGATCAGTTGAATGTGCTTTTCGTTACGATCAGTCGTCTTCACACTGCTGCTTCAGGGTGCAGTAGAGAACATGGTGCACTGTGTGAGACACTGCTAGTGTCTCTTGTTTCGCCCATGGACTGTGCTGCAGAGGCACCTCCCAGAGTATCTGATACAGTGGATCTGCACTCACAGGAGAACGAGTGGTGAGTGGTAATGTGTTGGTGTCACTTGAAGCGGAGTGCCAATGTGGAAGTTGGTCTTCTGACCCAACCTGTGAGTGGACAAGTGGCCCTTACTTCTGCAGGGTCCGAGCACACACATGGTGGGAGCGATTTACTAGTTATCAGGAGCTCCAACGTTAGGCATGTTATGGAGCCCCTTAGGGAGATAGTGGTCAGGCCCAGTGCACTCGGATTGTATGATGAGAGGCCGCATCTGAGATGTGGGTAAGGCCTTGGCTGTGGCTACTGAGTGTGCAGGGTCCAGTCGTCTGCAAGTTTTGTCTAACATCAGCACCAATGACGCCTATCGCTTGGGTTCTAAGGCCATCCCCACTTCGCATAGGCAGTTAGCGGAGTGGATGAAGGATGCTGGCCTCATGTATGGCATGCAAACATAACTTGCAGTTTGCACCATTGTTTCCAGAGTCGATCAGGATTTCTAGTTTGGAGCTGAGTGGAGGGTCTCAACTGATGGCTTCATCAATCCTGTAATGCTCTTGGCTGCAGGTTCCTGGGTCTGCATTATTTGGTGGGGAATTGTAGAACTCCAATTGATAGATCAGCAGTGCTCTACGCAAAGGGAGATGCTACTCAGCAGAGTACTTGTGGAGAGCACATGGGGATCTTTTAGGACAGGCGGTAAGTTGAGGTACTCTGACGAACACTCGCCGGACAGTTTGCAGGTATCTGAATCAGGCAATGTTGAAAGTAAAGACACTTCAACGGGCAAAATTTTGTCAGTATTGCCGAAGTACTTATAACAAAGTTCCCAGTTCCCGCTTTTACTGCCCTCCAGGAAAATTCTCGCGCTCAAATTGTTCTTGGGACCGTAAGTTGGATGAAACCTGAAATATTTAACAATTCATGGAATGTATATCGAAACGACAGATTAAACAGCATAGGTGGGTGTGTGTTCATTGTAGCTGACAAAAATATTGTCTCTATTGAGGGTGAAATTGAGTGACACTGAAGTTATTTGGTCGTTTGTAACAGGTACAGGTGAAACCAAGTTAACTGTTCAACGTCTTTACCATCCACCTCTTTCTACTGTAACAATTCTACAATCATTCACAGAAAGTCTATGGTTAGTAGTATGTAAATACCCAGATCATGCAGTATTAGTTGGAGGTGATTTCTATGTACCAAGTATAGACCGTGATGCTGTGGATTCATTGCAGGGGATACAGAGAGTCTTGTGAAGTTCTTTTGTACACATTTTCTGTAAACTGACTTGAACAACTAGTTCGACAGCCCACACACAATGAAAATATTTTAGACCTCATAACTTCAATCAGACCTGACCTAATCGACAGCGTCGGTATAGAGACAAGGATTGGTGACCATGATGTCATCATGGTAGCTTTGATTACTAAAGTTAACAAATCAATCAAGAAGACTAGGAGAATATTTCTGATAGAAAGAGCTGACAGGCAGTTGTCAGCAGCTCACTTAGATCAAGAACTGAAATCACTTAATTCCAGTACGATGGACATGGAGAAATTATGGTCAAACTTTAAACAACACGTAAATGAGATACTTTGGAGTAGTATGTGCTGAGTTAGGGGATTAAGGACGGAAGAGGTCCACTGTGGCTGAAGAACGAAATTCGAAATATGCTGAGGAAGAAAAGGCTATTGCACTCTCAGTTAAAAGCCAATGCACAAAGGAAGACAAGCAAAAACTCAAAGATACTCATGTGTATGTAAAAAAAGGAAGACAGGCAAAAACTCAGAGATACTCCCCAGCTAGCACTCAAGCTTATTTCAAGGTGGATATTGAGTTTACGTTCAGTTGAAAATTCAAGATTGAAAAATCAACCTGTTACACAGCTTGTTTCAAGGTGGGTATTGAGTTTAGGTTCAGTTGAAAATTCAAGATTGAAAAATCAACCTGTTACACAGTTTACATCAAGCTGTAAAAATTTAGCTTGAATTAAAATAATTTTCCCAAGCTTGAAATAAACTGTAATTTCCCTGGAAGGCTGTACAGCAGATGCGCGCGCAGCATAGCTTCCATAGACGTCCACGGGAAGCGCCACAAGCGTTTATAAGCCGTGACGTAAGGGTGTTGTGTGTGACGTCATGACAGCGCGGAGTTTGGTTTGAGTGTGGCTGTCTCCAGTTCTGTTTTATCTTATTTTATTTACTTTTCTGAGCCTTGCTATGTTTACGGCCATTTTACCTTTGTGACGCGCGTTAATGGTTGTGGTTTGTTGACAAGTTTGTTTTATACTAGAAAACAGTTCGGTACGTTAATGTTACAAATGTTAAACATTACGTAACGTAAAGTTACGTTTACGGCCATTTTACCTTTGTGACGCGCGTTAATGGTTGTGGTTCGTTGACAAGTTTGTTTTATACTAGAAAACAGTTCGGTACGTTAATGTTACAAATGTTAAATATTACGTAACGTAATTAATTAGTTTCAATAAATTCAGATTAATATTTATATAGCTTAAAACAAGCTGTAAATACCAGGCTGTATTCCACGTGTGTAGATACAGCTGGAGCCAAGCTTGATAAGTCAAGCTTGAAATATAGCTTGAACTCTGCCAACTTTGATGTTTATTTCAAGCTAGAATCCAGCTAACAGGCTTGAATATTCCAGCTTTGATCAAGCTTATATACTTGAACTTTACAGCTGGAAACAAGTTTGAAACCGGCTTACTGTGCTATCTGGGTCATGCATCTGTAAAAAGACCGATGTGCAAAGATTGCAACAACTGTCGCCGTCGTACCTTAGTTAAAGATCCTGCCGAGAACCAGAGAAAATTCTGGTTCTACGTGAAATCGCTAAGTGTGTGTAAGGCTTCCATCGGGTATCTCATTGACCAGTTGGCAGTTGACCAGTGGCAGTTGAAGATAGCAAAAGCAATGCAGAAGTTTTAAATTTGTCGGTTAAGAAATCGTTCACGCAGGAGAATCGTACAAACATACTGTCATTTGACCATTGCACAGGCAGTGGTAAGTTCCTATCGGACCAAACTGCTGATGGCGTCGGTCCTAGGTTAACACGCTACTTAATCTAACTTAAGCTAACTTACGCTAAGGACAATACACAAACACCCACTCTCAAGGAAGGACTCGAACCTCCGACAGGGGGGAGCAGCGCAAACCGTGGGAAGATGCCTTGACTGCACGGCTACCCCACACGGCCTGTTGTACAGATCCTCATATGGACATAGTGATAATTAAGTGTCCCTGGTGTAGAGAAACAACAGAAAAAGTTGAAAGCAAATATGTCGTTGGGTCATGATACAATACCAATTCAGTTTTGCAAAGAATACTCTACAACATTGGCCCCTCCCTTAGCTTATATTTATCGCGAATCTCTCGCTCAGCGCCAAGTTCCAAGCGAATGGAAGAAAGCACAGGTGTATAAGAAGCGTAAAATACTGGACTAGAAAAATTACAAATCAGTATTCTTACACTGTTTTGTTGCAGGATCCTTGAACATATTCTCAGTTAGAATATCATAATTTTTTTAAGAGGAAAATCTTCTGTCCACAAACCATCACGATTTTAAAAAGAATCGCTCATCTGAAACTCAACTTGCCCTTTTCACATATGGAATCCATCGAACTATAGATGAAGGCAACAGGCAGACTGTACATTTCCAGATTTCCCCAAAGCATTTGACATGGTGCCAGACTGCTGACTGTTAACGAAGGTACAAGCATATGGAATAGGTTCACAGATACCTGTGTGGTTCGAAGACTTCTTAAGTAAGAGAACCCAATAATTAGTCCTCGATGGCGAGTGTTCATCAGAGACAAGGGTATTGTCATGGAAGTGTAACAGGACCGCTGTTATTTTCTATATACGAGTACATAAATAATCTGATTGACAGGGTGAGCAGCAATCTGTGGTTGTTGACTGATGAAGCTTTAGTGCACGGGAAGGTAACAGCATAGAGTGACTGTAGGAGGAGAGTAGGTGACTTAAACAAAATTTTTAGGTGGTGTGATGAATGGCAGCTAGATATAAATGTAGAAAAATGTAAGTTAATGCAGATGAGTAGGAAAAACAAA
Organism: Schistocerca cancellata; assembly: GCF_023864275.1. Taxonomy (NCBI): domain Eukaryota; kingdom Metazoa; phylum Arthropoda; class Insecta; order Orthoptera; family Acrididae; genus Schistocerca; species Schistocerca cancellata. Next base: position 151,452,185 of record NC_064630.1, read on the forward strand.
GCCATAATGTTCGATTACAGCATTAGTAGTGTGCTGCCTGATAAGTCACGTCGATTAAATATCGAGGCATAACGCTGCCCAGCAATATGAAGTGTAATGAGCATGTAAGTATTATAGTAGCGTAAGCGAATGGTCGACTTCACTTTATTGGGAGTGTTTTAGGAAAGTGTGCTTCATCTGTAAAGAAAGAACATGTAGGACACTAATGTGACCCCATTGTTGAGTACTTTTGAGTGTTTGGAATTCATACAAGGTTCGAGTAAAGGAAGACATCGAAGCAATTCATAGGGGGGGGGGGGATAGCAGATTAACATACAAATGTTACAGAGGTGCTTTGAGAACTCAAATGGGAATCACTGGAGGGTAGGTGACTTTATCTTCGAGGATCATTATTGAGAAAATTTAGAGGACCACCATTTGAGGCTCTCTTCAAACGTACATGTCGCATTAGGATCATGAAGATCAGATTAGAGAGACTAGGGCTGATGCAGAGGCATGTAGACAGTCGTTTTTTCCTCACTTTATTTGCGAGTGGAACAAGAAAGGAAATGACTGACAGTGGTGTAACTTACTCTCCAGCACAAACCATATGGTGGCTTGCGGAATATGTATGTAGATGTATATATAGAAAGTTTCATACAGTACTACTGCATACTTAATTCCTCTTCCAGCTGAGGGCAAAGGTCCTGCGACATCAACTGAGATGATACGCAATGGTTTTGTTGGTATTATAGAGTGTAGCTCTGCACGTCAACGTTTGTTTGTGGGGTTTCCTTTTGACATATAAGGCTTGTTTTTTGTACTTGCTGTATGTTTCTTCTCACCTTAGGAAAACAGCAATATAAGCTGATCTTTCTGGTGTACTTAGATGTGCCCTACTGTTTAACGACCCTTGCATGTAAATCTAGTCAAACGCTTCTATCAGGTTTTGCCACAGATGGTAGTGGACTACAGTAAGTCGATATGGAAGGCTCAGTTATTCTCATTCAAGCATCTATGACAATATATCGTCTGGCAACGAACTTCAATTCGATACTGGTATGTTTTAATGATACCAGGTTGGCTTCCAAACACATGTACGTATTTCAGTAGTAATTCTTTTAATTTTTCTTGTTGAAGTCAGTCAGCAAAAGTAGACTTTAGTATCTTAGCTTTAACCAAATTTTAAATATTTTCAACATGACTACAGTGTGAGCATGTGCTACTGGTGTATGTTGCCCTTGTCTTAAATAATTTTATGCAGAAGCCGCGGGAGTACTTAGCACGTTCTATTTTTTTTATTAATTTGCTACAGTCTTCTGGCTATCAGTGTTTAAGAAACATTCTGCTGAAGAGAGGTCAGTTATTGTGTCCTTGTGTCATAGGAAATATATGCCAAGATCCATTGAACTATTAATCCATTTGTAATTAGAACTGTCCATTTTGGCACTTCATTACGTATTTTAACCTCCATATGAGTTTTCATATTTCCATTGTGTGGTTTAACATCAATAGCTCCAATGATTTTACAGTTTTGTACAGAATATGTGGGTACTTTTGAGACCTCACGAAATTTATTAACGAAATTGGACAATATAATGCTCACCATAGCACCCATTTCTATTACAGCCTTAGATGGTATCTCTGCATGTATTGTGGCTTGGACAATCTCTTCATTCTGTATATGACATTTAGAATGAACTGCAGTTAGTTCTTCTCTGATGTCAGTTTCATTACTGTGGGATTGTCTTCATTGCCCCCGACCCTCTCCATGGCCAACATTTGTGAGTGCTATGCTGTCAGACTTAGTTTGTTCACATGTGTTAGTGGATTGTGGTTCTTCCGCCACTTCAGTGATGTTAAAAGTGTGATTATGTATGCCTGTCACCTTCAACTGTTCAATTTCATATTGGAACAACATGCGTGGGCACTTGGTTGTGATCTCCCCTTTGGTAATTCCCCCTATTGTTGTTGTTGTGGTTGTTATTATGCCTCCACCAGTACCAATTACTGTTATCATAATAACCTGAATGACATTAGTTGTCATTCCACTTCTTTTGTGTGAGTTTAGTGGGCCATGATTTAACAGTTGTACATTGAACGTGGGAGTCGTACCTGGCTGTGTGACATAATTAACGTGATTCCATATTGTCTCACTTTGTGTTTACTACCGAGCTTGTGGTGGAGAGGCTTGTGCTACACTGTTATTGTTATGGGCACTCAATTTATCATCCTCTTGCATGAGATCAAGGGAGTGCAGCACAAACATAGAGTTTTGAAGGTCGTTCTCTGATACATGGACCAATTTGTCCCTGAAATCAACATAATATCCTAAGAGCATCTTGATTAAGTCTGAGCTCATCCCAGTGCCTTGTTTTATTCAGGTACTTCTCAAAATATTTGTGAAGACTACACCGTTTGCTACCAAAGGGCTCTTGATTAAAGACCTCCTTTTGATTTCTTTCCTGGAGTCAGCGAGACCAGTACGTAGCTAAGAGCGTTAGGTCAAATTGTGTGTAATTTTAACAATTCTCATCATTCTCAGTGGCCCAAAGAGCAGGTTACCGTTGTATATAACCTTTGATGAAGTGAACTCTTTGTTTGTCAGTCCAGGGCCTCAGTGATACATCCTTAAATGACTTAATGAAAACAATGGGATGAATAATTTTTTATCTGGTGTGCGTGCTAGAAATTTTCTATGTTTCAATAGACTTTCGTCCAACAGGACAGATGGCCACTGAGGTGCTGGCCCCATCATGTAGAATGCAGTTCTGGGTGACATGCCTGCTATTTAGTTCATAGCTATACCTTCCCTCATATACTGTAGTACTAATGTGATCATCTTCTTCTAGAACAACAAAGGGGATATGGTTAGTCTATCTCTGTCAGACCAATATTAGTTCCTGTTGGATGCAATTTTTTTGAAAAAGGATGTTTTCTCACCACTTTGGTAAGTCTTTTCCTAGTGCTTTTTTCATTTGATTTAATTCTGTGTTAATGGTTTCTCTTGAAGCTTATCCTTGTGATAATACCTCTTTAAGTGTTTACTGAACAAACCTCAGTAGTTGTGCATTTAACAATTCGTAAACATGGGTTTCCATGTTTGAAATCCATTCGGTATAATCTTTCTCGAACGTTTCTCTTTGAATGTAAAATTGTAGTTTAATCTTAGCCTCATGCTCTGCAGTGAAATTATCTATCTTTCTATCCAGCTTGTGTACAGACTCTTTGATTTGCAACAGTTTGTCAGACAATTGTTTCATTGTGTCAGGCAAGATCTTCTTAGTATCTTTCATTGCAACTACTTCGGTAGTTGAAGTACCATACTGTATGAATAATTTGGCATCTCAGTTTTCATAGCATTCTTCTGAAATTTTAAATTTGAGACATTGGTGGTTAAGCTTTTTATTTAAGAAGAAGTTTTGTTGTGGAATTCATTTTTTAGTTGACATTTCATTACAAAATTCATCGTATTTAATGGATAGCTGATCTGACATTTAACTGAACTCCACTGACATGTCTGATAACAATGTAGGTGAGTGACAACTGATCTGCCATTTTCTTAATATTTTCATCTGGTTTTACTGACAATTATTCTAGCTTTTCCCCTCTCATCCATTAAAATGTGAATTGTTGTTCTATCCAGGTCTGGTATATTGCCAGTTGTTACACTCATGGCAGAATTAATTACTTCACTTTCAGCAAGCAATTCAATATCATGAGCTGAAGCATTTGCACTACCGGTTTCCATGTCAGCGAATTCACTCTCATCAGTTTTAACTTCTATTTCAGATAAAGTTTCAGGTTCTATTTTGGACAGCTTCCCGATCTTTACCATAAAACAAAAATGACTGAAATCATGCATATGAAACCCCTCAATTAAAATTAATATCAGCATACAAATGACGAATATTGCTGAACAAGAATGTTCTGGAATACAACATTACTGAGATGAAACACCAAAACATCACCGTGCCATTACATGTGTTTGTGATGTGCAGTTAGCCATTTTGCACAAACAAGATAATCATTACTATTAAAGGTAGCCTGTATTGTAAAATTTGCAAAGCTTAATGTGTCAAACAGTACTTATTCTGATGAAGTGAAATACACAATGTAATCCTTACCTTTTCGTTTACAGCATAGTGTAGACAGCAAACTTCCAACCCTTTTTAAAACTATGTGATTACTTTAATTGTGTGACTTCCTTTATATTTCCATCTACATTTGCTTGCCATTTATCAGATGTAAATTTCATGAAACAAATAAAAGACAGTTACAACAATGTGACAACACAAATGCATCATGTATCACATAGATAAGTAAGGTCAAGTCCCTATGTCACCTATGTAATGTATCCCTTCATTAAAAAAATTAAGACAGAAAGAAAGTGAATCAGAATGCTTCAACTTAATTCTTCTGAAGACTAGTTGATTGAAAACAGGATACATCACAGTGACCACAACAGGATCATAATAGAGAAAGATATATTGTAAGGAGCTCAGTTCTGATTAAAATCAGACCTCCTGTTTGGCCAAAATAAAACTCCTGTGTTACCTTTTTTTCTTTATATTCATATGTAGAGTCATTGTTGGAGAGCAGAGAAGATTAGTGAGAGTGGACTGTGATAATATGATGTATACTGGATATACAATAACGTGCATTACACAAAGAAAAACAATATTCATACTGTTGCTCTTAAAATATTCATACTTCGTGACAAAAAACTTAGATTGAGGGTTCAACTTTTAAAGAACAAAAATTTGCACACAATGGTGTGTGGATGGGGCATTAACTGACACATCATCAAATCAGACGCTCACAATTTTATTAAAATGTTAGAACATAAATAAATATTTTTACATATTATTAATAAAGGGTAGTGCTAGTCTTTCCCATAAATAAAACGTAAATCAGGTTAATTCTTGCTATTATTAATGGTAAGATTTTGGAGAGGAAGAAACTGATGTGCTTAAATGGTCCAAGACAAGAGAGGGAATTTGGGTTGTCTTTACAAGAAGAAGGCTATACTCTGCATTTTGTTTTAAAACACCAGATAAACGAAATTCAATCATAGTTACATTCGATACAGTGATACAGGTAGGCAGGATCACAAAGAAGATCAAATCACTGAGATTACTATGTACACTAATTTATTACAGCTACTCAAATTCGTGTATGTACTATGGTGGAAAACTGGTACAGCTGTTTTATGTTGATGGATTGGCTAGGGGCTCTATTGATGAAACAACTAATTTATTGAACAGCTGTGTAAACGTTTTCAGATCACTGTAGAGTAGGTTTGTTACTTCCTGGGTTTATGAATCAAGAAAATCTGACAACTGTAATCGTATGAATGTGCCTATATATGTCAAGAGAATTTTAGAAAAAATATGTTGTGATGGAGATGTAACCATTATCTTCAGCAGTTGAACCAGAATTGATACTGGATGGCATTAGGTTTGAGAAGAATAAAAACTGTTGAATTGAAGCATATAGTGATGCTGATCATGGTGGGGATAAATGCCAAAGTCGATTAGGAAGTGGCATTCTATCAACTTTCATGGAGGTCCACTTACGTTGAAAAGTAAATTACAGATCTTTCTTCAATGGAGGCAAAATATGTGCCTAAAAATGAAACTTTCAAATCACTTTTGTGGTTGGATTGACTTCTCAAAGATATGACAGCTGTTGAAACCTGAGTTCCTATTTTCAAAGTTACACATGATGAAGGAATTCGTTGATATAGTGTCTACCTAATTATATACAGGGTAATTTTTCACCATGTACAAACAGTAGGAATTGCTCGATGAGATGATACAGAACAAAAAAGGTCTAATGAACTTATGTCCGGAAACGCATGGTTTCCACGCTAGAGTCCATTTATTCAATCATACACCATTAAAGAGATTGTGGTCTAATCGTGCTGTACCATGCAGCCACAGTTACAGTATGTGTTGAAAATAGTTTCCATGTGAATCAATGGAAGAGCATATTCACCATTGCATGTTCTGTCTCACATGTTCAAGTCTGCCAGGCTGAACAGTTTCAAAGGCACAATGAACATGCTGTTCCAGTGTCTCCAAATCTGGAATGGGCTCTGCATACACAATACTTTTGAGTGGCCTCATAACCATATTTCACATGGATTGAGCTCTGGTGAATGAGCAGACCATGCAACTCGACCCCCTCATCTGATCCATCGACCAGGGAAGACACAATTGAGATGCATCTGGAAATTATCAGCGAGATGGGCTGGAGCACCATCGTGTAAGGGTCACATAACCATTTGTATCATCAGTGGCACTTCTTCCAGGAGGGGAGGCAAAGTCACTCACAAGAAACGCAGATAGTTGAGGCCTTTTAGGCGATGTGGAAGGAAGACTGGTTACAAAATACAGTCGCCAATTATCTCAGCCCACACATTTCCACTGCACTGATGATGATTCACTGTCACCATACCACGTGGACTTTGCAATCTATCCCACAGATGACTGTCATGAAAGTTGAAGACACAACTCAGCATAAAGGTGGCCTCATCTGTAAGTAGGATGGATGACGCAAATCCTGGAATCGCAGTTGCCTGGTGAAGAAACCAGTGACAAAACTGTTCATGATGTGGAAAGCCTTTCACTAGTAAGTTCTGCACCAGCTGTATGTGATAAGAGTAGTAACAATTGTCAAGGGGAATCTACGATACAGTCGTCTGGCTTACCCCGTACTGGAAGGCCAACTGTAACACAGTGTCACCTCCCCCAGTGTTAATCACATTTTCCTCCAAGTCTGGTGTCCAAATATTTCGGTTACGTCCTTCATGATTTCCTGCTTCCTGAAACGACCCTGTCTCAGACAAATGGTGAAACACTCTTGCAGACATTGACGTTGTTCAAAATGGTTCAAATGGCCCTGAGCACTATGGGAATCAACATCTGAGGTCATCAGTCCTCTAGAACTTAAAACTACTTAAACCTAACTAACGTAAGGACATCACACACTTCCATGCCCACGGCAGGATTCGAACCTGCTACCATAGCGCTCGCGTGGTTCCAGACTGAAGCCACTAGAACCGCTCGACCACTGCGGCCGGCCATTTACTACTGTGATTGTTGTCGGCGGGGATAGGTCTCCTGATACAATCTTGCTGCCTCCTGCCCATTGCCATATGCCTTTCCATAAGTTAACACCATATCGCAAGCTCTCGTTTTGAATACGGAACCATTGTGTACAACGTTGCATCAAATTCACTACAAGATGAGGCAGCAAGAGGAGTGAATCAGACACAGCATTACCAATTACTATGGCAGGAGATGGTGCTAGGGAATGACATATGAGGAATGGTACTACCCTGTAGGAGGAAACCATGTGTACTGTAACTGTCACTGCATGGTACAGTGTGTATTAGACTGCAGTCTCTGTAATGAAGTATGATTGAATAAATGGTCTCTGGCATGGAAACTTTGTATTTCTGGACAAACGTTTGTTAGACCTTTTTTGTTCTATATCTTCTCATTGATCAGTCCCTTGAGTTTGTACATGGTGGAAATAACTACCCTGTGTGTCTATTTATATATAATGTGTGTATGTGTGTTTGTGTGTAAAACATTGTGGGGAGAGTGAAAGCATCAGTATTTATTCAGTATTTAATATACATACAATGTTAATTTTTTATCATTGTCAGTTGCTACTGTAGAAACTTCTTATGTTTATTTCACCATGGTGTTGGTTGTAATTTGATGTTTTTGATGCATTCTTCCAGCACTGTCGTACTTTTGTTGTCTTTTTTAAAATTTTTTTTTAAAGATGGCATATGATGTTTTATCATCATTTTAATTTCTTCTGTTGTTCAATTGAGTAAGTGCATTCCATTTATCCAGTTCACAGTTCCTTGAACAGACAGTTCCAGTCACATGGTCTGTTATGCTACCCCTCTGTTCGACTACGGGCATCGTCTACATGCTGCCAATTCTTTCATGATCAGTTTCTTGATTTTAATATCATTCTCTCAGTTCATTCTTCCCCACATACTACTTCACTAAAAATTGTTCAGTCACTCATCAGCACTTGTAAGTTATCGGTGCAGGGATATAAATATTGAATAGCTAATTACTACAGAATTACTCAATATGTTGGTCATACAGAGAACAAAAAAGTAACTCTTACACACCACAGTTGGACCAAAAACTGTTTATTACACTGAAATCTGTTGTTTTTTACCACACAATAAATGCATACACATACTATTTTTCCTACTTCACTTAACAGATAGATCTCTGATTTTACATCTGACGATAATGAGATCTGATACAACTGCTAATCTCGACAACCATGTACCAACTTACTCTGAACATAAATTCAGTTACATACACTCACATTTCTCTGTTTATTGGTTCAGTGCTCAGGTTATTTGTATACATCAAAACTATTCCATTTACTAATTTGGCATTCCAGTCGCAACCCTTTTGTGAGGGTAACACACATTTCACAACATTTTCTGCAAACGAAACGTAATTTTGACAGCACACATTATGTCAAGAGGTTTCCCACACAGGAGCAAATCGATGCAGCAGGCGCCATATTTATTATCATACATAGTTGTTTTGTATTATGATTTGCAGCAGGCAATGGTGCATTGAAAATGTGCTACATACTCCTCACTCTTATTATTAAATGTCACTTAATACTGCATCAACGATATAAGCCTTCAAGAGATACTAGGATAACTGACACTTAAGACAAATATCACATCAATAGGCTCTACTGTAATGTATAGTGTCATAGTTAATGGAGTTGAAGGATTTAGGTTAGTATTTCACTACATACTTATACTTTTCTTTTCATCTCAGTGTTGTTAACACGTTCTAGGACTTTCTTATGAATGTAATATAAGTATGTTCTGCAATATTTGATGTTATTAAATATTTCCATCTGATTAGAGAAAGAAAGATGAAATAAATATTTGGCAGTTTACTTTCTAGTATGTGGCGATTTCAATGTGTGTGGTTAGGCAGGAACCTAAGAGGAGAGCTTAAATTGCTGCAAGTGAAACGAGCAGCAATAAAATTCATAATCTTCCTTGTCATAAATATTTCGCTGTCTGTTTCCGAATACGAGGCGATTTCAGAGTGTGTGTTTATACTGAAACCTAAGAAGGCAGTTTAAATTGCTGTGAGGCAGAACTAAAATTCACGTTCTTCTTTCCAACAGATATTCGGCTCTTTTATTTCCGAATACTTTGGCGTGTGTGTGCTTAGTCAGGAACCTAAGAGGACAGTTTAAATTGCTGTGAGTGAAGCAATGTGCAGTAACATTCACATTCTTCCTTGCCACAAATATTCCGTGGGTAACAATCTCACAAGTACTCCTGCAAACTAATGGCACTTCCGGTTGGGACATTTCTGGAGCTAAGGACATGTGTGAGCTGTTGCCCATAGGAGACAGGCCTGCATTGAAAACTAAAGAAATTCGATCGTTGTTCCTCCATCGTCAATACTGCATATGACATTAAAATAGCGTCAAGCAGCTTGATGCTTCATCGAATTTCGATTATGCATACTTGTGTAAGCATTCAAGCGTCTGTATGCTTAAAGCCGCCGGCACACAGGGTTAAGCAGCTAACGTCAATGTACACGCAAAGGGATATCCCACGCCACGAGACACGTGATTTCGCGCTCTCAGCGCACTCCAGCGATGGTTGTCGGATTTATTGGCTCGCAAACCATACAGTTGTGCTCACAAAAAAGGACACATCTAGAATTCCTGTGTTAGCTCTATTAACACAAACATTTCCTTTCCTGACGGTATTGTAGTCATGTTGTTTACTCTGTTGTGTATATAAATAAAAACTGTAACACCCGTGAACGTGTAATAAGACAAAAATTGAAGATATATGCCCGCTCAGGAAAGACTTTAGTTTATAAAAAGTTCACCAAATCAAACACACTTCCTCGTGACGGAGAGTGCATTTATATTTGCATAACATCAAATGTCATAGAAATTATTTCTATTAATTTCGTATGAAACTCACACAAGCGCCTAGAAAAGGCGAAGGCGAAATAAAAAAAATTAGTTACAGCAGCATGCGAACCTACTTCAGATCTAACGTTAATTCTACACACAGTGCCTTAACCAACTACTCTACTGATCATGTGCGTTTAACATACTTTAGATTCCGAAATTTTGTTGGAATTTAATTATGTAATAAATCGTAATAACAACGACATGTTTACAGGAATTTTAAATGAGTCGTTAGTTCAAAATAGCTTACTCTCATTACACGTGAGTAATATCGCAAAAATAACTAAATACGAAAATTCTTTAATCACCAATGTGTCGTTTCCCATCATTTTATTGCAATAATTGGCACCAAGAACAATTTGTTCTCCAGACATTCAACGTGCTGCTGGTTAGAAACAGCATATATTCACATGGTGTAACGTATAACATAAAACCCATTGAACATGGGTTTCTGCTGAAAACGACAAATACAATATGTCGACTTGCTTTCTACTTGTGACATAGGGAGCATTCTTGCTTCCTGCTGGTTCTACTTAAATATACATGGCTCGTTGCCGAAATATCACAGTACTTATTATGTATATCATGTAACGAAATAGCTTCTGAACGAGAAACTGCAGGAAATGACGTCACAAAACTGGTACAGCGCCTCATCCCGTTTGCTTTGCCGACAGCATAATCATGTATAGCAACCACAGAGAAATTTGTGCAAGCATTTGTCAGTGATTTGGTTTGATTTAATTTTCATTTGGCCATGTTAAATTACATTCTATACTAGTAAATACGGGACCAGTCCTTTCAATTTCTTTAACCACTCTTTACTCCACATATCAGGTTTTACCTTTTGATTTTTTCTGTAATCCAAGGAAAAAGGTTGCCAAAGCTGGCACATCATCATCTGAGCGTGACATTTTCTTGTAAACAAACCAATGCTTGTGCAAGCAAGCTTGAACCATATATAGGCGCCAGGATTTTGTGCCTGCTTACTAAAGCAAGCTTGCGCGAGCATGCTTGTCAAGCATGCAGTTAGATGTGTGGCTGCCTTAAGACTTCTTTAACCTGAGCTGAACTCTCCGCCATGTTTCCTCCAAAGTATAGAATATTCATACTTGTTTACATATGAATCAGGATGCGAGTGAGGTCTACTAATTAAATATATTGAAGAATTCGTCGTAAATGTCGGTGGCAGCTCAGCTACGAACTGCAATAACAATTGCAAGAATGGTTTTCATATTTCCAAGTGATCCCAAATTGTAACGTCATAAGTCAATATGCAATAGCATTTTATTGCAGTAAGCTACTTTGAAGTATGGGCTCATAGCTTTGGCATCATTGGCGGTGGCAATATACAGCTGCTGGTATCTTAGCATGACTCACTTGCACCTGTCACCAGCCTAGTCATGGGAAGCGCAAGCTGTGTTAGTTCGAATGACAGAATATTCGAGTCCCTAAGAATCTAAATAAACAGAATTAAATAATATTCAATTTTGTTAAAAGTCAATATACAGCTCGTTGTTACTAAAAAGAAAATTTTGTAAAAACCTCAGCTTTCTAGCTAGCATACTTCAGAATTAGAGAAAATTACCTAAAATACCCCGAACTGATACTTGTAAGATTAAAATCAGTTAGGATTCATAACAGTTTGTCTTTTAGTATCATTTGGAATCATTACTGAAGTTCACAAAATGTTAGGCCAATTTATTTAGATTTTTTATAATTAAAAACGTTCAATATTTCTCATTTTCATAACATAGAATTCAGAAAGGATTAGTATTTATTTAATAATTATTATTTTTGTTGTGTGAATAAATGAGAGTGAGTGAGAGTGTATATGTGGGACATACATAAAGATTCAATATTATCAGATGGTAAACATTACATAACTATGTCGAGGGAAAGTGTGAAGCAAGCAGTTGCAATGAAAACTGTAATTTCCCTACCTGGTTGATGATGTATGTCCAAGGCTACTTGCTTTTGTAAGAAGGCAGCCAGGCTAGCCATTTGCAAAGTAATGATTTTCTATAGTCATTTCAAGATTAGTCTTCTTCTCATTTAGTTTTGTTAAACATTTTTTTTAAGATTTGCATGATGAAAAGACTTAAATGCATCTGTGAATATTGATTGGTGTAGGACAGTTTACGCACAAGAAAGAACTAGAAGGATTGTTTTGATTGGCTGGTCATTTTGAGCAACCAATCAGAATTAAGCATTTCCCGCACTCTGTCAAGTAGTTATAGGCCCTGGATGGAATGGTAGTGAGTTGTTGGCTACCTATCAGACGTACAGATCATGTCGGACGTGTTCGTCTACATTATGAGTAAAATGAAGAAGTTACTGGTATCTCGCGTCTGGATGGATTGCCGTGAAAACTGTTGCATTTACGGACAGATTGGGAAAATTTGAGCTTCGGGAAGTGTTTTGTTGGAAAGACAAGTGCGTGTGAACTTTTGGCCTTTGTAAAATTTCGCTTGGCGTGTTTCATATTCTTCTATGGAATTGTTGGCGAGCAGTATCTTTATTGGTAATAAACAAAAAAAGGACCAAATGTGAGACTCGTATATTGTAGCAGAGTAATGGCTGTCAATCTCATAATAATTCGGGTAGGACTTGAGTACATTCCTGGCTACCTTGTGTGTGTACAAACTGAGGGCAGTGATGTTGTTCGTTAATTAAATTCGGGATGATGGCGAGTGTTTAATTTTGAACCTAAAGAAATGAAAGAACTAGTTGTAAAATTTTGCCATTTTTCTAAAGAGATGAAGCAATCGCCCTCCACCCAAAATTTTTAATAAGATATTACAGGATAGCTTACTTCCAGAGTTTACTTGGACGTTGCAAACGTAAGTACTGACGGTGTTTTTCTTCAACGCTGCTTTTAACATCGTCTGGACAGTATCTACGTATGCAGAGAAACGGGCTAGTGATCAGACGCCGTACTGAGGGAAGTGGAACTTTTGTAGTGCACTGTATGACGAAACAAACATGCAACACAACGCGAAAATCTAACCCGCCCCACCTCAAGATGAAGAAAAAGATATCCATAAATTGGCGCAGCATGAAACCAATTATAGACAGTTGCGTTTCTTCCCCTAATCGTGAACTGTACTGTAGCAGTTTGTCTCAAAATTTTTCGATTCCTGAGATTTTTTCGCAATTGGCAAACGTGTAGACAAGAATATGTATTATGACATCTTTATAATTCATTATCATAAAGATACATATACAAACTGAATAATACTTAACACTGTTTCTTATATAGGGACGATAGGAAAACTGTTAATTACGACAATTTTACAGCAGATTGGTCACTGTAAGGGAATCTGCACAAGCAACACATACTTCAAAGAATAAAGTTTTGACTACACATCAACAAGCTCTTCACTAAGGTGTACTAAGCTGTCGTGAAGTACACAATATGAATACTAGTTGAACGATAGATAAAACTATCAATAAAAATTCGTTCCACTGTAACTTAAAATTATACTTTTTCGTCCTCTGTTCAATAAAGGTGCCGCATTTCTTAAAGTGCATAACATTAATCAAGAAATAGACACCACTTTGCTAGTGCCTGTATACAGGTAAAAAATAATAAATAGACGTAGGTTGTTACTACATAACACCTACATTTGAGGGCATTGGTACCGAGTTCTTAACGCATTACATTTAATATGTACAAACTAGCTTGCAAGTTCCAAGCCTACATTTCTGTATCTGCGTAATATTACATTTCAGTTTTTCTGGTACATGAAAATGGCATTGAGAATGTCTCTACCACATTATTTATTGGTTGGTTCACTTCATACATACAGTATAAAATACTTTTTTAACAAATATTGTAAAAAGTTGCATGACTATGTTATCCATCAGCAAGGTAGACATTGACAAATGCTCAAATTTGGCAGACGATTCATACCACAGAGTGACGCACATAAAACCCGCCCCTGCACTGAAAGGAATATGAATGAAGAAAATCAACGTACATTGCTTTCTTACATTTTTATTGTAAAGTTTCATTATTAACTATGTAATTAACAGTTTAAGTAACAGATTTACTTTTATTAGTTTAATAAGCATATTTTAGAAAGGAATTTAAAGTCTGTGTCCTAAATGTTCTCTGCCATCATCCATGCAAAGTTGTGCACATAGAAGCATGTTAAGGAAAACACATTTCAGTATTCTTTGAGGAATGCTCGAAATTTCTTCACATATGTTGTTTTTTAATGTGTCAAGTGTTCTGGTATTGTTGTGGTAGACTCTAGCCTTTAGAAATCCCCTGAGGTACAGTCACATGGTGACAAGTTGGGAGAGCAGGTCGGCCACAACCCCTTACTAATGGTCCTCTCTTCTGTAAAATCAGAACGTATACGAGCTAAGGACAAATCCAACGTATGATAAGTTACCCCATCTTGCTGAAAATATGCACAACATTTTTCGTTTGGAGTTAACAGAGGCGAAAATTCATTGTAGAGCTGCAAGTAAACACGTGTGTGGACAGTTTCGTTGAAGAACAATGGCCCGATAATTCTGTTACCAGATACAGGACACCGTATACCAATTTTTAAATCGTGTAACGGCTTTTGAAGTATGTCATGGGGATTCTCTGTAGCCCAATGTCTTGTGAATTAACGTAACCCGACAGATGAAACCTAGATTCATCCGTCGAAAAAAGGAGGAACGAATCAAGATGTCCCCCCAGCGACATTTTCCAGCAAACAATTACAGTAATGTGTACGCTTACCCTTGTCTGCTTCTTTTATTTGCCAAACAACACTCACACGGTAAGGTTTCATTTTTAAGCCATGAAGGATGCGTTGTCACGACTTGCGAGATATTCCACATTGGTGTGATAATCGTCATGTTGACTTGTAGGGTCTTCTTTCAATGTGTGTCGTCACGTTTGCCGTAACTTCAGGTGTACGTACAGTCAGTGCCTTATTTCTCTTTGAATTAACAACACTGCCTGTCAAACGCCACTTTCTCACTAGATCCTGAATCGTTGATTTTACAGGAATATTACTTTCAGAATAGTTTTCGTGAAAAGTGTATGAATAACTTTAATGGATTGATACTGCACATATTCTTCAACAATGAACTCACGTTCTTCAACGGAGTAAGGCATGACAGTGAAGCACCTGGCTTATAATGATTACTTTCTGTTTTAACTACTCACACGCTACTGCTGTTGGAAGGTGGCAAAGAGACTGACAAGCTAGTAATGCTACTCACGCGCGTTCGCATTCAGGTTCGAGCCGGTTTTATGTGGGCCACTCTGTATTACAAAGGAGCACTATTTGCAGCAAGCAGTATGAGACGAGTATTACCCCCTATTGGGCACGCTATAGTTGGAGTCACTAAAGACGACGGTCGCGTTTAGGCTTGTTCTGCGCACCTACATCATGCATTCTCCGACAGCCAATGAGCATTCAGTAGTGTTCTGAGCGCTTTGCTGTGAATGTTATATGCATTGCGTGTTTTATATGCGATAGTAGCTACTTATTTGCTGAATTTTTATTCCATATGTTGCGAGTTGTGATGGCTAATGTTGGTAGGGAGCGACAAATTCTACACAAGCAAGTGAGAAACATAATGTGCGGGACACACGGTTTCATGTACATGCATCCCGCAACTGTCGCTTGGAACCGGCAACAATGCAGTCCCCGTCCTTGTCTCGATGTACGCGAATGGCGATCGTTGGTGGATCGGACTATAGTCCCCTCTAGTTTACTGGGTAGCATTCACCTCATTCTAGATCAGCAGAACCCTACTCATAGTGACGTAACGCTACATCATCGTGACGTAAATAAACTAAATCGACTACATGAGTACGTATATCGATCTGTGCTGTGCAGTTGTACCACAGAGGTTGCACCGATAATGTGAACGCTAAATGTAAATAGACGTGTACAAACGAAGTGACTGCAGTTTTGTGGTATGCTCATTCCAGATGAATTACTTATTAAGCTGTAATCCCAACAATTCTGGATGTTATTGTGTTTCTTGAATGTAATGAATGTATGAACGAAGGAACGATAACAATAACGAAAGTAAAAAATTGCGTCTAGTCATCTTTTAAAAAATCCGCTAATTGTGTAATAATCATGTGGACAGGACAGAAACGTGAAATAGAGAGAAATTAAGGTGTTTCGTATTTTTATAAAAGCCAATGGATTGTACATAATTCTCCTGGGCGGAAACGTTGAACTGAGCATTTAAGTGGTTCCAAAGATAACTCCGACTGTTGCTGGAATTTTAATTTTGCCTTCATGTTGTACATCAACTCAGACACTTTTGCTCTTCAGAAATAAGTTCTTGCTGATGATTATAATGTACTGACCTGTTTATAACACACGTAATTATTTTTCTTTTACGTTGTATACTGTGAAAAAAACAATGACATGCAAGTCACATTTACCAGCATTTTAAGAAACTGAAAGCAGTGAGTGCTGTTGTCATTTTCAGATACTTTTTGTACGACCTTTAGGCAATATGGAAATAGGGATACTAATCATGCCAAACACGCCCAAAATTTATACCATGTCTACTGAGAGAATAAACTAACACAGTATTCCAACATCGCATATGAAACATCACTTAGTGCTGCTAAAAACTGTGGGCTGTTGAGGTTATTTTGTCAAGTAGCTCATCCATTGTTACTGTCAGTGTTCAACATAATTTGGCAACTACTAGGAAACTTATTTTTTTATAGTTGATACTGTGTAAGTATTAAAATGTGAGTAACAATTATAGACGAAATATCATTGTTTTTTCACAGTATACAGCGTATAGAGAAAAATAATGACGTGTGTTATAAACAAGTCAGCACATTATAACCGTAAGCAATAATTTATTTCTGAAGAGCATAAGGTGATCTACAACATGAAGGAAAAATTAAAATTCCAGCAACATTCGGAATTATCTTTGGAACCACATTAATTTCTGGGAGACTCAGACGTTCATAATGGGTGGCAGGGACAAAGAATCCCATGAAATTTTTTTAAGTGCTTTATCTGAAAACCAGCTAGAGCAGATAAACAGAGGACCGACTGGAGGCGATAACATATTAGACCTTCTGGTGACAAACAGACCCGAACTATTTGAAACAGTTAACGCAGAACAGGGAATTAGCGATCATAAAGCGATTACTGCATCGATGATTTCAGCCGTAAATAGAAATATTAAAAAAGGTACGAAGATTTTTCTGTTTAGCAAAAGTGACAAAAAGCAGATTACAGAGTACCTGACGGGTCAACACAAAAGTTTTGTCTCAAGTTCAGATAGTGTTGAGGATCAGTGAGCAAAGTTCAAAACCATCGTACAATATGCGTTAGATGAGTATGTGCCAAGCAAGATCGTAAGAGATGGAAAAGAGCCACCGTGGTACAACAACCGAGTTAGAAAACTGCTGCGAAAGCAAAGGGAACTTCACAGCAAACATAAACATAGCCAAAGCCTTGCAGACAAACAAAAATTACGCGAAGCGAAATGTAGTGTGAGGAGGGCTATGCGAGAGGCGTTCAATGAATTCGAAAGTAAAGGTCTGTGTACTGACTTGGCAGAAAATCCTTTTGGTCTTATGTCAAAGCGGTAGGTGGATCAAAACAAAATGTCCAGACACTCTGTGACCAAAATGGCACTGAAACAGAGGATGACAGACTAAAGGCCGAAATACTAAATGTCTTTTTCCAAAGTTGTTTCACAGAGGAAGACTGCACTGTAGTTCCTTCTCTAGATTGTCATACAGATGACAAAATGGTAGATATCAAAATAGACGACAGAGGGATAGAGAAACAATTAAAATCGCTCAAAAGAGGAAAGGCCTCTGGACCTGATGGGATACCAGTTCAATTTTACACAGAGTACGCGAAGGAACTTGCCCCCCTTCTTGCAGCGGTGTACCGTAGGTCTCTAGAAGAGCGTAGCGTTCCAAAGGATTGGAAAAGGGCACAGGTCATTCCCGTCTTCAAGAAGGGACGTCGAACAGATGTGCAGAACTATAGACCTATATCTCTAACGTCGATCAGTTGTAAAATTTTGGAGCACGTATTACGTTACAGTATAATGACTTTTCTGGAGACTAGAAATCAACTCTGTAGGAATCAGCATGGGTTTCGAAAAAGACGGTCGTGTGAAACCCAGCTCGCGCTATTCGTCAACGAGACTCAGAGGGCCATAGACACGGGTTCACAGGTAGATGCCGTGTTTCTTGACTTCCGCAAGGCGTTCGATACAGTTCCCCACAGTCGTTTAATGAACAAAGTAAGAGCATATGGACTATCAGACCAATTGTGTGATTGGATTGAAGAGTTCCTAGATAACAGAACGCAGCAAGTCATTCTCAATGGAGAGAAGTCTTCCGAAGTAGGAGTGATTTCAGGTGTGCCGCAGGGGAGTGTCATAGGACCGTTGCTATTCACAATATACATAAATAACCTTGTGGATGACATCGGAAGTTCACTGAGGCTTTTTGCGGATGATGCTGTTGTATATCGAGATGTTGTAACAACGGAAAATTGTACTGAAATGCAGGAGGATCTGCAGCGAATTGACGCATGGTGCAGGGAATGGCAATTGAATCTCAATGTAGACAAGTGTAATGTACTGCGAATACATAGAAAGATAGATCCCTTACCATTTAGCTACAAAATAGCAGGTCAGCAACTGGAAGAGGTTAATTCCATAAATTATCTGGGAGTACGCATTAGGAGTGATTTAAAATCGAGTGATCATATAAAGTTGATCGTTGGTAAAGCAGATGCCAGACTGAGATTCATTGGAAGAATCCTAAGGAAATGCAATGCGAAAACAAAGGAAGTAGGTTACAGTACGCTTGTTCGCCCACTGCTTGAATACTGTTCAGCAGTGTGGGATATGTACCAGATAGGGTTAATAGATGAGATAGAGAAGTTGTTATTATTGTGGTCTTCAGTCCTGAGACTGGTTTGATGCAGCTATCCATGCTACTCTATCCCGTGCAAGCTTCTTCATCTCCCAGTACCTTCTGCAACCTACATCCTTCTGAATCTGCTTAGTGTATTCATCTCTTGGTCTCCCTCTACGATTTTTACCCTACACGCTGCCCTCCAATACTAAATTGGTGATCCCTTGATGCCTCAACACATGTCCTACCAACCGATCCCTTCTTCTAGTCAAGTTGTGCCACAAACTTCTCTTCTCCCCAGTCCTATTCAATACTTCCTCACTAGTTATGAGATCTACCCATCTAATCTTCAGCATTCTTCTGTAGCACCACATTTCGAAAGCTTCTATTCTCTTCTTGTCCAAACTATTTATCATCCATGTTTCACTTCCATACATGGCTACACTCCATACAAATACTTTCAGAAATGACTTCTTGACACTTAAATCTATATTCGATGTTAACAAATTTCTCTTCTACAGAAACGCTTTCCTTGCCATTGCCAGTCTACATTTTATATCCTCTCTGCTTGGACCATCATCAGTTATTTTGCTCCCCAAATAGCAAAACTCCTTTACTACTTTAAGTGTCTCATTTCCTAATCTAATACCCTCAGCATCACACAACTTAATTCGACTACATTCCATTATCCTCGTTTTGCTTTTGTTGAGGTTCATCTTATACCCTCCTTTCAAGACACTATCAATTCCGTTCAACTACTCTTTCAAATCCTTTGCTGTCTCTGACAGAATTACAATGTCATCGGCGAACCTCAAAGTTTTTATTTCTTCTACATGGATTTTAATACCGACTCCGAATTTTTCTTTTGTTTCCTTCACTGCTTGCTCAATATACAGACTGAATAACATCAGGGAGAGACTACAACCCTGTCTCACTCCCTTCCCAACAACTGCTTCCCTTTCATGTCCCCACTCTTATAACAGCCAACTGGGATCTGTACAAATTGCAAATAGCCTTTCGCTCCCTGTATTTTACCCCTGCCACCTTCAGAATTAGAAAGAGCATATTCCAGTCAACATTGTCAAAAGCTTTCTCTAAGTCTACAAATCCTAGAAACGTAGGCTTGCCTTTCCTTAATCTAGCTTCTAAGATAAGTTGGCGGGTCAGTATTGCCTCACGTGTCCCAACATTTCTATGGAATCCAAACTGATCTTCCCTGAGGTCAGCTTCTACTAGTTTTTCCATTCGTCTGTAAAGAATCCGCGTTAGTATTTTGCAGCTGTGACTTATTAAACTGATAGTTCGGTAATTTTCACATTTGTCAAAACCTGCTTTCTTTGGGATTGGAATTATTGTATTCTTCTTTAAGTCTGAGGGTATTTCGCCTGTTTCATACATCTTGCTCACCAGATGGTAGAGTTTCGTCAGGACTGGCTCTCCCAAGGCTGTCAGTAGTTCTAATGGAATGTTGTCTACTCCCGGGGCCTTGTTTCGACTAAGGTCTTTCAGTGCTCTGTCAAACTCTTCACGCAGTATTATATCTCCCATTTCATCTTCATCTACATCCTCTTCCATTTCCATAATATCTTCCTCAAGTACATCGCCCTTGTATAAACCATCTATATACTCCTTCCATCTTACTGCTTTCCCTTCTTTGCTTAGGGCTTGGTTTCCATCTGAGGTTTTGATATTCATACAAGTGGTTCTCTTTTCTCTGAAGATCTCTTTAATTTTCCTGTAGGCTGTATCTATCTTACCCCTAGTGAGATAAGCCTCTACATCCTTACATCTGTCCTCTAGCCATGCCTGCTTAGCCATTTTGAACTTCCTGTCGATCTCAGTTTTGAGACGTTTGTATTCCTTTTTGCCTGCTTCATTTACTGCATTTTTATATTTTCTCCTTTCATCAATTAAATTCAGTATTTCTTCTGTCACCCAAGGATTTCTACTAGCCCTCGTCTTTTTACCTACTTGATCCTCTGCTGCCTTCACTACTTCATCCCTCAAGGCTACCCATTCTTCTTCTACTGTATTTCTTTCCCCCATCCCTGTCAATTGTTCCCTTATGCTCTCCCTGAAACTCTGTACAACCTCTGGTTTTTTCAGTTTATCCAGATCCCATCTCCTTAAATTCCCACCTTTTTGCAGTTTCTTCAGTTTTAATCTACAGGTCATAACCAATAGATTGTGGTCAGAATCCGGATCTGCCCCTGGAAATGTCTTACAATTTTAAACCTGGTTCCTAAATCTCTGTCTTACCATTATATAAACCTGTCAGTATCTCCAGGCTTCTTTCATGTATACAACCTTCTTTCATGGCTCTTGAACCAAGCGTTAGCTATGATTAAGTTGTGCTCTGTGCAAAATTCTACCAGGCAGCTTCCTCTTTAATTTCTTACCCCCAATCCATATTCACCTACTACGTTTCCTTCTCTCCCTTTTCCTCCTGCCGAATTCCAGTTACCCATGACTATTAAATTTTCGTTTCCCTTCACAACCTGAATAATTTCTTTTATTTCGTCATACATTCCTTCAATTTCTTCGCCATTTACAGATCTAGTTGGCATATAAGCTTGTACTACTGTAGTAGGCGTGGGCTCCGTATCTATCTTGGCCACAATAATACGTTCACTATGCTGTTTGTAGTAGCTTACCCGCATTCCTATTTTCCTATTCATTATTAAACCTACTCCTGCATTACCCCTATTTGATTTTGTATTTGTGGTCCTGTATTCGCCTGACGAAAAGTCTTGTTAAAAAAAAATGGCTCTGAGCACTATGGGACTCAACTGCTGTGGTCATAAGTCCCCTAGAACTTAGAACTACTTAAACCTAACTAACCTAAGGACAGCACACAACACCCAGCCATCACGAGGCAGAGAAAATCCCTGACCCCGCCGGGAATCGAACCCGGGCGTGGGAAGCGAGAACGCTACCGCACGACCACGAGATGCGGGCCAAAAGTCTTGTTCCTCCTTCCACCAAACTTCACTAATTCCCACTATATCTAACTTTAACCTATCCATTTCCCTTTTTAAATTTTCTAACCTACCTGCCCAATTAAGGGATCTGACATTCCACGCTCCGATCCGTAGAAAGTCAGTTTTCTTTCTCCTGATAACGACATCCTCTTGAGTAGTCCCCGCCTGGAGATCTGAATGGGGGACTATTTTACCTCCGGAATATTTTACCCAAGAGGATGCCATCATCATTTAACCACACAGTAAAGCTGCATGCCTCAGGAAAAATTACAGCTGTAGTTTCCCTTTGCTTTCAGCCATTCGCAGTACCAGCACAGCAAGGCCGTTTTGGTTAGTGTTACAAGGCCAGATCAGTCAATCATCCAGACTGTTGCCCTTACAACTATTGAAAAGGCTGCTGCCCTTCTTCAGGAACCACACTTTTGTCTGGCCTCTCAACAGATACCCCTCCATTGTGGTTGCACCTACGGTACGGCTAGCTGTATCGCTGAGGCACGCAAGCCTCCCCACCAACGGCAAGGTCCACGGTTCATGGGGGGGATAGAGAAGATTCAGCAGATAAACACTGGACTCGCATTCAGGGGGACGACGGTTCAATCCCGCGTCCGGCCATCCTGATTTAGGTTTTCTATGATTTCCTTAAATCGCTCCAGGCAAATGCTGGCATGGGTCCTTTGAAAGGGGATGGCCGAATTCCTTCCTCATCCTTCCCTAATCCGATGAGACCGATGACCTCGCTGTCTGGTGTCCTTTCCCAAACAACTCAACCCAACCCAGATCCAATGGAGAGCAGTGCGCTTCGTTACAGGATCATTTAGTAATCGCGAAAGTGTTACGGAGATGATAGATAAACTCCAGTGGAAGACTCTGCAGGAGAGACGCTCAGTTGCTCAGTATGGGCTTTTGTTGAAGTTTCGAGAACATACCTTCACCGAAGAGTCAAGCAGTATATTGCTCCCTCCTATGTATATCTCGCAAAGAGACCATGAGGATAAAATCAGAGAGATTAGAGCCCACACAGAAGCATACCGACAATCCTTCTTTCCACGAACAATACGAGACTGGAGTAGAAGGGAGAACCAATAGAGGTACTCAAGCCACCCTCCGCCACACACCGGCAAGTGGCTTTCGGAGTATGGATGTAGATGTAGATGTAGAATATTGCTAGTACAGATTCGAAAAAATCCTACTGATGCTAGTGCTGCGAAACAAAAGAAGAACGACAGGTGCGAAATTTCTATTACGTACTGGAGTACACGAAAACATATCTAATGGTGAAATGCAACAATGAAATATGCCAAAATAGTCAAATGCAGTCAAAGAAAAGAATGGGAAACTGAACTTACTACATGGGTACTTCATAAAAGAACTGAAGCTCGTCTAGAAAGACATCAACAAAAATGACATACACACAAATAAATAAATAAATAAATATGTATATATATATATATATATATATACACTAATTCACCCCCTCCCACCCACCATCCTAATGTGAAATTAGCTAATATATTTCGGATGGTACATTTGCCCAACACATCTAAAAAAACATTTAAATGGGAAATATGTTTGCGGAATACTACGCCTCCAGGAATATTCGTCTTAGTGACTTTGAAGTGTTGAAATCCGGCGTTTCCCCTTCCCAACAAGAGATTTCACAGCTGACCAATAACCCTCCATGCTATTTGTGTTAAGCCCCCGTGGATAATGATCTGAACTCAATATTGTGATTATCTACGAGATGCTGATAACCCCTTTCCCCTAAATACCTATATGAAGAACAACCATCTGAAATTACAATGGAACCCTCTGCAATGTGATCTTCAATTAAGCTGGCCAAAACTTCCTTCCTTCGATTGAGTGCTACTTTAAACAGTACATCGTCACACTCTTGACCGGAATCTACAGCCCTCCAAATCCCACCGGCGATTCCCCCCTGTTGTGCTTCTTTTTGCCAAAATGCGACTCGTCAATTTCGACCATAACACCCGTCCTCCCCCCCCCCCCAACGGCTCCCTATATTTCACCATATTCCCCACAAACTTCCCTACTAAAAGACTACCAATCCACAACTGTGCACTTACTTTTAGATTAGAGTAGATTAGATTCACTTTCATTCCAATTTATCCCTAGTGAGGAGGTCCTGC
Organism: Schistocerca cancellata; assembly: GCF_023864275.1. Classification (NCBI taxonomy): domain Eukaryota; kingdom Metazoa; phylum Arthropoda; class Insecta; order Orthoptera; family Acrididae; genus Schistocerca; species Schistocerca cancellata. Next base: position 151,476,184 of record NC_064630.1, read on the forward strand.
AGGACGTGGAACATGTCAGAAAAACAACAATACATCATAAATATTTACAACTAAAACAAATAAGCTAAAGTACCATTCCACAGGTCCCAAGTGGAATGATCATCATTTTTTAATGAAAACTATATGAAAGAGTCATTTTACAAATACTAATGCTCTGATTTTAAAATTAAAAAGTTTTTTTGTTTATTTATAAGGTAATAAGCATATAATACAACTACTATAATACTTATTTACAATGAACACATTACTGCACTGAAATGATGCAGAAGTTATATTGTGTGTCTATATATATATATATATATATATATATATATATATATATATATATATATATATATATATTCCTGGAAATTGAAATAAGAACTTCGTGAATTCATTGTCCCAGGAAGGGGAAACTTTATTGACACATTACTGGGGTCAGATACATCACATGATCACACTGACAGAACCACAGGCACATAGACACAGGCAACAGAGCATGCACAATGTCGGCACTAGTACAGTGTATATCCACCTTTCGCAGCAATGCAGGCTGCTATTCTCCCATGGAGACGATTGTAGAGATGCTGGATGTAGTCCTGTGGAACGGCTTGCCATGCCATTTCCACCTGGCGCCTCAGTTGGACCAGCGTTCGAGCTGGACGTGCAGACCGCGTGAGACGACGCTTCATCCAGTCCCAAACATGCTCAATGGGGGACAGATCCGGAGATCTTGCTGGCCAGGGTAGTTGACTTACACCTTCTAGAGCACGTTGGGTGGCATGGGATACATGCGGACGTGCATTGTCCTGTTGGAACAGCAAGTTCCCTTGCCGGTCTAGGAATGGTAGAACGATGGGTTCGATGACGATTTGGATGTACCGTGCACTATTCAGTGTCCCCTCGACGATCACCAGTGGTGTACGGCCAGTGTAGGAGATCGCTCCCCACACCATGATGCCGGGTGTTGGCCCTGTGTTCCTCGGTCGTATGCAGTCCTGATTGTGGCGCTCACCTGCACGGCGCCAAACACGCATACGACCATCATTGGCACCAAGGCAGAAGCGACTCTCATCGCTGAAGACGACACGTCTCCATTCGTCCCTCCAGTCACGCCTGTCGCGACACCACTGGAGGCGGGCTGCACGATGTTGGGGCGTGAGCGGAAGACGGCCTAACGGTGTGCGGGACCGTAGCCCAGCTTCATGGAGACGGTTGCGAATGGTCCTCGCCGATACCCCAGGAGCAACAGTGTCCCTAATTTGCTGGGAAGTGGCGGTGCGGTCCCCTACGACACTGCGTAGGATCCTACGGTCTTGGCGTGCATCCGTGCGTCGCTGCGGTCCGGTCCCAGGTCGACGGGCACGTGCACCTTCCGCCGACCACTGGCGACAACATCGATGTACTGTGGAGACCTCACGCCCCACGTGTTGAGCAATTCGGCGGTACGTCCACCCGGCCTCCCGCATGCCTTCTATACGCCCTCGCTCAAAGTCCGTCAGCTGCACATACGGTTCACATCCATGCTCTCGCGGCATGCTACCAGTGTTAAAGACTGCGATGGAGCTCCGTATGCCACGGCAAACTGGCTGACACTGACGGCGGCGGTGCACAAATGCTGCGCAGCTAGCGCCATTCCACGGCCAACACCACGGAATGTGTTCTTTTTTCCATTTCCAGGAGTGTATATATATATATATATATATATATATATATATATATATATATATATATATGCATACACACACATACATACATATGTATATATATACAAATCAGTTGGTTTTACTGAGGAATTCATCAATAGAGTAGAAGCAGTTGGCCACTAATAAATCCTTTATTTTTCTCTTAAAGTGAATTTCATTGGTTGTTAAGCCTTTTATGGCTGCTGGCAAGTTATTGAAAATGTGTGTTCCTGAATAATGCACACCTTTTTGTACAAGACTAAGTGACTTTAAATCCTTGTGAAGAATATTCTTATTTCTACTATTGATTCCATGAATTGAGCTGTTGGTTTGAAAAAGTGATACATTTTTAATGACAAATTTCATTAAGGAATAAATATATTGGGAAGCAGTAGTTAGTATCCCTAGTTCCCTAAACAGGCTTCTGTAGGATGTTCTTGAGTTCACACCACATATAACTCTTACTGCACGCTTTTGTGCCCGAAAACTTTAGCTTGGCTTGATGAATTACTCCAAAAAATAATCCCATATGACATTCTGGAATGAAAGTAAGCATAGTATGCCAGCTTTTTCATTTTTATATCCCCTACGTCTGACAAAATTCGCATTGCAAACAGAGATTTGTTAAGATACTTCAGCAGTTCTGTGGTGTGCTCCTCCTAGTTGAATTTATTATCTAGCTGTAATCCCAAGAATTTAACACTGTCCACTTCTTCTATCTTCTTGTCATTGTATGTTAGACATATACTCGTGGGACACCCCTTAAAAGTTCTGAACCGCATGTAATGTGCTTTTTCAAAGTTTAGTGACTAAGAATTGGCTAGGAACCAGTGATTAATGTCCACAAATATTTTATTAGCTTATCTTTCTAAGACTACACTTGTTTTGCTATTTATTGCAATGTTTGTATCATCGGCAAACAAAACGAACTTGGCATCTGGTAATGTTACTCATAAAAGGTCATTGATATACACAAGAAAAAGTAAGGGCTCCAAAGTGGAACCTTGTGGGACCCCACATGTAATTAGTTCCCAGTTGAATGATGCCTGATAGCTTCATACATGTCTCTTTCCTAATAACACCCTTTGTTTCCTGCCAGAGATATAAGATTTGAACCATTTTGCAGCATTTACTGTTACAATATAATATTCTAATTTACTTAAAAGGATATTGTGATTTAAACAGTCAAATGCCTTTGACAGATCACAAAATATACCAGTTGCCTTCAATTTTTTGTCTAATGAATTAAGTACATATTCACTGTAAGTGTAGATAGACTTCTCAATATCAGAACCGTAAAGAAATCCAAACTGTGAGTTTGACAGCATGTTATTTGAGATAAGATGATTATAAAGCCGACTGTACATTACTTTTTCTAAAATTTTTGAGAATGGTGGCAACAGTGAAATTGGACGGAAATTTGATGCTATTTCTTTATCTCCCTTCTTAAACAGTGGCTTTGGATGGAAATTTGATGCTATTTCTTTATCTCCCTTCTTAAACAGTGGCTTAACTTCAACATATTTCAACCATTCAGGAAATATTCCACTGATAAGCGACTGGTTACACAGATAGCTTAATGTATTACTTAGCTCAGAATCACATTCTTTAATTAACTTTCTCGATATTTCATCATACCCACTAGATGTTTTTGATTTTAAAGATTTTATGATGGACATTATTTCTGTTGGGGTAGTGAGGGTCAAATTCATATTATGGAAGTTACTTGAAATGTCAGGTCTGAGGTATTCCATAGTAGCATCTACTGAACCTGACAACCCCATCTTTTCAGTAACAGTTATAAAATGTTTGTTAAAAAGTTCTGCAACACTATACACATCTGTCACCAATGTATGATTTACTCTTAATGCTGTTTGTTCCACTTCATGTCTGGTTCTACCGGTCTCCTCCTTCATTATATCCCATATTGTCTTTATTTTGTTATCTGATATGACTATCTTTTCCTTGTAATATATTTGCTTTGATGTCCGTATTACAGTCTTTGATATTTTGCAGTATTTCTTATAATGTACTATAGTATCAACATTGGACTGTTTCGGATTGACAGATACAGTTTTCTTTTTGTTTTACAAGATACCCCTATTCCTTGAGTAATCCATGGCTTCTTTGTAGACTTTGCTCTAACCTTGGTAAGTTTTGGGGGAAAACAGTGTTCGAATAAGGTAATCACTTTATTAGCAAAGTGTTATATTTTTCATTCATGCCATGAGCACTGTAAATATCAGTCCAGTGAATGTCTCTGAGGAGTGTCCTAAAATAATCAATTTTTGGGTTATTGATTACCCTCTTGACCTCAGATTTAACAGATTTTATATCCTGTTCAGTATTAACATTTAACAGAAGGAACTGCATGTCATGGTCTGAGAGGCCATTGACTATTGGTTTTGTAATATAATTTTGTTCATTGGACTTTTGTACAAAGATATTATCAATGGCTGTTTGTGAGCAATTGGCTACCCTAGTGGCGAACTTTACAGTGGGAATTAAGTTGAATGATAGTGTTACTAACTCAAATAAATTCTTATTGGGAGAGTCTTTAAGGAAATTACATAGAAATCACCAGCAACCACTATTTCTTTGTTTTTGGTTGTTAAATGGGCCAGTACAGCTACAAGGTGGCTTACAAACAGATTAAAGTTACCTTGCAGTTGCTCGATATACACTTAATATGATGAAGGATTTTTTGTGAAATTCTACTTCTGTTGCACATGCTTCCATATGCTGTTATAGGCAAAATTTATGAATGTCTATGTTCTTAAATTTATGATAGTTCCTGATGAATGTGGCAACTCCTCCTTTCTCCATTTCTGATCTACAAAAGTGAGATGCTAACCTAAACCCTGCAACACTTAAAAGTTCTATACCAGTGGTCACATGATGTTCAGAGAGGCAGATTATGTCAGCTGGGTTTGAACACTCTAATTCATCTATGCAGATAGTTAATTCATTAATTTTATTTTTCAGTCCTCGAATATTTTGATGCAATAAAGATGGCTGGCATTTCACATTAACTGAGTTAAAATTGGGTAGAGTTAAAATATCTGCTGACTGTTGAAAATTATTAACCAATAGCTGTTTATGCTGATGTGATAAGCTGGAATTATGTTTTTTGATTTCTTTCTCAAACTGAAGTTTTGCCTCAGTTCTAACCTCTCTTCAAATTTGCTTTCTTTCTGTCCTTCCTCCCCTAAAAAGGGTCTTTCCTGAACCCTCACACGACATTCATGGGCAGTGGGCATACAGCCACACCAGATATCTCAAACACCAACAGTACGTGATTTTCATAATGTCTCTCAAGGCGAGCTTAGATTTTTCGACTACGTCCTTCGTCTAATGGACCGCCACAACCGATCTTTGCTGCAGCGCCATATAAATAAGTCGTGAGTACGGCGAGGCGCATATGTTCGCCGCACTCTCGACATCGAACATACTCGGCAACAAGACTACACATTTGTAAAAAAAAATCGTGGCCAACATGTCTACGCCCATAGCCTCTGTCAAATCATCCAGGTTCATCCAGATAAATCCATACCTACAAACGAAAATAAGATACTAAAAATTGTCCTAAAACAAGAAACTAATAGTTCAAATTACCTCAATATCACGAAGAATGAAATTAAGTACCGTATGAATTGCAAACAACCAATTATTTAAATAAATGCACACGAAGAATATTTTGAGTAATATGTAGCAATCTCTCTTAAAATCACATTCAGTTATTTTAATGCACAGTGATAGCGCTTATCCGGAACACAGAACTGTTTTATTATCTATGGCTGAAAGCGAAGTCATTATTATCTATGAATAATGTTTGTCGTAGTTGGTCAAAGCCGACAGGCTGTATCCCCTGCTGGACTAGACCCCAAAATTATTGGGATTCGAGGTTAATAACCAATTCAGCTGGGATGAACATACCACACAACTGCTGTTACGTCGTTTGTACTAATGTATTTACGTTTTGCTTTCACGTTATCGTGCAATTTCTGTGGCACAACTGCAAAGATCGATATACGTACCCATGTAGTCGTTTTAGGTTTATTTACGTCGCGAAGACGTAGCGTTACGTCACTATCCTCGCCTAGCGTGAGGTAATTGCTACCATCGTTTGCTACTGTATATGACGTCATGAATTTAACTGTCAGCCAATCAGCATCGCGACCAGCTGGTTGCGAGACGCAAGTATCGTTTACTGCTAACCAAAGATCACTGTAAGTCAAAGATACCTTATACTGTGTGTCCTGGAAAGGCTTTGAAACCCGCGAACTTTCAAGTAATTGTAATGTGTAATGGTGTACGTGTGTTGTCGAAGCGTTACTTAATTGCCAGCAGTTGTCAGAAAACCAGAAACATGTGAAAATAAGTAGGAAATAGCGCAGTGGACCGTTAATAGAACTAATAGCAAAATTCCCCATTTTAACGCCAATCAACTTTTTGGTATAGAACGCTAACGTTATCGTCTGCTAGAATGTTCAAGAAATGGAATTTTATATACGACCGCCGGGAGGAACTGTGGCCTTATATAATATGGAGAAATGTGTTTCTCAGAGGTTTGAAGTTCTCAAACTTTTGAATTATAACAAGAGCACCGATAATGTGGCGTTTGACTGTTTAATAGAAGGAACTGCGTTGGATAAAGTAGGGCATCATACTTTACGGTAAGTATTAAGTTTCTCTTTATAGAACGGTAACATAGTAATTGTGAACAGCATGGTTTGCACGTTGGCACTCCTTCGTAGTGTATGGTCAGTAGTAACTATAAAACCTAGTCAGTATTGGCTAGTACTCGTTTTTCTTGTAATGTCAATTTACGAACCCTGGTAGTTATAAGCTTTTTCAAATCTGGAACATTTTACTGGTGATATTTTGTAAGTGATGTAGCGTATTGTATGTGCACAGTACATAAAAAGATGAAGCTCTCGTCATTTTTCACATTAACGAACCTTGCCATAGGTGAAAGATATGACATGTACATAGGCCCTAATACGCACCAAAATACTACTTGTAATTTTGTCTGTAATGTGCCATAGCGTTTCTGTTAATTACAGTTGTACTGTTAATGTGGAACAAACATGCACTTTGAAACTTCCTGGCAGATTAGAACTGCGTGCCCGACCGAGACTCGAACTCGGGACCTTTGCCTTTTGTGGGCAAGTGCTCTACCAACTGAGCTACCGAAGCACAACTCGCGTCCGGTACTCAGAGCTTTACTTCTGCCAGTAACTCGTCTCCTACCTTCCAAACTTTACAGAAGCTCTCCTGCGAAACTTGCAGAACTAGCACTCCTGAAAGAAAGGATACTGCGGAGACATGGCTTAGCCACAGCCTGGGGGATGTTTCCAGAATGAAATTTTCACTCTGCAGCGGAGTGTGCGCTGATATGAAACTTCCTGGCAGATTAAAACTGTGTGCCCGACCGAGACACGAACTCGGGACCTTTGTCTTTCGCGGGCGAGTGCTCTACCAACTGAGCTACCGAAGCACGACTCACACCCAATACTCACAGCTTTACTTCTGCCAGTCTCCGCAGTATCCTTTCTTTCAGGAGTGCTAGTTCTGCAATTTATAGGGCACTGCAAGTGTTATTTCCAAACTCTTTAATGTGCTGCAAAAAAAAAAAAAAAAAAAAAAGTAAAGGCCATATACTTAGCACTGAACATTCATAACTCTGAGAAGAAAACAAAGGTAATTTGGTATATTTGTAAGTATGAAATGAATGAAATCTGCCCCCACCCCTCTAACTCCCCGAACCCTCTTGAACTATGAACCATGCAGCTGTTGGGTGGCATGCATGACTCGATGATCCAGGTAGATCGTAGATGTACCATACTGCAACTACATTGGAGGGATATATGTGGGCAGACCAGACTAACATAAGGTTCCTGAGAAGAGACAACCAACATGGCCAAAATGACATTGATATAATGGTCTAAAAGTAGCTGAAAGCCATGAGAAAGTACGCCATTTCACTTCCCAAGGACATGCAGCTCTAAGATAAGGTGTCATAATGGTAGCATCTTGTTTAGTAAAATATTTCAGAAGTAAATAGTCCCACATTCAACTCAGTGGGTAGGAACCACTAATTGGGGGGAGGGAGGAGAGTTTATCAGGAGAGACAGGAAAAGAAACAAATGCCATCTACTCATTGGAGTATGGAATGTTAGAACCATTAACTGGGAAGGTAGGTTAGAGAATTTAAAATGTGAAATAGAAAAGTTGAAGTTATACATAGTACTAATAAGTGACGTACAGACACAAGAAGAACAGGATTTATGGGTAGGTGAGTACAGCTTTATCAGTGCAAAGTGAAGTAGGGTAATACAGTAGTAGTAACTTTTTTAATGAATCCATCACACTAGTAAAACCATATATTCCTCATAGCTCCACAGCCAATGAAGAGACTGAAGGCACATACAATGGGATAAAATAAATTCAGATAAACGGTGTGATAAAGATTTATTCATGATGGGGGGGACAGAAATTCAGTAGTAGGAAAAAGAAGAGCATAAAAAATGGACATGGAGGAATGTTTGATAAGAGTCATTGGCTTTGGCCAGTGATGTAGGAAACGTCACAAACACTGTAAATATGACTGTAATGTGGTGTTAGATGATTTTTTTCAAACAAACGAAGCATCAGATCAGTCTGTCACTACTGCCAGAGTTCTTCTTTTTAGTATCACATTTGTTTGCTTTGCCAACTCGTCTTCCAACCTAACCTAGACCTCAGGCAAAGCTACAGATCACTCTGTCACCACAACATTTTTTTTTTTTTTTTTTTTTTTTTTCTTCATAGTGATTCACTTCACCAACCAACCACAAAACCATGAAAAAGTGAAGTGACAACAGCCATTAACATTACATCACTGGCCAAAGCCAATGACTCATATCGAACATTCCTTTTGACCCGTAAAAATATAAGAATGTGGACTGGAGGAAAGGGATGAAAGGTCAGGCCACCTGGAAGAATTATGCACAGAGCATCAGCGATTATGGGCTTACGACCTAATCCACATACCGCTGCCCTCCATGAGAAGCCTACTAAGCTATCCCCTCAATACAAGCAACCACTCATCCCTTAAGTAAGGAAAAACTTCTTTCAAAAAGTAGTTCAAAGTTGAAGAAAGTGATAGTGAAACCTTTGAATCAGTGAGCTCTCTCCCTCTCAGATGGGGACGTTACTGTTGAGGATATGGATTTACAATTAGAGGATTCGGAAAGCCGCACGTTGGCTAAATTCCCCCGGACCTTGCAGGTATGTCACTGCCCCCAAGGGAGAAAAATTAATTTCTCCCACAGGGTCTTATGTGTTGAAGTGGAATTTAAATGGATGCCGTTCAGATTTGGGAGAATTACTGCTCTTGGTCCATGAGAAACCATCCTGCATCTGCTTGCAAGAAACTTATTTTGAAGTGACTGACACACCTGCATTAATGGGTCACACACCCCTGCAGCCCCCCAGGGGATCCACAACTACTTTTGTGGATACTTGCGTAGCGAGCACGGGACCCCGAGCTAATGTGGCCCTCCTTCCTTTCCGGGCTCCATACCTTCCTTTTCCGCATCCTTCCCCATCCCCCATCTTCGTCCCCCCCACCCACCCACCCACCTCCGCCTGTGCCTGTTTCCTTCCCTTTCTCCCCCTCTGGGAGTATGTTTTGTTCCTACCTCCGGAGACGGACGCTCGAAAATGTAACACATTCTTTGCTTTCTCTGCTTGCAAGTCTTCGTCCTTCCTTTGTCCTTCTCTTTTCCTTACCTCTTCTCTTTACCCTTTTCTCTGCTGCGGCGTTTGAGACCTCTCTTCTTTCCTTTCCCTTTCTCTTTTTTCCTCCCTTTGCGTGTCTGAAGGCCAACCCATGCATTTCCATGCGTAGCCGGTGACAGGGTAACGTGTAATTCCCCGCCCCGGGTAGACAGGTAGGACACGTACGTACCTCCTGGTAACGGCCAGGCCCATGGAGGGGTGATTACCCGAGCTGATACCTCCCGAAAGTGCCGATTGGTCCCTCCGTCTGTTTCTCGGGAGGTGTGACCTGAGGTGTGAACAATCACCTAAGGCGGGAGTGCCCTCAGAGAGGGTCCCCACAAGGGAGGAGCGCGCCATCGGAGACACCGGTAATCATGGGTGATACTTCCGCAATGGTTTCCTTATCTTCTACTATGTCTGCTCACAAGTGTAAGTTCAATGAGACTCAGCCACAGACAGTTCTTCCGTCGTTGCCACAGTTCCTTGTCGTTTCTCGGTCTGACACAGGTCACGACTTCTCCACGGTCAACCCTTTCATTATTCAGAAAGGTATCGATGCAATTGCAGGTCCTGTAAAGTCTTGTTCCAGATTACGAAATGGCACCTTGTTGTTAGAAACAGCCAGTGCCCTCCAGGCACAAAAATTGCTGCGTACTTCACTGCTACACACATTCCCTGTCCGGGTGGAAGCACACCGCACTTTAAATTCCTCACATGGGGTTGTTTATACACGCTCCCTCGACGGATTGTCCGACGAGGAAATTCAACACTACCTGTCTGACCAGGGCGTAACGGCTGTTTATCGAGTCATGAAAAGGGTTGACACGAACATTGTTCCAACCCGCATTGTCTTCTTGACATTTGACAGAGTTCAACTTCCATCGAACATAAAAGCGGGCTATGAGAATTTCCATTCACCCTTACATCCCAAATCCTACGCGTTGCTATAGGTGTCAGCGGTTCAATCATACCAGCCAGTCCTGTTCCAATCCAGCCAAATGTGTTCGTGTGGCGAGGATGCCCATGAGGGTGCTTGTCCACCTCCGTCCCCTCATTGCATCAACTGTATGGGTGGCCACGCTGCTTCCTCTAGAGATTGCCCCATTTTTAAAGACGAAAAGCTCATTCAGGAAATCAGAGTGAAGGAAAAGGTGTCGACCTTTGCTGCTTGAAAATTATTCGCCAGTCGAAAGCCCACTGTGCCTCAGACAGGTAAATACAGCACTGTCCTTGCCTCTCCTCGGCCAACAAAGAAGGCAGCCACGCAGACTTGTGATCTCACCTTTTGTGCCACAGTCATCAGATCGGCCAGTGCAAAGATCGCCCGTTCAACCTCACCACTTTCGCCTGCCCACTCTATGGCTCACCCTTCATCGGGTTCTGCTAAATCTCGAGCCCAAAAGTCTAACACCCGGACTTTCAAAAAAGAGCCTACTCGTGAAGATTTTTTACGTACCCCAACTTCACAACCATCGGTTCCTCCTTCATCTAAACATCCTGTTTCCAAGAAGGCTAATAAGAAACTCAGTTCCTCTCCTTCTCCGCCACGGCGTGTCTCATCTACAGCACCACCTGGTGGTAGCCGCCTTCGGCCGTCTTCTGTGTCGCCGAGGCGCACTGCTGGCGGCCGATCAACTGGCCGATCGCTAGTGGCAGGAGCTGCTCCTGAACAACCTATGGATCAGGACCTTCTGCTTTCGGCTGAATGCCATTCCACTCGCTCCGTCACAAACTCGGAGCAGTCGTTGAGTTGAGGGCACCTTGGTCACATTCTTCCATTTGCTGTCCGCCCTATGTCCATTATCCATTGGAATATCCGCGGCATTCGAGCCAATCACAATGAATGGTCAATCCTCTTACGATCCTACTCGCCGGTCATCTTCTGTCTTCAGGAAACAAAGCTGCTTCCCCACGACCGCTATGTTTTCTCCCATTTTCAGTCAGTCCGATTTGATCTCCCCTCTGTTGAAGGCACTCCAGCACATGGAGTACTCATGATTCTTCTCCATGATACTCTCCTTTATCACCCAATCCCCTTAAACACTTCCTTCCATGCTGTCGCTGTCCGTCTTTCCCCTTCTGGATACACCTTCTCTCTTTATACTGTATACATTCCATCGTCCACACCAATGGCATGAGCTGATCTCCTTCATCTTATTCGTCAGCTTCCGCCCCCCCCCCCCCCCCCCTCCCTATTTGATGGTTGGGGACTTCAATGCCCACCACCAGCTTTGGGGATTTCCACATCCTTGTCCGCGTGGCTCACTATTGATAGACGTCTTCCACCAAGCGGATCGTGTTTGCCTCAACACTGGGGACCCTACATTTTTGTCTGCCTCCACGACAAATTTCTCTCATTTGGACCTTTCGGTCGGTACTGTTCCGCTAGCTCGGCGCTTCGAATGGTTCGCACTTGCTGATACACACCCGAGTGACCACTTTCCATGTGTCCTTCGATTGCAGCCACAACTGCCATGTAGGTGCACGCGACACTGAAGTTTGCCCAAGCCGATTGGACACTTTTTTCATCTCTAGTGACATTCGATGACAGTCACTTTCCTAGCATTGACGATGAGGTCACTCATATTACCGACGTTATTCTTACAGCTGCGGAACGTTCAGTACCTCGCACCTCCGAATTGCCCCGGCACCCCCCCAGTTCCTAGGTGCAGCGAGGCATGCCATGACACAATACATGAGCGGCGATGTGCTCTTCGCGTTTTCAGACACCATCCTACTTTGGCCAACTGTATCCGCTATAAGCAGTTCTCTGCACGAAGCCATCGTGTCATCCGCGATAGCAAGAAGGCAACCTGGGACTTCTTTACTAGCTCATTTAACACCTTCACTCCCTCCTTGGAAGTTTGGAGTCGGATTCGACGTTTATCTGACACACCTAGTTTCTCCCCGGTCTCTGGGCTCACTGTCGCGCATGATACATTAGTGGACCCCGTTGCAATTTCTAACTCATTGGGTCAACGCTTTGCTGAGTTTTCGAGCTCTTCAAATTACCCACCAGCGTTTCTCCCGAAGAAACGTGCAGCGGAAGTGCAACCTATTGCTTTCTCCTCTCAAAATTGCAAAAGCTATAATACTGTTTTCTCCATGCGGGAACTCCAACATGCACTCTCTTCGTCTTGCTCCTCCGCCCCAGGACCGGATGGTATCCACATCCAAATGTTGCTGCATTTATCATACCATAGTCTGCATTACCTCCTTCGCCTTTATAATCGAATTTGGACCGACAGTACTTTTTCCAGACGATGGCGGGAAGCTATCGTCGTTCCTGTTCCGAAACCTGGAAAGAACAAACATCTCCCCTCTAGCTATCGCCCCATTTCTCTCACGAGTAGTGTATGTAAGGTTTTGGAGCGTATGGTGAATTGCCGTTTAGCTTGGTGGCTGGAGTCCCGCAGTCTTTAACACCTGCCCAATGTGGTTTCCGAAAGCATCGTTCTGCAGTTGACCATCTTGTTGCTCTCTCCACTTATATTATGAACAATTTTCTCCGGAAACACTAAACAGTAGCAATATTTTTTGATCTGGGGAGAGCATACGATACCTGATGGAGGACAGGCATCCTCCGCACACTGTTCTCTTGGGGCTTTCGAGGTCGGCTGCCCCTTTTTTTTCGTGAATTTATGGCAGAACGCACATTTAGAGTGCGGGTGAACACTAGTCTCTCCTGTACTTTCTCCCAAGAAAACGGGGTACCCCAGGGCTCTGTGCTAAGTGTTGTACTGTTTGCCATTGCCTTAAATCCAATTATGGATTGTCTGCTTCCTGATGTCTCGGGCTCCCTCTTTGTGAACGATTTTGCGATCTACTACAGCTCTCAACGAACCAGCCTTCTTGAACGATGTCTTCAAGGATGTCTCGATCGCCTCCACTCTTGGAGCATCGAAACCGGTTTCTGCTTTTCTCCCAGTAAGACCGTTTGTGTTAATTTTTAGCATCGTACGCAGTTTCTTCTGCCTTCCCTACATCTAGGCCCTGTCAACCTTCCATTCGCGGACGTCGCTAAATTCTTGGGTCTTATGTTTGACAGAAAACTGTGCTGGTCCTCCCACGTTTCCTATCTTTCGGCTCGCTGTCTGCGATCCCTCAACACCCTCAGTGTCCTGAATGGTACCTCCTGGGGAGCGGACCGAGTGGCCCTTCTCCGCCTCTATCGCGCCTTAGTGCGCTCGAAATTGGACTATGGAAGCATAGTTTACTCCTCTGCTCAGCCGTCTATTCTTCGGCGTCTCGACTCTATCCACCACCGTGGATTACATTTAGTGTCTGGAGCTTTTTACACCAGCCCTGTGGAAAGCCTTTATGCTGAGACTGCTGAACCTCCGCTGTCCAATCGGCGAGCTGTCCTTCTGAGTCGTTATGCTAGCCACCTGTCTCCCATGCCCGCTAATCCATGCCCGCTAACATTTTTTTCGACGCCTCCTTGGATTTAGGGTATGCAGGCCGCCCTTCCTCCCTACTACCACCGGGAGTCCGCTTCCGTCAACTGCTCCATTCTCTTTCCTTCCGCTTTCCTAAAACTTTCTTGACAACTTGGTGTACAGCACCGCCTTGGCTCCGTCCCCGGAACTGCCTGCTCTGTGACCTTTGTCAATTTCCCAAGGATGGTACCCCTTCACTTGTTTATCGTTGGGCATTTGCTGCTCTATGTGCACAAATGAAGGAAGCCACATTTATTTACACTGATGGCTCAAAAACATCGTTTAGTGTAGGGAGTGCCTATATTGTTGGCGACACCCCAAATCGATTTCGGCTTCCTGACCAGTGTTCGGTTTATACTGCGGTGCTTTACGCTGTTCTCCAGGCTGTCCAATACATCCATCGCCATCAGCGGATACAGTATGCTATCTGTTCAGATTCTCTCAGCTCTCTCCTCAGTCTCCAAGCTCTCTACCCTGTCCACCCTCTGGTCCACCGGATTCAGGACTGCCTCCACTTGCTCCACTTGGGGGGACATCTCTGTGGCGTTCCTCTGGATGCCAGGACACGTTGGTATCTGTGGGAATGAGGCGGCCAAGGCTGCAATCTCTCTTCTTCAGCCAGCTATTCTCATGATTCCCTTCGCCGATCTACAGAGTGTTTTATGTCGCCGTGTTGCTCTTTTATGGCACGCACATTGGTTGACACTTCCCAATAATAAATTGCGGGATGTGAAAGCTCTTCCCTGTGCTTGGACCTCTTCCTCCCGAACACGTCGTCGGGAGGAGGTAATTTTAACTAGACTCCGGATAGGGCACTGTCTTTTTAGCCATCGACATCTCTTAAGTGGCGATCCTCCCCCACTCTGTCCCCACTGCTCTCAGCTGTGGACGGTAAGACACCTTTTACTTGAGTGCTCCTATTTTACTCCATTACGCGCCCGTCTACAGCTGTCGCCTGATATATCTTCCATTTTAGCAGATGACACGCACTCAACCGATTGCGTTCTCGAGTTTATTAGTGCCAGTGAGATGACGTCAGTCATTTGAAGCTCTTTTTGGGGACAGACAACCCCCTTCTATAGTGGTTTTTTAAGCGTTCCTTCTGTTTTTAGTTTCTCCAATTTTTTGAGTTAAGTTCCCATTGCTGCTGGTTTCCAGTTTCGTTTTTTTTTTACCTTTTCCTAAGTCACAGACCGGGCGCTAATGACCGTAGCAGTTTTGCGCCCTAAAACCATAACATAAAAACACCCCTGCAGGAATGACGATATTACTGGAGACGGAGCTACATGTAGAGTGGCTGTTTTCATTGAGGACAGATGCCACTCACTCTCTTGTCCCTCTTAGCATGGCCATAGAAGCAGTTGCTGTGAAAGTCCTAGCACCATTTAAGATCACGGTGTGTTCTTTACATCTTCCACCTCATGATCCTTTGGATGCAGATGCACTGACAGAACTCTTGCGGGCACTCCCACACCCATTCCTCCTTGTGGGGGACTTCAGTGCACACAATTTGCTGTGGAGCTCAGATATCAATTGCTGCAGATCTCTGAATTATCGAGTGGCTCGTCCATTTAGAAAATATCTACTTTTTGAACTCGGGCAGATGACACATTTTCCAACAGCTACAGGGTCTTTTTCAGCTACAGACATTATTTGCTGTCCAGCTAGTGCAGACTCAATTCAGTGGGAAGTGGCTACAGATTTACATTCTAGCAACCATTTCCCAGTGTGGAACTGTGTGCTGATTCGGACAGTGGTTGATAAGAGACCATGAAGATTGATGATTCAAAGGGCAAATTGGTTGCTGTACAGCACAGGTTACTTTTCAACAAAAGGACTGTGCACAGGAGATGGTGACCCACATCACTTGAGATCCAACAGGCTGCCGCAGAGTCCATCACCTAGTCTAGCAACCACATCATACGATTACCTGTACCTTGGTGGAATGACAGTGTCGATTAGCAATCAGAGACAGACGAACAGCACTACGTAACATCAAAAACCATCCAACTACAGGAAACCTTCATGCCTTCAGATCTGCGAGAGCACATGTGAGGTGAGTGACAAGGGAATGGAAGAGGAATTCCTGGAGGGGTCATTCCACTGGAAATCATCAGATGGGGGTTACATCATGGTTACAGATTTTAATGAAATTTGGTACAGTTAATACCTGCACTAAATTAAGTTCCTATCTCAGACACTGAAATGTGAAACCCCTGGGAGGCTGAGCTAGGCCCTCCCAAAGCTACAATTTTGGCCGTGTTTTTTTTTGAAAAACATGCCACCATGTGTGACCACCTATCTCCTGCACTAAATCAGGTACAGCCAAAAGGTTGGTCTCATTTGAAGAGTGACACCTCTCCCTTGTAGGAGAAAGTAAGGATGTTTTGCAATGGTTCATAGTTTGGAAGTAAGACATAGACAAACAGCTACACAAGTTATCACATTTTTGCAAGTTTCCAATATTTTTTATCTCACATGTGAATGATAGCACTGAAATAATATTTGGTGTATATAGAGAGGTGATAAGAATGAATTCATAAAACAAATTTGGTTGTTACTTGCATGCACACATTGACTTTTTGAATTTTGAAAATTCATATATTGTCAAAATTCACTATTTGGAACCTCTCCAAATGCAAAGTGTGCAAGGTCACAGTGTGCTGCAAATTGCTTCACTGTGTAGCTTGTATCTAAGTCTAATTATCCTCAAAATATATTTGTGTTACTCCCATTTATTGTAAGTCATTTAACAATGTTCTAATACTGATACACTGCATATTATACTAGGCATTCCATGAGTGAATGAGCCTATGAGTGGATGTTAAAAATGTGAAAGTCATGACGGGGAATAGTTTCAGTGAAATCCTAAGGCACTGAAATTACATGTAGAGAATAGAAACATTCAGAAAGTTTTTTTTTACCCTCTTTCATTTATCACCCCTCACCTTAGAGAAATTACACTCATGGGTGGTAGTGGTAAACAGTAGGTTGTCAAGTTGGCAATGATTTCACACTGTTTGACAAACAATTCATTGTTACAATGATTGCCAACCATTATTGACAAATAGTTCATTATTAAACTTGTTTTCAGTAGCAGTTTACAAATCTGGATACTAGTAGGCATTGCCAAGTTCTTTTGCATTAATTTATTCTTTACAATGAAAGCTCTCCCATCTGTCACTAAAATCGTGCATTGGTTTTTGATAATTAATTTAATTTCGTTGAGTCATGCTCAAGATCTACTTTTCATACATAAACACTGTGATGGATGGCACATGCTACTTGTGATGGATGGGACAATTTATATGAGATAATTAAGTTAAAATCTAGCCCCTAAAGCATCTAACCATGACATATGCTATCTTTCAGGGATGTTTCCTGAAGTGTCCAAAGTGCATTAAATTAAATTCAACATAAAGTTTTTAATTTTTCACTTTTGTTTTATTTTTATGTTGTTAATCCAGAATCATTAATCAAAACTGCAGACAAAAATAGTGGTGAATTACTAAAATTGCCCATTAATCTTGTCTATCAAATAACAAATGTTTGAATTCCAGCTAAAGAAATCAAAGATTTAAATTAAACATTTTATTTTGATTTCCCTAACTCAAATGTCCCTTCCATCATGTGTGGAAAGCCTGATACATGTAATGATAATTTATTGTTTTTATGCACGAACAACAACCTAACCTACCACCTGTAATACAGTTCTGCCAGCCCAGGAATCCTAATTTGTCCACCACCACCATCCAATCACAGCTGTGCTGTCACTGTGCACGGTATTGAATCATTTTATGAGGAGTGTGCATGACACTACAGTTCAGTATGGGAGTGAGTGGTGAAGTGAATGGTCAGTGTGTGGATGACTTGGAGTAATGTTTTCTGGGTACAGCATTAGGACAGGAGTGTCATAAACTATCTTACTCTAGACAATCAGGACTCAAAACATGTGTATGACTGTAGTGATGAGACAAAACACCTATTGGCTGTTTGTACAGGATTACAAATTGATGATGCGGAAACTTTGTGTTACCATCATGAGAAGGTATACCTGGACAATTTTCCACAAATTTTTGGTTGTGTATGTTGTGACCCATTCTCTCGTCACAAGGATGTGGTAAAAAAATATCTGAGAGTTGTTTCCACAGAGCTCTGTAGGCAGCTTTCTGGTAATGTTAATCTTACACATGGCAAATCTCTGTACTCAAAGTGTTATTGCATGATTAACACCAATATAAGAAGCAACCAAGAGAATGAATGTTCAGTAGATGCAAGTGACAGTTTTCAGCCTGCTGAAGAATTTGCAGCTGTAGTGAATACGGCCTGTAGTGCTCTATGCGTCACCTCTTAAGAAGTGGTGTCTGTGTAGTAGTAAAAAAGAAAAAAGTCTCACATGGCAAAACAAAGTACAAGAAAATCTGTTCTGTTGTTCATAAGCACTTGTAAAAGAGTCTCGAAGTTACAATATCTAATGATGAGGATCATATCCCTTCTACTTCCACCCAGACTGACTTGGCTGATCGTATTGAACTGCTAAAAGAAAAATGTAAAATGGCTATCTATGAAATAAAAATAAAGATTCTCAGTCTCCTTCCTTTGAAGTGGGCAATTGCATATTGTGCTAGGGATTTTGGGTGGTCAGAATATTTGGTTTGGAAGGCAAGGGCACTGAAGGAAAAACAAGGACTCTCGCCTGATGTGACAGATCATGGACGCAAGTCTTTATGTGATAATGTAAAACATGCTGTTTGTACATTTTATGAAGGTAATGTGTACAGTCGATTGTGTCCAGAGATGAAAGACTTTGTATCTGTTCAAACGGAATGTGGTGTTAAGGAACACAAGCAGAAACACCTTGTTTTAGAGAATTTGAAGGAGCTGTATGCAGCTCTTATAAAACTGGTTTCTTGAAATTTGCACAGTTGCATCTCAAATGGTGTGTACTCGTGGAACCCATGCTGTGTGTGTTCGTATTCATCACCAGAACATGAATCTGACATTGGATGTCACCAAGCTTAGTAAGACAACTACAGACTTACTTGAGAAGATTGTCTGCTCTACAGAAAGCAACGATTGTATGTTATGTAAGTCTTAAAAGTACCCTGGAGTGCAGTGTATTTCAGATGTTCTTGCAGAATCAGAAGACTGTGTTGGGCATTGATGTCCAGTATAAGCAGTGGATCACAACAGATCACTGTACATTGATATCAGTGGTGGAAACAGTTGATGATTTCATACACAATTTTTGCAACAAACTGGAATTGCTGAAAAGTCATCATTTATAACAAAATAGCAATCATGTTATCTAGCTTTACTGAAAGAAACAGTCAGTCCAGCAGTGTGTATTGTCATTGGAGATTTTTCTGAGAATTACTTGTTTATTGTATAAGATGCAGCACAAGGATTTCACTAGCAGCAATCCCAGGCCACAGTGCATCATTTTATAGTTTATTTACTGAAAGCAGGTTCAGCATAATCAGCTGTAAAGGCAATGTGCATAATACGAGGTGCATTCAAGTTCTAAGGCCTCCGATTTTTTTTTCACCGGACTGGAAAGAGATAGAAACATGCCCATTGTTTTAAAATGAGGCCGTGTTCATTGTCAATACGTCCCAGAGATGGCAGCACCGTACGGCAGATGGAATTTTACCGCCAGCGGCGAGAATGAGAACTTTTAAATACTTAAAATTGCGACGTTTTCCTTACTTGAACAGTGTGCAATCATTCTTTTTCTGAATTTGCGTGGTGTGAAACCAATTGAAATTCATCGACAGTTGAAGGAGACATGTGGTGATGGAGTTATGGATGTGTCGAAAGTGCGTTCGTGGGTGCGACAGTTTAATGAAGGCAGAACATCGTGTGACAACAAACCGAAACAACCTCGGGCTCTCACAAGCCGGTCTGACAACTTGATCGAGAAAGTGGAGAGAATTGTTTTGGGGGATCGCCGAATGACTGTTGAACAGATCGCCTCCAGAGTTGGCAATTCTGTGGGTTCTGTGCACACAATCCTGCATGATGACCTGGAAACGCGACAAGTGTCATCCAGGTGGGTGCCACGAATGCTGACGGGCGACCACATGGCTGCCCGTGTGGCATGTTGCCAAGCAATGTTGACGCGCAACGACAGCATGAATGGGACTTTCTTTTTGTCGCTTATGACAATGAATGAGACGTGGATGCCATTTTTCAATCCAGAAACAAAGTGCCAGTCAGCTCAATGGAAGCACACAGATTCGCTGCCACCAAAAAAAATTTCAGGTAACCACCAGTGCTGAAAAAATGATGGTGTCCATGTTCTGGGACAGCGAGGGTGTAATCCGTACCCATTGTGTTCCAAAGGGCACTACGGTAACAGGTGCATCCTACGAAAATGTTTTGAAGAACAAATTCCTTCCTGCACTGCAACAAAAACGTCCGGGAAGGGCTGCGCGTGTGCTGTTTCACCAAGACAACGCACCCGCACTTCGAGCTAATGTTACGCAACAGTTTCTTCGTGATAACAACTTTGAAGTGATTCCTCATGCTCTCTACTCACCTGACCTGTCTCCTAGTGACTTTTGGCTTTTTCCAACAATGAAAGACACTCTCCGTGGCCGCACATTCACCAGCCATGCTGCTATTGCCTCGGCGATTTTCCAGTGGTCAAAACAGACTCCTAAAGAAGCCTTCGCCGCTGCCATGGAGTCATGGCATCAGCATTGTGAAAAATGTGTACGTCTGCAGGGCGATTACGTCGAGAAGTAATGCCAGTTTCATCGATTTCGGGTGAGTAGTTAATTAGAAAAAAAAAAATCGGAGGCCTTAGAACTTGAATGCCCCTCGTAAGTGACTATCTCATTCACTCAGCAGCTGCAGTACATTATTATCAGAAAACCATTGTTCTCCGTGTAAAAGATGCAATACCACACTTAGGAAAAATTCACTACTTTTCTGAGGGAGCATCATCTCAATATAAACACCGGAAAAATTTAAAAAATCTGACACTGCATTATGAGGACTTTGGAATTGATGCTGAGTGGCATTTCTGTGCCACTAGCCATGGGAAGAGTGCCTGTAATGGAGTTGGTGGAACAGCCAAAAGACTGGCTGCCAGGAGTAGTCTTCAAGAACATTAACACCCAATCCTCACTGCACAAGCACTGTTTGAATTTGCATTGCAAGAGATAAAGGGTATTCACTTCTTCTATGTGAAGACTATGAAAATAATAATGCAATGCTACTGAATGAAAGATTTGATCAGTGCAGGACAATTCCAAACATAAGACTGTACCACCACTTTACACCTGCTGGAAAGGATGTTGTTAAGATGTATCGAACTTCATGCTCCTTGAGATATGATATGGGTTATCTCTCACACAATCCAGAGGCACAACAGTCTCCAGTACAATACCAAGCAGTATCATTGCAGATTTCAGGCGCTCTTCTTACATTATTTATGTCTACGATTCTAAGTGGTACCTTGCATTTATTATGGACTGTTCTGAAGAGAACAAAGATGTTTTGGTGAAGTATCTGCATCCACCAGGTAAAGCTTACTTTTTAACTAACGAAGCCAGCTGGGTGAAACTCGGGAACATTCTAAAACCAAATATTGTGCCAAACATTATAACAGGCAGACAGTATGCACTGGACAGGGCAACTGAAATTGAAATACTTCAGTAGTTTAACAAGTACCAGCAGTCCAAGTAATGAAAGGCACCAATCTTCAACATGTGTGCTTCTGATGTAACTTTCTATTTAGATAATGACTGGTATGTTCAGAGAGTGAAACATATTATTTCTCCTAACTCAGGTTGAATATGTTGCAGTATAATGGGTCTCTTGTGCCAGATTCTGTGGCACTTACAATATTGTCCTTATTGACAAGTACACACTATTAGAGGGGAAAAAAAAGGTTACGCATTGGAGTAACCCAAAAATATTTGGAGGTAGTTAGACTTAGATGCAAGCTACATAGTGAAGCAATTTTCAGCATGCTATGACCTTACACACGTTGCATTTTGGGAGGTCCCAAATTGTGATTTTCAATAATTTTGAAATTTTCAAAATCCAAAAAGTCAATGTGTGCGTGCAAGTAACACAACCACATTTGTTTTATGAATTCATTCTTATCACCTCTCTATACACACCAAATATTGTTCAGTACTATCATTCACGCGAGATAAAAATACTGGAAACTTGCAAAAATGTGATAACTTGTGTAACTGTTTGTCTATGTATTACAATCGAACTGTGAACCACTGCAACACATTATTGCTTTCTCCTACTAGGGAGAGGTGTTACCTTTCAAATGAGATCAACCTTTTGGCTGTATCTGATTTAGTACAGGAGCTAGGTGGTCACACATGGTAGCATGTTTTTAAAAAAAACAGAGCCAAAATTGTAGCTTTGGGAGGGCCTAACTCTGCCCCCTGGGGGTTTCACATTTCAGTACGTGAGATATGGACTTAATTTAGTGCAGGTATTAACTGTACCAAATTTCATTGAAATCTGTAACCATGATGCAACCCACTTTGGCTGAAATCTGATAATTTTCAATGGCATGAACCTGGAAGAAATTTACAACTTTCATTAAACAGTCCACCTCCACTGCACAAGTTTGGGAATCAATAAGGTGGATTTCAGGCAAGCCCAGTACACATCCCCTTATGGCCTTGTCGAGAAATAGGGTCTTGGTGGACACACCTAAAGACTTGGCTCAGGCTTTAGGTGAACACATTTTTACAGCCACTGTTTCATCCATACAAGCTCCTAGGTTTCAGGTGTTCCATAGGGCTGTGGAGATGGGGAAGCTCCATTTCTTCTCATGAAATGAGGAAGTCTACAATTTCCATTCTCCATGTGGGAACTGGAATCGGCTCTGTCTGCAGCCAGAGACACTGCTTCAGGACCTGATGAAATTCATTATGCCATGATCCACCACCTGTGCTCTGTAGTAAAAGTACAGCTCCTCCCTCATTTCAGTCAGATCTGGTTTGATGGACAGTACCCCACTCCTTGAAAGGAGGCAATATTAATGCCATTGTGGAAACCAGGCAAGGAACATAGCACCCCTAACAGCTACTGTAGTGTAGCCCTTACCAGTTGTATGGGTAAGACTCTTGAACGCATGGTCAACCGCCACTTCATCTGGTTGCTCAAATCCCGAGGTCACCTGAGCCACTCCGAGTGTGGTTTCAGGTGGTACCATTTCACCCTTGATAAATTAACTCTACTGGGTAAAGCAATACAGGAGTCCTTCTTATGCTGAAACCATTTGGTTTGTGTCTTTTTTACCCTGAAAAATCATACAACACTACTTGGAGGTACAACATACTTCGCCAGCTTCATGAATGGGGACTACATGGACATCTGCTGCTCCTTATCCAATCCTTCCTCGAGGACGGGCACTTTTAATATCGAGTTGGTGATGCCTTGTCTGATTGCTATGTTTGATTGAATATGGTCCCCCAACGTGATGTACTCTGTGTCACATTGTTTGCCATTGGTATCAATGGCATTTCCTCTGCAGTCAGGAGCCTTGTCAAATGCTCATTGTTCATGGGTGTCTTCGCAATCTTCTACTCTTCATCTGATTTTACAATGATGACAAGGCAACTACAACTGACCATCAGGAGGGCGAAAACCTGGGCAAATATTACTGGATTTCTGTTCTCACCAGAGAAGACTCCATGTGTCAATTTTAATTGTGCTCATCGAAGTTTTAACGAGCCAGTGCTGACAGTGGGGGACAATATTTTACATTTTCAAGAAACACTGTGCTTTTTGGGTTTATTTGAATTGACATTAACTTGGCTTCCACGCCTGTAAGACCTATGAAGAAAGGGCTTCCAGTCATTGAATATTTTGAAATGCTTTGGTGGAAAAACATGGGGGAGCTGATAGGTCCTACCTCCTGCAGTTTTGTAGGGCATTTGTTTTATCAACCATAAATTTTGCCTTGTGGTCTATGGATCAGCCCGTATTTCCTACCTCAAGATGTTAGATGCTGTCCACGATGAGGGCATTCGGATATCGACTGGATCCTTTTGGACCAGCCCAGTTCAGAGTTTGTGTGCAGAGGCTGGTGAACCACCACTCTAGATTAATTGACATATCCTTTTGGATTGACAGGCACTGAAAATCTCAGCGTCGCCTCAGTCTATGGCATTTAATGCAGTGGACCAACTCAACTTTTGATGGCTGTTTAGGAATTGGCCCCATCTGACCAAGCCATTTGGGATACATGCTGCTGACTGTTCAAGGATCTGGATATGCCAGACCTACAAATACACAGCCAGGGATGGAACATGTTGCCTCCTTGGTGTCTTCAGAGGCCCAAAGCAATTTTAAACTTGACACAGTACTAGAAAACTTGCACTCCAGATTACATTTTTACAACTTTGTTTTCTTCCAATCTGAGTATGTACTGCAGTTTTATCGTTGTTTATACAGATAGATCCCAGCATGAGACTGTGCTTGGTTGTTCCACTGTTTTCCCTGATAGGATTTTTGAAGTGCTTCTTCTGGACCTATTTACAAATTATGATGCAGAGTTATACAGCATTATGAGGCATTGGAGAGGTTTCACAGACATCACCATACAAGGGTTCTTGTCTGTTCCAACTCACTTAGTGCACAACAAGCACTTCACCAAATGTATCCAATAGACATTGTGATGCAGCTCATCCGTGGCTCCTTACAGTGGGTCTAACACCATGACAAGGAGGTGATCTTTAGCTGGGTGTCTGGCCTCGTCGGGATACAGGGAAACAACATGGCCATAAAGTGGAAGCATGTTGGGATGGTGTTGTCCGTTAATATCCCATCCCGTTGTATGGCATCATCTCATTTTCTTATAGTCACATTGTGTGTCAGTGGGAGACTGAATGGTTGAAGGTGACAGAAAACAAACTGTTCTCGCTCAAATCGACCACACAGGCATGACGGACTTCCTGTCAGCCTCATCGCTGGAAGGAGTTTCTGTTTACTAGGCTGCGCATCAAACATGGCCCTTTAACACATGACTTCCTCCTCTTTTGGGAGGATCCACCATTTTGTAAGGTTTGTGGTGTGCCACATTCAGTTCAGCATATTTTGGCAATGTGTGTTTTTTTTTGTATCAGGACAGCTGTCAGTTTTGATGGAGATCTGCCCACTGTCCTCGCCGATACTGATTAGAGTGTTACAAGAGTGGTGATACTTTGTGAACTGTCAGGCCTCATCCATAAATTGGTGGGGAAGGGAGGGATCTTAATACATTATAAACTGCTTTGCATGCGGGGACAGCATTCGTCCCCACGCATGAGATTGGCTAGCTGACCTTTCGTCAGAGTGCTGATGAACATGATGTTGAGTGCCTCTCACCTAAAATAATAATAATAATAATAATAATAATAATAATAATAATAATAATAAAATTTCAGCTGATATATATAGAATACAAAGACACAAATACAGACATTAGACCATTCTTGCATAGACCGCCAAATAACCCACAAGTCCAAACAACAATAAAAACTGTCAACACAATCATACACAACAAAATAAATGAAAACACAACTATGGAAGAGTTACAACTACTGGTTCATATAGGAGCACTCACTACACTAAATATACACACTAGGCAGAGATCAGAACCAACCAACACACAGAAGAAACCCACAAAACCAGCATGGCAACACGGGCTACAGATAAGAATAGAAAAACTGAGAAAAGACATCAGACAGCTAACACAATTTATAAGAAATGAAATATCAGAAGAAAAAGAAAAACGAAAAAGGTTAGGTAAAATCTTACAACAAGAAGCGATAGAGCAATTAGATGAAAAGAAACAGAAATTACAAGCATTGGCCAAACAACTTAGAAGATACAAAAAAAGTGAAAATAGAAGGAAACAAAACCAAACATTCAACACAAACCAAAAGAAATTTTTACCAGACAATAGATAACACACACATTAAAATAGACAATCCACCAAACATAACAGACATGGAACACTTCTGGAGCAACATATGGCCAAACCCGGTGCAACATAACAGGCATGCACGGTGGATACAAGCAGAAACACACATACAAGATGATGCCATAAATGCTTGAAGTGAAGTGATAATTTTGCAACATGAAGTCACCCGAGCAATTAATTCTACTCACAATTGGAAAGCCCCAGGGAAAGATAAAATAGCAAATTTCTGGCTAAAGAAGTTCACCTCAACACATTCACATCTAACTAAATTATTTAACAGTTACATTGCAGACCCATACACATTCCCTGATACACTTTCACATGGAATAACTTATCTGAAACCTAAAGATCAAGCAGACACAGCGAACCCAGCTAAATATCGCCCCATAACATGCCTACCAACAATATACAAAATGTTAACTACAGTCATTACACAGAAATTAATGACACATACAACACTGAACAAAATTATAAATGAAGAACAAAAAGGCTGTTACAAAGGAGTATGAGGATGTAAAGAGCAACTGATAATAGATGCAGAGGTGACATATCAAGCTAAAACTATCCAAAGGTCGCTACACTACGCATACATTGATTACCAAAAAGCTTTTGATAGTGTACCCCACTCATGGTTACTACAAATATTGGAAATATACAAAGTAGATCCTAAATTGATACAGTTCCTAAACATAGTAATGAAAAATTGGAAATCCACACTTAATATCCAAACAAATTCAAATAATATCACATCACAGCCAATACAGATTAAGCGTGGAATATACCAAGGAGACTCATTAAGTTCTTTCTGGTTCTGCCTTGCTCTGAACCCACTATCCAACATGTTAAATTATACAAATTATGGATACAATATTACTGGAACATACCCACACAAAATCACACAATTGCTATACAAGGATGATCTAAAACTACTGGCAGCAACAAATCAACAACTCAACCAATTACTAAAGATAACAGAAGTATTCAGCAATGATATAAATATGGCTTTTGGAACAGACAAATGTAAGAAAAATAGCATAGTCAAGAGAAAACACACTAAACAAGAAGATTACATATTGGATAACCACAGCGACTGCATAGAAGCGATGGAAAAAACAGATGCCTATAAATATTTAGGATACAGACAAAAAATAGGAATAGATAATACAAATATTAAAGAAGAACTAAAAGAAAAATATAGACAAAGACTAACAAAAATACTGAAAGCAGAATTGACAGCAAGAAACAACACAAAAGCTATAAATACTTATGCTATACCAATATTGACCTACTCATTTGGAGTAGTGAAATGGAGTAACACAGACCTAGAAGCACTCAGTACACTTACATGATCACAGTGCCACAAATATAGAATACATTCAGCAACAGAAAGATTCACTTTAAGCAGAAAGGAAGGACGAAGGGGACTTATCGACATAAAAATCCTACATTATGGACAGGTAGACAATTTAAGAAAGTTCTTTCTAGAGTGAGCAGAAACTAGCAAAATACACAAAGCAATCACTCATATAAATACATCGGCTACACCACTGCAATTTCATAACTACTTCTACAACCCTTTAGATCGCATAACATCAACAGACACAAAGAAAGTAAATTGGAAAAAGAAAACACTACATGGCAAGCACCCGTATCATCTAACACAGCCACACATCGATCAAGACGCATCCAACACATGGCTCAGAAAAGGCAATATATACAGTGAGACGGAAGGATTCATGATTGCAATACAGGATCAAACAATTAACACCAGATAGTACAGCAAGCATATTATTAAAGATCCCAATACCACAACAGATAAATGCAGACTTTGCAAACAACAAATAGAAACAGTAGATCACATCACAAGTGGATGTACAATACTAGCAAATACAGAATACCCCAGAAGACATGACAATGTAGCAAAAATAATACATCAACAGCTTGCCTTACAACATAAACTTATAAAACAACACGTTCCCACATACAAGTATGCACCACAAAATGTACTGGAGAATGATGAATACAAATTATACTGGAACAGAACCATTATAACAGATAAAACAACACCGCATAACAAACCTGACATCATACTCATCAATAAAAAGAAGATATTAACACAACTAATCGAAATATCCATACCCAATACAACAAATATACAAAAGAAAACATGAGGAAAAATTGAAAAATACATCCAACTGGCTGAGGAAGTCAAGGACATGTGGCATCAGGATAAAGTTGACATTATACCAATTATACTATCAACTACAGGAGTCGTGCCACACAATATCCACCAGTACATCAATGCAATACAGCTACATCCAAACTTATATATACAACTACAGAAATCTGTAATTATTGATACATGTTCAATTACCTGAAAGTTCCTAAATGCAATATAATGTAAACCGTACAGTTAAAAGGAAGTCATGCTTGATCAAGGTCCGCGTCTCTTTCCATTTTTGACCAGACATAACGTCTGAGAAAAGAAAGAAATAATAATAATAATAATAATAATAATCTCATCTGACCATAATTCGTTGGTTAAGAACTACAGATTAAAACTGAAGAAATTGTGCAATGGTAGGAAATTAAGGACACAAGACCTGGATAAATTGAGAAAACCACATTTTCAAAGCTTCTGTTCTTTCCTTACTTGAACCATTTACACTTCCACATCAAGGAACCCTCAAGACTAATACTTTCAAAGCTTTCTAAAACTCTTTTTTAGGAACACTTTTCTTACTAGCATCACTCTACATTCTATGGACAAAATTAAGGAACTTTTTAAAAAAAGTAGCCAATGATATAAAGATAACTATTTGTGTGTAAATAAAACAAATGGAGAAAATTTATTTTAATCTAAAGATACACCTCCCTATAATACACTGGCAGAGATGACAGCTAGCAGTGTGTATTGTGCGTGCCCGGCCTGGTGTCACGTTGCTATTCAGTGGCAGTGAAATGTGCCGTTGCAGCAAGGAATGACCATCGGTCTTCTGTGGATGGATGCTGGCTGTATCAGGGTACACTGTGGCTAACGCACCTGGCGTGAGCTGGTGAGATGTGACATCAATGGCCGCACGCAGGTCAGCGATCAGCCCAGTAGACCATCTTCGTGACATCGGCTGTCTGGCAGTGGTCAGTCCGGAGGCTAGGGTTCAGTTACTGTGTCCACAGTGGCGGTGTTGCACAGTGGCACAGGCAGTGTATCATTCAAGTGCCCAGCTGCACCATGGCGGGCTGGTCTGCAGTTGTTAAGTATGCTTCCTCCTCACTGATGTTTGCTGTTTTTCTCTAGTCAGCAGGACAGTGGAAAGCTCTAATGGCCCCGGCTGTTGTAATCGAGAAGGCTAAAGCCCATTCCTCGCTGCTGTGGTGCATTCCACTGCCACTGATCAGCAACATGCCGCCACACGTGGCTTTCACAGTGCACGCCACTAACTGTCGTCCCTGCCAGTGTAATTGGGGCAAGCTTACCGTACCTCCTGTTGTCATTTTGGTGTCTAGCGTGCTGTTGATCATCACTGAATCCATCTGTTGTCGTCGTTTCACCCCATCCTGTTGTCTGACTCTGCTGGTCAGCGATCCTCTTGGAAGACACATCCCGGTCTCCTGAGCTGCTAATGGAAGTCACAGTATCTCTTCAAATCTTTTTATGGTTCTAACCAATACAATAATTTTTCTCTAGCTTCACACCTCCTGTTCATGAAAGAATTCACCCTCAAAGTGTACTACTGCCCGAAAGCACTATTAACTATTACTTTCATATAAAATTGCTAGACAATTCACTTTTATGAACCTTATGTTATGGTGCTATGTTCTTTGCTACTTCTCTTCGCGAATTCTCAGTGTATTGACACTTTGTGCACCATGGCCTAGGGTACACCTTTGGTTCTCGCTTTTTAGGCTCTGCTTATTGTTTTCATTGCCTTCCTGGTTTGTGCTACTTCTACTTGTGTGAACCATTAGTTTGAAGGTAGGGAGCAGCATGATTTGGGTAACTTTCCTCTTGAGTGGATAGTACGTAATTTCAATGACAGCACAAAATATGCAGGCAGCTCTGGTCAAAAACCCAACGTCTTTGTCTTTGCTGTTGTTTGCACTGGTAATACCTTACGTGTTCTGAAAGGCATTCCATAGTGATTCATGCATAGTGCAAGGTAGTCATCTGGTGTAGACAGGCATGTAGGGCCAAGTCCATGGTACTGTGTAGGAAAGTGAGGTGTTCTTTGGGTATTATTTCGCAAGATTGGTCGGGTATATAGATTAAGGAACAAACCACACTGAGGGTGACGGTTTCAGTTATGGTGGCTTGCAGTCGGAAAGTTTGCCCACATAAATCATATTGAGTACCATTGATGATCAGTCCTTGTCCTTTTAATTCTATTCTTTGAGTGCTGCCTTACCTGCCCTGCACATGACAAGCACAAATTATAATTATTTGCTTGGCCTAGTTGAAAACACCTCCTCTGTGACTACTTTCTTGGGACATTTTGTGATTGAATTCTGAGGGCAGAACAATGAGAACTTGCTTCATCTGGTGACAACATGTACTACCTATGTGGGACAGATGCTGATTGGCCCAGTTCGGCAGTGAAGAAATTCCTGTCTGGTGACAACATGTACTACCTATGTGGGACAGATGCTGATTGGCCCAGTTCGGCAGTGAAGAAATTCCTGTCTGGACAAGAGAGCGTGAATGCACTTTCAGCTGCACGAACTTTCATAGGTGGTCCTACACTATCTGGTATGCATGTAAGGCATAGCATTTGAATTTACAATCTTCACATGTTGGAGGTATTTGGATGTGAATCTCGAATATCAAATAAAATTCACAGGTTCTTCATTACTGTACAGTTATTCAGGATTGCAGTGTGGGGTTCTTTTATTGGGAAATTCATCAGATGCAAACTACTGAAGTGTTTTTCTGGCAGGAACAAACAGTCATATGTATTCAAGGATTGGGTCCTGTAAGAAACATTTCAGTCAACTCTTTAATGACTTTCCCAACTATCTGTATAAAATTGCTTAATATATGTCAAAGAAAATTACAGAAATTTATTCCGAGAAAGAATGTACATTTTCATGGTACAAGAAGAAACTTTTCTTCTTTTGATAGTCTGTATATGTATTCTCTGCTTCGACCATTGTCAGTCATTTTATTGCTTACATAACAAAACTCATCTACTGCTTTTAGTGTCTGTATGGTAGAGGTCAGCCAATACTCAGCCCCCCCCCCCCTCCCCTCTGCGGGTCCAGAGGTTAGAATAGACCTGAGGTATTCCTGCCTGTCGAAAGGAGTCTCACTTTTCGGGCCTATAAGTTCAGGTCCCATTTTATGGTTTGACCTGCCACTTTAAAAATTCTACAGAAGTGCAGGCCATATGGGGAAGGACGCCTTAAGAGGTGCATGAGTTATCCGTAGTGCCCTTAGATTAGATCTCCTGAACTTCTTGTCGTGGCCTTGCATCTCCAACCGCAATTCAACTATTTGGGCGAGAACACTTTAAGGGGTATGTCATCTTCTTCCGTTGTCTCCTGTCCTCTGTCACCCCCCATGACAATATTGGATTTCTCTTGGCCCAATATCTAGCATGGTAGCCAGTCCGTTGTGGTGGGGCTGTCATGTACCCATTTGGTGGTAGCCCCCCTGACAACACGGGGATAGCGCTGCTGATGCCCAAGCTGTTAACTCCCCATGTGTATGCCAAGGAGTAGATGCCTGTCCTGCTGGGGCATCAGGACTCCCAGCAATCGCCATCATGCCAGGTGGCCTTTGCTGTGGCTGGGTGGCGTCCGTGGGGAGAGCACCTGATCAGAGTGGATGGCATCAGGGCGGATGACCCGCAATGAAGTGGACTGTCATCTCTAGCTGGTGACCGTGCGGTGCCAGCAGTCTCTAAGAAGGGCAAGATAGAGTACAATGCTGATAGGTATGACCCTAAATTGTTTCCCTCACTTGCTACACAGTGGGAGGAACATAGGGCTATAGAAAGAAGAGAGCCAGATACGACTCGGTATTTAGCCAGTAGCAAAATGGATGGGGACTCCTTTCTACCTACAAAGCACCAGTTTTTTGTTGAACATCTTGAGGATAAGTTTGCAGAAGTGACAATGCTGTCCAAGATGAGAAACGGTGCAATCTTGATTCAGACAGCATCCCCAGCCCAATTCCAGGCATTACTCACCTGTGACCGGCTGTATGATATTCCTGTTCTGTCACTCCCCATAAAAGCCTCATCATGGTCCAGGAGATTATTTTCCATCACGACCTCCTCTTGCAGTCTGACGACGAGCTCCGCACCAATCTAGAATGGTGGGGTATTCATTTCATCCAGGTATTTACAGGGGACCCAAAGACAACAGGGTTGCTACTGGTTCCTCCATCTTGGCCTCTGAGGGTGATTCATTGCCTGAAAAGGTCAAGGTGATGGTTTACTGCTGTGACGTTGAACTGTACGTCGCTCCCCCTATGCGGTGCTTTAAGTGCTGAAAATTAGGGTACCTGTCTTCCCGCTGCACTTCCAGCACCATATGTTGAGACTGCGGACGTCCACTACATCCAGATATTCAATGTATGCCTCCTCCCACTTGTATCAACTGTGGAGAGCACCACTCCCCTGCTCGCCAGACTGCACAGTACTCCAAAAGGAGCGGAAAATCATGGAGTGCAAGACCCTGGACCGGTTGACTTACCAAGGGGCTAAATGTAAATTTGCATGATTACACCCCGTTCAGTTGATGTCCACTTCTGCTGCAGCTACTTTACTATCACCGTCACAAGTACCAGTCGTACCACACTCTGTGCCACGAACAGTGTGCCCTCTGCGCAGCCAGAATACACCCGCCCCTTGGTGGTAGAGAGAAAATCTGCTTCCGTTGCTCCCAAAGTACCTACTTCAGGAACAAGGTCCCCCAAACGCAGGGGACTTTGGTCCCCTCCCCCCAGTCGGAGAAGCAACAGCCTCCTCCGGCTCCTCTTGTGCGGAAGGGCCCCCTTGGGACCATCTTTTCTAAGATTTTCACTAATGCCACAGCAGACACTTGCCAGTGGCAGAGCTTCACCGTCTTCCTCGGTGCCTGAAGCTACTTCAGAGAAGTCCTTTCGGCAAGCTCCTAAAGAGAAGTGAGAGGGCAAGCAATCCAAGAAGAAGACTGCTAAGAAACAGGACCCTCCAGCGGCTCCAACACCACCACTCCCTACCAATTCTGCATCCGAGGATGAGACGGTGATCTTAGCATCCCCTGAGGACCTGTATCTCACTGATGCCTCATCTGCAATGGGAATGGATATAAATACTCCCGTCGGTGGCAGCAGGTGACCCTGAGGCCTAACCTGCCTTCTTGCGTGCTCATGCCTTCCCAGCTTCATGATCACATCATTCTCCAGGGGAACTGTGGCGGTTTTTTCCACCGCCTGGCTGAGCTACGGCAACTGTTAAGCTTTACACCTGCTTTCTGCATTGCCCTACAGAAAACCTGGTTCCCGGCAATATGGACCCCTGCCCTCTGCGGCTATAGGGGATATTACCAGAACTGTAGCGACTATAATAGCGTGTCAGATGGAGTTTTTCTATGTCCTGCACTCAGAATGTTGCGAAACTGTGCCCCTTCAAACCCCTCTCGAAGCTGTAGCTGTCAGGATCAGGACAATGCAGGAAATAACTGTCTGCAACATATACCTTCCTCCATATGGTGCAGTACACCTGAATGTATTGGCTGCACTGATTCACCAACTCCGTAAACCTTTCCTACTTTTAGGATAATTTAATGCCCATAACTCCTTGTGAGGTGGCACTGTGCTTATTGGCTGAGGTAGAGGTGTCAAAACTTTACTGTCTCAAACTGACCTCTGCCTCTTCAGTACATTTCATTGTGGCTCATGATACTTATTTGGTCATAATTTCTCTCTGTGCTGCCCAGGACTTCTCCTATCTGTCCACTGGAGAGCCCATGATGACTTGTGTGGTAGTGACCATTTCCCCATCTTCCTGTCACTCCCTCAGTACCATTCCCCTGGACATCTACCTAGATGGGCTTTAAACAAGGCAGATTGAGAAGCTTTCACCTCTGTTATCACCATTGAATCTCCCCCACATGGTACCATCGATGTGGTGGTTGAGTGGATCATTAGAACGATCGTTTCTGTGGCGGAAAACATGATACCTTGTTCTTTAGGGTGCCCCCAGCAAAAAGTCGGTACCTTGGTCGTCACCGGAAATCGCTGAGGCTCTACAGCAACATTAGCGGCATTCTTCCCTAAAGCACCTAATAGCTTTTAAATGACTCAGTGCCCATGTTTGCCAGCTTATAAAAGGACGGAAACAGGAGTGTTGAGAGAGATACGTCTCGACCATTGGGTGCCATATGTCACCTTCCCAAGTCTGGACGAAGCTGAGACGTGTTTTTGGGTACCAGACCCCGACAGGTGTCCCTGGCATTAACATCAATGGCGTGTCATCTAGCTGTGCAAACGCAATTTCCGAGCACTATGCTCAAGCCACTGCATTGGAGAATTACCCCCCCCCCCCCCCCTCCCAGCCTTTTACACCCTCAAACGGTGGGTGGAAATGAAAGTCCTCTCGTTCACTGAACGTCACGGTGAACCCTGTAATACTACATTTAGAGTGGGAGCTCCTCAGCACCCTTGTCCACTGCCACGACACAGCTCCTGGGCCAGATTGAATCCACGGTCAGATTATCAAACATCTCATCTGACTACAAGTGACATCTCCTCATCTTCAACCGGATCTGGTGTGATCACGTCTTTCCATCACTATGGCAGGAGAGCACCATCGTTTCAGTGCTCAAACCCAGCAAATACCTGCTTGATGTGGATAACTATCGGCCCATCAGCCTCACCAATGTTCTTTGTAAGCTGTTAGAATGTATGGTGAGTCGGCAGTTTTGTTGGCTCCAGGAGTCATGGGGCCTACTGGCTCCCTGCCAGGGTGGTTTCCGCCAGGATCGCTCTACCACTGATAATCTTGTGTCCCTGGAGTCTGCCATCCGAACAGCCTTTTCCAGGCACCAACACCTGGTTGCCGTCTGTTTTGATATACGGAAGCATATGGCGCCACCTGGTGATATTATATCCTTGCCATTTTACATGAGTGGGGTCTCTGAGGCCCACTCCTGATTTTTATCCAAAACTTCCTGTCGCTCCATACTTTCTGTGTCCAAATTGGTGCCTCTCATAGTTGAACCTGTATCCAGGAGAATGGGGTCTCGCAGGGCTCCATATTGAGTGTATCCCTATTTTTAGTAGCCATTAACAGTCTAGCATCAGCTGTAGAGCTATCGGTCGCACCTTCTCTGTATGCAGACGACTTCTGCATTTCATACTGCTCTTCCAGTACTGGTGTTGCTGAGCAGTGCCTACGCGGAGCCATCCACAAGGCACAGTTATGGGGTCTAGCCCACGGCTTCTTGTTTTCATCCACAGAAAGTGTCGTGCACTTCTGTTGGTGACGTACCGTTCATCCAGAACCAGAACTTTTCCTTAATGATGATCTACTCTCTATAGTACAGACGTATCGATTCTTAGGACTGGTTTTCAACACCCGATTGACTTGGCTTCCTCACCTTCGTCAGCTTAAGCGGATGTGCTGGCAAAACTTCAATGCCATCTGCTACCTGAGCAACACCAACTGGGGGTGCAGATCACTCTATGCTTCTGTTACTCTACAGAGCCCTTGTACAATCCTGCCTTGACTATGGGAGTCTGGTTTATGGTTTGTCGGCACCCTCATCATTGCGTTTCCTCAGCCTAGTGCATATACCACCTATATTTGAGGTCCATTCCCGTACACCTAGGCTGAAGCTTCCCTGGACCTTTCACACGGCGCTAAGGACTCAGTTAATCCCACAGTTCTCCGCTGTCACTTCCTCTTGGTTCCTGACATGTACCGGGGCTATGAAGTAGTTAATACCAAAGTCTCACTGGCTGATGATCACGTTAGCTTCGCATATGTTCATGGAGGGTGTATTGAACAGCACTCTTTGCCAGATTGCTGCAGTGTTTTCACTGTAGAGCTGGCAGCCATTTCTTGTGCTGTTGAGCGCATCCGCTCATGCCGTGGCGAGTCGTTTCATCTCTGTTCTGACTCCTTGAGCAGCCTACAGGCTATCGCCCAGTACTACCCTTGCCATCGTTTGGCAGTGACCATTCAGGAGTCTATCCATGCTCTGGAATGGTCCAGTCGTTCAGTGGTGTTTGTCTGGACCCGAGGTCATGTTGGAATTCCAGGAAATGGGCTTGCCGACAGGCTGGCCAAACAGGCTACACAGAAAACGCTTCTGGAGGTCAGCATCCCCATAACTGACCTGCTTTCATTATTGCACTGCGAGGTTTTTCGGCTTTGGGAGATGGAATGGCATTATCTCAGTACGCTCAACAAACTGAATGCCCATAAGGAGACTGCAAATATGTGGAAGTCTCGATGAGGGCCTCTTGCAGGGACTCTGTGGTTCTTTGGTGGCTCCGCATTGGCCATGCTTGTGCGTCCCACAGCTACCTCCTGCGTTGTGAAGTGTCAGTGCGACGTCTGGTTGACAGTGGCCCATATATTGTTGGGCTGTCCTCCTTTGGTTGCCTTACGTCATGATTTTCTTTTATCAGACTCATTACTGTTAATTTTAGCAGACAACGCCTCATCGGCTGATTTGGTTTTACGTTTTATCCGTGAAAGTGGGTTTTATAATTCTCTGAAGGTTTTAGAGCATGTCCTTTGTCCCTCTGTGTCCTCCACCCTAGTGCTTTTAGGCTGGTGGTTTTAATGTGTCGCAGAGTGGCTAGCTTATCCTTTTTATTCTCGTGATCAGCCTGCCATGGTCATCTGCTCTGTTATTTTAATTCCTTCTACCTGTTTATTGCGTCTCTGTGGGGTTTTCTTGAATTAGTGTTTGTATCCCTTCTATCGTGTTGTAAGTCTTGTTTTTGTTCTCACCCGTGTTTACATCGGAACAAGGGACCAATGACCTTGCAGTATGGTCCCTTACCCCTGTTTTTTAAACCAACCAATCAATACGCAGCATGTAAGCTAGCTCATGTGATGGGTGGTCACACATCTGCATGTTTGTGTATCCCCTTGACTAAGCAGAGACTGCACTATTGATGTCTGAGCTCTTACCTCTCTGCAAATGCTGAGAAGTTTGTGCCTGTCTGTTTGTGTGCACTGGGACTTGGGAAAATTGCCATCAAGCCAGATGGCCATTGCTCTGGCTGGGTGGCACCTGTGGGGAGAGTCTTTGTTCAGAGTAAGCTGCATCATGTTGCATATCTCTCACAGTGAAAAGACTGTTATAAGCTGGTTGCCACCTGAGGCTATAGCAATCTTTTCAGACCAATCTGAGTGCTTCAGTGCAGATCATTATGATGCCAAGAACTTAGACTACTCAGCCACACCATGAGAGGAAAGTAAAATCAAGTAAACTGCAGAAACATAGTCGCCACAGTCCCTGGTTTGTGTCTGTACTGATGGAGGGTGGTTTGTAACTAATTAGTCTGTTTTTTATAGATAATAATGAAAATGTGTTTGGAGAAATTTCTTCCCATAGTAAACTATGAAGTAGTTCTGTGTCAATCAAAACAGAAGTGTTACTTTCTTCCAGTATACTTGGGTGATGTACCATCATCATAATATCTGGTAAGAACCTGAATATATTTAAGGCTTTAATTTTTCACCCTTACTTACTGCTGCAAGTGAACGAGGAATTACACAAAAACCTGAAGAAACAAGGGGTCCTCTTCATATGTCGTACACACTGCCGTCTGCCACTCAATGAGCTTGACACCAGAGCACTTATCCTTGCATTTGAGGGAGATTCACTTTTTGAGAAAGGTAAAATTATCTTCTACCATTATGAGGTGAAGCTGTACTTCCCACCTGACTTTGATCATTTACATATAAATGTTTTGGATATGTCTCCCCATTGTATGAACAACCCAATCTGTGGACTCCCTATGGGGCTCGTTGTTTCATGAGTTTATGCGTGGTGTAACACACAGAGCCCTAAGCTATTGCAGCCTGTTCTTTCTTCCCAGGCTTCATTTCCTTTGCCATGCTCCTCCCTCCCCATCCTGGCTTCTTCCCCACCGCCCCATCCTTCCCCTCCCTTGGTGTTTTTATTTATGTTGACCTGACTATCCACATCGTTCACTGTATTCTGTGTGATTTTGTTCCTCTTGCCTGTTCTTTCATCCTTTTCTGGCATTTTTGGTCCCCCCCCCCTGCCCCCCCCCCCTTGGGGTTTGAGCTCCACTTCTGAATTTTCTGTCTTTAGTTGAACTGTCTGTGGAAGAACTCTCTCCGTAGCATCTACAGCATGGATTACTATCCCCTCTTACTTCCCCTCCACCCTGCTAAAACCCCCTGCGGGTTCGGGGGTTAGAATAGGCCCGCGGTATTCCTGCCTGTCGTAAGAGGCGACTAAAAGGAGTCTCACATGTTTCGGCCTTATGTGATGGTCCCCTCTCGGGTTTGACCTCCATCTTTCTAAATTATTCTGAAGAGCGAGCCAATTGGGGAAGGGCGCCTTACGTGGTGCACTGTATCCGTCGTGCATTGAGACCTTTAGCCGGCTTTTTCGTCGTTGCAATGGTGTCCCGCTCGTTTTCCATCTCTTGGGCGAGGATACGTCCCTGGGTGTGATTCCCACGCTGCACTCTGCAGTGTTTCTTTTAACTGCGACGACGACCTTGAACAGTTTTGCACCTAAGATCCAGCACGGTAGCCAGTCCGTTGTGGTGGGGCCGCCATGTACCCTCTTGGTTGTAGCCCCCTGACAACACAGGGATCGCTCTACTGATGCCTGCGCCGTTAACTCCCCACGTATGCCAAGGAGTAGATGCCCGTCTCCCTGGGGCATCAGGACTCCCAGCAATGGCCATCCTGCCAGGTGGCTATTGCTGCGGCTGGGTGGCGCCCGTGGGGAGGGCCCTTGGTTGGAGTAGGTGGCATCAGGGCGGATGACCCGCAATGAAGCGTGGTACATCATCTCTCGCTGGCGGCCAGCCGCCAGCAGTCTCTAAGCGTTCTCGGGCTCACTTTAATGCTGAAAAGTACAATCCGAAAACGTTCCCCTCTCTGGCCACGCCGTGGGAGGAGCGTAAGTCTCAGGATGGAGGTAATAGTTATTCGCCCCGATTCTTAGCTTGTACGAGAGCTGATGGGGAGTCTTTTCTCTCCACAAAGCCTCAGTTCTTCGTCGAGCATTTAGAGGACAAGTTTGGGGAGGTGGAGGGCTTGTCAAAAATGCGCTCTGGATCGGTCCTGATCCAAACGGCATCCTCTGCCCAGTCACGACGGTTGCTTGCTTGTGACAAGCTGGGGGATGTTGCTGTTACGATCACGCCGCATAAGAGTTTAAATATGGTTCAGGGAGTTATTTACCATAAGGACCTTCTTTTGCAGTCTGATGACGAGCTGTGCGCCAACTTAGAGCGCAGGGGTGTACATTTCGTCCGGCGCGTTCATCGGGGTCCGAAGGAAAATCGGATAGCTACCGGTGCCTTCATCTTGGCCTTCGAGGGTGATACGTTACCGGAAAAGGTCAAGGTGATGGTCTACCGATGTGACGTCGGGCCCTATATTCCTCCCCCGATGCGGTGCTTCAAGTGCTGGAAGTTCGGCCATATGTCTTCCCGCTGCACTTCCAGCCTCACATGTCGAGATTGCGGACGCCCGTCTCATCCCGATACTCCATGTGCCCCGCCTCCCATCTGTGTCAACTGCGGGGAGCACCATTCACCTTGCTCGCCTGACTGCAAAGTCTTTCAGAAAGAGCGCAAAATTATGGAATATAAGACCCTGGACCGGCTGACCTATACTGAGGCCAAAAGGAAATATGACAGACTCCATCCTGTGAGAATGACATCTTCTTATGCAGCTGCTATGACAACTGTGCTCGCTCCATCAGTTTCGAGACTTCCAGCCAGCTCGATAAGCAGTAAGACTCCTCCTGCCCCCTTGCCTGTGGGGGGCTCTACCCAACCGGTTGCTCCTGCACCACCTACCTCAGGAGCAACCTCCTCCCACCCGTCGGGGACGTCCGTCCCCGCTTCTCAGCCGGAGAAGCGTCTAACTTCTTCGGCTACTCTCGCCCGTAAGTGTTCCCTTGGGACCCTCCCTTCCCAGGGTTCCACCAGCGGGAAGGATGACGGCCGCCAGTGGCATAAGTCCTCACCAGCGGCCGGGTGTAGGGCTTCACGATCCTCCTCTGTCCCAGAGACTGAATCGGTGAAGCCTTCCCAGCCGGTGCAACCCAAGGTTCAGCGAGAGAAGTCCAAGAGAAAGACCTCTAAGGCCAAAGAACTTGCGGTG
Organism: Schistocerca cancellata; assembly: GCF_023864275.1. Lineage (NCBI taxonomy): Eukaryota > Metazoa > Arthropoda > Insecta > Orthoptera > Acrididae > Schistocerca > Schistocerca cancellata. The sequence continues at coordinate 151,516,328 of NC_064630.1, forward strand.
GCGCCAACCCCACCGCACCTTTCGCGCTCTGCGTCTGAGGATGCAGTCGAGATTCTAGCGTCCGCTGCGGACCTTGATCTCGCTGGTCCCTCAGACGCCATGGATGCCTCTCGTACGGGTACTGAATCGGTGGCAGTGAGTGAACAAGCAGTGTAAATTGCCTTCCCAGTCCTTTCACGCCTTTCTCAGCCATGGACAATATCATCCTCCAGTGGAACTGCGGCGGTTTTTTCCACCGTCTAGCTGAGCTCCAACAACTTATCAGCCTTCACCCTTTCTTCTGCGTTGCTCTTCAGGAAACTTGGTTTCCAGCAATGCGAACCCCCGCCCTCCGTGGCTATCGGGGTTATTATAAGAACCGGGCAGCATATGAAAGGGTGTCGGGTGGCGTCTGCCTCTATGTCCTTCACACTCTGCACAGCGAGTCTGTCCCTCTCCACACACCTTTAGAGGCTGTCGCTGTTCGGGTGTGGATGCCACAGGCTGTTACCATCTGCAGTCTTTACCTTCCACCGGATGGTGATGTCTCGCAGCATGTCCTGGCTGCGCTGATAGCCCAATTGCCGCCACCTTTCTTGCTATTGGGCGACTTCAACGCCCATAACCCTCTGTGTGGTGGGTCAGTGGCAACAGGTCGAGGCGCCATCGTTGAGCATTTATTGTCGCAGCTCGATCTCTCGATTTTAAATGATGGTGCCTTCACACACTTCAGTGTGGCGCATGGCACATACTCCGCCATTGACCTTTCAATATGTAGCCCTAGCCTCTTACCGTCTGTCCAATGGAGTGTGCATGACGACCTGTGTGGTAGTGACCACTTTCCGATCTTTCTGTCACTACCACAGCGTCACTCTTCTGGGCGCCCTAGCAGATGGGCTATGAATAAGGCTGACTGGGACTTGTTCTCCTCCACTGCCGCTCTTGAGTCTCTCTCTAATGCCGACATTGATGCGGTGGTTCAATCGGTCACCACCGGCATCGTTACTGCCGCCGAATCTGCCATTCCCCATTCTTCTGGGTCCCCTCGGCGGAAGGCTGTCCCTTGGTGGTCGCCTGAGATCGCTGAAGCGATTAAAGATCGCCGGTGGGCGCTCCAGCGTCACAAGCGACATCCCTCCTTAGACCACCTTATCGCCTTCAAACGGCTGCGTGCGCGGGCCCGCCTCCTTATCCGCCAAGGTAAGAAGGAGTGCTGGGAGCGGTATGTGTCCACCATTGGCCTCCATGTCACTCCTTCGCAGGTCTGGGCCAAGATTCGACGCGTCTACGGCTATCGGACCCCTGCCAGCGTCCCTGCGCTCTCACTGAATGGAGCAGTTTATACTGACTCCGACGTCATTGCCAATCGCTTAGCAGAGCATTTTGCTATGAGTTCCGCTTCTGCGAATTACCCCCAGGCCTTCCGCTCCGTTAAAGAGCGGATGGAACGTCGGAGCCTTTCGTTTCACACCAACCACCCAGAATCTTACAATGCTCCATTCAGTGAGTGGGAATTTCGCAGTGCCCTAGCTGCTTGCCCTGATACCGCTCCTGGGCCAGATGGCATCCACTGTCAGATGCTGAAACACCTTTCAGTGGACTGCCAGCGGCGCCTTCTCGATCTTTACAACCGTCTTTGGGTCGAGGGGGTGTTTCCGTCGCAATGGCGGGAAGGCGTTGTCATCCCCGTTTTGAAACCTGGAAAGACCCCTCTGGAGGTGGACAGCTACCGCCCCATTAGCCTCACCAACGTTCTTTGTAAGCTTCTCGAACGGATGGTGAGCCGGCACTTAAATTGGGTACTGGAGTCTCGGGGCCTTCTGGCTCCGTCTCAGGGTGGGTTCCGGAAAGGCCGCTCCGCCGCCGACAATCTGGTGAGCCTGGAGTCGGCCATCCGTACTGCCTTTGCCCGCCGTCAGCACCTGGTCGCTGTCTTTTTCGACATGCGGAAGGCGTACGATACGACATGGCGTCATCACATCCTTTCTACGCTTCATGGGTGGGGTCTTCGGGGCCCTCTGCCGATCTTTATCCGCAATTTCCTGTCGTATCGTACCTTCCGCGTGCAAGTCGCAGCATCCTATAGTTCCACCCACGTCCAGGAGAACGGTGTGCCACAGGGTTCTGTTTTAAGTGTCTGCCTGTTTTTAATAGCCATTAACGGGCTCGCTGCGGCCGTGGGAACTTCTGTCTCTGCTTCCCTGTATGCTGACGACTTCTGCCTTTATTACAGCTCTACTGGCATTGCAGCTGTTGAACGTCAGCTACAGGGAGCTATCCATAAGGCGCAGTCTTGGGCTGTAGCGCATGGGTTTCAGTTTTCGGCAGCCAAGACCCGCGTTATGCATTTCTGCCGGCGCCGAACAGTCCGTCCTGAGCCGCGGCTTTATCTTGGCGACGAACTCCTTGCTGTGGTGGAGACCCACAGGTTTTTGGGGGTGGTTTTCGATGCCCGGTTGACTTGGCTGCCTCATATCCGGCAGCTTAAACAGACGTGTTGGCGGCATCTAAACGCTCTGAGATGCTTGAGCCACACCCGCTGGGGCGCCGACCGCTCTACCCTGTTGCGGCTCTACCAGGCGTTAATCCAGTCCCATCTGGATTATGGGAGCCTGGCTTATGGCTCAGCATCCCCATCTGCGTTACGGCTGCTGGACCCAATTCTCCACAGCGGGATACGCCTTGCCACTGGTGCTTTCCGCACCAGCCCTGTGGACAGCGTACTAGTGGAGGCAGGTGTACCTCCACTGCGGTTCCGGCGCCAACGTTTGCTGGCCGCTTATGCTGCCCATGTTCTAAGTCTGCCCGGGCATCCAAATTATCGTGTCCTGTTCCCGCAGTCAGTCGTCCATCTGCCAGACCGTCGGCCCCGGTCGGTTTGTCCGATCGCCGTACGCGTCAAGGAGCTTCTCTGCGGGCTTGGGTTTTTCCCTGTTCCACCTCCTTTCCGAGCGCCTCTGCGTACACCCCCGTGGTGTGTTCCTCGCCCTTGCCTTCGGCTCGACTTGGCACAGGGCTCGAAGGACTCGGTCCCTCCAGAGGCCTTCCGCCGCCGCTTTTATTCCATCCTGGCCACGTATCAGGGCTCTGGAATTGTTTACACCGACGGTTCGATGGTTGCTGGTCGTGTCGGGTATGCGCTAACTCTAGGGGACCATTCCGAACAACGGTCCTTGGCGGCTGGCTGCAGCGGTTACACTGCTGAGCTAGTCGCCATCTTTCGAGCCCTAGAGTATATCCGCTCCTGCTCAGGTGAGTCCTTCGTTATCTGTAGCGATTCCCTGAGCGGTTTACGAGCTCTAGACCAGTGTTTTCCTCGTTCTCGTCTGTTGATGGCTATCCATGAGTCCCTGCATACTCTTGCGCGTTGCGGCCGCTCTGTGGTCTTTGTGTGGACCCCCGGTCATGTCGGTATCCCAGGCAATGAACATGTTGACCGCCTGGCGAAAGAGGCCACGAGTAAACCATCTCTGGATGTTGGCCTCCCAGAGGCTGATTTGCGGGCAGTCCTCCGCCGAAAAGTTTTTGCGCTTTGGGACGCTGAATGGCGCGATCGGATTACACCCAATAAACTCCGTGCCATTAAGGAGACGACGACTGTGTGGCGGTCCTCCATGCGAGCCGACCGCAGGGACTCAGTCGTCCTTTGTCGGCTCCGCATTGGCCACTCCCGGCTAACACACAGTTATTTACTGCGCCGGGAGGACCCTCCTGTATGTCGCTGCGGGGCGGCTTTGACAGTGGCCCACATTCTGTTGGCCTGCCCCCTTTTAGCTGTGGTCAGGCAGACATTTGCGCTGCCTGCTACGCTCCCTGCCGTTTTATCTGATGACCCTGTTATGGCTGCCTTAGTTTTACGTTTTATTAGGGCAGGGAGTTTTTATTCTTTCATCTGAGTGTTTCTGTTTTATTTTATTTTTTGTGCTGATTCTGGCCTTTGGCCTATGATTTTAAACTGATCTTTTAAGGTGTTTCTAAGTGGTTGGCTTTTCCTTTTTTTTTCTATGGTTGGCCAACCACTGTCACACTCTGTGTGGTTTTAGTTCGTTTTGTCTTGTCCCTGTCTCCGTTTCTCTTGTTCTGTATCGTCTGTGATCTATTCTGTTCCTCGTTTTTATTCTCTGTGGGTGTTCTTTGTATTTGGAAAAAGGGACCGATGACCGTAGCAGTCTGGTCCCTTTCATCCCCCAAACCAACCAACCACCCTGCTAAATTACCAACATGTGTAGCCAGTCTGTTTGGTGTGGCTGTTATGTATCCATCTGGCTAAGCCCCCTGACAACACAGGGAACACACTACTGATACCTGAACCGTTCCCTCCCCATGTATGGCAAGGAATGGTTGCTTCTCATCCTGGAGCATTGGAACTCCTGGGAACGGCTGCTGTGCCAAACGGCCGTTGTTGTGGCTGCGTGGCACCTATAGGGAGAGCTCCTGATCAGAGTGGGTGGTGTTAGGGCAGATGCTTCGCACATTAAGCGTATCAGGCTGCAAAAATGTGGCCATTCTCCAATGGCCCTCTCTTCTAGTGGGAGCAGATCATTTAATGCTGCTTTGTATGATTGTATGACCCTACAGCCTTCCCTTCCCTGTCTACATCCTGGAAGGAGGGCCAGGTTCACCACCTCGAAATGAAACACTTTCCGCACTACCTGGTCTGTACTAGAATGGACGGTTACATATTCACCACCACAAAGCAATTGTTTTTTGTGGGGAGTATCGAGGGCAAGTTTGATGAAGTTGAGTCTCTCACTAAGATGCGGTTGGGCTCCCTGTTGATTAGAGCTGCTTCTGTCGCCTAGTCTGCAGAGGCAGATACACTTACCTCAAGGTCAAGGTTATGCATTACCGATATGACTTGAAACCACACATCTCACAACCCGTGAGGTACTTTTGGTGTTTGCATTTTGGACATATCTCCCCACTATATGGTGGACCCTCTCTCTAGTGGCTGTGGCCACCCACTCCGTGAGGGTGCCGCAATGTTTCGCCACCTGTTTGTGACCACTGTCATGACCACCACTCTCGCCATATTGCCCAGATACAAGAGTAAAAGTTCCTGGACCGTCTATCTTATGCTGAGGTGTGCCAAAAAATATGAATGACTCCACCCAGTGTCAAATTCTTGTACTTTTGCTCTGTTGCATCCTTTCCCCCTCCTACCTCTTCCTTAGCCCAGCCCTATCTCCCTCTGGTCTCCCATTCCCCTATGGTTCCCATGCTCTCCCTTCTGGGTGCTGCTCCCCCCGCCCCCCTCCCCAGTGAAGGGGCTCCACCCTGGTACCCCTTATCCCGGTGTCTCTCAGCTGCAGGTCTGCTACCACAACTTGGCCACCGTGCCCCAAGGTCACCCACTCTCATCCTGTTCTGGATCTAGCAGAAGACTGCTGCCCCTCTGTGCCCTGCCTCCTCAACCTCCAAAAGAGGAGGAGGAGAAGAAGAAGAAGAAGAAGAAGAAGAAACAACAAAAGTCCAAGACAAGTATGGAATACCACCATCATGAAGGAGACCCATAACACTTGGCATAAGTTTGCAAAGAGGAAACTTAGTGCACCCAGGATTCATTCTTACTGTGTTTAACTAGGTATTGAGCCTTTACAGGGAGCCACTTATGTTAAGAGAGTGTTCTGTGAAAGCTATCTCTTGAGACATTGCAAGGCCCTTTGACATTCCTGATTTGTAATATTCTCATGCAACATTCAAGCACAATTTGTTGTGGCCTATCTGTGGAGTGGTTTGTCAATTCAGCCAAGGCAGTTTGTTTCTGTGGGATAAGATCTACTGACAACCATTCATTCTCAGTAGCCAATGGGAAGCATGGGAGAGAAAATGCATTGACTGCTGGCTGTCGCATGGAATATTGGATTCAGCTTCTCTACTTCTGCTACTCTTCTTAGTTTTTGAACTTTGTTCTTTCCCTAGAATTTCCATCTTTTCATGTGCACCCGGTCTGGGTGACAGTCTCACAGGTTGGCCTTGGCCTGCCCTCGTGTATTCTGTCGAAAGAGTTTACTGAGTTAAACAGTAATTTAAATGTCCAGAACAGCCAGTGTGTCCCCCAGCTGGTCCACTACTGTGGCCACACTGAGTACTACCTGCACTGAGATTGACCCCAGACCCCACACCCATGGCCAAATGGGAGGTCATTACAGGGTGTGGCATGCAACGAAGGACTTTCTGGGAGGGGGTGATTGGAGGGCATCCCAAGTTCATCTGACAAACTGGTTCAAGTACTGTCGGTGGCTGACAAAGACCCTGAGCCAGATGCAATAGCCCACCGTGCTCTAGAGGAAGCCCATATGCCCACAAGATCTGGACATCTACAGATTGTGGGGTTACTGGTAGTTGGGAGCTCCAATGTTATATGCGTAATGCCCCCCCCCCCCCATAGGGATATTGCTACACAGAGAAGGAATTCAGTGTGCACTCCATTTAAACATCAGGGGGGGTTATTTCATATGTGAAGTGAGTGCTTCTGGATGCCATGAAAAGCACAGGGTGCAGCCAAATGCAGGTGGTGGCTCATATTGGTACTAACAATGTAACAATGTGTGTCGTTTTGGATCAGAAGAGATTCTCTCTGGTTTGAGGCGGCTAGCTGAAAGGGTAAAGACTACCGGTCTTGCTTGCAAGGTGGAGATGGAACTCATCATCTGTAGCATCGTTGACAGAACTGACCATATTTCTTTGGTACAGAGCTGAGTGGAGGGTCCGAATCAAAGGTTCAGACAATTGTGCAACATGTTAGGCTGCAGATTCCTCGGTTTGTGCCATAGGGTGGTGGGTTTCCAGGTTCTGCATAATAGATTAGGGGTCCACTCCACCCAGGAAGAGCAGCTACATGGGCAGAGGGGCGGTGTGGAGGGGACAGGGTGGATTTTTAGGTTAGAGGTTCTTAGGAAATGACGGAAAGGGCAAAATTCTAAAAGGGTGTACGGAAAGCACAGGAAGGAAGCCCTCTCGAAGTGTAACTTTTGGCAAAAACATGCCTGACCTCTTAGCAACAAATAATCCTGAGCAAATAAGGAGTATCATGATGAATAGAGGGATTAGTGACCACAAGGTGGTTGTTGTGAGACTGAATATGGTAATATCCAAACCCACCAAAAATAAAAACAAAATACATCTGTTTAAGAAAGCAGATACAAATTCACTTGATGCTGTCCTCAACCAGTCTCCAAAACTTCCATTCTGACTGTGTAAGCATGGACCAGACATAGTTTGAATTCAAAGGAATAGTATCAATGGAAATTGAGATGTATACCAAATAATTTGACAGGAGATGATACTGATCTCCCACAGTTCACAAAACAAGTCAGAACACTGTTGTAAAAGCAATGAAATAAACATACCAAGTTAAAAAGAATGCAAAATCTGCAAGGTTGGTGAAGTGTACAAAAGCTCAAAATTTAGCAAAAACTTCAATGGAAGATGCTTTTAATAGTTTCCACAATGAAACACAGTCTCCAAATCTGGCAGAAAACCCAGAGAGATTCTGGTTGTGTGTAAAGTACAGCAGCAGTAAGACACAATCGGTACCTTCACTGCATGATGATGGTGGTGATACTGATGACAGTGCCACTAAAGCAGAGATACTGAACCCTATTCTTTGAAATTCCTTCACCAAAGATGAAGGAGTAAATATTCCAGACTTATGAATCAAAAACTGTTGTCAGCATAACTGACTTAGAATCAGATATCCTTGGTGTAGTGAATCAGCTTAAATCACTTAATAAACGCAAGGTCTCCCGTACAGATTGTATACCAGTCAGGTTCCTTTCAGAGTTTGCTGAGATAATAGCACTGTTGGAATCCCCCAAGGAAGTGTGCAGGACCTCTGCTGTTCCTGATCTAAATAAACAAGTTAGGGGACAATTGGAGCAAACCTCTTAGATTGTTTGCAGATGATGCTGTCTTTTACCATCTTGTAAAGTCTTCAGATGATCAAAACAAATTGCAAAATGATTTATACAAGATACCAGCATGGTATGAAAAGTGCCAATTGGCTCCAAATAATGAAATGTGAAGTTATCCACATGACTACTAAAAGGAATCCACTGAATTTCGGTTACACTATATAGCAGTCAAATCTGAAGGCTGTAAATTCAACTAAATACTTAGGGACTACACTTACGAATAGCAATTTATTGGCAGAACACTTAGAAAATGCAACAGGTTTACTTAAGAGATTGCTTACACTGCATTTGTCTGCCATCTTCTGGAGTATTGCTGTGCAGTGAGGGGCCCATATCAATTAGTATTGATGGAAGACATTGAAAAAGTTCAAAGAGGGGCAGCTTGTTTTGTATTATCACATATGGGGGAGAGTTTCACAGATACAGCCTGCAAATTAGATAGCAATCATTAAAGCAAAGACAATTTTTGTTACAGTCTTAAACCATGGCATGTGAAGATGCCATCATGTCAATGACTTTTAAATATGACTAAAGTGGTCTCCACTTTTCAAGATAATCTGAAGTTGCATTAACTGCATGAAATGCATCGTTATAAATAAAACACTTGCAACAGAGACTGTTTCCTATTTTTAGAATGTATAACAAAACTAACTGCGCACAGGGGTTGCTTATTTATAGATGGCAGGGATATAGAAAATTTTGCATGTCTAATGCTGATGGGAAATCTCTGAATTTAAGTCAGCTGAATGCTTTATCATCACACATTACCCCGTATAAATGAGAAAGCATTTTTCTATTTTCTAACCTATAAACCCCCCTCCATCCTGAATAGCTGCGCATGCAAGCATGCCGCTTATGGAATTAAGGGAGGCAGGCCTGCCCCAGATCAGTGGACAGCAGATTAAAAACAGGGGTCAGTGTGTGGTCCAGCCTGCATGTGGTTTTTAGGTGGTTTTGCACATCCAACTAGGTAAACACTGGGCTGGTGCACCCCATTTACACGATTTGCAAACATTTTGAAACACCAGAATGAGATTTTCACTCTGCAGCGGAGTGTGCGCTGATATGAAACTTCCTGGCAGATTAAAACTGTGTGCCCGACCGAGACTCGAACTCGGGACCTTTGCCTTTCGCGGGCAAGTGCTCTGCCACTGAGCTACCGAAGCACGACTCACGCCCGGTACTCACAGCTTTACTTCTGCCAGTATCTCGTCTCCTACCTTCCAAACTTTACAGAAGCTCTCCTGTCAGGCACACAGTTTTAATCTGCCAGGAAGTTTCATTTTGAAACACATTTTCACGTGGGTTGGGCACTGACATTTGGCTGTACACCTGTGAACTATTTGGATCAATTATACAACAAATACTTGAGTATTTTCTTCTCATTTATTAATTATGAATCTACTTGAAACATTTGAACTGTTTTTCTTTTTCTTTTGAAAGCTACTGGTACTTATATCAGGTAAGCATTTTGAAAAAAAATAAATTATCATGATTATTTTTCATTTCAATTCGAAAGAACATATGGATTTTAGTGTCAATAGTGCTGCTAATGTCATAATATCTTTACATAATGATTTATAAGTACCTTTTCCTTAAGATTAACAATTCTCAAAAGGATGGTATTACTCACCATAAATATGACACATGGATTTACGAACAGGTACAGTGAAAAGACTGTTACGTACCAAACTTGAGGCCAAAGCCTTTCTCAGAAAAGAAAGGAACACACACACACACACACACACACACACACACACACACACACACACACAAAAAAAAAAAAAAAAAAAAAAAAAAAAAAAAAAAAAAAAAAAAAGAGCTGGCATATCTCACACACATGACCCCTCTATCTAGCTGCTCTAGCCGGACTGGTAGTCCAGCCACAGATAACATTATGTGTGCTTGAGGTGTGCCTGTGTGTGTGTGTGTTTTCCTTTCATTTCTGAAGAAGGCTTTGGCCATAAGCATAGTGTGTAATAATGTTTTCAGTGTGCCTGTCTGCAACTCAACGTGTCATCTTGACAGTGAGTAGCGATTTATTGTTCTTATGATTGCTGATATTCTCACCTGGAATTTCCATTGTTTGATATTCTCTACAGTTGAAAATTATATATACCATAGGCAGCTAGATTTTACTTTGAGACCAGTTGCATCTGACAGACAACAATCTTCCAGTTACTATAACAGAAGATTCTTATTGACATCCAAATGACATACAATAGAATATTTAGGTAATCCACTTATTTTACACTGTTTCATAAAACCACATTGGTAGAGACAATACATTTTATGAGACTTACTTGCAGACTTCGAATTCATTTGGCATCAGCTATACTAGGTATAGATATGCGAGATGTTAGTGACAAATGAAAATTTGTGATGGACTTTGACTCGAACCCGGATTTCCTGCTTATCGCGAACTGTAACTTTAACCACTTCGGCTGTCTGTACACATTGCCCTGACTGATTCAAACCTTCCTATGCCACACTGTCTACATCCCCTAATCCTCACAAATTGTGATTCCTGCAATAGGAAGAGACCAATTTATTATTTTCATTTTTAGCACATCTAGGTGTGTAACATTTATTTTCTATTTATATATTTTAATACAAGGATTAATATGATTTCTTATTTAAAAAATATTTGTGGAATATTCCTGCTTCAGTTCTTACAGTTTCATGAAGTTCCGATAGGTGGCAGCACTATAAATAGTTGTCAAAATGGCGTCTTCAATGGATGTGCACTCCAAGCAGAGACCTGTCATTGAGTTTCTTTTGACAGAAAACTAGAGCTCTGCAGATACTCATAGGCACTGGCAGAATGTTTACAGAGACATGGCAGTGAATGAAACCGTGAGTTGCTGGCAGAGGCATCTGTCATCCCGACAAGGTCGTGAAACCCTGTCCGATCTGCATGCTGGTCAGTCACACACAGCAATGACTGTAATGTTGGGATGATTTCAGTGTGTTCCTTACCACAAAATTGCAAACAAACTTGTCCTCCATTACAACGCAATGCCTCACACAAGCCTGTGCTCCCAAGAGGGGCTTCTAAACTTTACTGGACTGTTCTTCCTCATCCCCCTACAGCACGGATCTTGCTCCTTTAGACTTTCATTTGTTTGGCCCAATGAAGGATGCACTCAATGGGAAGCAGTATATGGATGATGGGGAGATTGATACAGCAAGACGTTGTCTCCAACTTTGACCAGTAGAGTGGTATCATGTGGGCATATAGGCCCTCAGTAAGGTGGTGTAAGGCCATCACATTGAACGAAGATTATGTTGAAAAATAGGGTTTTGTAACCAAAAGAGTAGGGAACAATGTGATGTATTGTAAAGCTGAATAAGCCAACCTGTTTTCAGAAAAATAAACAATGTTGCATTACTTACTGATTGCCACTCGTAACTGGACATTGCTTCAGCTTGACATTTTAATATCAGACTATGAGCTGGATTGACTAATAAGCCTCTCATGCAGCACCTTTTTGTAAAAAATAAAAAAAAATAAAAAAAGAAAAAAAAATCATTGGGTGTTGGCAAAAATAGGAATAAGCTTTGTATAAAACCTATACCATTTTAATTTTACCACCCTGTAGAAAACAGTACAAATCCTCACCAGATAACATTGTTTAATAAAGCAAACCTACAAAGTCTCACTATAAAAATTAATAAAATTTTGTAGCAGTCATCTTAATTTAGAAACTTGTCAGGGGCTGACGACTCATTTATTAATGCAGAACTTGTCTCTCATAGCAGAAGACACCACCAGCATCACCCGTACTGGCATTACCATTTCTGATGAACTCTTCTATATGAGTGTAATTCCAGCCAGAATACTGGTAGTTCCCTGTAACAAGGAGACAATGTACGTCTTTGCACAGAGAACAAAGCATATTAAGGCCACAGTAATTTTTTACTCTCCACAAGTATACGTTCCTTTAAACTACATCAACATGCATTACCATTGATGCCCATCCCTTAAAGGATAAAAGAAAAATATACTAGAAATCTGTACGTATGCGTTACTCATTCACACAGAAACTGCTGGGTGGATTCGGATGAAATTTGAAATGGAGTCAGCTTATACCCTGAATTAACACATTTGCTGCTTATAAATACTTGCCTATCAAATGGGCAGGGTGGGGATGGAAAACAAGTGTAGTCCATGTTGCACGAGAACCCATACTTTATTCATCCAGTATTTAAGAATGAGAGCACTAGGTGACATGCACCAAACTGTACACATAATATCAAACCTTTATGAAACTTTTTCTTACTGACAATCTCCACATAATGATGAAAGCAAAAATGTTCATTGCTTACTACATTTTTGCCGTTCATGCAGTAAAACTGCCACATGAAGCATGGTGTTTTAACTTATTACTGCTTTACTACTAACTGTATTTGTGATACATTTTGCAGAAAGTATTCACATATACCACTGAGTGTACCAGCAAAATTATACCATTATACAACACACAGTAATATATTTTAGATCTATGCAGATTATATTTATATGTTTTGACGATGCCATTATGGACTTGTCGCTTTAGGATGTGGTGTAAAAAAGATCTGAGGATGGTCATTACAGACTGAAACTGGTCATCATCTAAAGAATTCATATTGTGATAAAAGACTGGAATAAAAAACGCTTGACAGTATTGGATCACTGTTTGTATACGCGACCACGTCGCAGTTGGTAAAATAAGTATTCCACACAATATCTGTGTTCTTACTCAACAGTATTATATTTTATAATTTTCATGCATGAATACCATTTGTTGGTAAGAAGACAGAGAGATACACATCATTCCTCTGTAGTGATACGTATCACCACAACATCTTTTATGCCTAATGTTATACAGGGTGTTACAAAAAGGTATGGCCAAACTTTCAGGAAACATTCCTCACACACAAAGAAAGAAAATATGTTACGCGGACATGTGTCCGGAAACGCTTACTTTCCATGTTAGAGCTCATTTTATTACTTCTCTTCAAATCACATTAATCATGGAATGGAAACACACAGCAACAGAACGTACCAGAGTGACTTCAAACACTTTGTTACAGGAAATGTTCAAAATGTCCTCTGTTAGCGAGGATACATGCATCCACCCTCCATCGCATGGAATCCCTGATGCGCTGATGCAGCCCTGGAGAATGGCGTATTGTATCACAGCCGTCCACAATACGAGCACGAAGAGTCTCTACATTTGGTACCGGGGTTGCGTAGACAAGAGCTTTCAAATGCTCCCATGAATGAAAGTCAAGAGGGTTGAGGTCAGGAGAGCGTGGAGGCCATGGAATTGGTCCGCCTCTACCAATCCATCGGTCACCGAATCTGTTGTTGAGAAGCATACGAACACTTAGACCGAAATGTGCAGGAGCTCCATCGTGTATGAACCACATGTTGTGTCGTACTTGTAAAGGCACATGTTCTAGCAGCACGGATAGGGTATCCCGTATGAAATCATGATAACGTGCTCCATTGAGCGTAGGTGGAAGAACATGGGGCCCAATCAAGACATCACCAACAATGCCTGCCCAAACGTTCACGTCATCAACACAGATTTTCTGTGAAGTCACAATAACCTTCCTTCAATTGGGCCAACTGGCAGTGAATCGAGGAAGTACAGTACATACTGACGAAACTAAAATTAGCTCTAACATGGAAATTAAGCGTTTCTGGACACATGTCCACATAACATCTCTTCTTTATTTGTGTGTGAGGAATGTTTCCTGAAAGTTTGGACGTACCTTTTTGTAACACCCTGTATAATGAGGTTCCAACTCCATCATGCACAGTAGTAACAGAAGATCGTAAATTATTAATCAAGTCTCTAGTGCGATCAGTTTCGTCACTATTGGAGGATCTCATGCTAGCTTCTAATTTTCCCAATTATTGTTCCATTTCATTTCTAAATCCTGCAAGAATTTGAAGATTCTTATTTGTGACTTTTTCTAAATTACCCTTTGTTTCTATTAATTAATATTTCCACTCTATTCAGTAGCCTATACTTTACTCATTTCATGTTATGTAAAAGCTAAACTTTATTTTCTGGCCTTTCTACTACCAAATCCAAATGGTACTCTAAATCTTGTTCATGCTTTAATATTAATTCCATTCTCATTGAGAAAATCTCTCATCTGTTTGTGAGAATCTTTTGTTCATAAACTGCATAATTATTTTCAATACCTCCTTTCCCTCTATGGGAGCTGGGTCAATCCATATGAAGTAGTCCAGTAATGGTTGCTTGGCCATTTTTAAATATTTTAATTTTTTTATATGTGATTGCTCTATATCTGAGAAGTTCAAAACAGTTTCTTAAAATAATTTATCTTGCACTTTTACTGGATGGTGGCCATTTTTATTCATAGGCCCTCGACGATTTTTCAGTCTGGAGACATTAGCGAAAATTTGAATGTATCTGCACGGGGTTAAGTTACAACATTGCAATTGACATGATTGTTTTCAGAAAAGTGTCCTCTATAACATTATCTATTATACAAAATACCCTAAATTAAAAAATAAGCAGTCAAAATGACCTCCAGATTTTGGTATCCAAATTTTCAAAAATCCACGTTTTAGGCCCAAAAATAACAGACACGGAGTGATTTATTAGTGTCTACTTTTTCTGTAGTTAGATATCATACACTACTAGCCTCATATAGAGCAAGAACACTTACAAATGTTTTCTTAATTTTTTATGAATTTTGAAATTTGAAAATTTTCATTTTTTGTTAAGTTTGGGGTTAGTTATCTCAGGTGGGACTGAATATAAAAATATGATTTTTGCAGTGTTTGTACACCTATATGATAGCAACGTACTGTAAAAATTTTAATATAGATATCTGACTGTGAACAAAGACATGAATTTTTGAAAATGAGGAAATAATTCACATTACTCTGCAACTGGTCTTATGGCTACTGCCTATTTAAATGGTTTGGTGTTTCATTGTAATAAAATTTGTGACAATTTAGTTAACACTATCACCTAATATTCATTTAGTTTATTTATTTTTAATAATACAATATTAAAGAATAAGAGCTTTCGCTTTTGTTCTGTGGTAATAAAAATACCCATTTACGTTTAGGTTTATTGTCAATAAAGAAGTACATTATTGCTGGGTGTGGCATTGTAGAAGTACATTATTGTTGGGTGTGACGTTGTAGTCAGTCTGTTCTGAAACCTCTGTTAGTGGATTTACATAATTCATCGAGAGTGGAGAATGTGTTACGTGCTTTGTTCTGTGTGTTATTTGTAATTAATTTTGAGAGATTAACTGGAATGCGATAACATGGATGAACAGTGCTCTGCTGGACAGATAGCAAGTGAAGTGTGTCACAAAACAGTTTACAGTTCCGTTTCAAAAAACTTGAAAAATCTCAATGACTTTGATGAAGTTATGCAAACTTTGTTTAAATTTCAGTTAACTTCTTCTGTAACATCAGTGAGTGAGTATCCTGAGAAGAAATAAATTCTGGAGTGCAAGCACATTTTTGGAAGAAAGTGCCGTGATCCACTTAACCTATTACCAAAGGTTTGTGGGAAATAAAACTTGAACATTTTTCCTTGTTATGTGAGAGTGAAACAGCTTACCAAGTGAAACGTAATGTGATTCCTGGAAATTCCCTGTGCCAAAGTTGTTACTCAAAAATATTTTTTGTGAATCCATAATCAGAATCATTTAACCTTGTTAATGACATTTATATTCCTAATGAGGAAGCTGTTATCATATTGGATTTTGCTTGTTAGACATATCTCCTGCTTCGAAAATAATAAAATTAAGTAGCAGAAAGAGAAAAGCAGCTATTGAAAATAAGGTACAACAAATTTCAGACAAAATTAGAAAAAACTTGGAATCATGCTTTAATAATACAGATGCCAACAATATTTGTAAAGAAGAAGAAAATCTACCACCAGCATCATCTGACACTGAATATTTGAGCTTAATAGAGAAATTAAAAATTAAATTTTCAATGACATCTAAAGAGGAAAGAGTTAAAATTTTAAGTTTGCTCCCTGACTCATGGTCCAGAGAAAAAATTGTTCATGAATTCAACGTTTCTCATCATTTGGTTAAACTAACCTGAAAATTTGTGAAAGAGCAATGCATTCTTCCAGTTTTAAGAAAGGAGTAGGTATAAGTGAAGAAACAATTATAAAGATCCAGCAGTTTCTTGAAGATGATAAAAACAGTAGAATGTGCCCAGGTTGCAAAGATAGCAAAAGAGTTGTTATAAACGGAGTTAAAATAACAAAGCAGAAACGACTAGTGGTGTCAAACTTAAATGAACTGTACGTAACTTTTAAAAATTCTCATCCTGAGTGCAAAATTGGAAGGTCAAAATTTTGTGACATCTGCCATACATGGTGTATTTTGGCTGGATCCTCAGGGACAAAATTGTGGGTGCAAAACTCAGTGATCTCAACTACGAAGAGTTACTAGATTTAATGGTCTGTGACACTAACAGTTATATCCCGCGTCCGGCCATCCTGATTTAGGTTTTCCGTGATTTCCCTAAATCACTCCAGGCAAATGCCGGGATGGTTCCTCTGAAAGGGCACGGCAGACTTCCTTCCCAATCCTTCCCTAATCCGATGAGACCGATGACCACGCTGTCTGGTCTCCTTCCCCAAACCAACCAACCAAACACTAACAGTTATGACTGCATGATGAGTTTGTATAATAAATGCCCTGGTAAGGAAACTGTTATTGAATTGTTTCACAAATATGGCGAGGAAATGCCAGACAGTATTACCTTCGAACAGTGGGTCACAACTGACAAGGCAGAAATGATAAAAGTGGTTAAATCTCAGGAAGAATACTTGGAATCTTTAATTGATAACTTAAACAAAAACTCAAAGGTCACCACTATGTTTCTAAAATCCAAAGTAAGTTTTTGAAGGACAAAAAAGCACAACTTCATGAAACTGAATGTATAGTGCTAGCTGATTTTGCAGAAAATTTTACATTTGTGATTCAGGATGCAGTACAAGGGTACCACTGGGTCAATGACCAGGTAACAGTGCATCCATTTATTCTCTACTTAAAAATGAGAAGGATGAAGTTTGCAGTTCTTCAATTTACATTCTAAGTGACTACTTGGAGTAAACACTTTGGTTGTATGTGTGTTTCAAAAGTATGTAATAAATTACATAAAAGAAAATTTTCCCAAGGTTGAGAAGCTGATATACTTTTCAGATGGAAGTGGTAGTCAGTATAAAAACAAAGAGTTTTTCAAATCTGTGCAACTGCAAAGTAGACTTTGGGTTGGAGGCTGAATGGCACTTTTTTGCATCTTGCCATGGTAAAAATGTATGTGATGGAGTAGGAGGTACAGCGAAATGTGAGGTAAAGCCAGCCTACGAAGGCCAACCACAGATCAAATACTCACAGTATAGGACATGTATGTCTTTTGTATGGATAATGTCAAAGGCATTACCTATTTTCTGATCAAGAAAGAAGTGGTTCTGCATATTAAAATAACACTTCAAAGCAGATTTGAAAACTATATAGCAATAAAAGGAACAAGGCATTTCCACAAATTCCTTGGCATTACAGAAAACTTAGTTCAATACTATGCAACATCAGAAACCGAAATTTATGAGGATCATTGTGTCAGTAAAATTACATCTCTGTCTTTAATGTTGAATGACACAGTGGCATGATACTAATTAAAAACATTTTAAGGAAACTTTCAGTGCTTGAACTTACCACAGCAACTTGGAGGTCTTACTCTATATCACAGAAGCTGAATGAAGAAATTAGTGTTCTTAACATTCACCATCAGATTTAGGAACAGTCACATCTTGAAGGATGTTAATTGAAAATATTTATTTTAAGTATGTCA
Organism: Schistocerca cancellata; assembly: GCF_023864275.1. Lineage (NCBI taxonomy): Eukaryota > Metazoa > Arthropoda > Insecta > Orthoptera > Acrididae > Schistocerca > Schistocerca cancellata. The sequence goes on from NC_064630.1 coordinate 151,534,085, forward strand.
AGGTAATATAAATGCTAATTTCAGTGATGTTTCCACTTTTTGTATATAATTCAGTACCTTACTTGATTATATCCTGCCAATATCACACATGAATAAGCAACAGCCATAAGATCAGTTGTAGAGTAACGTGAATTATCTCCTCTTTTCAAAAATTCATACCTTTGTTTAGTCAGCTTTCAATGTTGCAATTTTTACTGTACGTTGCTACCATATAGGTATACAAATTGTGCAAAAATCATATTTTTATATTCAGTCTCACGTGAAATAACTAACCCCAAACTTAACAAAAAAGGAAAATTTTCAAATTTCAAAAATTCATAAAAAATTAAGAAAACATTTGTAAGTGTTCTTGCTCTATATGATGCTAGTAGTGTATGATATCTAAATATAGAAAAAAATAGACTCTCATAAATCACTCCTTGTTTGTTATTTTTGGGCCTAAAACGTGGATTTTTGAAAATATGGATACCAAACTTTGGAGGTAATTTTGACTGATTACTTTTGAATTTAGGGTATTTTGTGTAATAGACAATGTTGTAGAGGACACTTTTCTAAAAACAATCACGTCAATTGCAATGTTGTAACTTAACCCAGTGCAGAGATATTCATATTTTTGCTAACGTCTCTAAACTGAAACGTCGTCGTACACTTACAAACGAAAATGGCCACCATTCAGTAAAGGTGAAAGGTTTAAAAGGTTCTACAATCTGCTAGAGACAGTTTATACATACCTGGTCAAGGGTCTTTTGGTATAATTTTTGCATCTTGTAGTGAATTTTATTGTTGCTTTCACACTGAATGAGCTTGTGAGATTCAATAGAGATGTCTCGCATGCCCCGGGGACTGAAAATCTACATTAAATTAGTACCTTTTTGTTTTGATGAAGTTTATTTAGGAGTATTTTAAGATGTTTCAGAACGGCACATACATTGGCTGCTGGGAAACCATAAAAGCATGCAATAATTATATTTGTTTCTAAAATTTTGATAGCAGCTATCTCAAAATCCTTACCTTTATTTAAATAACCAAACTGGTCAAATTTCTATATTATACAGAATTTTTTATAAATACAACAGCACCTCCACCTTTGCAACTTTTTCAGCTCCAATGGGGTTCTAATGCATAACCAGGTATGCTATTTGAACAGATGTGGTCCGATTTCAACCATTCTTCTATAATGCTTATGACACTTACATATTCCAGGTCTGTTGTGAATAAGAGTTGAATGCATGCCAGTTTGTTTGTTATTGACTGCACATTTTGGTGGTATACATACCTTTTTGATGGAGGTGGCATACTACATTATTGCCTTTGGTACCTAGGGTGTTGGTTGCCTGTTGTGACACCCTCTTATCTCCCTTCTGGGATGTGTTTGTACACAAGTGGACATAAAGTTCTTTACTATTGCCTCTCCTGATATAGGAGGCGTGGCCATAAAAATTTTTCAAAGTCAAATGTGCTAAACTCACTAGAGTTATCTGTATGTTTTACACTGCATTTGTCCTTGGGTACAGGGTTTTCCATAGTGATGTTTATCCCTTATAACTAAGTGGTACTGTGGGGCCACTTAGTACTTTTTCTTACTTCACTGTTTCTAATGTGAAGTTTGTGATTTCTCTTCTGCCAAGGTTATTTAAGTGAAATCTATTTCGTTTATACTGTTCTCTGCATGTTTAACTTGGTTTAATTACTGTAATATTTGCAAATTTTGAACAGAGTTTATAGATCTGTGAATTTATATTTGTTACTTCTGTTTCTAAACGTGACCAGTTTGGAAGATCATGTTTAAATGGCATGTCCACTAAAAACGCTCACATTGAAGCAATGGAAGGTTGTTATTTTCTTAAAGTTTTTGTTAAAAGTTGGATGTTGTTCCCATTACAGTTACAATATCAAAAGTATCTGTTCTGAGAGTGTTGTGATTAATGTTTTTCATGATGAAACTTGCATTGGCTTGGGGGTAAACAGAAACTAAACGTTCAGTTTGAGAGTCTTTATTTAGAAATTGGGAAATAGCATGGCCTGGGTGTCATCCAAGATGATAGCCTTAACTTTTATCCACACAGTTTTTGTTTTCCATGAAATTTTTTACTTACTTCCACCTTGTTTTCGGAATTACGTATAGATAACTTTGAGTTTGTGAGCTCTATAACCATGGAGCATTAGCACTGTCCTATGCTTACCTAATGATTCAGGACCTTATATGTAAAACATGGTCTTAGTAATGCAGTATGAGCTTTGTTTTGCTCGACATGGTTGGTTCAAAATACATGAAATATTGTGTAACTGACATTATGATATGCACCTGCAATTTTAAAATTGACTTTCTACTGTAATTTGCATGATGTACTAAGAGTTTCTAAAGTAACTTTGACATAACTGCAAATTATCTGCTTACCTGAGTGGTGGCTGTGGTATGGATGATAAATAATTTCAAAGAGAGATAACTATAACATTTTCTGATGACCTGTTAGCATTTCAAGACCATGACTGAAACAGTTCACAAGAAGGCGCCTCACTTCAGAACATATCAGACACAGGTTAGTGCTGCCTGAATACGCTTGATGATTTGCTGAAAATATTTTCAACTTAAATAAAAGCAAATACAGTGTAATGCAACTTCACGCCAGTATACAAATAAATATAAAATGTGAAAACTGAATGAAACTCAATATACTGAGAACAAATGGCAAACTCCAGGTCTGAAGGACACTGGAAAGTTATCTTCTCTCAAAACAGATGTAGCTTAAAAAAAAATTGATCCATTGTAGAGTATGGAATGTTTGTCTGGGTCCCTATGAAGTCAGATTTTTGTAGTGACTGATAATAAAATCCTAGAAATATTATTTCTATCAGGGCTTTATACATCACATAAGGATGTCATGGACAGAGTAAAAAGAAAAGCAAGTATTATTGGAAACAAGAATTGTCAGCCTCACATACCTTATCACTCTTTGAATATTAAAATATATACGTATAAATTTTCCACACCTAGATTCTGGCACTGCAAATCCATGCCAGTGCCTTGGATAATAACATATCTATTAAAGTAGTCCTATATTACCACTTATTGTTCTCAGACAAATACCTATACCTGTACCTATATTAATATATAAACAGGAAGTGTTAGCAAAAATCTCAAAATTGTTAACAGATGTAATTCAAATTATTATACTATACTATAATAAACATTCAGATGATTAGGCTAATATATATATATATTTAAGCAACAATGCACAGGCTTTCTGTTAAAACTGAGTGAGAGAAAGAAAATGCTGTGAAAATGTAAGTTTTAGTTTTCTTGACTATAGTAAAAACACTAACTCTTACCACAGAGCATCTCAAAAACTAGAACCATTCTCTATACTGTTAGGACATGGCAATTTTTTTTTAAAAACAAAAATTGTGAACACTACTGTATGAGGACTAAAAGTACCTGAACTTTATTGTTTAAATGGCTCCAGTATATGCTTCCTCCAGCAAAAGGAGGAGGGGGGGGGGGGGGAGGTTGCAGTGAATCAGGATAGATAGATTGAGAATCTTAGCACTTAATAGGTTGGAATTAATAGGTAAAAACTGTAATGAGTTAATGATCTATGCACTTTTATCATTAATTTATTTGTTCTGTTACAGGTTGATGTCCCTGTCTTGTTTGGAGTTTAGAGATTTCTTTATAGAAGGTGAAACACGGTTTTTTCTAAAACGTATAAACACAATCACTGAAAATGAAATTATTGGAACAATCCGAAGAATTAGAAAGCATATTGCAGATGGTTTGAAATTTTATGCTAAATCTCAGAAAATGTTGGAAATCCTTTATGTAATAGACAATACTCTAACCCAGTTACAAACTGATGCCCTGCTTCATGCATTCAGTACTAATCACAGAGAGGACTGTATGGAGTTTGCAGTTCACTGTGAGTTGTTACAGGGAGAGTATTTGATATTTCTTGTCTGTATGTGTGTACTTCAGATACAAGTGTAAAAGAATATTTTTTTATTAGATTTTAAATATCTTTATGCGGCACTGGTCACTTGTGGATGCGTGATCATTCGTCTTGTGGCCAAAAATATGAAATATGCTTCATGAATTATCAAGCTAGGGTAAAATTGCAAAAATTCAGTTTTTTTTGTTACACTAAAATGCTTTTTATTATTATTAAACAGCTGTTTGAATAGGGTTTTCACAAATAAAACCCACCATTTACAGTGAAGTCCAATGTGCACCTACACAGTGTTTATAATGAGTAGAGTAGCTGTTTCTGGTGTTATGTGAGGCAAGAGAAAATAATGATAATGATAATGATAATGATCATCATCATTATCATGTAAAATTATTGGTAGTAGTAGCTGTTCATTTATGAGAATTAAAGCTGCTGGCTCCCAGTAGGTGCCACGTTAGTACACTTACAAAAGAGTTTGCTTTAGTTGGAATTAAATATGATAACTTACTGTTCAATAAAATATTTAGCTCTTCATATTTAGTATACAGGCGTAAGTTTCTCTAGAATATAAAATTTAGCTCTTCATGTGTTGTATATAGCCCTGTTCCAGCTCCATTTATTGGCAATACTGTACAGACAGAGCAAAATTGCTCAACAAATGGCAGCAGATAGGAACACACAGTAAAAGCAAAATTTCCAATTTTCAGAATGTGGTGCTGTTCTTCCTGATTGAGTACAGGAAATGATTGGAGCAAAATGGACTGGCAAGGCTTAAGGTTACAGGAAAACTAACAACAAGAGGAGTCATTCATGATCCAAGTTCAAGGGAAACCTCCAGTGCCACATCTTCCAGAAAATTACTTGAGTTGAGATTTCCCCCCCCCCCCCCCCCCCCCCCCCTTCCCCCAATCCCATTCAACTTCTCTCAGGATTTGTAGTTAAGGCAAACATGGATATAATCAATGGTTGTTGTACTGATATTAAATGTATATATTGCATATTTTTCAACATAATCATCATAGCAATTGTGACATTCATCATAGTGATGCACCAGCATCCTTTATACCCTCTTCAGATGAGTCTGTTGTATATCTGTTAAGCCTTGTTACCATGATGCCTTGTAGTTCATTTTAAGAAGCCATAGGAATTCATGTCACTAGGGATGATAAGGAATGCAGCTGCATACTGTAAGATAATACAAAGGCTATGCAGATAAATTCAGACATGCTGTCATCAGTGTAATTCTGTTTAATGACACTGCCCAACTGTGTGATGCTACATCATTTTTACTACTCCAATGATTGAAATAGAAGATGATGGATTACCCCATGCCCTCTTCTCATCCCATCACCAGGCCTCTCATTATTCCTACACTCATATTTGATCTTCTGCCCTTTTAAAGAGAGAACCAAGAGGGACGCCTAGTAATTACAGGCAGACTTTTTTCAGAGGGGATAGGAGAGGTAGTGTACCATTACAGCAAAAGCCTTAATCGTCATAGTGAAACCCTTTTTGATATTCACACAGTCAGAGGCTGAAAAGTAAAGTTGCTCTGTTATTAGCTAAAGAAGATTGTACGCTGTCCATGCATTCTTTCAGCATACAGTCTAGCAGTGCAGCTATGCCTGCTAGTTTTTTATTTATTATTAATTTATTTGTGTTCCTGACCTGACACTGTCTAATGGGCAACTTCTTTGTGATTGTTTTATGTTTTCTGTAGAAAATCTGCATACATTTTTGGTAATTGTAGTTATAACTTGTTTCAGTACATAAAAATATTTATTCGCAAAATTTCCTTGATCGTGTGGATTGTTTGACTTACTCATACCTTATCTTTTTTCTTACTTTCCTGTCTAATTTCTGTGGTTTCCTGTTCACACACACACACACACACACACACACACACACACACACACACACACACACACTTGTCAATAAAATTATTTAATTAATTGGATAGAGAAAAAAATCTACTCACCAAATGCCAGCAGAACACACACACATAAGACTGTTGTGATTTGCAAGCTTTTGAAGCCAGTGGCTCCTTCTTCAGGCAGAAAGGTTGAAGAGGAAGGAAAAAGGGTGAAGGAAAAGGACTGGAGAGGTCTAGGAAAAGGGGTAGATTTCAGGAAAGTCACCCAGAACTGCAGGTCAGGAACACTTACAGTATGGGATGAGAAGGAAAGACTGACCGGGGACTGCATCGGACAAGATTTGAAAACCTGAGAGCTTAAAGGTGGAAGAGAGGGTAATATGCAAGACATATTACTACTAAAACATCGTGCACCAGTTGATAAGAGTGAAAAGCTAAGTGCTTTGTTCGTAACAGAGGTGGGATGGGGGTGGTGAAAAATAGACAGGAAATACAATGAAAGATGAAGAAAACTAAAATGGAGTGAAGCAAAGAGTAGCTACAGTGAAGAAAAGCTGAGGTGAGGTGGAAGAAATTAGTGTAAATTAATGCCAGGTGGGTGGTGGTGAGAACCAAGGAATGGTGTAGTGCTATTTCCCAACTGTGGAGTTCTGAGAAACTGTTGTCTGGGGTAAGAATCCAAATGGTGTGTGTGGTGAAACAGGCACTGAGGTCACGAATGTAATGTTAAATATATATATAATTTTTTTTCCCCTCTGCACAAGCAAGCATACTACTACCACCATTGGCAGCTGTGACTGGAATGTCACTGTCACGTAAAGAGCAATCTGGTGTGGGCCTGGGCTGCTTCACAACCTGGGCCATCTGAATCCTTCCCTCCTCCACCACCACCACCACCACCACCACCTTTTCTGAACTGCGCAGATGAGAGTTATCCTTATAACACATTCCCTGCTCTCCATATTATCTCAGCCTCAACCTATTGTAACGTACTGTCCCCACACCCTCCATGCAACAGTTTCTGCCCCCTCTATCCTATCACCATCTCCCTTTTCACATACCCCCGCCCTCTGCCAGTCTTTTCCCCTTCTCTGTTACTCTCTGTTCTCCTCCCCATTTTTTCCTCCACCCCGTCTGCCGGCACTGCACATAGCAGTCTGATGAGGTTGCTGCCTAGTCCCTGCATGCTCCTCTAGACTGCACTCTTCTATCCCCCCTCCACTCATACCCTGATATCCCTCCCCCTTCCCTACCCCACTCCAGATTGATATTCATGTGGGGAGTCGCATTGCAATCAGAGCTTCTGGTGGTAGCAGTTGTGTGCATGAAGTGTGCTTTCAAATGCCACCCTTAAATGTATTTTGATTGTCACTGATGCTGAGTGAGAATAAAATATTCAGTTTTTGTATTTTATCTGTAATTGGACAACGGCAATAGTAAATTCTCAACAATACCATTGGTGCGACTTAATAGTTTGGGCCTCCACCATTCACAAGTATGTAGATGAGTGAAAACTAGAAAGTTTCAATCACAGTTAATAAATGATATGAATGTAATAGAGGGAAACATTCCACGTGGGAAAAATATATCTAAAAAGAAAGATGATGAGACTTACCAAACAAAAGCGCTGGCAGGTCGATAGACACACAAACAAACACAAACATACACACAAAATTCTAGGTTTCGCAACCAACGGTTGCCTCATCAGGAAAGAGGGAAGGAGAGGGAAAGACGAAAGGATTTGGGTTTTAAGGGAGAGGGTAAGGAGTCATTCCAATCCTGGGAGTGGAAAGACTTACCTTAGGGGGGAAAAAGGACAGGTATACACTCGCACACACACACATATCCATCCGCATATACACACACACAAGCAGACATTTGTAAAGGCAAAGAGTTTGGGCAGAGATCTCTGATATGAAACTTCCTGGCAGATTAAAACTGTGTGCTGGACCGAGACTCGAACTCGGGACCTTTGCCTTTTGCATATCAGCGCACACTCCTCTGTAGAGTGAAAATTTCATTCTAGAAACATCCCCCAGGCTGTGGCTAAGCCATGTCTCTGCAATATCCTTTCTTTCAGGAGTGCTAGTTCTGCAAGGTTCGCAGGAGAGCTTCTGTAAAGTTTGGAAGGTAGGAGACGAGGTACTGGCAGAAGTAAAGCTTTGAGGACGGGCCGTGAGTCGTGCTTGGGTAGCTCAGTCGGTAGAGCACTTGCCCGCGAAAGGCAAAGGTCTCGAGTTCGAGTCTCGGTCCGGCACACAGTTTTAATCTGCCAGGAAGTTTCCACTTTGCTGTTCATGTAATAAAAATGGCACATCAGGTGTGAAGTTTTAATTTATTGCTTCCTTACTACTAACTCCATTCACAAAATATTTTGTTGACAGGATCCATGTATACCACAGAATGTACCTGTGAAATCGTCATTGTACAACACTTAATTCAAGAAATATGTCATAAACATGAGATGCTTAAAACACTAGGTTTTGCCTAAAATGGAGTGCAAATTACCCAAGCTATGCTCATCCAATGTTTGACAGTGAGAACACTTAGCAACTTCTAAAAAACTTTAAACATAATTTCAAACCTAAAAAACTTTAAACATAATTTAAAACATTTTTGAAACTTTTATTGCTTATAAACTTAATGACAAATATTCAACACATTAACTCATTTGTAAAGTAATCAGAAGTTTGGAGCTCTTTCATACACAGGAGCTGAATTCCTTAAAGAACCACAGCTTTACTTGCTGACAATATAAACAATGAAAAAACTTCATTTATAGTAAGTGACAGTGTAATGATCTCCAGTTTCTGTCATTCAATGATCGTTTATTGGTAATAAGGGGCACTAGTGACATGCAGCTCAGATAACGAGAGGGTGACAAGTTCTTTGCCCAGAGCGTTTTGTGGCATTGCCAGTTTGCTCTCTGTCTCTTTTCCACATTAAACCCTCTAGCTGTTGCTGCCTGTGGCAAATGACAGTGTATTAAATTGGTCTGTAGCCAGTAAACTTATATCAAACTTGTAGGAATACATATTGATGATAAACTCAGTTGGGAAGAGCATATCAGCCAAGTCTGTAAAAAGATCTCACAAATGTCCTACCTTGTAGAAACAGAGATACTGTCAGTAATAATTATTTCCAAACGACGTATTTTGCGCTCTTTCGGTAACATATCTCATATGGCCTACTCATATGGGAGACATTCTGCTCATATCAGCAACATTTTAAAGTCCAAAAAACTGTCCATGTAATATGCAAGGCTGGTCGTATAGAGCACTGTCTCACTCTTTTAAAGGCCTAGGATACTAACATTGGTGAATCTGTACATCTAGGAGTCTGCATTATTTGTCAAGAACAGTATTAAAGAATGTATTGCCAAGGAAACAATTCATGAACATAACAGAAATAAGGCAAACATTGACATTTCAAGGCACAGCCTACCAATAACAGGAAACTCCCATAAAGTGAATGCCCGCCAAAATTTTTAACAAGTTTCCTTTTACTGCTCGATCCTTGCCATTTAAAAAATTAAAAATATGTGACTGGCTAACAAAAATTCTGTGTTACAATATTAAAGACTACCATGATATAGACAATGATGTTATTATTTAAGGTTATAGCTGTATATAAGATACTTAATTTTTACATGTAATGTGAACATTAATTTTAATACTTTAATTGCAACTGTAACTTGCTATCACTGAGTGAGCCTATTCTACTTTGTGGTCAACAGGAAATCTGTCACAAGGGACACTCTCTGCTTCTTACTATCTTTTGAAACATGTATGTACATATAAATTTGTCACTATTGCTTGTTAATATGTAATTTTTTGATTACTGAATGTCAGTCACAAGAAACACTGCACAGCACAGTAACAATCACCACACATGCACAAATATGAAAATTGGTGTTAGATGTTCAACAAGCATCCTGAAATACTCGTACAAGCTGCAGGAAAGTGTGGCAGGATGACGTTGTTGGCTGGTGTGTCATGTGCTACACTGCCACTCACCTTATACATGCACGTTACTCTAGTTAAAGTGTAAACAGTATTCTTTGATGAATGTTAGGCACAAATAATAAGATCTTTTGAATTAATTGTACATGAATATTTCAACGTGAATTGGTGTCTAGCTGATGTAAAGTACAGAACTGCCTGCTGCAAACAGTAGCATATTGTGCATCAGTGTATTAAATTGTTATGAGCTGTTTCATGTATCAAAGAATATCTGTGGAGATAGTTCTTAATGATATTAGAACGTCTCTAGTAACTGTTCATTACTCTTTAAGTTACTATAAGGCAGTTTTTTATTCTGATTCATTAGTGCCTTTCACGGTGTGCCTGCAACTAGTACGAAAGAGGCTGGTGGAACTTTCTGAAGGTGTGGCCAGAGTGCCTTGTGGAGGATGGCGTAGGCAGCTGCTGCCTACTCTCTTTGCAACACAGTTGAGGGCAGCTTGCAGTTCTGCAGCAGAACGTGGGTGCCTACAGTCTGTCCTCTCAGATGAGCGACTAAAAGGAATACTGCAGAAACTAAGTGCATGGTTCCAGAATCGCAGTGTTGGTCTGAAACAAAATATCTTAGAAGCAAACAATGTTGATGCCCATGCACACCTGTTCCCTCCTTGTCAGGTGAGGACCTATAAACATTCGGTAACTCTGTTTCATTTCAAGTATTTTACAAACTTTAATCATGTGGCTCCATAAATAATTTTGTACATTTATTCAAGAAAAAATTGACTAGATCTAAATTTTTTGCCACCTGCCATGCTATGCAGGTGTTACGAGGCATGTGGTACTATATAGTGTGATTCCGTGATGGTGTTGCAAACTTACAGCGATCATGGTGAAGGGTAAATGTATAAATCTGAGGTATGGGAGCCTGGTCCAGAAAAGACTGGGTTGAAAGTTATAAGCGAAAACTGTTCAGATGCCTCTGACAGATAGTATGGACCAAAGCAAGGAAACAATGCCCAGTAAACATGGGCTCTAAAGAGAATACCTTAAGAGCTATGAACACTCGTTCATCTTTGCTACTGTGAAATACACATCTTCTGCTGAACAAGTGCTCATAGCTCTTAAGGTATCCATTTTAGAGCCAGTGTTTACTGAAGTTTTTTTCTTATTTTGGTCCATACTATGACTTCCAAAAAATGGAAAGCGAAGAGCTTGCAGTAGAAGAGGTCTATTGTCAGGAGTATCAGAAAGATTTTATAACTTCAGACTTGGTCATTTCTAGACCTCTTACCTTAAATTCATCATCCCTGAGACTCTGTGACATCATCACAAAATCACCCTGTTTATAAAACTAAAGAATGCTTATAACTGTGTAAATTAATAAAGGAGCTTCATGTCTTGACTTTCAGTGAAATACCTGTGCCATCTCATTATTAGTATTATTTATTTGGAAATATGTTGTGGGAAATTGGAAGGGTCTTCAGAACAGTGGCAAGGTATGCCTAGAAGAGGTTATTCTGCAGCAGGGCTGGTGCACATAACTATGTTAAGTGTTTGGTTTCAGTCCCACATTAGGCAAATTTCAGTATCATTTCTTTCTTCAGTCAAAAATATTAAACTAATTGGGCAAGAGATTACAATTACTACTAAAGTAGCATTAGATGACCAAGTACAGTACCTCTAACTTTGATGATTATCTGCATCCTGTGAAGTACTGAGTCCATGTGGTGGGCAACAAATAGTTTATTATCTGAAAAAGATCTGCATGCATTTGTGTCTGCAGTACATATCAAGAGAATAACTTCGTGCCTTTTATTCTCTGCACTGAGACTGGGAGGTTTAAACACAAGTGCCCAACCATTTTTCCTTGTTTGCCCAAAAATTCCTTTTCTCTACAGCCTAAGGGTTGAGTTACTATGCCTCAACATGTTAGGACTGTGGAGTGGTGTTTCACTGGGGCAGTTGTGGGGAGGCCAGTAAAATATCAGATGAGGTTATCCCATTAAGCTGATCATGCAGTCGAGACAAGAGAATCATAGAACAGGGAAAAAATATTTGTGGCCTTCAGGCAGAACCAGAAATGGAATATTTTGAATTAGATAGATTGAAGGGGGAAGGAGACAGTGGGAACTAGGAAAAGGTAACAAGTAACGAGCAAAAGGAGAAAACCCTGGCCATCACAGTTCAAATTTCTTTTAGCAATCAGTTAATCAGTTTGGCTTTTTACCTGAAATAAGGGAAGAGCCTCAAACAGTTTTTGAACAAAGTAGAGTGCAGCAAACTTCTAGGAACAACTTTAACCCTTTTCTGCCCGATGGGACTGAAAAGTCCAATCACTTTCTAGAGTCATAAAACAGTGTGGAATTGAATTCATGCACTGGCATCCTGTGTGGTCATTTGTTTATGTCTTCTGTAGCACGAGAAACTCTTTGGCTGTGATAGTTAAATAGCTCTGCCCACAGAGGACAGAAAATGACAGCTTTTCGTACTGCTGTGATATTCATTTTTTATAAGAAAGTACGGGACCTGCTGACGTTAAAGCGCATAAGGCAAAATCCCTATGATTACATCAGTCAGGGGGGCACATTTTTGAGGTTAGTTGGATTATAAACAGGCAGCCGTGAAAGAAATTGGAGCAGAACAGAACCATAATATATGCAACAGTTTCCTGAAAAGAAAGATTAATTTGTTTCATGAGAATGGAAAACTGTATAGTCACAGGGATAGAGAAGTTGAATATCAGGTATTATAAATGTAAAAGTAGGACACAACATCAAAAACTGTTGAAACAGCAGTTCTTGTGTAGATCATAACTTCTCTTGTAATTGTAACAATATACAGATACCCCCTTTAGGAAGCTTTCAGCTATAAGAGACCTACAAGCATTATTAAGTTGCTTGTAAGACAAGAAGAAATAACTAGTAGTTTCTGAAGATTTCATTGTAGATTTCTTAAGAGTCTGATGGGAAAAGTGAACTGGGATCATTCTTTTGCTGTTTCAGTCTGATTTCAATGGTAAATTTTCCAGATTTTACGCAACAGGATAGCAGGATAACATTTTGATGGATAGTACTCAGCTGAAACAGTTACTATGTACCCAACTGTTAATGACCTAAAGGATGGTGTTGCGCAGTTGATGAAATAAATGATGTAGTACTTCACTGCTCTGAGGCATGTTCATACAGAGCAGTGAATCTTGTTAATGAGAACAGGGTTTTAAGAATAAGATTATGGGATTCAGAGTTCGTATGGCCTAACCACATAAATAGCACATTTGAACATAAAATGCTATTTGTTAACACTGAATAATAGACACTTGATTAGTGCACAATTACATTGCATGTAGTTTAAGCAAAGCACAGGCTACAGATGTCTTTAGTCAGCAATAACACTTGCTGCTCATTGTGTGTCATGTCGTGATGACTATCATGAGACACCACATCAGCTTCCTTATTTTTTGAACAGCTGAAGCACGGAATTTGCTGAAGCAGCGACTGGAAACATTGGATTCCTCATCTCCTATAGTTTTCCCCAAGGACTTTTTGGGGTGGCAGCCACTTGAGCAGAACACAGCAGGCCCTTTCTCAATGTTTTTGTGGTTTTATAGGGACAGGTGCAATGAATATGGTCTGGCTGTCTTGTCTGCCTCTTTAGCTGCCCACTGTCACTTGTACATAAATGTAAGCTCAGAGTGCACATTCGTCAGCTGTTGACTGACAGATAGCAGGGTCATGTCCCAGGCAGCTGATTTGCAACAGCTGTTGGTGGGTGTGCCCCTGTGCTGAACCCAGGAACACTTTGCACATGCAGAAATTTTAACTTCACTTGTCTGCGACTGAGTGTGGAAATAGTTGTTTGGGCAGGTGATGGTAGGTGCTCCATTGGCTTGTCTCTACTCAGCATAATGGTGTCTTCTGCTGAATCTGATATCTGAGCGGAAGTGTGTGCAGGGGTCACACTCTTGGAGTTGCCATTGTGGTAGACGGGAAGAGTGTATCTGTGTCGGCAAATGCTGATTTGAGTCATTCAATAGAAATGATGTCTTGTTTACCATTCCCATCCAAAATGAAACACATTGCTACATCTGGAAATAACACTGTTGGGCCTGGAGTAGGGTGGTGAGAGCAGAGTCATCTTTGAGCCAAAGATATTGAGATGTTTGCAGACCATTGTGGATAAACACTTTTCTCTCTCTCTCTCTCTCTCTCTCTCTCTCTCTCTCTCTGTTTGTGTGTGTGTGTGTGTGTGTGTGTGTGTGTGTGTGTGTGTGTGTGTGTGTGTGTGTCATGGACTGTGCAGTCAGAGACGTTGCACAAAATTAGTGTATATTTCAGAGGGCTGTCACCCACAGCTACAGGAGACCAGTGCCTATCCTCTTAGATTGCAATACACAGCCCCAGCAGGGCTAACAGTAGTGTGTCAAATTGCAGTGAAACTCTACACATCAGGGCAGTCCAATTACTAGTGAGGTCATAGCTTGTATGAATGTGAGCGTTTGCTCTGCCATCCCATTACTGGCAAGATCATAGCTTATTGTGTGAATGTCATTGTAGCTGTAGAATTGGAGTAATTCCTGAAATAATAGCTTATCAAATTGATGTTTTCTGTTAGTGGTTATGGTTTGTGGAATATCATATCTCGTGGACCATACCTGCACTAATGCTCTGCCAACAGATTTAGCAGACACATCTGCAACAGGCACTGCTTCTGGCTGTCTGGTGAAGTGGTCGACTATTGTGAGAAGTAATGACACTCTGATGACTACAACAGTGGTCTCACAATGTTCATGTAAAGGTGTGCAAAGTATATTGCTGGCATAGGAAAGCTCTCAGTTGGCGCAAAAATGTGTCTAATCTTTTTTTGTGTTGAAAACTTGTGAAGGTGTTGGCGCAGGAACATCAGTCTTTCTGTATACTGGGACAGACGGCTTTGTAAGCAGGTAGTTTGGCTGAACTGTAGATTCCAAGGTGAGCAGGAATGTGCAAGGCATTGAATATTCGTGGTGCTACTTCTCAAGAATGCATGGCTCCTGTCTCTCTCCATTCCCATCAAGCCAAATTCCATTCTGCGTCCCAGGCATCAGCACAAATTCAAGTTGCAATGCTGTGGATCATGGATCTCTGAGATGATGATGAAGAAAATGATCTTCTTGTTGTTCGCTAGCAATGTTAGTCCAATTGATAGAGCTTGAACTAGTTGGGAGACACAGTCCACCATATAGTATCCTGCCCTTATTTGTGCTGTATGTCAGCTGTGAACAGTGCTATAAATTGCACCTGTCTACATTGGCAGGATAAGTAGAGGTCAGTTAGGTGTTGAAAAATGATTGTGAGCAGTTAATGATCTGTGATTCATAAGAAATTAGGACCTTCAACACACGATCTACAATGTTTGATGGCAAGCAATTCTCTGTTGATTGCACTCCACTTCTGTCGTTGTTCAATGAGATTTGTCAAAAGCAATGCAAATGGTTACCATCATCCATTGACCTTCTGTTGCCATCTGGCTTGCATCCACCAAAGAAGATATGTCTATTTTGGGTAGGCCAGTACTGTAGTCTGAGACAGAGCCTTCTTGAGATCTTCAAAAGCAGATTTTGTTTGTAGTGTCCACAGAACCTTCTGGTAGATCAATGTGTGTTTTCCTTTAAGTAGGTGGTTGAGTGGCTCCTGCACAACTGTTTAAGAAAGATGTCAACAATAGTAATTAAACATTCTGGTGAATCTGCATAGCTCTTTGTAGGTCTCCCCAGTGGACTCAAGATTCTTTTTTGAGTAGGTGCCTGGCTACCGCAGGGCCCTAGCTTTTGCAGCATTACTTCCTCTCCATGCTTCAAGCTTGTACTTTCACAATCCCCTTCCTCCTCTGCGTCTCCACTTTGTGGTTTTCTTTGTGCAGACCCTGGTTTATGATTGGGACTAGAGTTTCCACTTCCAACCTTTTCTAAAACCTTTCATTAAATACACACATGGGCCGCATTATTAGGTTTGACCTGCCACCAATTTTCAAAATTCTCCAGAATTGCAGATTGTGCAGGGAAGGTTGCCCAATTCGGTGTGCCTATCCATCTTTGGAGCCTTCCCTCTAATAAGGTAATATACGCAAAACCCAACGTGGTAGCCCTTCCATTGTGTGGCTTTCATCAAGTACTTGCACGGTGGTAGCCCCCTGACCAGGCAGGGATCACGCTGTTGGTGCCTGAGCTGAAAACACTCCTTGCATGCCAAGGCGTACTTGCCTGTTGTGACTGGAGCACAGGTACTCCAAGCAATGGATAACTGGCCAGGTAGCCTTTGCTGAGACTGGTTGGCTCTAATGGGGAGAGTCTGTGTTCAGAGTGGGTGGCAGAGTGGATGGCTGATGATTTGCAAATGAAGCAGATGGAGTTATCTCCTGCTGACGATCATACGGCCCCAGCAGTCTCTGTGAAAGGACAGTCCTCTTCTAATGAAGTGTGATATGACTCTAAAATGTTCCCTTCCCTGGCGACACCATGGAAGGAATGTAGGGCTAAGTGGCAAGCAGAAAAATACTCCCCCCCCCCCCCATACTTAGTTCACAAGGCACTGGTTGCTTGTAACAAAATGAGTGACATGCTGGTGACTGTCACTCCCCGCAACATGGTTCAGGGCATTGTTTTCCACTGAGACCTGATGATTATGAGCTATGCTCCAACTAGGAGCGACGGGGTGTACACTTTGTCTACTGTGTACACAAGAGGCCAAAGGACAATAGGGTTACTACTAATGCCTTCATCTTGGCCCTTGATGGTGATCCATTGCCTGAAAAGTCAAGTCGATGGTACACTGATGCACTGTGAAACCTTATATCCCCCCCCCCCCCTCCCCCCGGTGCTTCAGGTGTTTCAAACTTGGACACATGTCTTCATGTTGCAATGCTAGCTCCATCTGTAGAGATTGTGGACGAGTGCTACATGTGAATGATCCTCGGGACCCCCCCATTAGTGTCAACTTGTGAGAAAGCTGCATTCTCCCTGCTCGCTGTTTCCCAGAGAGAGAAGAAGATACAAGACTGAACAGATCAATTACCAACCGGCCAGAAAGAAGTAGGAGCAGTTGTTCCCTTTGGCGACAGTACTCCTGCCTGTTACACCTCTTACCGTGGGCCCTCAGGGCCGCTCAACCATGCCATTCTTTAGAGCCTACCCACGTGGGAAGACAGTACCTTAGTGGTTATCAGAAATCACAGAGGCCATTAGAGATCATACAGGCTCTCCAACGCAATAAGTGGCACTCACCAACGGAGCACCTCATTACCTAAGTGGCTCCATGTCAGAGTCCACAACCCAATAAATCGATGGAAGTGAGAATGCTAGGAATGGCATGCTTCAACAATTGATCTCATACCTCTGCTTTGCAGGTTTGGGCTAAGTTCAGACGTCTCTAGGGATACCAGACACCTGCAGGTGTACCTGGTATTACCTTGAATAGCACTGCTTACACTGACCTGGATACTATTGCCGAACATTTTTCTCTACATTATGCTCGAGGCTCAGCATCTGGGAATTATCAACCTGCCTTTTTTGTTCTAAAGCAGCACCTGGAGTCATATAATGTTCCATTCAACAAGAAGTTGGAATTCATTAGTGTAAAGCCCATTGCACTGGTACAGCTCCAGGGCCAGACTACATCCACAACCAAATGGTCAGGCACATACCAGTGGGTTGTCAACGTCATATCCTTGCCATCTTTAACTGGATCTGGAGTGAGGGTGAATTCCCAATGCAATAGCGAGGAAGCATCAGTTTCCCAGAGCTGAAACTGGGTAAGCCCATTGTAGAGATGGACAGTTATCACTCAGTATGTCTCACCAGTGTTCTCTGTAAGTTGCTTGAATGCATGGTGAGCTGGTGGCTGTGTTGGCTCCTTAAGTCTCAGGGTCTTCTGGTTCAGTCCCAGGGTAGTTTTTGCCAAGGCCATTCCACTACTGATAATCTGGTTTACCTGGAGTCCACCATCTGAACAGCTTTTGCCCAATGTTAGCACTTTACACCTTATAGCTGTCTTTCTTAATCACACAGTGACACCACATACTGGCCACCGTACACGAATGGGATCTATGTGCTCCGCTCCCAATTTTTATCTACAGCTTCCTGTTGCACCATACGTTCCGGGTTCGAGTTGATGCTTCCCACAATACCCCCCACATTCAAGAGAATGGGGTCCTGCAGGGCTCTCCTCCTATTAGCAGCTGTGGTGTTCTCAGTATAACCATCCCTGTATGCTGATGACTTTTGCCTCTGCTATTTCTCCTCTAGTGTAGGCATCGCTGAACGTTGACTGCAAGGTACCATATGAAAGGCGCAGTCATGGACCCTCAGCCATGGTTCTCAGTTTTTGGCCACCAAGATTCATGTCGTGCATTTCTGTCGATGTCATACCATTCACCCTCAACCAGAACTTTATCTCAATGATCAACTATTCAAAGTGGTAGGGACTTACTGCTTTTTAGGACTGGTCTTTGATGCTCGTTTGACTTGGATTCCCCACCTTCGCCAGCTTAAGCGAAAGTGCTAGCTGCATCTTAATACACTTTACTGCCTGAGTAATACCAGTTGCGGTGCAGATCGCACTATCCTTCTGCAGCTTTACAAAGTCCTGATGCAGTCCTGTCTGGATTATGGGAGTCTGGCATATGAATCGGCATCACCCTCAGCATTGCAGCTGCTGGATCCAATTTACCATTGCGAGATTCAGCTTGTGACAGGTGCCTTTTGAGCTAGCCCTTTGAACAGCTTACTTGTTGACGATGCAGTCCCTCCATTGCAGATCAGCGCCAACAGCAGCTCGTCTATTATGCTATACATGCTTGCAGCTCCCCTAAGCATTCAGACTACTGTCTCCTCTTTCCGAGCACAGAAATCCATCTCTCACAATGGTGATAAAGATCAGGAATAATGGCTGCAATCTGCATCCAGCCCCTCCTCTCTGAACTCTACTGTTTCCTCTACTACTTCTCCTGCAGGCCCACTCACATACACCTCCATTTTGCATCCCTCGGCCACAGCTTTATGTTGACCTGTCACAAGGTCCAAAAGACTGGTTTCAGCTGAAGGCTCACTGCCACCAATTTTTTCCCCATTCTTGGCACATCCTGGGGTTCTGAATTAGTCTATATTCATGGCTCAGTCATTGTTGATCACATAGGCTTTGCTTATACTCATGCAGGACATACTGAACTGTGCTCCTTGCCGTATGCCTGTACTGTTTTCACTACGGAATTGGTAGCCCTCTCTCGTGCTCTTGAGCATATCTATTCCTGCACCAGTGAGTCCGTTCTCACCTCCTGTGACTCCTTGAGCAATTTGCAAGCTCTCAGCCAGTGTTACCCTTGCCATCCCTTGGTTGTGGCTATTCAGGATTTCCTGCATGCCCTTGAACAACATGGGTACTCAGTGACCTTTGTTTGGACCCCAGGCAATGTTGGGATCCAGAGGAATGAACTCGCTGATAGATTAGCTGAACCGGCTACCAGTAAGCCAACTCTCGAGATAAGTGTTCTGGAAATAGGCCTCCGATCGGTGTTACACCATAAAGTTTTAGGGGTCTGGAATACGAAGTGGCTCATTCTGACTTCACCAAACAAACTGTAGGTAATAAAGAAGGCTACAAATCTGTGAAGGTTCTCCATGCAGGCCTCTTGCAAGGACCCTACTGTCCTTTACCGGCTCCGCATCAGCCATATTTGGCTGACTCATGATCATCTCCTCTGTCATGAGGACCCACCCCACTGTCATCGTGGTTTCCGTTTGATGGTTGCCTACATTTTACTGGACTGTCCCAACCTAGCTGCCGTTTGGCAGACACTTAATCTCCCCGACTCGCTACCTCTGATATTAGTCGACAATGCCCCCGCAGCTGACTTAGTTTTACAGTTTATTCGAGAAGAAAGCTTTTACCGCTTTCTTTAAAAGCGAGTCTAATCTTACCAGCCCATTAAGGGGTTGGCAGAACACTCTGTTGCCTCCTGTGCTCAGACAGGGCTGTGGCTGTCTGGGCTTGGTGGTTCACTCCAACCCTCACTACCTGCTCTTTTACTCTTTGTTTTCCCCCTCTCACATGGGCTGTTCGTCTTATGTGTATATGTGCTTCTCTTGCCCTGTCCATGTTGCTAATCTTCTCTAGGCCATTTCTGAGTGGAGTACATGTGGTAAGTGGCTGGGGGTCGGGGGTTGTATGTCCCATCATTCTGCTTTCTGGGGCTTCCGGCTGCTCTCAAGATAGGGCATCTCACCTGCCTTTCTTCCTACATCACCCCTTTCTTCTTTTTTTGTTCCTTACCTAGCCTTCGTTGGCCTCTCATAGACCATGGGGTTTTCTTCTCCTTGGTTTTGCACAGTTGGACATCTCTGTTGTACAGTCACACAGACCTGTGTGTTCGAACAAAAAGGTACTGATGACCAACCTTTGTAGGGGATTATTGAGAGCCTTAGAGGGAGGATTAGGCAACTATTGACTAGAACAGATGAAAGGAATACGGTAGTTGAATGGGCAACTTTGAGAGATGAAATAGTGAAAGCAGCAGAGAGCTGAATAGGTAATAAAACAAGGGCTAGTAGAAATCCTTTGGTATCACAGGAGATATTGAATGTAATTGATGAAAGCAGAGAATATAAAAATGCTGCAGATGAGCAGGAAAGAGAGGATACAAATGTCTAAAAAATGAGATTGATAAGAAGTGCAAAATGGCTAAATAGGAATGACTAGGTGGCAAGTTTAAGGATTTAAAAGCATATTTTATGAGGGGAAAGATCCTTGGAGGCAGAAAGGTCTCTGAGGGAGGAGGGGGTGGGGTGGTGGAGCGACAAGGTGAGGTGGCAGGTCTGGGATCCATGTCAATCAGAATGGATGGCTAGGAACATCTGCGACCTGTTGTCCTGTGGTGCGATGTCCTGTGGTGGGTTCCCAAAGGTAGTTCACCAACTTCCTGCCTTCAGAAAGCTGTGTTAGGCAAACATGTGGTGGACTGGGCTCTCTGTGGGGGCGTGTCTGGTTAATACGCTTTTGGCCCCGAATGCCATCCAGGAATTCTACATTCAACATGTCTGTGCTGAGGAGGTTGTCAAAGGTAACCAGTGGGACTCATCCTATGAGAACGTAAGAAGATCCTCAATGGGCTTGGTCTTGCATGGAGAACATGTGGTGACGGCAGCAGCCAGGGTGTGGTTTATATGCTTGTGGTTGAAGAATAGAAACTTGGGAGCAGTATGGTTGGCCATACAACTTCTCTGCTGGGGAAGAATACTCTTGGGTATACACCAGTATGATGCCAACGTAAAGGGAACCACATACTCCAGTGGGTGGTGGTGATGACAGGACTTAGCCAATTGGGTATGAAAGGTGCAGAGAAAGCTTTCTGCCAAACCATACAATACTGGGTGGAATGACACAGTGTGGATTAGAAATGCCATTAGTTTGGCAAAAGGTCTTAAATTTGGCAGTGGTAAATTGTGATCCATTATTGTCTGTAACAAAGGACTCAGGAAGTCCCTTGAGGGCAAAAATCTTAGGCAGTGCTCAGATAGTCTGGGCCAAAGACATAGAGGGCATTTTTACCACAAAATACAATCCATTACATGCATCTATTGTAGTGACCAAGTGGCTCCTGGAATAGGGCTGTCAAAGTCGAGATGAGTACAGTACTGTGGGGCTGGAATAGTAGGCCACAGGAAATTGCACTGGGGTGGGCCAGAGTTTGTTTGCTTTGGCAAGTGGAGCATGCATTGATCATAGAGAAAATATCATTGTTTATACCTTGCCAGTATATGGGATGTCTTACCAGTCGTTTCATGAGCAACCCCTCCTCCCCTGCTCTTTAGTGCAGCAAATAGAGCGCCTGCTCGTGAAGAGTGTGTGGGATGAGGTCCCTGGTGCACCCTGTACCATTATGTAGGAGGACAGTGCCTTGTATGACCAAATGCTCATGCTATTGCAGCTAGGAAGCCCAGGCCCTGTTGGTGTACCGGATGACCTCCTACAGTACTGAGTCGAATACAATATGGTGTTTGCAAGGTGGATGTCCAGCAGAAGGTTGGCCATGGCTTCCTTGGTGGCAGAATCATCTGAAATCATGCCTTGGGGTCAGCATCGAAGTCCAGATGTTGACCAAGAAGTAGGCGAGATAAGGGGAAAGCTTTGGAATGCTGTGTGGTTGAGCAAAACTGGATGTCATAGGAATAAGCTGATGAAAACAGCATCCAATGCTGAAGACACCATGCTGTCTTGGCAAGAATGGCTGCCAAAGCTTTGGAAGAGGGCTTGAGCAGCTTATGATCCATGAGTAAGGTGAATTTGCACCTTCAGGCATATTTGTGGAATTTTTTTCCCAAAAACTTTTTCTAGAACTGCTTGTTCAATTTGTCTATAGTTCCATTGAGCAGAATTTCGTGTCTTTGATATGAATGCAGTTGGCCTTGTCACTCCATTTTATCACATGTGAAAGCCCCACCCCTGTGCCATAATCCAAGTATGGTGAATTATCTTGAAGATACACACATAAAAAAAAGTTTTGCATCACCCGAACTCCTAAAGATAGATGTTGACTGTGGATATTGTATCAAAGACATAGTCCCTTTGTTCAGAGATGTGACTAAACCCGCCCAAAGATGTAAACAACAATACATAAGGAGCGTCATTAGATGGAGGGGTCCGACAGCCGATCAGTTCCAGTCACACCACCAGGAAGGAGGTACACGGCTCATGTTGCCTGTAGTTCGGCCATGCCTAGACAGTCAATACTGCGGTTCGATCACATCCGCATTGTTACTTTGTGCCAGGAAGGGCTCGCAACAAGGGAAGTGTCCAGGCATCTCTGAGTGAACCAAAGCAATGTTGTTCGGACGTGGAGGAGATAGAGAGACACAGGAACTGTCGATGACATGCCTCGCTCAGGCCACCCATGGGCTACTGCTGCAGCGGATGACTGCTACCTATGGATTATGGTTCAGGGGAACCCTGACAGCAATGCCACCAGGTTGAATAATGCTTTTCATGCAGCCACAGGACGTTGTATTACGACTCAAACTGTGTACAATACGCTGCATGATGTGCAACTTCACTCCAGACGTCCATGGTGAGGTCCATCTTTGCAAGCACGACACCATGCAGTGCGGTTGTGGTACAGATGGGCCCAACAACATGCCTAATGGACCGCTCAGGACTGGCATCATGTTCTCTTCACTGATGAGTGTCGCATATGTCTTCAATCAGACAATCGTCAGAGACGTGTTTGGAGGCAACCCGGTCAGGCTGAACACCTTAGACACACTGTCCAGTGAGTGCAGCAAGGTGGAGGTTCCCTGCTGTTTTGGAGTGGCATTATGTGAGGGCTGACATATGCTGCTGGTGGTCATGGAAGGTGCCGTAATGGTTGTACAATATGTGAATGCCATCTTCCAACCGATAGTGCAACCATATTGGCAGCATATTGGCAAGGCATTCGTCTTCATGGATGACAGTTCACACCCCCATCATGTACATGTTGTGAGTGACTTCCTTCAGGATAACGACATCGCTTGACTAGAGTATCCAGTATGTTCTCCAGAC
This sequence comes from Schistocerca cancellata, assembly GCF_023864275.1. NCBI lineage: Eukaryota > Metazoa > Arthropoda > Insecta > Orthoptera > Acrididae > Schistocerca > Schistocerca cancellata. The sequence goes on from NC_064630.1 coordinate 151,557,429, forward strand.
ATGAATCCTATCGACCATGCCTGGAATACATTGAAAAAGGCTGTTTATGGATGATGTGGATGTGACCCACCAACCACTCTGAAGGATCTACACCGAATTGCCGTTGAGGAGTGGGACAATCTGGACCAACAGTGCCTTGATGAACTTATGGATAGCATGCCACAACAAATACAGCCATGCATCAATGCAGTAGGACGTGCTACTGGGTACCGGTGTGTACAGCAGTCTGGATCACCACCTCTGAAGGTCTTGCTGTATGGTGGTACAACATGCAATGTGTGGCTTTCATGAGCAATAAAAAGGGCAGAAATGATGTTTATGTTGATCTCTAATCCAATTTTCTGTACATGTTCTGGAACTCTCGGAACCGAGTTGATGCAAAACTTTTTTTGATGTGCGTATTTTGATCGCTGGCGCAGCTACCACAGGCTTCAGTAAGAACCTAGAACACCTCTTGTCAGTGTTTGAGCATTCTACAGGGTTATTACGAATGATTGAAGCGATTTCACAGCTCTACAATAACTTTATTATTTGAGATATTTTCACAATGCTTTGCACACACATACAAAAACTCAAAAACTTTTTTAGGCATTCACAAATGTTCGATATGTGCCCCTTTAGTGATTCGGCAGACATCAAGCCGATAATCAAGTTCCTCCCACACTCGGCGCAGCATGTCCCCATCAATGAGTTCGAAAGCGTCGTTGATGCGAGCTCGCAGTTCTGGCACGTTTCTTGGTAGAGGAGGTTTAAACACTGAATCTTTCACATAACCCCACGGAAAGAAATCGCATGGGGTTGAGTCAGGAGAGCGTGGAGGCCATGACATGAATTGCTGATCGTGATCTCCACCACGACCGATCCATCAGTTTTCCAATCTCCTGTTTAAGAAATGCCGAACATCATGATTGAAGGGCGGTGGAGCACTATCCTGTTGAAAGATGAAGTCGGCGCTGTCGGTCTCCAGTTGTGGCATGAGCCAATTTTCTTTATTCGTCGACTTCCGCGGGCTACACGTGAAACTTGCCCGCACATGTTCAACCGTTTCTTCGCTCACTGCAGGCCGACCCGTTGATTTCCCCTTACAGAGGCATCCAGAAGCTTTAAACTGCGCATACCATCGCCGAATGGAGTTAGCAGTTGGTGGATCTTTGTTGAACTTCGTCCTGGAGTGTCGTTGCACTGTTATGACTGACTGATGTGAGTGCGTTTCAAGCACGACATACGCTTTCTTGTCTCACTGCGCTCTCGAGCGCTCTGGCGGCAGAAACCTGAAGTGCAGGCTTCAGCCGAACAAAACTTTGAGTTTTTCTACGTATCTGTAGTGTATCGTGACCATATGTCAATGAATGGAGCTACAGTGAATTTATGAAATCGCTTCAATCATTTGTAATAGCCCTGTATTCTTCATTCATGAGCAGATAAACCACATTCTGGATGCTGTCATCATCACAGGTTCTCCATACAAGACAAACGAAGATAAGTGTGCAGCATGTTGAATACTTAGGCTACATATTTAGCACCTCAGGATCCATTCTACATCACAGCATGTAGAGGTGATACAGAAATTACCTGCACCCAAGGACAAGTCCATGTCCATGTCCATCCTGGGACAACTAAATTGTTACTGTCGTTTTATCCCACATGCTGCAGCAACTGTGGAACACCTGCATCAATAGCTTCACAAACTCGTGCATTGGAAATGGTCTTCAGCGTGCGATAAACCAATCTGGTACTCAAAGAATCCTCCTTCAAACAACCTGTCTCACATCTTACCAGGCCATCCATCAGGTCATGTTAGCAGCTGATGCTTTGGATTATGGCACAAGGGTGGGGCTTTCACATGTGATAAAATGGAGTAACATGCCCAATTGCATTCATATCAAAGACACGAAATTCTGCTCAATGGAATTTAGTCAAATTGAACAAGAAGTTCTAGAAAAAGTTTTTGGGAAAAAAATTCCACAACTATGCCTGAAGGTGCAAATTCACCTTACTCATGGATCATAAGCTGCTCAAGCCCGTTTCCAAGGCTTTGGCAGTCATTCTTGCCAAGACAGCACAGTGTCTTCAGCATTGGACACATCTGAACACGTCTGACACATCGAAGTCCAGATGTTGACTAAGAAGTAGGCGGGATAAGGGGAAAGCTTAGGAATGCTGTGCGGTTGAGTGAAGGTACAAGCATATGGAATAAGTTCACAGATATGTGCATGGCTCGAAGACTTCTTAAGTAATAGAACCCAGTACATTGTCCTCGATTGTGAGTATTCATCGGGGACAAGGGTATCATCAGGAGTTCCCCAGGAAAGTGTGATGCTGTTGTTCTCTATATACACAAATGATTTGGCTGACAGGGTGGGCAGTAATCTGTAGGCTGATGGTTAAATGTGGAAAAATGTAAGTTAATGCGGATGAGAAGGAAGATCAAACCTGAAATGTTCGCGTACACTATTACAAGTGTCAAGTTGTGTAAATATCTGGGCGTAATGTTGCAAAGGAATACGAGATGGAACGAGCATGTGAGTACTGTGTTAGGAAAGGCAAATGGTCAACTTCAGTTTATTGGGAGAATTTTAGGAAAGAGTGGTTCACCTGTAAAGGAGATTGATATAGGACTCTAGTGAGATCTGTTCTTGAGTACTACAAGAGTGTTTGGGATCCATACCAGGTTAGATTAAAGAAAGACATCAAAGCAATTCAGAGGCAGGCTGCTATATTTGTTACTGGTAGGTTCAAACAACATACGAGTTTATGGAGATGCTTCAGGAATGCAAATGGGAATCCCTGGAGGGGAGGCAACATTCTTTTCAAGAAACACTTTTGAGCAAATTAAGAGAACTGGCATTTGAAGTTGACTGCAGAACAATTCTATTGCCTCCAACATACATTGCGTGTAAGGACCATGAAGGTAAGATCAGAGACATCAGTGCTTCTATGGAGGCATACAGACAGTTGTTTTTCCCTCACTCTAGTTGTGAGTGGAACAGGAAAGAAAATGACAAGTAGTAGTACACAGTACCCTCCACCATGCGCCGTACAGTGGCTTGCGGAGTATCGATGTAGATATAAATGTAGATGTAGATGCAGGTCCAGTATTTTGCAGATAATATCTGTATGCTCCTGATCCTTGTAACCAAACTACCACTGCTTTATTTTAACAGTGGTTATTGTGAGTTGATTATAGCTCAAACGTAGTTTCTGCCTCTGAAAGAATTGCTCAACAATGTATGGATAGCATCAACACCTACACATCACCCAGACTCATTAGATGCCATTTCATTGCAGCAAAATGCCGTAGGATTGTAGCTTTCTGCCAACATCTTAATTTCTTTCACAGCAGTCTTTCATCTCATTGTGGAAGCAACAAACAAGTGTTAATAGTCAACACCACCAATGTTCACATCCATACTCTCCCTCCACTCCCCACACCACTGTGGATGTCTCACAAATTATTATGTTGAACACAGGTTTATACCTACTTCACTGGCTTCCTGCTAGCTTTTCTGACTGGGTATTCTGCTTTTATCCCGAAGATCAATGCTTAAGGTAAATTCTGTGTGGTGAACATCCAATTTTTTCCATTCTTCCAGCTCCACCATTCAAAAAACAGTGCAAATTAACAACCTATGAATGACTGAATAAGTAAATACTAATACAGCAATAATTAGTGAACTTTGGCAAACTCCAACAGTTGTATGACAGTTACAAAAGCTGCTTTTATCTTCACAGCACTGTAGTATGAACTCAAGGATTTCTTAGGATTTTATTGCTTATTTTCTTATGGTCGTTTCAGATTACAGTAGAGGGGAAGGAAAAATGTCTGACTTTAAATATACTTTTCAAGTGAGATTTGAATCTATGGCTACAGTTGCAATAGTATGCAGCTAGTGAGGCATCAATAACATGAACAGTCTCTTATTGCTGCAGTAGTAGCTAAAGCAGAAAGTGGCAGAGTGTAAAAGAGAGAGAAATTGTAATTTACTCATAAAATAACTTTATTGTAGTTGAAAAATTAAATTTTCTACCTTATTCTCACTTATTATGCAAGAATTTTTCGAAATACTTCCATCAGAATTACAAGTAAATATCTAGTGAATTTGGGCAGTGGACTTCCAGAACTGGAGCTGGAGTATCCTGTCACTGAGTTATGGCCATGCTCTACCATTAATTTCATTCAGAGCAGCTAGACAGTGTAGTGCACACACAATTCTGATTATACATATTTGTTCAGAGTTAAAAATACCATCCAACTAGGTTTGAAGTGCATTTTTGTGCAGAAAAGAATTTTCTTGATTGTTTAATAAGGAACAGGAAAAATAAAATCTGAGGGCACAAGATCAGGTGAATAAGTGCATGAGGAATGACTGCCCAAACTCCTGGATAGTTATTTGTGAAATCAGCAGAGTGCGTTATCATGTAGGGCTGATACTGATGCAGTTCTTTTTGGTGAATTTTTTATACTGCATTCGGAAAGTGTCTCACTTGTTGGCAAAAATGCCAGCTGCAATGGAAAGAGTTCATAGTGCACGCAATCATTTTTATGCCACTAGGTACAAAATAATAAACATAAGTTACACAATTTTTCTGTTGCTGCGTAGCTTGAATTTTATTGCAGTTAACCATACCAAAAAAGTCTGCAATTATTTAACTGTAGAACTACTACTACTTTTGAAGCAGTGTCAAACTCACCTGCATAAGTAAGATGACAGACATCCTTTCTTAAAATCAGAGATTGCAATACCTAAGAAAAGAGAGCTATGAAGAGGTGCTTGGCATTATTGAAGAACTAAGTAAAAAATTTACAGAGAACTATTTGAAATTTGTAACTTGTGGATGTCCTTTGTGCGAGTACATTTTACCATTGTATTCTGTGTGTGTGTGTGTGTGTGTGTGTGTGTGTGTGTGTGTGTGTGTGTGTGTGTGTGTAGCTACTGGTTTATTAAGTTATGTAGTTTGTTTACTTTCTTTAATGTGAACAGTATCCAAGATTTAAAAAATTATTCCTTTTTGTAAGATGCACCTCTACAAGACACTCCGTGAGCGCCATCGTCTTTCACATGAACCTCGCCGTACATTAAGCCTATTTCTCAAAGACATAGGCATGCCTATTGAACATGCTGTTTCCTTTTGGAAGAGAGAATATTCACAGAAAGCTACTGCTGCATGCAGTTGCCAGCATTCCTGGCAAAAAGACATGCGGAAACTAGTGTATAGTATACGCCATATGTATGGTTTAGAAGGCAGTCGTATCAATTACAGAGCACAGTCATGTAAGGTTATACAGGTATGTATGAATTTTCAATTGGATAACAAGAATTAAGAATGAAGAAGTGCTAGTTAAATTTGTTACTAATTTTAATTTGGAAGTAGAATTGCCCAAATACAGCATAACTGTGAAAACTATTGGCTTATTTGTGAGGTGTTAAAAGTACAAAAGTATTTGTGTTGTGTTTATACAGTACATACATTTCAGCAAATTCAGTTTTCTTCTTCATTTTTATGTCTTGTCTCCGTATCACCCAATTCTCACATGTATGTAACTGTCTACAGTCAGAGGTACAAACCACTGAGTATGCTTATGAAATATTGTATAATCTGTTATTTGTAACTCATCAGTAGTAGTTTTTCAAATGATGTTTCTTTGTCAAGTTACCTTCCATTAAGAATGTGATGAGTGCAGTCAACGACTGTGATACGACTTTCAAATGGTAGAGCACAGAAATCGGTCATCCTTTTCTTGCAGGTTTTATTCGGCAAATCTAGATTTCGGCTAGTGCTTAGCGATTATCAATGTACCATTTCATTTCATAGTATCAGTGCGTGTTCTAGTACATCAGCCCTCTTTGTTCTGTCTCAGTTCGTTCAAGACTCAACTTGAACGAACAGTGACAGAAGCCTGAACAACAGGGGGCTGACGTACTAGAACATGCACTGATACTATGAAGTGAAATGGTACATTGATAATCGCTAAGCACTAGCCAAAATCTAGATTTGCCGAATAAAACCTGCAAGAAAAGAATGACTGAATGCTGTGCTCTACCACTTGAAAGGATGTTTCTTTGCTTGCAGATTTCATTCGACTACAGAAAAATTAATAACCATTGTGAAATGTAGTAATCCTACACATGATTTCTTGTTGTTAAGAAAAGTTAAAGAAATTGACCATCTAATATGGTACATTAACACCATAAGGTCTGATAATTCGTATTTTCTCATCAATGAATGCTTATTTATGTCACTCACTAAAAGCGCTTGAAAAATCGTGTTGTGAAATTATTTTTATGTCCAATTTTATCTTCGCTTAGAGTGACATTCCTTGTTTCAGCTAAGACCTTGCAGGTAGTTGATAAATGGGTATCATTTGTGCAAAATGAACTAACAGTGAATATGTTATTATGTAAGCTATTTTTTATTACATATTACACCAAAATTTATATTTGCCAGTGAGATTCTCACACAGTGAACCAACAAAAAAAAAAAAAAAAAACCTGTGGCACACGTACTCTCAACTCAGTTCCCAGATTTATTTTTTCTTGAACTGTAATGCAGTGTGTTCGTAACATCCGAAGTAAGCTACACATACCTCTTCAGTGCCACTAAATGGTGGGCATCTCAGGGAACCTAATCAGCAAGGACTGTGATCATGGTCAGAGAACATGAAGGCTCAAAAGAGGAGACTGTTAAGTGTTAGGATGGAACTTTGTGTTTTTTGGAAAATGAGGATTATGGTTTAACTGTCTGAATAGTAAGAGTGACTGAAATCTAATCTTGATGCATGCTGCATAGTGATGGTATGGAGGGCTGTTGAGGTAAACCAACACAACTCTCTATTCTGCAAAATGCTGATTGTGCACCATCATCTGGTTACTTAAACCTAAAAGCCACAACAGAACCAAAATTTTTGTGGTTATTAGGTCTCAAGGAAAATTTAATGCCATCATATTCATTAATATATATGTATATTGTGAGTAGTTCATCAGTGATAGGAAAGTGTGGCTCAGATCTTTTGCTACATATCATGCTGTCTTTCATCTACATCAGCATACATACTCTGCAAACTACAGTGTGAACCACAGTGTGGCAGAGGATAATTTATGTAGAGTTTCTTCCCGTTCCAACCATTTGTGGACCACAAGAAGAATGCCTGCCTAAATGCCTCTGTGCACCCTTTAATTAGTCTACATATGTCTTTGTGGCCTATACGGGATTGATACTTTGGGGGCTGAAGTAAGGTTCCAGATTCTTCCCCTGATACTACTTCTTAAAATTTGATAGTATGTTTTTGCAGGATGACTGGTGCACATCTTCAGGTGCCTGCCAAAGCATATATAGAGGGAAACATTCCACGTGGGAAAAATATATCTAAAAACAAAGATGATGTGACTTACCAAACGAAAGCACTGGCACGTCGATAGACACACAAACAAACACAAACATACACACAAAATTCTAGCTTTCGCAACGAACGGTTGCTTCGTCAGGAAAGAGGGAAGGAGACGGAAAGACGAAAGGATTTGGGTTTTAAGGGAGAGGGTAAGGAGTCATTCCAATCCTGGGAGCGGAAAGACTTACCTTAGGGGGAAAAAAGGACAGGTATACACTGGTGCGCGCACACACACACACACATATCCATCCGCATATGCACAGACACAAGCAGACATTTGTAAAGGCAAACTATATATATATATATTTACCATTTCTGTGATGCTCCCCAATAAGTCAAACAAAACTGTGGCCATAAGTGCTGTCCTTCATTGAAAAAATACTATATCCCCTGATTAGTCATATTTTGTAAGGATACCCCATACGTAAGCAACATTCCTAAATAGGCTGCACAAGTGTATGGTAACAATCTCCTTTGTAGACAGACTGCATTTTCCCAGTATCCTGTCAATTAACCGAAGTCTGTCACCTGCCTTGGCTAAGACTGACCTTCTGTGATAGTTCCATTTCATATCCATACAGACTGTTACAGCCAGGTGTTTGAATGAATTTATTGATTCCAATTGTGACTCAATGATATTTTAGTCAGAGGATGCTACTTTCCTGCATATTGTAAATTACACTATTTTACAGTTAATCTATGAAAAGTCTGATGTTCCTATTAATACTGACTGTCAAGTCATTAACATGCAAGATGAACAGCAAGGGTTCAACACATTTCACTGGGGCATATCTGAAGTTATTTCTACATCTGTCGATGATTATCCATCCTCCCTACCAGGAATTCATCAGTGTAGTCATAAATTTTGTTTCATATCCAATGTGATTGTACCTTCACAAATAAATGTTGGTATGGTGCTGAGTCACATGCTTTCTGAAGTCAAGAAATAATGCTTGCACTTGGTTTCCTTGATTCATTCTTTCAGGATGTTGTGTAAGAAGTGAGAGTTTAGTTTTACATGGCCGACTTATTTGGAACAGGTGCTGGTTGGTTTGGAGAAGGTCATTCTGTTCTGGGTACCTCATTATGTTTGAGCTCAGAATGTGTGCTATGATTCTACAAGAGATGGGTATCAAAGGGATTGAATGGTAGTTTTGTGAATCATATATGCTATCTTTCTTATAGAAGGGTGTGACCTGTAAGTTTTCCCAACCACTGGCCACAGTAATATATTTGATGTCTCTATGCTATATTATGGTTAAAATGGCAACACACTCTGCTTTAAATTCCGTATAGAATTTGATAGGTGTATCATCAGGCCTTGTTTAATTTTAGTAATTTCACATATCTATCAATACCACTAACACTAATGTCCATATCATTCATCTTTGCAGTGGTTCAAGAGTTAAACTCGGGCAGTATTCTGTAACTTCCTTTGTAAAGGATCAATTGAAAAAGAGTTCAGCATTTCTACTTTTGCTTTAGGTACCTTCAATTTTGATTTGTCTATCATCCACAAGCACCTAGACACTTGACCATGGTGGCACTGAGAATCTTTTGAACAGAATTTCTTTGGATTTTGCGTGAGATCTTTCAATAGGATTTTGCGTGAGATCTTTCAATAGGATTTTGCGTGAGATCTTTCAATAGGATTTTGCGTGAGATCTTTCAATAGGATTCTGCAGGGGTAGTCATTGAAAGCTTCATGTATTGCCATTTTGACAGAAAAGCATGTTCTGTTCAGTGTCTCTCTGTCTATAGCCCTGTGCCATGTTTTGCACCTGTTATGCAGTAAATGTTATCGCAGTATTATTTAGCACCTCCAGTATAGCAAGGTTCATGTCCTTAACATATTATTTTAAAGATATTGTTATCTACGACAATTAGAACAGAGATTTAATTTACTTCCAGGGAGTTAGTCTCCCTCTTTACAAAGATGGAGAAGACACCAAAGAGAAACAGTTCATTCAACAGCTTGAAGTAGTGTTTTTTAATAACAAGCTGCAACATTTATAGTTACACACCACCGGAAGCAGCTAAATAGTTTAATAGTACTTGGTGAATAGTAATTCAAGTGAAACTTGCTTAGAATTTTCACAAAATTAAAAAAAAAAACAAAAAAAACTGCAATGGTTGATGAAGCAATAATATTTTATTGCCTACAGCTGATTTTGGAACAATGTAATTCAATCTTCTGGCATACACTGTAACAATCGAAACAACATGTTACAGCTATGGATTATCAGTTACTCAGAATTAAAAATGTAACAGTGAACCAATGACCAGTCATTACTCACATAGAGCATGAAAGAACTAAGGTTGTCTTCAACCTCATGATCTCTGTAGAACCAAAAGTTCTGTGTCCTGTTTTATAAAACAGGGAGTCTAAGAAAGTAACCAAAATGAAAAAAAAAAATCCATTAGAAAACCAATATCCACAGAATCATGAAACACTTAACAAATATTAAAAAGAGGAAAAGGACTGCACAGTATGTGAAAGACACTTGCTTTGCATCCCAGTAGCAACCACCATCTTGCTCCTCTGGCTGTACTAAGGCAAAAACCGTAGACAGCTGAGATGAGAGACCAGTATGAGTGCACACCACCAATGGTGCAAATAAAGTTGTGCATACAGCTATGGTAGGTGGAAGGTTTGCACCATGAGCACAGAAACCAAATAAGAGTATGGACACTCTAAACACTAGGGAGGAAGAGAAACTGTAGCTCTAGATATAGAACACAAAGGTGTGTCACCACCATTAACCAATTTTATAAAACAAAATTGAACCAGTTAACAAAATTAGTTATAAGAGGAAAGGCTCCAAAACAGACATAACATTGGAAAAACCTAACGTAAGCAATTACCTGAAATATACTGTAATTAGCTAGCTAAAATATTGATGTGGTACAAATTTGTATTGTACTCGTAAATAATAGGTTTCAGCTATCAGTCGTCCTTTTGACATTTTATTGGCAGATCTAGATTTCAGCTAGAAACTAGTCATTCTCAATGCACTATCATTTTTGATCAATGCATGTAATGCCTGTTGAGTGGGCTTCATCCACAGTTCATTGAATTCAAGTAAGCAGTTCATGCAGCACTATGTATAATTATACCCATTTCTCTATCATTTGCCTCAGACTTAAGTGGAACACTATTTAATCTTCCAAGGAGGAACGTAAAGGCAGCAATTTTTACTTGTGTGTGTAGTTAGAAGCAGCATGCAGGACTAAGTCAGTAGTGAACTCCTGTATATGTATGTCATATTCTTTACAGAATCAGTACTAAGTCGGTGCAGAAGAAAGGTGTACCATTTCCTAAGTGTGGCTTTACATTTTATCCCATGTTAGTTAATAATACAGGAATTGGTTTCATTGATGGAGCGGATTACTGAATAAGGGGCTGTCATATAACCTAAGAGAGAAAATCTCTGCAAAACAGGAATCAATGGTAATTGCATACACAATACTGGCCTGAGAAAGTGCCAATGATCCTGTTCCTCTTAAATGTGAGGTGTCCCTGAAGACTAATAGTTTCTGAAAGATAAAGGGGGAAGAAATTAAACAAAATAGTAGGGAGTATTCAAGATGACACCAGTAGGCATGGAAATAGATTAATAACAAACTTACAACTATACTGCAATAATTGTCCAAGTGGATAAAGGGAAGAGTTCAGTTGTGCTTTCGCAGCAGGATATAAGGACAAGGTGGAACAATTTGTTGCTAGTAATAAGATAGTGAGGTGCAGGGACCTCATGAAGAAGTAAACAGACAAAAATTCAGAAAAAAAGGAAAACTAAGATTTTTATGGAAGAAAAGACAAAGAAACATCTTCTCATTAAGAAACCATAAGCACCTATACTTCAAGTAAATTGACAGAGCAAAAGGTGGGGTTGCAGTGTTTGTCAAGGACACTTTTCACTCCTCACCTATACCCTTAGCAACAACACTTGAAATGGTTGCTGTTCGAACAGTGGCCCATGTTGACATCACAGTGTGCTCTATGTACCTACCACCCCATGAGCCACTTGACAGTCGGGTCCTCACTCATCTTCTTGATGAACTACCCCGTCCCTTTCTCCTTCTGGGATACTTCTATGCACACAGCGCACTTTGGGGTTCTAACACCACTTGCTGGGTCAGGTACTTGAGGGTCTGCTACGCACAACAGATCTGATACTGCTGAACTGGGTCAAGCTACACAATTTAGCACAGCTATGGGTTTGTGTACAACCGTAGATCTCTCCTTCTGCTTGCCTGCCCTTGCAGACACTTCTCATGGGGAGGGGATGATGGCCTTCATGGCAGTGACCATTTCCCTATCTGGATACATCTGCCTGATGGAGCAGGAAGCAACCAAGATGGTTGTTCAAAAAGGCTAACTGGATGCTTTACAGACAGTTACCTGTTTTCGAGCAAAGTGACGGCATCCAGGACTGGGTGGATCACATTACAGCTGTGACTCACCTTGCCGCTGATGCGTCCATCCCGCAGTCAACGGAAATGCCTAGGAGACAACCTATCCCTTTGTGGAACAATGAGTGTCAGGCACAGTTCAGGCATAGTTCAGTAAAATATTCATTCAGTGTTTTAACTTTGTTGAGTGTTCCAGTGGCTGCTTGAATTTTTGGTTTTCACTAATAAATTGTGTATAGTTTTGTTGGTATTGGTATTAATTGTGATTTAGTAGTATTAATAAAAGTAATTGCTTTTTCAGTGGAGAGAGAATTTTGAGACCAATGGTAGTTCTATAAATAGTTCTACTGGTTTAATTGAACTTAGGTAATGCAGACATTTAGGTTTTTTTTTCAGTAACTGTAAAATTTTACTATCAGTGAGAAGTGTGGCATTATCGTCGGTTGGTGAGTAGTGTGTTATGGTGTAGGTTTTGTTAAAATATTTTCATTGGGGGGGGGGGGGGGGGATGCAGTGGGAAGCCAGTGGGCATTCTAGCAAGATCGAGATTCTCTCCTGGGAATGCAGGGAAATAAGTTGATAGAGGAGCAGGAACATAAAATCAGTGCCCTTCGGGTGCAGTTGCAATAAGCAAAGGAGGAACTAGATAGGTTGAGGAGGGTGGTGGCTGCTGGGGGATGGGAATTGACAGTTAGCAAGAAGGCAGCTAGGAGGAGGTAGTTTTCAGACACTAGTACTTTGCATATCTGCAATAGATTTGACCAACTGTCAGAGTTGAAAGGCGCCTCTTGTAGCTGTAGGTGTTGGAAACATGAAGCAGTCCTCAGCTGTTACGAGGAAAAACTCAGTTGCAAAGTCTAAGGTTCATCTGGTAGGTAGTTTGCATAGTAGAGGTGTGGGCCAGCAGTTGCAGAAAGTGTTGGGGAGTGAGTACGAGGTCACCAGCATTCTGAAGCCTAGTGCAGGATTGGCTCAGGTGACTGACAGCATAGGGGAGTTATGTAGGAATTTTACGAAAGAGGATCGGGTAGTGATTATGGGTAGAGCAGGTAATAGTCTTGATAGGGATGGGGAGGTAGGTGGTGACGTAAAGATAGCTACTCAAACTGGTGGCGCTAATGTGCATTTTGTGCGACTGTTTCAGTGTCGTGATCGGCTCATCTTAATGCAGCTGTTAGGTGTGTTAACGTGGGGCTGGAGAAGGCACTGATGGTAGAGGGCATGGGTCACATTTCAGTGGTGCCATTTGAGTCTGTCAGTAGATTGGGTTTCAATAGGCATGGCCTGCACCTCAATAGGTATAGGAAGGGGATCCTGGCCAAGCTTATAAGTGACAGTGTAGTGGGTGGTGGTGGGATCACTTAGGGAAAGTTCCTGTAGCAGTTGGTGTTAGAGCTGCACCTTTTTTAGATTGATGTCAGCTGTTAGGTTACCTGCTTAAAGGGAGTCACTCTAACTAAGGGCTCAGCTTCAGAGGACGTCAAGTTTCCAAGGAGAGAAGGAATTAGCAAATTTCATCAAAATATAAGAGGTACTGGAGGTGAAGTTAGTGAACTGCTTGTAGATGTTGACTCTGACATTATTGGTATATCAGAGCCCCACTTAAATAATTTCAGAGGCTGCCTGTACAGTATACATATTAGCTGGCTATTTTCTAAGGAGTTCCTTGCAGAGTGGGGGAGTGTCCATGTACATAAAAAACAGTATTCTGTTTGAGTCCGTAGATGTATCATGGCACTGCACTGAACAAATATGTGTATGTTGTACAGAGGCAGTTGAATTTAGTGAAACAAAACCTCTAACTCTGACTTCAGAGCATTTATGCTCAAGCTAGAGAGGGTTCTTGGTTCACTTTACAGGAAGTACAAAAATTAATTATATGTGGTGACTTCAGTATTAATTTTGTACATGATTTTGCAAGAAAAAGGATGTTGGTAGATCTCCTAAACTCATGTGATCTGATGCAGACTGTTTTTTTCTAATTAGGGTGCAAGGGAACAGTAGCACAGCTATAGGCAATATTTTTCTTCATTCTTAATTACAGATGGGCATTCTGTGAGTAAGAGGGTGAATGGCCTTTCAGACCATGTTGCACAAATTTTAACACTAAAAGGCTTTTGTACTCAAACAAATGTCACACATAATTACGAACCATGTAGGAAAGCTAATCCATGTGCAGTAGAGAGTTTTTTAAAACACGTCACGAAACAATAGTGGAAGGATGTTTATAGTGCCGATAACATAATGACAAATATAATGCTTTCCTTAATACATTTTCATGCTCTTTGAGAGTTGCTTTACATTAGAAATTTCTAAACAGGATTCTAGCAGTAAAAGGTGGCCTGAGTGGCTGATTAGTGGGATGAGGGATATCATTTAGAACAAAGTGGTAATTATATCAAAATGTTAGAAGTAATCACAATCAAGCTACAGTAGCCAATTACTAACAGGATTGTAAGTTGCTTAAAATGTTATTAGGAAGGCAAAGAGTATGTGGTATGCAAGTAGAATAGCTAATTCACAGGATAAAATTAAAACCATATGGTCAGTTGTGAAGGAATTATGTCGTCAGCAGCACAAGGTCGACGATATAAATTCAGTTCGTAGTAAAAATATTTCTGTTACTATTTGTAATTTTTCTTTTAAGAATGATTAGTTGGCTGAATGATTAAAGTACTCAGTAGTAAATCTGCTTTATAAAAAGGGAGACAGGAATAACATAGACAATTTTAGACCTATTTCTTTGCCATCAGTGTTTGATAAAGGTACTGAAAAGGCTCTGTGTGTATGAGGATAATTGATCATTTTATATCACATAATTTGCTATCAAATGTACAGTTCGGCTTCAAAAGTTGTTTAACAACTGAAAATGCTATATTCTCATTTCTCTGTGAGTTGCTGGATGGATTAAACAAAAGGTTTTGACCACTAGGCCTATTTTTTTTATTTGACGAAGGTGTTTGATTGTGTTGATCACAAAATATTGCTCTAGGAGTTGGACCATTGTGGAATATGGGGAGTAGCTCACAATTGGTTCACCTCTTTCTTTAACAACAGACAGCAAAAGGTCATTATTCACAGTATTGAGAATGGCTGTGATGTGGGGTTCCTTATTTATATAAATGATAGGCCTTCTAGTATTACGGGTAACTCTAAAATATTTCTGTTTGCTGATGACACTAGATTGGTAGTAAAGGATGTTGTGTGCAGCATTGGCTCTGTTTCAAATAGTGCTGTTCATGATGTAAGTTCATGGCTTGTAGAAAATAAACTAATGCTAAATCACAGTAAGACTCAGTTTTTACAGTTTCTAACACAAAATTGAACAAAACCTGTTGTTTTAATTTCCCTGAATGGGCATGTGATTAGTGAAACTGAACACTTCAAATTTCTGGGTGTTGAGATAGATAGTAAAGCGTCGTGAGAAGCCAACATTCAGGATCTTGTTTAAAGACTTAAGGCTGCCATTTTTGGTATTTGGACGGTATCTCAAGTAAATGATTGTTCGACATGAAAATTAGTCTACTTTGCTTATTTTCGTTTGCTTACGTCATATGGTATTATATTTCGGGGCAGCTCGGGCAATAAGCGGTGTAAGTTCGCAAACCTCTTGTTGACCCCTGATCACTAGTCTGAGTATTTTGACATTGCCCTCTCTCTCTCTCTCTCTCTCTCTCTCTCTCTCTCTCTCTCTCTCTCTCTCTCTCTCTCTCTAATATATATATGATATGGTTATAATAGAAGGAAACATTCCACGTAGGAAAAATATACCTAAAAACAAAGATGATGTGACTTACCAAATGAAAGTGCTGGCAGGTCGACAGACACACAAACGAACACAAACATACACACAAAATTCAATCTCTGCTCAAACTCTTTGCCTTTACAAATGTCTGCTTGTGTCTTGTATGTATGGATGGATATGTGTGTGTGTGCGAGTGTATACCTGTCCTTTTTCCCCCTAAGGTAAGTCTTTCCGCTCCCGGGATTGGAATGACTCCTTACCCTCTCCCTTAAAACCCATATCCTTTTGTCTTTCCTTCTCCTTCCCTCTTTCCTGACGAGGCAACCGTTGGTTGCGAAAGCTAGAGTTTTGTGTGTATGTTTGTGTTTATTTGTGTGTCTATCGACCTGCCAGCGCTTTTGTTGGGTAAGTCTCATCATCTTTCTTTTTAAATATATTTTTCCCACGTGGAATGTTTCCCTCTATTATTTTCATATATATATATATATATATATATATATATATATATATATATATATATATATATATATATATATATATATATATATACCTAAAAACAAAGATGATGTGACTTACCAAATGAAAGGGCTGGCAGGTCGACAGACACACAAACGAACACAAACATACACACAAAATTCAAGCTTTCGCAACAAACTGTTGCCTCATCAGGAAAGAGGGAAGGAGAGGGAAAGACGAAAGGATGTGGGTTTTAAGGGAGAGGGTAAGGAGTCATTCCAGTCCCGGGAGCGGAAAGACTTACCTTATGGGGAAAAAAGGACGGGTATTCACTCGCGCACACACACACATATCCATCCACACATATACAGACACAAGCAGACATATTTAAAGACAAAGAGTTTGGGCAGAGATGTCAGTCGAGGCAGAAGTGCAGAGGCAAAGATGTTGTTGAATGACAGGTGAGGTATGAGTGGCGGCAACTTGAAATTAGCGGAGATTGAGGCCTGGTGGATAACGGGAATGAATTTTGTGTGTATGTTTGTGTTCGTTTGTGTGTCTGTCGACCTGCCAGCCCTTTCATTTGGTAAGTCACATCATCTTTGTTTTTAGGTATATTTTTCCTTCATGGAATGTTTCCTTCTATTATAACTATATATATATATATATATATAAAAACAAGAAAGATGATGAGACTTACCAAACAAAAGCGCTGGCAGGTTGATAGACACACAAACACACACGCAAAATTCAAGCTTTCACAGCCCACGGTTGCTTCATCAGGAAAGAGGGAAAGATGAAAGGATGTGGGTTTTAAGGGAGAGGTAAGGAGTCATTCCAATCCCGGGAGCGGAAAGACTTCCCTTAGGGGGAAAAAAGGACAGGTATACACTCGCGCGCACACACACACATATCCATCCGCATATACACAGACACAAGCAGACATTTGTAAAGGCAAAGAGTTTGGGCAGAGATGTCAGTCGAGGCGGAAGTACAGAGGCAAAGATGTTGTTGAAAGACAGGTGAGGTATGAGCGGCGGCAAATTGAAATTAGAAATTAGCGGAGATTGAGGCCTGGCGGATAGCGAGAAGAGAGGATATGCTGAAGGGCAAGTTCCCATCTCCGGAGTTCTGACAGGTTGGTGTTAGTGGGAAGTATCCAGATAACCCGGACGGTGTAACACTGTGCCAAGATGTGCTGGCCGTGCACCAAGGCATGTTTAGCCACAGGGTGATCCTCATTACCAACAAACACTGTCTGCCTGTGTCCATTCATGCGAATGGACAGTTTGTTGCTAGTCATTCCCACATAGAACGCTTCACAGTGTAGGCAGGTCAGTTGGTAAATCACGTGGGTGCTTTCACACGTGGCTCTGCCTTTGATCGTGTACACCTTCCGGGTTACAGGACTGGAGTAGGTGGTGGTGGGAGGGTGCATGGGACAGGTTTTACACCGGGGGCGGTTACAAGGGTAGGAGCCAGAGGGTAGGGAAGGTGGTTTGGGGATTTCATAGGGATGAACTAAGAGGTTACGAAGGTTAGGTGGACGGCAGAAAGACACTCTAGGTGGAGTGGGGAGGATTTCATGAAGGATGGATCTCATTTCAGGGCAGGATTTGAGGAAGTCGTATCCCTGCTGGAGAGCCACATTCAGAATCTGATCCAGTCCCGGAAAGTATCCTGTCAAAGTATCCTGTCACAAGTGGAGCACATTTCGGGTTCTTCTGTGGAAGGTTCCGGGTTTCAGGAGATGAGGAAGTGGCTCTGGTTATTTGCTTCTGTACCAGGTCGGGAGGGTAGTTACGGGACGCAAAAGCTGTTTTCAGGTTGTTGGTGTAATGGTTCAAGGATTCCGGACTGGAGCAGATTTATTTGCCACGAAGACCTAGGCTGTAGGGAAGGGACCGTTTGATGTGGAATGGGTGGCAGCTGTCATAATGGAGGTACTGTTGCTTATTGGTGGGCTTGATGTGGACGGACGTGTGAAGCTGGCCATTGGACAGGTGGAGGTCAACGTCAAGGAAAGTGGCATGGGTTTTAGAGTAGGACCAGGTGAATCTGATGGAACCAAAGGAGTTGAGGTTGGAGAGGAAATTCTGGAGTTCTTCTTCACTGTGAGTTCAGATCATGAAAATGTCATCAATAAATCTGTACCAAACTTTGGGTTGGCAGGCCTGGGTAACCAAGAAGGCTTCCTCTAAGCGACCCATGAATAGGTTGGCGTATGAGGGGGCCATCCTGGTACCCATGGCTGTTCCCTTTAATTGTTGGTATGTCTGGCCTTCAAAAGTGAAGAAGTTGTGGGTCAGGATGAAGCTGGCTAAGGTAATGAGGAAAGAGGTTTTAGGTAGGGTGGCAGGTGATCGGCGTGAAAGGAAGTGCTCCATCGCAGCGACGCCCTGGACATGCGGAATATTTGTGTATAAGGAAGTGGCATCAATGGTTACAAGGATGGTTTCCGGAGGTAACAGACTGGGTAGGGATTCCAGGCGTTCGAGAAAGTGGTTGGTGTCTTTGATGAAGGATGGGAGACTGCATGTAATGGGTTGAAGGTGTTGATCTACGTAGGCAGAGATGCGTTCTGTGGGGGCTTGGTAACCAGCTGCAATGGGACGGCCGGGATGATTGGGTTTGTGAATTTTAGGAAGAAGGTACATCAATAGGCCACCCACTGAACCTACAGAACATCCTCGTCCATACCCACTCCACACCTATTTCCAACCTTGTGCCTCATGGCTTACATCCCTATAATAAACCTAGATGCAAGCCCTGTCCCACACATCCTACCATCATCATCACCACCACCACCTACTCCAGTTCAGTCACAGGCATTACCTATCCTATCAAAGGCAGGGCTACATGTACAAGCAGTCATGTGATTCGCAAACTAAGCTGCAGCCACTGTGCTGCTTTCTGTGTGGGCATGACAGCCAACAGGCTGTCTGCTTGCATGAATAGCCACTGACAAACCGTAGCCAAGAGACAGCTGAACTGCCCAGTTGCTGAACATCCTGCCCAACACAAACTGTAGCCAAGAGACAGCTGAACCGCCCAGTTGCTGAACATCTTGCCCAACACAATGTCCTACACTTCAGTGATTGCATTACAACCTGTGGCATCCGCATCATACCTAGCAACACCATCTTTTCTGAACTGTGCAGATGGGAACTCTTCCTATGTTCCCCTAACATCCGTCGCCTCATCAGTCACTAGTTCCTACTCTTTACCTCCCTATCTCATTCCCTGCTCCCGCTCTAGCACTACGCAGCCTTCTGTTCCCCTTTCCTGCCCCCATTCCAGCACCTTCTATCCCACTAGTGCACCCACCAGTCTTTTTCCCCCCCTCATCTAGTTCTCTCCTTTTCTGTCCCCCCCCCTCCCAAACTCACATCCCTACCGAGCCCCACCATGACCCTGCATGCTCCCACAAGCAGAACTACATCCTCCCCCATCACTACCCTTTTTTCTGTAGTGGAATACTAATAACTTTTGACTTACCATTCTCTTCTCCTGTTATTATTTTATGACCGTGTATTCAGTACTGGATTTTTTTGAAACCTTTGTCTTCACTTGTACATTATGTTACTGGTACTTGAAATTAATGTTCCTCAATAAATATAATTAATACATTTTCTTTTTATAAGAATCCCCAGCATTAACAACATTAAAGCAATTGTTTGTTAACGTGAAGTATTCAGGAAATGGAAGTGATCATCCTGAGTCTTCAGTGATAGACAATTTTTTTTATTAAACCATATATAACATCCAATAAGAACAATGCTATATGATATTTAAAGACAGAGATGTTCTGTGTGTTCCTGGGTAATTAACAACTTTTAATAGAATGATCTATATGATGTAATATTACATGTGGTCTACCTCATTTATCAAGTTCATGCCATAGGTTTGTAACCTTAAATCAGCTTTCTGTGCCTTAGTATTATATAAGCTTGGAATTTATCTTACCTTTGATTTCTTATTTGCACTTGGTAGCTCGTCATTGAATGCCAACTGCTGAAATTTAGTTTTATAAAGAGTTTTTAAATAATGGACACAACACAGCCTTTAGTTGTTTGACTGCTTCATGCATTTATCATCACTCATGATAACACAATGACCAGCTCAAGACCTCGCGAGGATATTAATCACAGGTAGATACTTCCAATACACTAAGAAACATTCTGACAGTGGCAAGATTTTTACTGTGCACTTTCAAAGCCAAGCTCTGATGAAAGATTATCACAAAACTGGTTTTGATTACATAATCAGTGAACAGAATAGACCTTCTGACAATAGATAAAAATATAACGATGATCATGTTGTTGACAGAGAAATTTGTACAAGGATTAAACCGAACTTCAACGTTGAAGTGATTACTGATCGATAGCTGACTTTTACCAAATACGTTCACAAAAATAAATGACTACCTGTTGTTCACACTATGATAGCTGCCCCCTGACTGCACCATGTTTTGCCACAATTATCTACAGTAGAAATAATAGTTCAACTTGGCTATTAAATTTTAGTTTCTAATGAAAATTAGATTAAATTTAGAAGTGGTTTCATCCTACTGATTCCAACAACATTTGATTTAATGGAATGTTACATGATCAGAAAAGTATTAATGTTTAACATACTGTTTGAGTGGCACACTGTATACCTGTGCATTGGATTCCTTACCTTCACGTAAAATTGCAGTGTTCAAAAATTATTGTATTTATTCTAATTTATAATTAGAGGTATATTAGCTTACCAAAAGTACTATCCGATGCAGAACAACTATGGCAACAAAACTTGTAAAAAATCTTGGAATCAAATAAACTTAAGGGTTCAAGTAATGAAAGTAATTTTGGGTGTAGCTGAACTTCAGTTATGAATATTTTCTAAGTCAATGAGCTTTTGCAAAACTGGAACTAGTTACTGGAAAGAGTGAAATTAGGGCTTCTAATGAGCTGTGTCAGTACCCTCAAAATTACTGATTGTGAGGATTGCCCAGAAAGTAATGTACTGCAATTTTTTTCTCAAGCAAAAACAATGCTACTAATGCAGAATGTTACGTATGTGTTACTTGACTTGAAGTCTCCTGAGTGAGCACGCCAAGTTTCCATCACTTCTGACACATAGCACAGCTGCAGGACAGTTTCAAATGGCATCTGTAGGTGATGCACATTACAAGCAACATGCCATCATTGAATTTCTCACTGCAGGGAAAGAAACTGTGGGGAATATTCACAAATGCTTATGCAAAGTCTATGGGGTATCTGCTGTCAACAGAAGTACAGGTGGTACTGACAGGGCATACACACTTATTTTTCACACTGGAAAAGGCCATAGATTGAGATAGGGATTACATGGAAAAATAGGGTATGTAGATAAAACACCATTCTTTCGTGTTTGTAATTCTCATTATGTTCAATAAAGAACTGTTGACGAAAAAAATGTGGTGCATTACTTTCTGGGCATCTCTCATAGTTCACACTAATTGTAATGATTATATGTTAATAGGATAACTGTATTTACAATGTTTTGTAAATGAAAGTGTTTTAAGCAGTACGAGCTGTACCACAATACTTAGTAGATTGAATCCCCCTCCCCCCCCCCCCCCCTCCGAGGGGCCCTCCATCCCGGTCCCCCTCCTTCCCCTCCTTCCCCTCTGCCCCCTCCTTCCCTTCTCTTGGTGTCCTTGTGTATGTTGGCCCAGCTATCCTCCTGATTTCTGATATTTCTTCCAGTTTTTGTTCCTCTTACTTTTCTTTTTCATCATTCCTTTCTGCCATTTTTGGTCCCCCTTTCAGGTTTGATCTGCCACTCTAAATTTTCTCTCCATAGAACATGCCAACTGGGGAGAACATCTTACTAGCATCTTCGGCATGTGGCCTTTACCATCTCTTCATCTTTTCCTCGACACCTTTAAGACTTGGATATCTAGAGTGGTAGCCAGTCTGTGTGGTGGAGCCCTCTGACAACAGAGGGATCACACTTCTGATACCAGAGCTGGTATCTCCATGTATATGCCTAGGGTTGGTTGCTTGTCATTCTGGTGCATCGGAACACAGCCTTCCCTTCCCTTCCTTTGCCACACCCTGGGAGGAGGGCCAGGCTCACTGGCTTGGGGTGAAACCCTTTTGCCACTACCTGGTCTGCACTAAAACTGGCGAGGACATTTTCACCACCACCAAGCCACTGAAAGTGTTGAAGACAAGTTCAGCTAATGGGACTGTAAGAGTAAGATTTTGTCGAGTTTGCTGTGGATCAAAACTACTACTGCCACCCCAACTGCAGCCCTTCATGCCTGTGAGTATCTTGGCAACATTCCGGTGCCCTTCACTACACGCCGTCCTGCAATAGTTTGAAAAGTCATTTTTCTTAGAGACCTCATTGCTCATACTGATGAGGAACTCTGAGCCACCTCTCCCCCCCCCCCCCCCCCCTTCCTCCACCTCTTTCGTGATCCCTCCAGGGGTGAATTTGTGGCTTCATGTTAAATTCTTTTTTTCTTAGTCATGGACCGACTCTTGGTATGCAAACACCTGGTTTTTAAACTTCATGCAATTGAGGGGACCCTCACCATGTGCCGTTGTCCCATCCAGCTTTCTGAGTTGGAATTTACCATCCTCTGCCGTCTTTGTATTGACCATATCAGGTTGACCAGTACCCATGGTTTTTTATCATCTGCCCCCCCCCCCCCCTCCCCTCTCTCCCCGTGTAGTTACAGGGTCTTACTCTCGGTGATCCATATTTTACTGGATTGCCCCCACCTCGTGGCCCTTCCCACTAAATATGCTCTCTCACTTTTTTTTGTCCCAGGTGTTAGTGGGCAACCCTCACATGGTTACATCTGTCCTTGGTTTTCTTCGCAAAAGTGGTTTGTCCTCTCAGATTGAAGTACCTGTATTTCCTTCCGGTACTGGATTCCCTCGGTTAGTGTGGCATTGGTTTGTGAGGCGTTTGGCCTTGCCTCCACGCATCCCAGGTTTTTCTCCCTGCTTTCCTATATGTTTTGTCTGGTCTTTTGTGTTTTTTGTTTCCCCTTTCCTTGTGTCTTCTTCCTCTGATGTTCTGATGATGTCCCCACTGTGTCGCGATCATGGTATGGTGTGAGGATAGGGATGGGTCGGCAGCGGTGCTGGCACCCCATTGTTAATGGCGCCTTTTGGGTGCCCACTAGTCTCATCCTTTCTGACCTCCCCCTTCCGCCTGTTCTTTACTTTTCCTGCTGCCCCGTTGTTCCTTTTGCTTCTTTCTTTGCTTGTTTTCGTTTTTGATCAACTGGACTGTGCTGTTTGTGTTGTCTTTGCTTAGTTTCATTGACCTTATATCGTGGGACCAATGGCTTCCCTCCCTCCTTCACAAATCAACCAATGTACCAAAATTTACATAAAATATTGTACTAATACTTTATCAGTTTTTGGACACAAACAAAAAAAAAAAAAAAAGGAAAAGATATCTAAAGGAGTTGAATGACAGCAAGTGCAGTGATTCCACCTTGCTATGTTTCATTGTCCCCAATGCATTATATAGGCAGGTATTGGAAATAGCTGACTGTTGTTGTTGTTGTGGTCTTCAGTCCTGAGACTGGTTTGATGCAGCTCTCCATGCTACTCTATCCTGTGCAAGTTTCTTCATCTCCCAGTACCTACTGCAACCTACATCCTTCTGAATCTGCTTAGCGTATTCATCTCTTGGTCTCCCCCTACGATTTTTACCCTCCACGCTGCCCTCCAATACTAAATTGGTGATCCCTTGATGCCTCAGAACATGTCCTACCAACCGATCTCTTCTTCTGGTCAAGTTGTGCCACAAACTTCTCTTCTCCCCAATCCTATTCAATACTTCCTCATTAGTTATGTGATCTACCCATCTAATCTTCAGCATTCTTCTGTAGCACCACATTTCGAAAGCTTCTATTCTCTTCTTGTCCAAACTATTTACCGTCCATGTTTCACTTCCATACATGGCTACACTCCATACAAATACTTTCAGAAATGACTTCCTGACACTTAAATCTATACTCGATGTTAACAAATTCCTCTTCTTCAGAAACGCTTTCCTTGCCATTGCCAGTCTACATTTTATATCCTCTCTACTTCGACCATCATCAGTTATTTTGCTCCCCAAATAGCAAAACTCCTTTGCTACTTTAAGTGTCTCATTTCCTAATCTAATACCCTCAACATCACCCGACTTAATTCGACTACATTCCATTATCCTCGTTTTGCTTTTGTTGATGTTCATCTTATATCCCCAATGCATTATATAGGCAGGTATTGGAAATAGCTGACTAGATAATTCAATATGAAACAATGAGTTATCAATATTTTATGTAATTGTCTTGAAATTGATCATGAATGAGACGTGAAGTTTTCATACAAAATGAATTTACAGTAATGGATATGCATATAGAGTTGAAGCTGGCTACATTATAACAAAATACAAATTCTGGAATAATTGTTTCCACCTTTGAAATATTGAACAAAACCAAAAGTCGCTTTATAATATTGCCCATTCACTGCACAGTGCAGTCATTGGAAACATACACTCCTTGTCAGAATTCAGCCTCCAGCGTCAATTAGTGCTGGGTGAGGATTCCTTTTCATGACACTGCTACCCTTTTATCAGTGTCCTTCATTCCCTTTGCCTAACTTCTGAGCCTTATATACACAAAAAATAACAATAATACTTCACATTGGTCCATTGCAATAATATTCTGTACAACCTTTAAGAGAGAGGACTCATTTATATGTCAGCTGAACACATTTAGAACATGTTCATATTAAATTCACATATATTGTAACATTGCCTGAATGAAGTGGATGGAAGCTGGCCTTTAATACAAAACTGAATTTTGAAATTACAGAAAATTGCAGTATTTTTGTGTTCGGAAGCTATACTATTCTTATTGTTCATTCCTGTCAGATATTTTACATATGTTTTGTAGATCACTAACACTGGAAACCATTAATACAAAAGTATAAACAGATAAAAGAAGGTAAGCATAACAGTGTCATGAAAATGATCTATATGGCAGAATATATTTTGTAGGCTGTTAGATGAATCAGGAATTCAGTTCAGCATTTTTAAACAGTTTGTTCTATTCTTTTAATATAATAATTATCTTCAATTACAATGCCACACTCACTTAGCTTTTACAGATGCCTTCAATTAATTAGGCGTTTCATAGCAGCAGAAACTATACTTTGCCTATAAGCTTACTTCATTGCTAAAGTATGTTGTCTCATTAAATTCATTTCTTGCCGACATGTTAAAGGAAGAAATGCCTTCACAAAATTAAACTACTACAAAGACAGGGTCCTTAATTGTTGCTGCTTTACTTTCCATGTTTCTCGTTATTATTTCATTAATACCACCATTGAACATATTCCATTATTACTTCATTGCTTCACATATCTCGTAAGATTTTGTCGATTCTTTCTTGCATTATTACTTCATACTGTCACCTTATTACGCAGTTTTCCAATACACACTCCTTAAACATCAAAACCTGTGCTTTGTCTTTCCTACAAAAACTGATTCTAAAGAACAATGCTCCACAGCAACAACACAGTCATATTGTGGACAAAACTCTACTTTTCCTTATAAGAGGCAAAACAAGTCACTGCAGGTATGACAATTTATACCAACAAATTATATATTTATTTTTCTCAAGCATGATGGGCTGCATCATTACAAATATTTCTCTTTATTAACATTGCTGTAGGCATCTTTATTTTTTCTTTACTTTATACTCTTTTTTTTTCTGGCATGAAAGACTACGTAGTACATTTTTATTAAAATGACATTTTCACTCACCTGTGCAGCTGAACTTAATTTTACCTTAAACTGACTGAATTACTTCAGCAAAATTTTTACATACTTATAATAAATATCAATGGATTCATCAGTAGAAATATTGCCCCTGTTGCCACTGTACAAATTTCTATTGCTTTTTCATATTTAGTTTTCTCTTCGTTTTTTAATATTTCCTGACAATTTTAAATTTTCTCATAATTTTGGTTTATCTTACCATTTGCATAACTTTTTCAGCTGAAACAAATCTATTAATTCACATAAATTATTATTATTGGCTCTAAAGACAAAACAAGACATTTTTTCAAAATTTTTCCGACACATCCTAGGCTTCCGTCCTCAGAGAGGTGATATACAAAAATATCCGATTACATCTACATCTACATCTACATCCATATTCCGAAAACCACCTGTTGGTTTGTGGTGGAGGGTACCTTGAGTACCTCTATCAGTTCTCCCTTCTATTCCAGTCTCATATTGTTCATGGAAAGAAAGAGTGTCGGTATGCCTCTGTGTGGGCTCTAATCTCTCTGATTTTATCCTCATGGTCTCTTTGCAAGATATACGTTGGAGGGAGCAATATACTGCTTGACTCCTCGGTGAAGGTATGTTCTCGAAATTTCAACAATAGCCCGTACTGAGCGTCTCTTTTGCGGAGTCTTCCACTGGATTTTGTCTATCATCTCCGTAACGCTTTAATGATTACTAAATTATCCTGTAATAGTACTGAAATAGTATTTATTTTATGTGTGTTTACATGAGAATTGGACATAGTAGAAGATGATGACATGTGTTACAGACCACGGGTAGGAGAATGGAGGGTACTATAGACTGAACTAATTACAAATTTGGATGTTTCAAGTTTGTTGTTGCAAATGATGTAGATCATCATAAATATTTATGTGGTGTAACGAATCAAGACTGGTTTGACAGAGAGGGTTTCATATTGCCCCTTCTGGCTTAACTCAGAACTACAGTTATCTCTTGTGTGAAAGTGAACTAACAACAGTGACAAGATGGTGGACCCCCTTGTAGATGAAAGTTCACACGAATGAAATGGCAGTGAAACATCAGTAGACATTAATTATTATAGCTATGGAACATTGTGAACCTCAGGAACTTAGATGGTTCCCAAGTACACTCTGTGACGACATAGAATATTGTGAAGTGAGCTTTTCTAAATAAGTTAAGAGATTGGCCAGTTGAACTTCACAACATTGTCCTGAATTTAAAGTATTGCAGAGGATAACCATTTTGAGTGCAAAGAAGAAAGATCTTGCATGAAAGTTGTGCTTCATTCCCCCTATTCACTATGATTTTTAGATGAACTTACCAATTGCTGTGCACAGATAGCATGAAATTCCAGTGAAGATGTGTTGTCAGAAGATGATATTCTCCGAAAATTCTCTTTAAACTGCACAAGACATTGTTTCTTAATAACACATAATATCTTTCTTAGATGAACGAAACAGAACTATTGTGCTGGTAATATCTGCAATGAGACAATTAAGTTGATCAATTTTTTTTTTTTTTGCTCTTCATTGTAATGACAATAATTCTTTCAGGCCTGTAATACTGTGTTCTGTTTGAAAAGCTAATGAACAACATATATTAAATGTTAGTAGTCCACTGAATGTCATTTACTGAACTCAGTATCTCAGTTGATTTCTTTTTTCTTTGGTGAAGTTGAGAGCTGAATCCTCAAAACGTGCAATTTGTTGGTGGTTTACTCTGGCATAGGACCGTCCAATTAAAGTAGGCAGTAATCCAAGTGTGTATGGAAGCGCCCTACTGGAAAGACACTAATTGCCAAGTAGTGTGTTTAATGAAGTGCAGTGAACCACCAACCTACTCATGGATTCACACATACTCTGATTGCCTGCTCCTCCATCTATCTTACATCATTGGGTGATATCACTATTAAGGTCTCTACTATTTTTGTTCAGCTTCCAATTAATGTCTTTCATATCCACCTCTAAACTAAATTGTTTTTCTTGTTGATTTAGGATTTTATTGAGCTGCTGGCTTCTTCCTTGTAGATGAAGCCGAGTCAAAACACTTCATGAGATCTGTCACCCCATGTAATATCTCATGTATTTACCTTTTTCTTTAAATCCAATAGTTGATTCTCTTGAAGTAAAGGTCCTGCTAATCAGTCCTCTGAAACCCCATGTGTAGCTGAGATAAGGCTTGACTTCTTCATTTTTTGCAGCTGTTACTGGAGCAAAAGAAGATAACTCATACTTACATCATGAGAAAGCACATCCACTACTTTCCTTTTACAAACACATATTTCCTTGAATGGGTGTACAGATCATTCGGGTGACTCATGAATTAGAGAAGAACACAACTTTTCATATGAGATACACCTCGAAGGCTCAACATGACAGTCAAGATTAAAATATATTTCATTTGTCACAAAGCCATATTGTCTTTTGTTTTCGTTCTTGGAGAGTGTGGTTGTCCACATTAGGTGAAGCTGACTATTTGTCGCCACCTCTTGCCGTTTTCTCATATTCCACACCTCCCATTTAATATCTGTATGTAAAAAAACAAACATCAGCACACAGTATATGTTACACAACTTACTCCCTATTTAATACTATTCTGTCACAATCATCTTTCCTTGTAATACACAGGGAGTGCAAAATGTCATTTACATGATATTTGTACAACTTTCAAACTGAGTTTAATTACGCAGCATCATTTGTAACTTCCACAAGCCGAAATGTATCAATAAAACCAGCAGTACATTTGAACATTTTTCATGCAAATATAATCTTTAAAAACTGATAAAAGGTGAAGCATGACATAAATTTTGATCTTGGGGGACTGCTAAACTCTCATTCTTTTCGCAGTATTACACCATAAAAAGTATAGTGTCCGTGTTGAAAATGAAAATTTTCTTCATTCGTATATTTTGTGTACACATGATAACATGGAAAGCAGTAAGAAATATTTTCACAGGTTTATCAGTGTGGTTTTTTAACTACTCTTGAGATGGGAGAATTCAGGTAAATAAATTGTGTGACAGAGTGAATAATTTTATACTACTGGTGCATGAGGGTATGCATGTGTGCACTTTTTATATCCTAAACAACTTTCACATAATTCACAGCACCCTGTACTATGTGTTGTATGAGTGTTTAGTTAATTATGTTATCATTGGATCTGTCAAAAACAGTTATTTTTTCATGAATGCTACAATTGCTGTAGTTTTATCCTGTCATACAAATAAAATAAGCTTGTCATTCAGCATAACCATTGATAAATCAAAAATAATTCTTCCAGTCCTTTTTCTCACAGGTGGTTATTATCATTGCAGGATCACACTATAGCTGCCAGTGGTGAAGGTGGTTGTCCATTTGTGCACTTTGATCATGATCATCTACGGTCTTGCCTTTCACAAAAAGTGACCTCAAATCCTCAAGTTTTTGAAGAGATCCTGTCTTTGTCAAGTGAATTTCCTACAGTGGCCTGTGTTAAACATTTGACAGCATCTCATCTAGATAACAGTGTGCTCTCTCCACATTTTACAACTCCTGTACAGTACTATGGCTGTGCTCTCAAGGCTTTGAAGTCCAAGGATAACATGAACAGTATGCTGCAGTAACCAAGTAATGCTGTGGAGACTGACATTTGAATTTCAATGTATTGTGGCTGTTTGCAATAAAGAAGTATCTATTCCTTTCTGACAGACATCCTGTGACAGAACAGTGTGGAACCCAACTTGTAAAATGAAAATATATAAAATGAAAATATATAAAATTTTAACAATAATGTTGTCATGTGTTTATATTATCAGACCTTGTCTTTTGGCTATAAGTATGCCAGTATTAAATCATTGCAACTGATCTATTAAGCCTGAAATCTGTCACTGTTCCTATTACTGTCAAACACTGAAAAGACCTAATAGGTTCAAGGCAGTAAGGAATATCAGTAATAAGAAACTTCCTGGCAGATTAAAACCATGCTCTGGACCAAGACTTTGCCTGCAAAAGGTAAAGATCTTAAGTTTCAATCTCAGTCCTGCACACAGCTTTAATCTGCTACCAAAAAGTTTTATGTCAGTGCATACTCTTCCGCAGAGCGAAAAATTATCCTGGAATATTAGTAATAGTTTGTAAAGCTTTTTGGTATAAACTGTTGTAGAGAGGAATAATCAGTGCTTGCTTATTGATTAAATAATTGATACATGCT
Organism: Schistocerca cancellata; assembly: GCF_023864275.1. Lineage (NCBI taxonomy): Eukaryota > Metazoa > Arthropoda > Insecta > Orthoptera > Acrididae > Schistocerca > Schistocerca cancellata. The sequence goes on from NC_064630.1 coordinate 151,587,440, forward strand.
GTAATATTACTATAAACTTTATAATACATCAATTTTTGTCCAAAGTGTTATATAAAGTTAGGAGATAGTACTTATCTTAAAGAGGTGAAATTTGTAGTACTACTGATACATACACATCATAGTACACAAAACTATTTTAGCTTTTGAAACTATTAGTTGTTTCTTTAGGGAGAAAAGATGAGATGTTGATGAAGCTTAAAAAGGAAGGGGAAAGACTTAGACCCAAGGATGAGAGGGACTCACCTGTTGTGAGGACAAGGAGACATTAAGATGTAGGGGAAGACTCCAGAGATAATCAGAACTAAGGAATAGTACTCTGATAATCATTGTGTCAGTTTCAGTCTACAGATGATGACAGAGTGAGAACTAAAGATAAATGAAGAGGAAGAGAAATGAAATTATTAGTGCAGTTAAGAACTAGGAGGGAAAAGAAGATGGAGGAAAAACTAAGGGGAAAGGGGGGGAGAGAATGAAGATGAAAAGTAAATGCAGTAACTAAAATAATTAAGACATGTAACATATATTAATTGTTGTTGTGGTTTACAGCTCTAAATACTGGAGTTCCAATCATCTCATCTAAGCTATTGCAACTTGCATTTACTTGAAGTTTCTTCCTGTAGTCAGACCTTAGTCTCCCTCTTAAGGTGTTCCATTTGATATTGTATGATTTATTGCAGTTTCTTCATTACCTTTTTATATTCATGAGTGTGACCTCTTGAAAGTGTGCCAGACTTCTTCTCCAAATGAGCTGCAATGTAATTCCTGTTAAGAAACTCAGTTCTCTCATTGTAACTTTTTTTTTTAAATAGCATGTCCTTAATGTTAATAAACTGCATATTGACATTAAACGTGAACATCACAAACTGACCACAGCTTCTGTCACTCAGAACATCCAAACACGGATTCTCAACATAGAATACAATTAATATTAAAAGCACACTTGTCTCTTTACACCAGGAAATAACTATTGTCAGAATTATGTGTGTATGTCATATGAGAACTTGTGTGACCCTACAAAGCATGCTGGCGATCCCCAGAACATCTATATTCAAGTCTGTATAAGGGGAATCATCAGTATGCCAATCAGACAAAATCGCCATGAGCATTGAGGCAATTATCCTAGCATTGCACCAGGTTGAAAACACCCGCTGGTAAAACACTATCTCCTCTGCAGGAAGAAGTCTATAACTGCCTTCTGCACATCCTCATCTGACAGGAATTGTTGATCCTTCAAGGCCTTTCTCAGGGGACTGAAAGTGTGATAATTGCACAGGGAGAGATCAGGACTATAGGGTGGGGACTCTAGTATCTCCCATTTGATTTGGAGTAACCTCTGCAGTATGACATTTGTGATATGGGTATGTGCTTTATCATGAAGCAGCAGCACCCCTTGTCCACAATGGTGGTTTTCGACAGACATGCTGCCTCCATACACATTCTTCATTCTCCAATGGATGTCTGCCAGTGTTTCTCCTTCGGCAGCCAAGAAAAAAATAACAGCTGGTTGGCCTTGCATGGGCACATGTAGTAATAATATTATCGTAGTTCACATTTCTGCATTTTCCTCATGCACTTCGGAGGGATACAGATGTTGCACTAATACATTGCTTACATGTCGATGCTTATATGCCAACATTGGAGTCATGATATTTTGCATATATGCTGCAGAAACACCCTCAAATGAAACCTTTTTGCTAACTTTCCCCTAGCAATATTCCTTCAATGATTGTCCCATCTTGAAGATGTGCAACAGTTCTGGTACTAATTGTAGCACTTCTGCTTCTAAATGTAACTGGGTTTTCTCTTTTGATGCAAGTCAATTGTCAGGATGAGCATTCTAAAGCATTATGTCAGGGTGAAAATACTATATAAATTAATTTTTCTCTCTTAACAACATGTGGGCAGGGTGGGTTCTTCCTTGGCTCTGGTATGAAGTAGAGTGAAACAGCATTTTTACATAAGATAACTTTTATTGAAAGTTTCGTACAACTGTATCTTACTGGATGTTCTGGTTCGGAGAGTGGCAGCTGTGTCATTTGCGTAGCCTTCTGCTGCGGCAGTGGTGGCGGCGTCTGATTACGCATAGCGGTGTGTATCTCGTGTCGCCGTCTCGCCCAGCTGACTGGAGACGTGCAGCGCGAGGTGGCCCGTTTAATTATTGCGAGCGAAGTCATGCATCAGATGGTGATACCTTGGATGTGGCGTCCCAGTGTTTCTCTTCTCTAAGCGGCCACGTGTGTTGTGCGTCGGCCAGCTGAGCGGCGCAGCGGGGGAAGGCCAGTGTACCGGACTCGAACAACAGACTCCTGCTTGCCAGTCTTCGGCTGTCAGATCTTCATCCCAGCTCACAGGTGACTGCTGATGTGAGGCCGTCTCCTTCCCGTCCTCACGAGTCACCCGGGTACGTAAAAATCAGACTTCAAATACCTTTTAACTTCTGTCTTCTGGCGCCGAGGCTGCTGCTTGCTATTCCATTACATCGGCGGACTTGGTGCGTCTGTGCATGATGTAGTCTCTTCTTGCATGACGGTCTTCAGCACCGAAACTGACAGAAAACTACTGCTACACTTCTTCACTTCTTTATCTCCCGTCTTTGTCTCCCGCCTGCCGTCTCCCGCCTGCCGTCTCCCGCCTGCCGTCTCCCGCCTGCCGTCTCCCGCCTGCCGTCTCCCGCCTGCCGTCTCCCGCCTGCCGTCTCCCGCCTGCCGTCTCCCGCCTGCCGTCTCCCGCCTGCCGTCTCCCGCCTGCCGTCTCCCGCCTGCCGTCTCCCGCCTGCCGTCTCCCGCCTGCCGTCTCCCGCCTGCCGTCTCCCGCCTGCCGTCTCCCGCCTGCCGTCTCCCGCCTGCCGTCTCCCGCCTGCCGTCTCCCGCCTGCCGTCTCCCGCCTGCCGTCTCCCGCCTGCCGTCTCCCGCCTGCCGTCTCCCGCCTGCCGTCTCCCGCCTGCCGTCTCCCGCCTGCCGTCTCCCGCCTGCCGTCTCCCGCCTGCCGTCTCCCGCCTGCCGTCTCCCGCCTGCCGTCTCCCGCCTGCCGTCTCCCGCCTGCCGTCTCCCGCCTGCCGTCTCCCGCCTGCCGTCTCCCGCCTGCCGTCTCCCGCCTGCCGTCTCCCGCCTGCCGTCTCCCGCCTGCCGTCTCCCGCCTGCCGTCTCCCGCCTGCCGTCTCCCGCCTGCCGTCTCCCGCCTGCCGTCTCCCGCCTGCCGTCTCCCGCCTGCCGTCTCCCGCCTGCCGTCTCCCGCCTGCCGTCTCCCGCCTGCCGTCTCCCGCCTGCCGTCTCCCGCCTGCCGTCTCCCGCCTGCCGTCTCCCGCCTGCCGTCTCCCGCTCACTGCATCTCGCGTATTTATTCACTCCAGTTTACTGGAGGTGAACGACTTCACGGTCATTGCCTCTTCTGTCACGTTGAATAGCTTCTCGAAGAATCTTCTTAACGTTGGTCATTGGCTCTTGGGATGTAGGCGAGGCCTTTGCTCACATGCGGCAACTGAGAAACACGTGAGCCGGTCGGGTGATGCCCTGACGGCTGAATTGACAGCGCCCGCTTATGTGGAACTTGCTGACTTCATGGTCATTGTCTCTTCTGTTCTGCTGTTCTGCCCGCTGTTTGCCAGTATGTAACACTCTAAACTAAACCAAGTTTTTCATTTATATTCTAATTTCTACTTCACTTTGATTTCACTAATTTATTTACTTAAGTTCCACTCAACATTCCTCCACCCTTCGGAGAAATTCGCCCTCGAATTTACCACTCAACATTCCTCCACTCTTCACACGGCAAAAGCACTAACACAAGCAATGAAAACTCTCGACTTAGAAGATTACACAGGCTTCACATTAAGTATGTTGAAAATACTTTATCACTTTACAAAAGCACTGTACGCTCATGAATCACATAGTTCACACATAAATGGTTATAATAAGTGTAACAAATCTTGATGACAATGAATAAACAAAAATAGATTATTCACTTAGAAAGTTACATAGCAACACCTGTTTAATCTACCCTATATTAATGCAAGAACATCTAGTCTACAGTATTGTTTACTTTAACATAAGACTGTTTAGTAAAGAGTGAAGTACAATAAACAAAATTAATACACTAATGCTCAAAAGTAACCACTGAAGTACACCATTTAAGAGTGTGGTATCCAGTTAACAGGGATTTGATGAAGTGTTCTATTATTATTATTATTAGCTTATTTTTTCGTCTTAAATAAAAGAAAACTGTACTAAGCAGAAACACCAACACAAAGGTTCCAGATATACCTGTTCCTAGGATTATAATTTTAGTTTTGTGTTCACTTTTTAATTTTAAGACATGTTACATCATAACATTGGCATCAATTTTGCCTTGCTGTGCGAGTAGGATAGGTTTTGTGTAGGAAATGCTTTGCATGCAGTTTTCTGAAAAGAGCAAACAACATGGTTATGAACCTACCAACCTAGTAAAAACAAAAACAAAGAAAAGAAGGAATACATTGTTAACTACAAGATCTACCTGTTCCTACGTTCAAGTTTTTTTTTCACCCACTGACCGATTTTCTAATTTGGATATTTAGCTTGGACATTACCTAACCTTTCCTGTCATTCCAAAGCCTTTGTATTAGATTTTTGAACCTTTTTCCATACATCCTTCATCATTCGACCGAAATCTCTTACTGTTTCTCCGACTTTTCCGTTTTTCTGCCTGATTACGTCAAAAGGGGACAGCATTTTTCTGCCATAGACCACTTCATAAGGTGACATGCCAGTTGCTTCATGCGTTTTGGCGTTGTATACCAACACGATTATTGGTAAATACGTATCCCAATTAGAATGTTGTTCGTTAATATAATAACTAAGCATCTTGCCAATTGTCCGATGAACTCTTTCTGTGCGTCCGTTGCACTGAGGGTGTAACGGAGTTGTGCGCAATTTACGTATTTTTAGTAAGCGGCATAGCTGTTTCATTAATTCAGACATAAAATTAGATCCCTGATCTGTGATGATAGCTTCAGGTACGCCAAATTTAAGTATCCAGTTGTTAACTAAAGCTTGGGCAACTGTATTTGCTTGCTGATCTGGGAGACTTACCATAGCTAGGTAGCGTGAAAAGTGATCTATAATTGTAAGAACATACTTATTACCAGCAGGTGTTTTATGAAATGGCCCGTATAGATCCATTCCACAGATTTGATATGGACATGAAGCCTCGGGGAGCCTCTGTAAGGGTACTTTTAAACGAGAAAGTTCAGCTCGTTGTGCGCACACAATGCAATTACGAACGTACTGCGCAACATCCTGCTTTCTGGTTTGCCATCAAAATCGCTCTGCTACACGTCTTTCGGTTGTCCGCTGTCCGCCGTGTCCTGCAAGGATATGATCGTGGGCCTCTGCCATTATTTCTTGTCTAAGGTGTTGGGGAACAACAATTTGCGGTCCAAGTTTTGTTTTACGGCATAATACACCATCTTCAAAGCAAAATTGTTTTTGAGTTGCGTATTTTTTGCATTCTGTATCCCCATCTTGTGCCTTTCTCCAGTCCTCAGTATCTCGGCCTGTTGCTTCCAAAAGTGCTATTTTCCGACTTAGACAATCTGCATTTGTGTGCTTTTTGCCAGATTTATGGATAACTTCGAAATCCATTTCGGAAAGACATAGGGCCCAACGGTTAAGACGACTAGATGGATCCTTTAACCCAAGCAACCATTTTAAAGCTGCGTGGTCTGTAATAACCTTGAATTTCCTACCATACAAGTAGCATTTAAAGTATTTGATGCCATAAATAACACTTAACAATTCTTTCTCCGTTGTGGAATAATTTTTTCTGCCGTTGTTAGTTGTCTCAAAGCGTAGGCTATGGGGTGTTCCACGCCATTAATATTCTGACTCAAAACAACTCCTACTGAATGACCACTTGCGTCACAGGATAAAATAAATTCTTTGTTATAATCTGGGTAGGCTAATACTGGACTGTGTGTCAACTTATCTTTAAGGGTTTGAAATGCTGATTCACAATCTTCAGACCAATGAAATTTTGCACCCTTTTTCAATAATTGGGTTAAGGGTTGGACAACTTAAGCAAAATTTTGAACATATTTTCGGTAATACGATGCGAGACCAATGAAACTTTGTACTTCCGTAACGCGTTGTGGTGTTGGGAAGTCCTTAACAGCCGAAATTAATCGAGGATCTGTTTGAATTCCTTTTTCACTAATGACATGCCCTAGGTATGTAACCTCTGTCAATGCAAAACTACATTTTTCCATATTTAATGTTAATTTAGCTTTTCTAAGTCTCTGAAAAACATTACGCAGATACACAGAATGTTCATTAATGTCTTTGGAGAATACAATAATATCGTCTAGGTATACACAACATTGCTGAGTTTTGAGTCCTCACAATACTCCATCGAGTAGTCTTTGAAAAGTTGCTGGTGCATTTTTCAAACCGAAAGGCATTCTTTTGAATTGCCAATGGCCTCCAGGGGTAGAAAATGCTGTTTTATACCTATCTTCAGGTGCAACTTCCAATTGATGATATCCGCTTTGTAGATCGATTGTTGAAAAGTATTTACTGTTACCCAAACTGTCAATGATATCTGTAATGTTTGGAAGAGGATAAACATCTGAGATAGTTGGTTTGTTAAGGTGTCTGTAGTCACAACAGAATCTATATTGTTTCGTACTGTCGGGAGACTTCTTTGGAATAATTACAATATTTGAATTATAAGGCGAATCAGAATATTCTATAATTCCATCTTTCAGATGCTGCTCTAAAAATTCATCCAGTACTGGCTGTAAGTGATGCGGAACTCTATAAGGCTTCCTATAAACTGGGGGGCTATTTCCTGTTGGGATCCTATGCTGTGTGATATCTGTTGCTGGCAGTGGACCTTCTGCATTAAATAAATCTTGAAACTCAACTAAAACTGCTTCTAACGTGTCTCTATCCTTTCCTTGCAAATGCTCAATCTTCTGGCGTAATGCTGTTTTATAGACGTCTGGTTTCTGACCATCATTAATATCTGACCAAATGAAATCTTCTTCTTCAAAAGTACTGACTGTAGCTACTAATATTCCCTTATGCAACTCTTTGTCCTCCACTCCGAAATTGTCAATATGTACCGGCACTTTTCTTTCTCCCTCAACGTCTTGAACCCGTACAACACTTCTTCGTACAAAACAATGTGATACATCTAATTCCTCATTTTCCTCTAATGGCTCTATTAGACACACTGTATCTGTAGGTACCTCGGGGTCAACGGTCATCCAGAAAAGTTTTCCTGACCCAGATGGTATCTGATCCTGCGAATCAATCTTCAAGGACGTTGCACGCAGTGTAATTGATTTCGCCTTCCGGTTGGGGAAATCTTGCGGCAGCGGGCCCTTTGCAGCGGTGTCATCTAGCCGAAACACTATTCCGCTAAGTTCTACAGTTTTCTGTCTGAGGTTGATTTTAGCGTGATGTTTATTCAGGAAATCCAACCCTAGGATCGTGTCATACCCGTCAGTTACCTTTGTTACCACTTCTACATCCTCTTGAAATTGTACACCGTGAATATAGAAAATCAGTGATGTACATCCTAATGACTTCACTGTACCTCCTCCTACTCCACTCAATCTATACCTTGGAGGACCATATTTCTTTTCTCCAATGCATTCATTACTCACTATTGATACGTTTGCGCCTGTATCTACCAGTATCCTTGCCTCTTTATCCTGTATGGTAGAAGATAACCAGCATTCCGCCTTCACATTCGCCTTAATGGCATGAAATTTTATTGGGAACGCCTGGCGGCGGCTCCGACATTCCCGTTTGAGTTTAACTGATTTCTATTTCCAAAAACTTTCTTAGACCTGCATTCCTTGAGTGTGTGACCTATTCTTTGACAATTAGTGCATTTAGGTTGTCTGCAACTTTTTGCTATATGGCCATGTCGATCCCACCTAAAACATCGTACTCCTGCTGAAAATACATTTCGCTTCTCCTTGTATCTGGTGGCAATGTCAATTTCTCAATTTCTTCAAAAGCCGTCGCCACAGATACAGCTTCCACTAAATTTGTAGGAAACTCTGCCCTGACACGACGGGACGTTTCAGGAGGCAACTCACGTAATAATGTATCCAAAGCTCTATTTTCTGCCTCTTGTAAAATAAATTTATTTGCTTCATCATTAGTTGTCAACTGATAGGTGTTAATATTAACTTTTCTAATCCTATCTACAAAGCTTTCTAACGACTCGTTTTGCCTCTGAGTGATAGTGTTTAATTTTTCCCTAAAAAATCTACAGCTGTTCTGTTTTTGAAAACGTTTAAGTAATCCTTTCTTCAATTCCTCAAATGTTGGAGCATTCCGTAATTCTTCATGGTATAATGCGTGTGCTTTAGCCTCTCCCAGCAATCTTAACTTTGTCATTTGTAAGAGCTGTCCATCTGACCATGATCCTAACTTTTCAGCTGCTACTAAATCATAAAAAAAGGCTATTATGTCCTCGCCAGGTTTACCTGAAAAAGGAGTTACTAAGGCTGCTGCTGAGGACTCTAGGGTGGGAGGGATTGAACTGGTTTGCTTAACCTCACACAACTGTTTAAATAAGGCATTATTATCATTTTGAAGCTGTGCTATTTGATTAACTATGCTCTGAATAGCTTCCTCAGTAGAAACCGCTTGTGGTGCTGACTCTGACTTTGTACGATTTCGTGTCATCATTTTAAAAACTATTAGTTACACAATCTTGCTACACTGAATGAAAAAGATGTTTAAATATTTTCGACAAACTCTTAAAATCATGAGAGAAAATACACTTCTAAATAAAGAAAATATTACGACTGCTATGCAAACCTCTATCCTTTCACACATTAAACAATACTAACTGTCGACCTTCAGTGACTGTCATTCACACCTCATATTGAGCCAAGGGTTTTTTCTCTGACACCGAATGCAACAGTTCTGGTACTAATTGTAGCACTTCTGCTACTAAATGTAACTGGGTTTTCTCTTTTGATGCAAGTCAATTGTCAGGATGAGCATTCTAAAGCATTATGTCAGGGTGAAAATACTAGATAAATTAATTTTTCTCTCTTAACAACATGTGGGCAGGGTGGGTTCTTCCTTGGCTCGGGTATGAGGTAGAGTGAAACAGCATTTTTACATAAGATAACTTTTATTGAAAGTTTCGTACAACTGTATCTTACTGGATGTTCTGGTTCGGAGAGCGGCAGCTGTGTTGTTTGCGTAGCCTTCTACTGCGGCGGCGTCGTCTGATTACGCGTAGCGGTGTGTATCTCGTGTCGCCGTCTCGCCCAGCTGACTGGAGACATGCAGCGCGAGGTGGCCCATTTAATTATTGCGAGCGAAGTCGTGCATCGGATGGTGATACCTTGGATGTGGCGTCCCAGTGTTTCTCTTCTCTAAGCGGCCACGTGTGTTGTGCGTCGGCCAGCTGAGCGGCGCAGCGGGGGAAGGCCAGTGTACCGGACTCGAACAACAGACTCCCGCTTGCCAGTCTTCGGCTGTCAGATCTTCATCCCAGCTCACAGGTGACTGCTGATGTGAGGCCGTCTCCTTCCCGTCCTCACGAGTCACCCGGGTACGTAAAAATCAGACTTCAAATACCTTTTAACTTCTGTCTTCTGGCGCCGAGGCTGCTGCTTGCTATTCCATTACATCGGCGGACTTGGTGCGTCTGTGCATGATGTAGTCTCTTCTTGCATGACTGTCTCCAGCACCAAAACTGACTGAAAACTACTGCTACGCTTCTTCACTTCTTCGTCTTCTTCGTCTCCGTCTCTTGTCTCCGTCTTAGACTCACTGTGTCTCGTGTATTTATTCACTTCAGTTTACTGGAGGTGAATGACTTCATGGTCATTGCCTCTTCTGTCACATTGAAAAGCTTCTCGAAGAATCTTCTTAACGTCGGTCATTGGTCCTTGGGATGTAGGCGAGGCCTTTGCTCACGTGCGACAACTGAGAAACACGTGAGCCGGTCGGGCGATGCCCTGACGGCTGAATCGACAGCGCCCGCTTATGTGGAACTTGCTGACTTCACGGTCATTGTCTCTTCTGTTCTGCCCGCTGTTTGCCAGTATGTAACTCTCTAAACTAAACCAAGTTTTTCATTTATATTCTAATTTCTACTTCACTTTGATTCCACTAATTTATTTACTTAAGTACCACTCAACAGATGGGCATCATACCTTTTCATGACTCACCATATGCAATGAAATAACAATTTATTAGTTATCTGCTCTACCTTTCTGACCTCCAGCATTCTTCAATAGCACCACATTTCAGAAGATTCTATCATTTTCTTGTCTGTACTATTTGTTATCCACATTTCACATCCATACAAAGCACTCCGTCTTCAGGCCACAAGTGGCCCATCGGGACCATCCGACCGCCGTATCATCCTCAGCTGAGGATGCGGATAGGAGGGGCGTGTGGTCAGCACACCGCTCTCCCGGTCGTTACGATGGTTTTCTTTGACCGGAACCGCTACTATTCGGTCGAGTAGCTCCTCAATTGGCATCACAAGGCTGAGTGCACCCCGAAAAATGGCAACGGCAAATGGCAGCCCGGATGGTCACCCATCCAAATGCCAGCCACGCCCGACAGCGCTTAACTTCGGTTATCTGACGGGAACCGGTGCATCCACTGCGGCAAGGCCGTTGCCAGCACATCCATACAACACCCCTCATAAATACTTTCAGAAAGTGGATCCCAACACTTACATTTATATCTGATGTTAGCATATTTCTATTTCCAGAACAGCCTTTCTTGCTGTTGCCAGTTTGCATTTGGACCATCATCAATTAATTTGCCACCTAAAAAGCTAAACTCATTTGCTTCTTTTAGTCTCCCGCTTCTTAATCTAATTCCCTGAACATCATCAGATTTAATTAGACTACACTGTATTACACGTTAAAAAAATTTCTTTAAATTATATATATAAAATTTTTTAAGCTTCTAAAAAAACTTTAGGAAACAGCACTAACTATTGACAACCCTTTATTCCATGGTTATGCACAACTAGTTTTGCAATATTGTAATTGCATCTTCAGGTGAAAAATCTACAAAAACAAAACATGGATTAGGAACAAATTGATAACAAAAATATGGAACACCTAAACCAGGAAGAGAGTGAGTGACATACTCACATAGCTAAGTCTATGTCTATTGAAACAGTACTGTCTCCAAATGTTTTTATGGTGCTTGTCTTTAGCACTGCAAGTTAAAATGGATATTGAATAATCCAGAGAAAGAAGGCTAAGAATTGTTGTAGGCCATGTAACTGAACACTGCAAGTCATGTTCATAGACTTAAAAAAAAGGGATATAGTGTTAGAAACCTGAATGAGTATGGGGAAATTAACTTATGCTGCTGAAGTAAACAAATGGTGGTGTAGCAGTGCTATGAAACTAGTGAAAACAAGAAAAAACTATATGTTGTGACTACGGCCATGCTTGCAGCAGGAAGGTCATACCAAGACATGAATATGTAGACACAAGCAAGTGTTGGAGAAGCTGATGTTGGGCAATGTGCCATGAGAGGGCAAGTGAGTAGTACTGGAATACATCAACAGAGTTCACAGAAGTAACGAGGAAGTAACATTGATACCTTTTTAAAGCAAAGGTTGAGAGCCTTTACGTAAGCAGGAATGTCTTGGCAAAAGGAAGCAACAACACAAATATACATAAAATGATGAATTTACGGCAGTACTGTTCAAACTACTAAGATAAAATTATTTAACATTATTTCAATGAGACACCAATAATGTCAAAATTACAAAATGGTCATAAAAACAAGGTTGGATAAAAGTATTAACATTTATTTAAAGTTACTAAAAACCCCGGTGGGGTTTGGAAGAGAGAGATACTGAAAGGGGACAAATAAATGTTCCAATAGTATAAATAATAATTAATGTAAAAGAAGATAGGCTGGTAAAGGGACTGAATTTGCAAAGACCAGTACACAATAAAAAAGAAAACAGAAGCAAGAAACCTAAAAGTTAAAATCACCTGTGATGAGATTATGGTGGGAACACGAGTAGGGGAAGGGAGTGGGGGGCATAGGAAATCAGAATATGAAAGGATGGCATGATTAAGTTCCAACTGGCTATTCAAAGTTGGTCAGGAAACTGTTGTAAGGACTGCAAGATCTGGACTTCTGGCAAAATGTTAAGGATATGGCCCTTGTTGCCACTACATAAAATCTTTAAGTTTGTTGTCAGGTCAGAAACAGTGTGTTCAGTATCATATAAATAGGTGGTAAGAGCAGATTTAGAACTCAACAGACAATATGGAAACTGCATTCTGTTTGTGCAATGTAACGGGGTCTGAACAGTTATTACAAGAAATGCAGCTAAATCATTTGTTGAAATTGGCCCACACACTATGACAGAATCGCAGGCCAATACCTCTCGGAGTAAAAAATGCTGGGAAAATGCCTTTTTGCTTTAACTGTTTCTCTATTTTTTCAGAGATTCTCCCATAATAGGGCCTCCTGTGCAAATTTAGTTTTTTGTTTAACTGATTTACTGGTGAAAGAGTTATTTGCTGTTGAATAGGTTTCTTACACTACATCTCCTTTTTAGGTCTACAAACACAACTGGCAGCATTACACAGCCTTCAACCACTAATTCTTTGTTTTCTTTTTCTGGTTTACTCAGCATCCACTTTAATTGGCAATGCTAAAGACAAGTGCCATCTGAAAAGTGGGAGACTGTAATGTTACAATGGCCTGATGTTACATTAACTCTGAGTGTTTCACTCCCTCTTTTTCTGGTTTAGGTGCCCCACATTTTTGTTATTAATTTGCTCCTAACCCATGGTACATTTTTGTAGGTTCTTTCACCTGAAGGAGGTGCAATTACAATATCATGAAACCGGTCATGTATAACCTTGGAATAATGGATTATCAACAACAAATGCAGTTTCCAGAAGCTTTCTCAGAACATTTTTTAAAATAAATTTTATAACATCTATCAGCTAAGCTGTGGGTGCCCATACAGTTAAATCACATACACAGTATTATCTTAAGCTATTGTGTTGCTGCATAAGTTCGTAGTGTTTTTCCATAAGTTTAATAAATCCAACAGATACACATAACAGAGACTTTAGTTATCAATAATCAAAGTAGTTATAAAATTTTATTGTAATCAAATAGGAAACTTACAAGAACATCATTTTTTGACACAGTCTCCTTGCATTTCAATGCACTTGGTCCATCATTGTACAAGCTTCCTGATGCCCTCATAAAAGAAGGTTCTCGGTTGAGCTCCAAGCCTGAAATGCACCCGCTTCTTTCTTCTTAATGCCTGTTTGAGTGGACCGAACAAGTGATAGTCACAAGGGGCAAGATCGGGACTATATGGAGAATGATCCAGTACTTCAGATTTGAGTTTCTGGATGTTTCAGCAGTGTGAGCAGCAGTATGTGGATGGGCTTTGTCGTACAACAACACAACACCCTTTGACAGCAATCCTCTGTGTTTGCTTCGAATTGCAGGCTTTAGCCAGGCGAGAAGCATCTCACTGTAATGTACACTGTTTATTGTTGTGCCACTTTCCCCATAATGTTCCAGTACTGGACCTTGTGTGTCCCAAAGACCATAAACATCAGTTTTCCTGCGGACAGTTGGGTCCTGAACTGTTTCTTGCATGGTGAATTTGGATGTTTCCATTCCACACTCTGTCATTTACTCTCTGGCTCGTATTAATGGATCCATGTTTCGTCACCAGTAATGATCCTGTCTAAGAAGTTGTCCCCTTCATTACCATAGTGATCCAAACATTTTTTGCAGCTGTCCAAGCACGTTTGTTAATGCACCTGTGTGAGTTGTTTTGGGACACATCTTGTACAAACTTTATGAAACCCAAATCTGTTGTGGATAATTTCATAGGCAGAACCATGACTAATTTGTAGGCGACGTGCCATTTAGGTCAATAGTTAATTGTCTGTCTAAGAGAATCATTTTACGTGAATGCTCAATGGTTTCTTCATGTTTGGTGGTAAACGGTCGTCTGGGTCCTTCATCGTGCATAACACTTATGTGACCATTTCAGAATTTTTCAATCCATTCGCTGTTGTGGCAAAACACTGTTCCTGTACTGTACCGAAAGTCTTTGATGAATTTCGGCCCCTGATACGCCTTCCGACCACAAAAAACAGATCACTGAACATTGCTCTTCTTTTGTGCAAATAGACAGTAGAGCAGCCATGATTAACAGTATATCAGCAATAACAAAACTAACCTAGCAGCTTGAAAATTGCAAAGATATAACAACAAATAAACAAAGCATACGTCATCAACGTAAAATGACAATACTACCAAAGTGAACAAAAATATAACTAAATTGCGGATAATAATTGACTTACCCTCATATATACTCCTTCACTATTTACAACAGTCTGCCAATGCTGCAGTAACTTTCAATTCCGCAACTGCAGAAATCACTCGTTTGAGGTGAAAAACTCATCAAGCCATATGCAGAGTGCATTTTCATCTGGAAAGGAAGTTGCTTAAAGGTTGTTCAATAGAGAGTGGAAAAGGTAAAAAGTCTGAGGGTGTGAGATCAGATGAGTAAGGTGGGTGCTGAATGACTCCCCAACACAGATCCTGCATGGTGATTTTTGTCAGTCTCGCAGAATGTGGGCGGATCTCATCGTGGAATAGCATCACTTTACACAGTCTTCCTGGGTGTTGTTCTTGGACTGTCTGCAAGACGTTTCATTTATTGACAATAAATGTCAGCAGTAATGGTTACACCTCAGGGATGTGATTTGTAGTGCACTGGTGCTGTTCCAACAGATGCAAAACATAATCTTTTGTGGATGCATCCAAGTCTTTGTGTGGGAAGTCGACGCTTTGTTTGGGCTCAGCAATTCCTTTCTTTTCCTTACGTTAGCATAAAGACACCATTTCATTTCTTGTCACCAGTAACAATACAGGATAGGAATCATTGCTACTGTTCACGAACCATTTGCTGATGAGCAAGTAGAGATGCACATATGGCCACCTTCTGATTTTTGGGATTTTGGCTTAGTGCATGCGGTACCCACACACCTTATATTGAAACCTTCCCCATTGCCTGGAAATGTCACACAGTGTTGGAATGGTCACAATTCATCACATTTGACAGTTCTCAATTACATGAGATGGATCATTGTGAATTAATGCATTTAAATGATCTTCATCAAACCCTGAAGGTCTTCCTGAATGTGGGAAGTCACTAATGACAAAATGATACTTCTTAAAATGGGAAAAACATTTTCTTGTGTGCTCTGTCCAGTGGCATTATCTTCATAAATGATGCAAGTGTTTCTGGTTGCCACCACTGCTGTCACCCCTTTGTCGAAATTGGACAGAAGAATATATTGGAAATGTTCTGATTTCTCAACTTGACACTCCATTTTCTAGCGTCCATGGCTCCACTCACTATCTCCAAATGAAAAAATGACAGTTGATAAATATACCTGAAGCAACTGGAATACCAACACACAAAACAAAAACTCTACAAACTGATGTATCAATCTAATACTTTCATTGATATCCATCTTATAACCTATTTCTATGACACTGATCTTCTAAGTCTTGTGCCATCTGTGTCAGAGTTACAATGTCACTAGGAAACCAAAAGAACTTGAATTCTGTTCCCAAATTTCTCCTTGGTTTCTTTTACAGTTTACTCAGACTAGAGACAGACTAACATAGTGGATGGACTAAAACACTCTCACTCCCTTCTCAACTACTGCAACCTGTTCATGTCCTAATACTCTCATAACTGCTGTCCGGATTCTGTACAAGTTTCACATAGTGTTTTCCTCTCTGTATTTTATCACAGCTACCTTCATAAGAGAAGTTTGTAGCACAACTTGACCAGAAGAAGGGATCGGTTGGTAGGACATGTTCTGAGGCATCAAGGGATCACCAATTTAGTATTGGAGGGTAGCGTGGAGGGTAAAAATCGTAGAGGATGACCAAGAGATGAATACACTAAGCAGATTCAGAAGGATGTAGGTTGCAGTAGGTACTGGGAGATGAAGAAGCTTGCACAGGATAGAGTAGCATGGAGAGCTGCATCAAACCAGTGTCAGGACTGAAGACCACAACAACAACCACCTTCATAATTAGGAGTAGTGTTTACCAATGAACATTGTCAAAAGCTTTCTCTAGTATGACTTAAAAACTGGTGGTTCAGTAATATTAACATACCAGGACATGCTTTCTTTCAACTTTGAATTATTACATTTTTGTTGAAGTCTGAGGAAATTTCGCCTGCCTCATGTATCTTATATACCAGGTGATATAGTCTTGCATTTTATCTCCTCTCAATCTTCTCAAAATGTCTGCGGGAATGATGTCTGCTTGAGGGAACTTGTTTCGACTAAGAGCTACGCCAAAGGCATCTAGCAGTAGCATACCTTCCATCTCATCTTCATCTACTTCATTTTCCCATTTCCACAATATTGTCTTTAAGAATCTCTTTCTTGTGTAGCTCTTCTGTGTATTCCTGTCTCTCAGCCATCTCTTCTTTGCTGAGTACTAGCTTGCCATCTCAGCTCCTGATATTCACACAACTGTTTCCATTTCTTTGAAGGTTTCTTTAATGTCCTACAGGTGGCATCTTTCTTTCTCCTAGTCATGCTTTATATTTCTCTCCTAGTCGATCCTGCTTTACCATTTTGAACTTCGCCTCAACCTTATTTTTTATCTGTCTGTATTCCCTTTTGCCTGTATTAGTTGCTACATTTTTATATTCTCAATTTTTGTCAGTTAAAATCAATATCTCTTGTTAGCCAAGGATTTTTATTGGGTCTTGTCATTTCATCTCATTGTTTCAGTGCTGCCTTCGCCATTTTATCTCCAATCTATCCATTATATTTGGCTTAATTTGAGGAGGGAGGAAGAAGTTAGTGTGTGCCATATCAGGAGAATAGGATTTGGGGGGGGGGGGGGTGTAAGGCAAAATTTGACAACCAAATGAACCAGCAACCAGCATGTGTGACTGTCCCATCCAGAATTAGTGTGGCATTTGTATGGAGCCAAAACACCCCCTTGGACAGCTTTCCTAGACACTCTGACTTGACAGCCTTCTGTATCCTGTCAGGAGATTTCAGTTGTATCTTACTCTGACAGTTTACCTCTTATGAACACAACCGGTTTGCACCACACTATAGCAGGTTCAACCAACATTGCTGTCAACCTGCTTGTGACAATCTGTTCTTCCACTTCTTAGGTAGTGAGGAGTCCAAGTTTCCATCATTTGCTTTGCCTTGCAGTCATAATGAACATTCGATGGTTAGGTGGTTAAATAGATCATCTGGATTGGTCTGACACAGCTGCTTGTGTTCAACAGGCTTTTTGAATTGGTGTGAGCAGCTGAGAAAACCAGTGGGTTCTAAATATCATGAAAGGTTTTGAAAACTGATCCGTGACTGAACTTCACCTATCACCATAAATGTGATACGCTAGACCTTTGAGCATCAGGTTGTTCACTTCTCTTACAATTCCACATTCTTCACTTCAGTCTTCATCATTCAGACATGTTTGACCAAGGCATCTGAACCACATAATTAGTGTGTCATGTGATAGTGAACTGATGCCATACAATTCATCAATTTAGCATCAACTGTTGCAGTGTTGTTCACCTTCACATGCAGGAAACTAATAATCAATTACTGCATGATACTCTTTTTCAACTATCCATAGCACTGTTTTGTTTTGGCTAATATAACTGTGTGCTATGGTATAGTGGCGTGGAAATTTCAATGTGTACTAGGGCTGCAGCTGTGTGCCTGCAAACAAACAAAAAATTAATGATGAAATATTGTTTTTCGAAGAGGTATTTAAAACTTTACAATTACCTTTTGTAAGTGCCATAAAATGTTTCATTTAGTTAGCCCATTTAAAAAAATCTATCTAATGTCCACATTTCTTATACATAATAACTGTATGGAATTTTTTCTGTATGGCTGTTACTGAGCATAGCCTCAGTGGGGATTAAACAATAAAGGTTTGGGACACAAAGTTCGCTTCACTGATTCAGTAAATTTTAACCCACATTTTTTCTCGCTATGAATACCACTTATTCTGTACTGACTGTAGAATGAGTAAAAAGAAAGAAGTGCCTACATATTCCAAAAATGGAATTAAGCCAGGTCTTTGAAGTTAATCCTTATAGTGTTGAATAGCTGTTAGAATACTGCACCACAATAGTAGATCAGGAAACACTCATGCTTGCAGTACTAAAAATTTACAGGCTGCCAGTAGAGAGTTTCTTAAGCTTCACAGAGTTGCAAGTGACAATTTTAATAAAGTTTTGCAGATTAAACTCAAGAATCATTGTTTGTGGAAACTTTAATGTTGATCTCTTGTCAGATGGTACTGATGGAGGACACCACTTGATGCTGGTTATGTCTAGTTATGTATAATTTGCTGTAGTGAAATTGTCCAATGGCCATAGACTGTTTGCAGACCCAAAAGCTGCAGTGAAACCAATAGTCAATGGTTTATCTGACTACAGTGGTCAAATATTAACAATACAATATACTGACCATTTAAGTACAGATCATAGAAGAAAAGTATCGTATAACAGAATCACCATCACAGGCTTGATCACAGTGTCTAAACAGAAATCATAATAAAAGTAAAGTGACACAGCATTTTTGGAAGGATTACATTTTAAGATAAAAACTTTCTGGAATTCTAATAAATAATAATTTTGTATGATGCTTCAGTTTCTCCCAGTGTATTTGTTGATCGAACAGTCCATGGGTGTACTACCAGTTCATAGTATCCAACAGGCACAATATTTCGGTGATCAAACATTTTGTCATTGTCTGGTGCTCTGATGAACTGAGCTCCTGAGGATGTGTGGCCGGCTAATATCCCCTGCCTCCATGAGCCGGTCCGTCTGTGGTCTGTGCCCACTCATCGGCGTTCGCAGATATGTCAGTGTTCATGATGGCTTTGATGTAAGTTCTCTCTCTGCCCTGATCGCCAAATCGTTTTGTTTGCTGAGAGTCTTCTTAGTTAAACTCAGTGCTGATTCGGAAGCCTTTGTAAGATTATAGCCACAATCTCGGTTGCTGAGATCATTCCTGGTACGAATTTCTGTGGCCTCTCTAATGATACTGTCCCAGTATTTGGAAGTCTGTGCCAAGTTCCTGGTAAACTCGTACTCCTTCGCATGATTCTCAGACAAATAGTGTGACTAGGGCCTCCCATCAGGTAGACCGTTCGCCAGGTGCAAGTCTTTCGATTTGACGCCACTTTGGCGACTTGTGTGTCAATGGGGATGAAATTATTATGATTAGGACAACACAACAGCAAGTCTCTGAGCGGAGAAAATGTCTGACCCAGCCGGAAATTGAACCCGGGCCCTTAGGATTGACATTCTGTCGCTCTGACTATTTAGCTACCGGGGGCGGACAGACAAATAGTGTTCTGCGACCACTGACTTGGTGGTATACGTCAGTCAAGTGTGCCTCTGGTGTTCTCAGCAATGATCTTAGAAGATGTGCACTGTCTGTCCAATATATGTCTTCCCACATTGACATGGAATCTGCTACATGCCAGTCTTCCTCCAACCAAGATTGTCTTTGACACTTCCCAATAATGCTCATGTTTTATTGGGCAGGCAAAAGATGGATTTGACTGATGCTTCTTCAATATGCGTCTGATTTTTCCTGACAGTGCCCCACTGTATGGTATAAAGGCAGTGGCTGCCTCTTCCTCTGTGGCTTCTTCCCCCTCCACAGATTGATTATACTGTTGTGGTGGGGCGGAAAACATGCCTAATCTGCCATTCTGGATACCCGTTTTTATTTTATTTTTCATTTCATTTTATTATTATTATTGTTATTATTTTAATACAATTCTGAGGTATTCCAGCTCCTGGACAAACTCTGTGCATCTGAAATGGTGTGTACCCTGTGTACTAGTGTTCATCTGTGGAGGGTGGTGGCAGCTCTCTGCATGCAAATACAAGTCAGTGTGCATTTTCTTCCAATACACAGCATGGCCCAGGGTGCCATCAGCTCTTCTCTTGACCATTACGTCCAGGAATGGCGATCTTCCTTCTGCTTGAGTCTCCATATTGAATTTGAGGTTGGGATGTATGGAGTTCAAATGTGTAGGGAAGTCAAGGAGTTTGCCCATTTCATGGGGCCAGATGACAAATGTCTCATCCACATAACAGAAAAAAACACGTGGGTTTCCATTTGGATGATGCCAGGGCTTCCTCCTCAAAGTACTCCATATACAAATTATCAACTACAGACGAGAGTGGGCTGTCCATTGCGACCTCTTCCATTTGTTTGTAGTATTCTCCATTAAATGGAAAGTACCTGGAGGTCAGGACATGCCTGAAAAGTTCAGTGGTCTTCTCATCAAATTTCTGACCAATAAGCTCTAGTGACTCCTGTAGAGGTACCATGGTGATTAATGAAACAGCGTTAAAACTCACCAGGACATCTGAGTCTTTCACTCTGAAGTTGGCGAGGCATTTTACAAAATCCACAGAACTGTGAATAATATGCATACAATTACCCACATAGGGCTTAGTATTTCCATTGGGTATTTTGCCAGCAAATATTTAGGTGCCCTAATGTTGCTGACAATGGAGCACACTAGCACCCCATCTTTGTGGACTACAGGGAGTCTATAAAGACCTGGGGGTAACAGTTTCTTGGCAGCATCCTGTGGTAAATCCACATCCTGAAGAAGAGGCCTAGTCTTGTTCTCCATCTTCTTTGTGGGGTCAGTGTTGATGTCATTTTGTTAATCACCAGGGTACCTCTACGAGACTCACTAGAGCTTATTCGTCAGAAATTTGACGAGAAGACCATCGACCTTTTCAGGCGTGTGCTGACCTCCACAAATTTTCTGTTTAATGGAGAATACTACGAACAGATGGAAGGAGTTGCAAAGGGCAGCTCACTCTCACCTGTGGTCATGAATTTGTATATGGAATACTTAGAGGAGAAAACAGTGGCATCATCCAAATGCAAACCCAAGGTTTTTTTTCCATTATGTGGCTGACATGTTTGGCATTTAGTCCCATGGACAAACTCTTTGACTTCCTTACACAGTTGAACTCCATACATCCCAACATCAAAGATGTTGGAGACTGAAGCAGAAGGAAGATTAAGATTCCTAAATGTAATGGTCAAGAGAAGAGCTGATGACACAGTCGGCCACAGTGTATATCTGAAGAAAGCAAACATTGACGTGTATTTGCATTCAGAGAGCTGTCATCACCGTTCACTGAGGAATGGGCTACTAAAAACAGTAGTACACAGGGTGAATATCATTTCAAATGCAGAGAGTATGGCCCATGAACTGGAACACCTTAGAACTGTGTTCTGAACAAATGGGTACTCAGAATGGCAGATTATGCACGCTGTCCACCCCACCACAACAGCACAATCTGAGGAAACAGAAGAAGCCATGGAGGAAGAGGCAGCCCATACCTTTATATCGTACACTGGCACACTATCAGGAAAAATTGGGCACATATTGAAGAAGCACTGAGTAAAAACTGTCTTTTGCCCGCCCAATAAAACACGAGCATTATTGGGGAGCGTCAAAGGTGATATCGGTTTGCAAAAGATCAGCATATACCAGATTCCATGTCAATGTGGGAAGACATATATTGGACAGACACTGCCAAAGATCATTGTTGAGACACGAGAGGCACAATCAACTGATGTATCCCAACAAGTCAGCGGTCGCCGAGTGCTGTTTGTCTGAGAATCATGCAAAGGAGTATGAATGTACCAGTATCTTGGCACAGACTTCCAAATACTGGGACAGCATCATTAGACAGGCCATAGGAATTCATACAAGGAATGATCTCATCAACTGAGATTGTGGCTATAATCTTAGCAAGGCTTGGGAACCAGCACCAAGTTTAATTAAGAAGACTATAAGCAAACAAAACAATCTGCGACCAGGCAGAGAGAGAACTTACATCAACGCCATCACAGTCGCCGATGCTAGTGTCACTGTGATTGCCGGCCTCAGGAGAGCACCACAGATGGAGCAGCTTGTGGGGGCATGGGATATTAGTCGACCGTACATCCTCAGAAGCTCAAGTTGTCAGCACATCTGATGATGGCCACTTGTTTGATCACGGAAATATTTTGCCCATTGGGCGCTAGGAACCGGCAGTGCACCTGTGGACTGTTGGATCAATAATTTTGCATAAAAATAACTTTATAATTACACAGTTTTCAGGAAAAAAAACTAGATCATATTCATGCTGTCTTTCAAATGATGTGTCAATTTTAAAACAAACTGTTACTAGCAGGGTCAAATTTTTGAAGTGTATGTGGTTTTTATGAATAGTACATTTTGAATATTTCTTTAATAATGTATTTCTGTTTACATATTTATCAGCTGCCTGTAACCTATACATGGAATAATAAAGTTTTGAAAAATACAGCATAGATAGGAATTTGTAGATTTTACTTAAATATGTATGGTATATGTAGGCTATTGCATTTGTAAAAGAGAACAGAAAAGAAAAAAAAAGTTTGTTTAAGTAAGGAGCAGTATTACAGCAAGTGGAACCATTTCATCCTGCTATGTTTCAATCTCCTTAAATTAAAGTATTTGTGATAGGAATTCTGAGGTAGGCAAGGATTTAAACGCCATGGTTGGTGGTGTTTCTAGGAGCATATTAAATTTTCTCCTGACTTGAGGGGAACTATCATTGTACTCAATTTATAAATCATGGCATATTTATTGATAGACTTAAGATATGCTGTAGTAACAACTACCTATAAAACTGCAGATAAAATGTCACTTCTCATTACAGATCTATTTAGCTTCTTGCAGTATTTTCAAAATGGTTTGAGAATCTGCACTATGATAGAATATTGATGCATTTATTTGAGCAAGACTTGTTAACTTCTTTGCAGTTTGACCTTTGTAAAGGATTCTCCACAAAAAAATCAATATGTGACCTCAGAAACAAAGTCCTGACAGAGCTATACAAGAGAAATTATCCTACTGGTCCATTTTGCGACCTTGCCAAAGTCTTTTCTTTGACAAACTAAACTGTTGTGACTTTATTGGCATTTCTCTTGCATTGATGGAGTATTACCTTCATAACAGATACAGAGGATTTTATTGACAGACTGTGCTGCAGCCATGAAATAGTACATAACATGTGGGGTCCCACAATGATCAGTACTGGGCTCTCTCTTGGTCTTAACCTATACAAGTGATCTTCCAATGACTTTTTAAATAGTGGTTCATAAATTACAATCTTTGCTGATGACACAAGCATGCTAATCAATGATCCAAACTTAATCTCGCCAGGCACAGCTCAGATTATAGCTAAAAATGCTACAACTGAATCACAGCAATCATTTAAGATCTTAATTTTACAAAGGCTCTTACTCTGTTATTTCAAAAAAACAATAATGGCTTGTTAGCACCAGAAATAGACATTGTCATACACTAAATGAAATGTACTGTGTGAAATTTCTTGAAGCACAATTGGGTTAAAAGTTAAAAAAGAGTCAACAGATAGACTGACTGTAAAGCTACCTGACAAGTAGAAGTGTGCTGTGAAGTCACCTCTTTTGTTACAACTGTGGGTAATTATTTTATCTGAAAAAAGTAATGTTACCAGATAAATATTAAGTTATAAATAGGAGTTAAGAAACAGCCCTTTAGTTTAATTGAGGAGGCAGCAGCTTTTTGTAAAGTATTAGCTTGCTTTCTAATTACGTGATTAAATGTACCTGGGATAAGCATGAATAATGTTCAGCATTATATTGATAGTTTCTTCTTAATATGATATATTGTTTGCTTGACTCTTGTTAATGTATGCATTGACTCATTTTGTATACTTGAAGTTTCTCCTTGATGGGCTCTCTCTCTCTCTCTCTCTCTCTCTCTCTCTCTCTCTCTCTCTCTCTCTCTCTCTCTCTCTCTCTCCAGTATCCTGCTTTTCACAAATGAGTATAAAAGTGTTGTTTCTGCAATATCTATTACTGTTTCCACTGTTTATGCCATAACTATGCTAAGAGTTAGATTCCATATTATGTATAGGACCTCCTATGAACTGTGTGTCTTAATTAACATAATGTAAAATATGAAGAATATTTCGCTAGATATAAGATGGTGTCTAAATTAGAGTCAATATTGTTAATTCTCTTGAATTCACTCTGCAGTGGAATTTCATTTACCTGTTCTTTGTAATGTTTGTCATTTGTCTCTTACTGCTACTTCTCAAAGATGAAATTGAAGCTGTGGAATGGATTGAACGTGCGACAGAAATAAGATAAGTTTTGACATTCTTAAACAGCGTTTGATGCATGACCTCATACACATTATCACAGTGATATTGCTTGATAAGCAAGACTTCAGCTCAATAAATCCATATGTTCGTAAACAAGTGTTACTGGTAACTGAGCTGTTGAATGGCAATGATTATGAACACTACTACTGCTACCACTACCTCACCAGAGAAGATACCCATGTGCTGTCAAGCAATGTCCTATTGAGAGGCAAGTTATAACTACTTCAGCTTCCCCCAGTGACTGAAAGGAGCTGTATGGCAGTTGTGTTGTTGGGTTAACTGACTGTAGGCACCTCTATCTAGCCAAACTTTCTTAAGGTGTAATACCAATGGTATACAGACTGATACCCATAATTCATGTAGGACTGTACAAAACTGGAACAGCTGTACTCTGCCTTCTTCCCAGTACCTGTTGTCTGTGCATCTTAATGTGTTTAGTGGCTTGGGTTATCTTAAACAGTTGTGTGTGATAACCACTTCATAATCCCCATATAAGACACTGGAACTTCACTGAATCTGGATGGCTTACAACAGTATCACTCAGAAACATAAGTTACTTCATCTTTTATTACAGCCCAATGTCACACTTATTTACACTGATTACTGATTTTGTTGCTAAGTAACTTCAGGTCTAATGACTGTACTGAATGATGATTCAGTGATAATTGTGGTTTTCTCCTGTTGATAGTGTGTGAAGGATTAAAAACACAGTAAGAGTGTTAGAGCATTTCTGTTTTTTTAGTCAGTGTCAAAGTACTTTCAGAGTAGCTGTTTTGTTTAATGGGTAACACAAACTGAGATTACTTATTTTATGTTGCCTCTCTTTTGAACAATTTAGACCATGCTGAGCCCAGTTTGTAAATGGAGTTATTTATTTCATTTCTGGTGGTTGTGGAGTGCTTTACTGTACATACTGAATACTATGCCTGTAACCATGACTATGTAAAACTTCAACAAGAGACAACCAGATCAGTCAGCAATTTTTTTTTTTTTTTACTTACTCTAACTGTTAATGAACTGTACTTCTATAATCAGGAAGTGTGATTGCTATGCAACAATCTGTTGGTTAAGGGGAAATTCTATAGTGTCCTATGGGACATGACTAAGCTGCCTTGTGTCACTCAGCATACTTTAAATGTGGCTGTGTTGTTGTTATCAGATTACTCATGACCTGGTCAACCACAATTCATTTGCACTTCCTTTTACTTTGTTTCTTGAAGTAGAATTTGCCACTGCAACACTTCTGGAACTGCACTCAAGATGACAGACTTACCTTGCCCAGCTAAATAAAAGAAGGAATGAGTGCTATCACAGGAATTTTGTCTGTAATGAAATATGTTCTTGCAGTCTTGAATAGTGATGTCTTTCCTTCTGTAGTTCCAGGTTTACTGCTCATTATCTCTTGCCATGAAAATAAATGTAGGCAAGTGAATGACATTATAGATGCATAGAAAATCTCATATAAAGATGTGAAACAAATACTAACAAAGAGACAGAGGGGCTGGCCAGTACTTACCTCAGCTCAGTACAGCCGATAGATACACATAAAACAGAACCGAAAATTTACATTCCTAGCTTTCGGAACAAATGTTCCTTCATCAGGGAGGAGAGAGGGGAAAGAAAGGGAAGAAGGGAAAGGAGATTCAGTTACTCACAACCCAGGCTATGAAGCAACAGGGAAAGGAAAATAGGTGGGTAGCAAGGATGGAGGCATGGTTGTCAGAGGGAAGCCAAAGATATTCTACTGTAAGTACTGTGCCAGCTTCAAACCAAAGAGGATGCATACAGAAGTAAAGAGGTATATAGTATAAAGATAAACACAACTATGTAGGATGAAAAGATGCGTGAATGGCTAAAGAGGAAAGGGAAAGAGGAGAAGACTGAAGAGTAAATGGGAGTGAGGTTGTTTAACGTAGGTTCAATCCAGGGGGATGGCGGGATGAAAGGATGTGTTGGAGTGCAAGTTCCCATCTCCGCAGTTCAGAGGGACTGGTGTTGGGTGGGAGAAGCCAAATGGCACATACGGTGTAGCAGGTTCCTAGGTCCCTAGAATTATGCTGGAGGGCATGCTCCGCTACTGGGTATTGGGCATCTCCTAGGCGGACAGTTCGTCTGTGTCCATTCATGCGCTCAGCCAGTTTAGTTGTTGTCATCCCGATGTAAAAGGCTGTGCAGTGCAGGCATGTCAGTTGATAAATGACATGTGTAGTTTCACACGTGGCCCTGCCTTGAATTGTGTATGTTTTACCAGTAGCGGGGCTGGAGTAGGTGGTTGTGGGGGGATGCATGGGGCAGGTTTTGCAGCGGGGTCGGTTACAGGGGTAGGAACCGCTGGGTAGAGAAGGTAGTCTGGGAATATTGTAGGGTTTAACAAGGATGTTACGGAGGTTAGGGGGGCGACGAAAGGCAACTCTGGGTGGTGTGGGGAGAATTTTGTCAAGGGATGATCTCATTTCAGGGGTTGACTTGAGAAAGTCATATCCCTGGCGGAGTAATTTGTTGATGTTTTCGAGGCCAGGATAATATTGGGTGACAATGGGGATGCTTCTGTGTGGTCTGGGGGTAGGAACATATCTGTTTGTGGACAAGGTCTGCAGGATAGTTGCGGGAGAGGAAAGCACTGGTCAGGTTATTGGTGTAATTGTTGAGGGATTCATCACTGGAGCAGATGCGTTTGCCACGAATACCTAGGCTGTAGGGAAGGGAGCGTTTGATGTGGAATGGATGGCAGCTATCAAAGTGAAGGTACTGTTGTTTGTTTGTGGGTTTGATATGGACAGAGGTGTGGATGTGAGCTTCAACAAGATGAAGGTCAACATCCAGGAAGGTGGCTTGGGTTTTGGAGAAGGACCAGGTGAAATTCAGATTCGAAAAGGAGTTGAGGTTATGGAGGAAATTAAGGAGTGTTTCTTCACCATGAGTCCAGACCACAAAGATGTCATCTATAAACCTATACCAGACCAGGGGAAGCAGCTGTTGGGTCTTCAGGAAAGCCTCCTCCATGCAGCCCATGAAGAGGTTGGCATAGGACGGAGCCATCCTGGTTCCCATGGCCGTTCCCCTGATTTGTTTGTAGGTCTGGCCTTCAAAAGTGAAGTAGTTATGTAGTTATGTAGTTATAACTACTTCACTTTTGAAGGCCAGACCTACAAACAAATCAGGGGAACGGCCATGGGAACCAGGATGGCTCCGTCCTATGCCAACCTCTTCATGGGCTGCATGGAGGAGGCTTTCCTGAAGACCCAACAGCTGCTTCCCCTGGCCTGGTATAGGTTTATAGATGACATCTTTGTGGTCTGGACTCATGGTGAAGAAACACTCCTTAATTTCCTCCATAACCTCAACTCCTTTTCGAATCTGAATTTCACCTGGTCCTTCTCCAAAACCCAAGCCACCTTCCTGGATGTTGACCTTCATCTTGTTGAAGCTCACATCCACACCTCTGTCCATATCAAACCCACAAACAAACAACAGTACCTTCACTTTGATAGCTGCCATCCATTCCACATCAAACGCTCCCTTCCCTACAGCCTAGGTATTCGTGGCAAACGCATCTGCTCCAGTGATGAATCCCTCAACAATTACACCAATAACCTGACCAGTGCTTTCCTCTCCCGCAACTATCCTGCAGACCTTGTCCACAAACAGATATGTTCCTACCCCCAGACCACACAGAAGCATCCCCATTGTCACCCAATATTATCCTGGCCTCGAAAACATCAACAAATTACTCCGCCAGGGATATGACTTTCTCAAGTCAACCCCTGAAATGAGATCATCCCTTGACAAAATTCTCCCCACACCACCCAGAGTTGCCTTTCGTCGCCCCCCTAACCTCCGTAACATCCTTGTTAAACCCTACAATATTCCCAGACTACCTTCTCTACCCAGCGGTTCCTACCCCTGTAACCGACCCCGCTGCAAAACCTGCCCCATGCATCCCCCCACAACCACCTACTCCAGCCCCGCTACTGGTAAAACATACACAATTCAAGGCAGGGCCACGTGTGAAACTACACATGTCATTTATCAACTGACATGCCTGCACTGCACAGCCTTTTACATCGGGATGACAACAACTAAACTGGCTGAGCGCATGAATGGACACAGACGAACTGTCCGCCTAGGAGATGCCCAATACCCAGTAGCGGAGCATGCCCTCCAGCATAATTCTAGGGACCTAGGAACCTGCTACACCGTATGTGCCATTTGGCTTCTCCCACCCAACACCAGTCCCTCTGAACTGCGGAGATGGGAACTTGCACTCCAACACATCCTTTCATCCCGCCATCCCCCTGGATTGAACCTACGTTAAACAACCTCACTCCCATTTACTCTTCAGTCTTCTCCTCTTTCCCTTTCCTCTTTAGCCATTCACGCATCTTTTCATCCTACATAGTTGTGTTTATCTTTATACTATATACCTCTTTACTTCTGTATGCATCCTCTTTGGTTTGAAGCTGGCACAGTACTTACAGTAGAATATCTTTGGCTACCCTCTGACAACCATGCCTCCATCCTTGCTACCCACCTATTTTCCTTTCCCTGTTGCTTCATAGCCTGGGTTGTGAGTAACTGAATCTCCTTTCCCTTCTTCCCTTTCTTTCCCCTCTCTCCTCCCTGATGAAGGAACATTTGTTCCGAAAGCTAGGAATGTAAATTTTCGGTTCTGTTTTATGTGTATCTATCGGCTGTACTGAGCTGAGGTAAGTACTGGCCAGCCCCTCTGTCTCTTTGTTATTATAGATGCATATTATTTTTACTGAATAATGTATTTTTTCACTTCATTGCCTGCTTGATAGTAAACTTTTAAGTTTTGATCTCTAAATTTGTATGCTTGCCAAACTTGATTACTTGCCCAAATACATAATGATTAGCTATAACAGTGCTGGGACATGAAATTAATCTTTCTCTAAAATTTTATTAATGCGGTAATAACTGCTATCAAGACAAGAAATATGTTACAGGCATAATCCTTGATCTTGAAAAGGCATTTGACTCTGTCAGTATATCAATACTCTTAAAGAAATTATGTAACAGGGCATCCAGAGGCATTGTTCATGATCAAATAACATCTTATCTAACTAAGAGAAGCGAATTTGTACTATTAAAATTGGCAAGTGGCATACACAGATCTAACTTTACTGATATGAAATATGGATTACCCTAGAGCTTGCTACTGGGACTCTTCCTTTTCTTGATTTATGTGAATGACCAAAGTTGAAGGTAATTTTGTGTGCTGATTATACCTCTATTACGCGCAAGCATAAAGCTCATGAGCAGTTACAAATATCGGGCAACTCTATTACAAATGAAATAGTTCTGTACTTCAGTGAAACATTCCTCAGTATCAGCACCAAGAAAACAGCGGTACTTGATTTTAACTCCACAAGGCAGGCAGCTATTGAAATAAAATTGCTTTACCGTTAAAGAGAACTATGTAAAACTCTGGGAATAACATTACAAGATACATTTCAGTCAGGTATGCATGGTCACTGTTTGACAAGCAAACTGGCTTGAATACATACTAAGGAAACAAAAGTCATGAATACCTCCTAATATCGTGTTGTACGTCCTTTCACCCAGCATAGTGCACCAACTCTATGGGCCATAGACTTGACAAATTGTTGGAAGTCCCTTGCAGAAATATTCAGCCAAGCTGCCTCTATAGCTATCCATAATTTCGCAGGTGTTGCTGGAGTAGGATTTTGTGCACAAACTGGCCTCTTGATTATGTCCCATAAATGTTTGATGGGATTAAAGTCAGATTGTCTGGGTGGCCATATCATTCATTTGAATTGTCCAGAATGTTCTTCAAACCAAACACAAACAATTGTGGCCCAATGAGATGGTGCATTATCATCCATAAAAATTCCATCATTGTTTGGGAACATGAAGCCCATGAGTGGCTGCAAATGGTCTCCAAGTAGCCGAACATAACAATTTCCAGTCAATGATGGGTTCAGTTTGACCATAGGATCCAGTGCATTCGATTAGGGATACATCATCAGCCTGCTAGTGCCTTGTTGACAATTTGGGTCCATGGCTTTGTGGGGTATGCACCACACTCAAATCCTACAATCAGTTCTTACCAACTGAAATCTGGACTCATCTGACTAAACACGGTCATCTTGTGTCCAGCCGATATGCTCAGAAGGCCAGGTGACACGCTGCAGGCGATGTGCTGTTAGCAAAGGCACTTGTATTAGTCATCTGCTGCCGTAGCTCATTAACACCAAATTTTGCCACGCTGTCCTAATGGATATGTTTGACGTATGTCCCATATTGATTTCTACCATTATTTCATGCAATGTTGCTTGTCTGTTAGCACCGACGACTATGCAGCCACAGTTGCTCTTGGTCATTAAGTGACGGGATCTGGCTGTGGTGAGAGGTAATGCCTGAAATTTGGTATTCTCAGCACACTCTTGACATTGTGGATCTCAGAATATTGAATTACATAATGATTTCCAAAATGGAATGTCCCATGTGTCTGGCTCCAACTACCATTCCACGTCCAGAGCCTGTTAATTCCTGTCGTATGGCCATAATCACTTCAGAAGCCTTTTGACATTAATCATCTGAATACAAATGACACCTCTACTGATTTTCTGCCCTTTTATACCGTATTTACTCAAATCTAAGCCGCACTCGAATCTAAGCCGCACCTGAAATATGAGACTCGAAATAAGGGAAAAAAAAATTCCCAAATCTAAGCCGCACCTGAAATTTGAGACTCGAAATTCAAGGGGAGAGAAAAGTTTTAGGCCGCACCTCCAAATCGAAACAAAGTTGGTCCATTGCAATATGAGACACAATTTAGGTCGAATGAATGACGATACAGCTACAGTAGTTTGGTTCGAGTCGAAAGCTTAGCAGTTAAGCTTTACCAGGTAGCCATTGCTATGCGTCAGGCGCTCCGTCCGTATTTATACGGATACCCTTCCTTTTTCACGTGCTTCGTCTGGTTTGAATCGATTGCTTATTTTGCTTTGATCTGATAAGTGCCGTTTTCAATGTTATAGGTGTTTACGTCAGTCACTCTAAGCTGAAAATGCATTACTATACTGTGTCATGCATTGTTTGTCGCATTCTGATAGTGCGTGTTTACGGCCGGCCTGTCGCTGCTCGCGGCATGGCTTGCTTTTTGTGCGCGCTACCGCCGCCTACAATTAAAAAAAGAGAGGAATCGTCACATTAGCGAAACAATGGCAAGAGACTGCTATTTGTTGTTACTTACACTGCTGCTTTCTTTGATAATGATCAACAAGAACCAAATAATAGACTGCGTATGATATAACATGTTCTGAACGAGAGTTTGGCGAAAATTTTTCTCCGTTTGAAAATCTTTGCGGCCGCTTCTTTAGTACATCAAATTCTGCACAGAAATTAGTCATCTTAGATTTAAAAATCTAGTCAGTTGCCCTGCTTCATTTCTGACTATATCACTATTAGGCATAAGAGTAATACGAATATAAACATGACACGATACGTATATTCTTCCACGTTTGCTGTTGTCTCACTCTAGTTTCGTAGTTTATTTGGCAGACAGGATTTAAATGAGATAGAAGCAAACACGAAAGAATACATGGCAAAATGTTTATATTCGTATTATTCTTGTGGTGAAGAGAGTACTGCATGTGATTCACATTTCATCAGGTTCCTATTAGCAACCATCTCTTCTCACAGGTAGGAAAAAATTCAGAACGTAGAGTTGGCCATATTGACAAAAATCCCAGTATTACCAGTCGGATTTTCGTAGTACATTGAAATTCGAAGATGAACAATACGGAATTTTGTATTTACTTCGTTGGATAATGTATGAAAATGCAGTGGTCGAAACTCGGGCGGAGAAAAATGCTCGTCTTCCAATTTTATTTTTTTTTTAATATTATTTACTGACGCAGAGGTTTTGGCGCCAGTATTTATCTTTGTGCCTACAAAGGATGCCTGTGTAGTGCTACATATATTCGACGGCAGAAGTTAGTTGTGGCGGCACCTATCAACATTTTTCAGAACTTCCGCTTGCTTTGCACTCGATTCTAAGCCGCAGGCGGTTTTTTGGATTACAAAAACCGGAAAAAAAGTGCGGCTTAGATTCGAGTAAATACCGTAACTTGTGTACACAATACTATCGCCATCAGTAAATGTACATTTCACTATCCCATGACTTTTGTCACCTCATTGTATATTTGTAATAAATATTACGCTTAGCAAATACTACAATTATACCCATGTACTGTGGACTGCTTATCATGTACTGATCCCATGTACAAACTATGGAATAGAAGTAGAGGATGCCACAAGCAAATCTTTACAAGCTTTCAAAGTTACAGATAAGTGCTGCAAGAATAATTTGTGG
This sequence comes from Schistocerca cancellata, assembly GCF_023864275.1. Lineage (NCBI taxonomy): Eukaryota > Metazoa > Arthropoda > Insecta > Orthoptera > Acrididae > Schistocerca > Schistocerca cancellata. The sequence goes on from NC_064630.1 coordinate 151,620,093, forward strand.
TGCAAAACGGAGACTCATGCTGTAGTCTATGCCAAACATTTGGTATATTAACCACTATAAATATGCATATTTTTAAATTGATCATGATGGCCCAAGCACTTAAAACAAAATGTAAACTCTGACCTGGACAAACACAAAACTACAAGCAAGGATCAGTTTCATCTCATAAACAATAAAACTACACGATATCAAAGAAACCCACTGTACGCAGGACTGTGCAGGGTGGATTGCCAGACTAATAGGAAAAGTTTATCAGTGATTAAAATTCTTTTGTTTTTCCAGTTTTTCATTCTGATACAGCATATATGTGTTTCACTGTAAGGTTGTGCTTAGACTTAGGCTAGTGCTCACCGGATTTCACTGGATCTTACTGCCTGTCCACACTCAGACCATAGCAGTGAGTACTGCTGACTGACTAGCCATGCATTGTGAAGTGTTCTCCAGCAGTCAGTCAGAGGGCTGTGAAAGATCACGTGGGGGATGCAGAACAGACTAATGAGAATGCACTGGCACCACTGGGACACCCTCTTGCTAGCCGGCCCTCGACCCAACTACATGTATCTCCCTTCTTCTCCTTATTTGAGCATCATTCCCTACCAATATGGCTGTCAGTGGCCTCCCACTAACTGCAGCTTTATGCCTGTATCCCTTAGGCTAGATTTACTGGAATAAATCTCCAGTCAATTTTTTATGTCTTTGTTCTTATTTAACTGAAATTCTTTCTCTCATTCATACATTGACATCGTGCCTTCGTGCCTTCCTTACGCCAACAGCAAATACACACAGCTATACAATGTTGCTATGATGAAAGCACTTGACCCCCAGAGAATCTGCTACCATTCCAGATTAGGCAGTGATGACCACCATGTTCCACATTAATTGCTTCATGTTTAGCTTTCCATGAACAATTTCTTCCTCTTTAGCTGTTCTGTTGTTATTGTCCTATCTTACACAAAAAAAAAACAGGGAAAGCCTATTATTTGGAACATAAAGAGTATACATTATTAAGTAATGATTATAAGCTCTATTCCAGTGCACGATAAAGTAATGTTGCAATTATTGTATGAGGGATTTTCTACCTTTTCTTTGTCATTTATGAACAATGGTATGGGGAACTGTCTTCTTTATTTCTTCCATCCTAAAATAGTCATTCCTATCTTTTACTTTTCACTTCTATCCTCAGTGTTCTCCAACAGGGGTACCAGTTCTGTCTTTCCTCTTTGTATATTCGTATGTTTCTATCACAGAAATGCTTCCTTATTGTGGTAAATACAGTCTGTTTTCACAGATAGAGTCGAGAGCTGGCCCATTTATTTTATCTAGAGGAGAAATGAACACCCAAAATGCAAAGACGGCAATGTATGTGTACAGTATCTGTCCAAGGAATGTGGTGTAAGTTATAATCTTACCCTCCCACTCATTACCAGTAAATATTTAAACTCTTTAAAAAATTGATTTGTTTCAAAAGCGTTGAGAGGCATAAGATGTACAAATAACTTTTTTATTTATCTTCTTTTTCTCATTGTTGGCTGCAGTTCGCCACGTCTAGTGGTATATTCTTGAGGCTGGAATTTTTGACTTTGTGGGTTCCAGATGACTAGATAAATTTTAAGTAAGACTGTTACGTGATTTCTGATTGCACTTGTTGTTTGTTATTATGTCACATTCTTCTATATTACCCTGACTGTACAATTTTCACTTCCATAAAACAGAAATTTACGTTGTTATTGCCAAACATAAAAACATGTCCGATTGCATAGGAGGCATGCCCGCTACCAACTACTACATTCTGCGGTACTAACAATATTGCAAAGAGTTTACAAACTTTCTTGACAAAAGAAGAGTCTTCACCAAGTCAACTGCCGACTTGTTGGGGTACATTAGTCGAGTTTGTCTCTGATGTTCTCAGCAACGATCTTTGATGGTGCACACTGTGTCTCCAATGTAAGTCTTCCCACACTCACAGGGAATCTGGTATATGCTGGCCTTCCGCAAACTGAGATCATCTTTGACACTTCCCAATAATGCTCGTGTTTTATTGGGCAGTCAAAAGACAGTTCCTACTCGATGTTTCCTCAATATTCGTCCTATTTTCCCTGATAGTGCGCCAGTATATGGTATATAGTCGGTGGCTATCTCTTCCTCCGTGACTTCGTCCATCTCCACACGCTGTACTATAGAGGTGGGACAGCCATTAGAGACCTGAGACAGAGCCCTAAGATTGTTGTCTTTTCTATGAGCAAACAGGAAGAGTCGCAATGGGGAGCCCACTTTCGCTTGTGGTTGCGAATTACTATATGGAGTATTTCGAGGAGGAAGCTTTGGCGTCATACAAATGGAAACCAACTTTGTTTTCTATGTTACGTTGATGACACATTCGTGATATGGCACCATGGAAGGGACAAGCTCCTAGACTTCTTTACACACCTGAACTCCATACATCCAAACATCAAATTCACTATGGAGACTGAAGTAGAAGGAAGTTTACCATTCCTGGACGTCATGGTCAAAAGAAGAGCGGATGGCACCCTGGGCCAAGGGGTATACAGGAAGAAAATGCACAGCGACCTGTATTTGCATGCAAATAGCTGCCACCACCCTTCACAGAGGAATGGGGTACTAAAAACACTGGTGCACAGGGCACACACCATATCGGATGCAGAGTGTCTGCCCCATGAGCTGGAACACCTCAAAACTGTATTTCAGAAAAACAGGTACTCAGAATGGCAGATCAGACGCGCTCTCCACCCCACCTCTACAGTACAGCATGTAGAGATGGACGAAGTCGCAGAGGAAGAGATAGCCACCGACTATATACCATATACTGGCGCACTATCAGGGAAAATAGGTCGAATATTGAGGAAACACCGAGTAGGAACTGTCGTTTGCCCACCCAACAAAACACGAGCATTATTGGGAAATGTCAAAGACGATCTTGGTTTGCAGAAGGCTGGCATATACAAGATTCCCTGTGAGTGTGGGAAGACTTACATTGGACAGACAGTGCGCACCATCAAAGATTGTTGCCGAGAACATCAGAGGCACACTCTGCTTATGTACCCCAACAAGTGAGCAGTCGCAGAGCACTGTTTATACAAAAATCACGAAATGGACTACCAACATACCAGGGTCTTGGCACAGACATCTAAATACTGGGACAGCGTCGTTAGAGAAGTTATCGAAATTCGTATCAGGGACGGACTCATCAACAGAGATTGCGGCTATAACCTCAGCAAGGCATGGGAACCAGCACTGAGTCTAATTAAAAAGAGGCTCAGCAAAGAAAACGAACGAGCAACCAGGGCGGATAAGGCAGTTACGCCACCACAGACACCGATGTTAGCCTCTCAGCAACTGCCAACGCACGGCCGCGGGTGCGGACCGCGGTGAGAATGCCTCGCGGGGGAAGGGGATTTAGGATAGCCGCCCGCCCTCAGGAGCTCAGTTCATCAGCGCACCTGACGATGGCGACATGTCTGATCACCGAAATATTGTGCCCGTTGGACACTATGGACTGGCAGTACACCCGTGGACTCTTCAATCATCAATAACACTGTTTTCTGACCAAGAGAAGAAATCATTAGTACATAGTACATCAAAATTCTCATTACTCGCACATTCTGGTTTTTGATTAGCACCTACATCACTATACTTAAACATAGTATCCCAAAACTTTTGGTCAAAACATAAATGAGAAATCTGATATTACTTCTGTTCAACTTCAGATACCTGTGCCACATTATAAACAGTTATTATTGTGTAGTTGCAAGTGTAAACAAGGGGGGGGGGGGGAGGGTCATGTACTTCTTGTGTTTCCTTGCCCCAAAACTGTGGGCCTTCATTGAGGCAGACATCTGTTTCCCGAGTAGTTACCTCTATGATTGTTTCTCCTATTAAATTGTCCAAGGTTATCCCCATTATTCCTATTGTGCTGATGTTCAAAATTTCTGTATCTATTACCATGTTGACCCTGATAGAATTTACAATTATCTCTGTTTCTGCAGTTATTACCATTGTGATCTCTCTCATTTTGATTGTTATGGTACTTGCTTCTTCCTAGTGCTCTATCCAGCCTGTCAACATATTGTAAAAACTGTTCAAGACAATCGTCAGGTCTGTTTACTAAACCTTTCTGGTAATCTCCTTTTGAGTGTAGCAATCAATGTAATTTCACCAAATGGTTTGTCAAGGTGTGTTAATTTCTTAAGCTGTTTCTTAGAAAACTCTTTCAGATTACCGTCCCTATTCCTATAATCAGGACCATTCAAAAATTCATTTTTAATCTTCCCTTGTTCAGCCTCTGACCAAAATTTATTTAAAAACTTTTTTCAAAACTTTGATACGTTTCCCACTGACTTAAATTAAGATTTACCCAAGACAGAGTTTCGTCTTCAAGACATCTCTTAACAAATTTGTTTTTTTGATCGTCACTCATGCCTGACACAAAACTATCTCTACAGTGATGCAGAAAATCCTACAGGATGTAAACTGTCAGATGGAAAAATTTTGATAGGAATGTTGGACCACACGATACCATCATTTGAATACAGATTTTTGTGAATACAATTTTCCTGAAGTGCTGAAATTTTTTGGTCTAAAAAATTTACATTTGTTAGCATACTTTTTAAACATTTAAATTTTTTTGATCTAAACTACTAAAGTTCTGTTCCATTTTTTCTGCTACAGCCTTCTGTTCAACTCAGATGTCATTAACATTCTTCTTCTGTCGTGCAGATTGGGCAACTGACTCATTTTCCGAAAAAGTAAATTTATTTTGTAATACATCGAGTTTTTCATTCATACTTTTTAATCCGTCTGACAACCCATTTTGTAGCTCCGAAACCTGATTACTAAGTTGGTCTATTTGGTATTGTATCCTGTCCATTTTACTATTGTTTTCAGTTCATATTTCCATTAACTGATCATTGACTGCACTAAAGTTGCTATTGTTGTGTCTTCATTTTCTTTAATTTTGCCAAAATCAACTGCAAAATATCAGTTTTAACTGTTTCTTTGCTGACTACACTTTCACTTGGTTCAAACATGTCCTGGCTGGGTCCTACAGCTTTCACTTCACCACTACTATGCTTGTCTATGTTTGTTTTCCTAATGTCCCTCATTGTAGTTGTAAAGTCCTCTTTCAATTGACCTGGTCCGTCATTGTTGGATTGTTGGTAGTATCTCTCATCACTGTTGATATGTCTTTGTTGGGCAGCTCTCGGTCTTTTTTCTTTGAGTGATTGGTGTTTGAAACTGCAATTGACACAAATCCTTCTTCTGAAACATACAAAAACATCGTGATCAGTCAACTGATCCCAGCCGAGCCCTCAATTGTAATCTTACCTTCCCACACATCACCAGTAAATTTTTAGTCTCTTCATAAAAACTGATTTGTTTCAAAATAATTGAGAGGTATAAGATGTACAAATAACTTTTTTATTTATCTTCTTTTTCTCATTGTTGGCTGCATTTCGCCACATCTAGTGGTATATTCTTGAGCCTGAAATTTTTGACTTTGTGGGTTCCAGATGACTAGATAAATTTTAAGTAAACCTGTTGCATGATTTCTGATTGCACTTGTTGTTTGTTATTATGTCACATTCTTCTATATCACACTGACTGTATAATTTTCACTTCCATAAAACAGAAAATTACATTGTTATTGCAAAACATAAAAACACGTCCGATTGCATAGAAGGCATGCCTAATACCGACTGCTATATTCTGCGGTACTAACAATATTGCAAAGAGTTTACAAACTTCCTTGACAAAAAAGAACCTTCACCAAGTTATATCATTATTTTGTAAATGAATCCAGGAATAAATTTAATAATTAGCATTAGATTGTGCAATTGATAATATGAATTTTAATTATTCCTGATATTTCATAATTCCAAATTTTTCTAAAAGGACAGTAATTTTAACCATACATACAGAGTTAGCACATATTGATTGTAACAAATTAATTTCTTGTTATACATATTAGCCCAAAATATAATACATCATATACAAAATCATATGAAATTCTTTTATAGTGAAACAGCTGAGATAATGTTCAACTATACAAGATTCAAAAATATTCCTGGTATCAGCTATTTCTATTAAGGAAAGGTAATATTAGAGGTGGGTGTCCCATTACAAAGTGCAGCCACTATGAGGGTAGTAAGCTGCAGTGTGATAAGTCACGAAAGTGAAGTCTCCAGAATGAGATTTTCACTCTGCAGCATAGTGTGCGCTGATATGAAACTTCCTGGCAGATTAAAACTGTATACCGAACTCGGACTCGAACAAGGGACCTATGCCTTTCGCAGGCAAGGTCCCGAGTTCGAGTTTCGGTCCGGCACACAGTTTTAATCTGCGAGGAAGTTTCATGTCAGCGCTCACTCTGCTGCAGAGTGAAAATATCATTCTGGAAACATCCCCCAGGCTGTGGCTAAGCCATGTCTCTGCAATATCCTTTCTTTCAGAAGTGCTAGTTCTGCAAGGTTCGCAGGAGAGCTTCTGTAAAGTTTGGAAGGTAGGAGACAAGGTACTGGCAGAAGTAAAGCTGTGAGGACAGGGTATGAGTCGTGCATGGGTAGCTCAGTTGGTAGAAAATGAAGTGTTCTCAAAGATAGTCAGAAGCAAATAGACTTACCTGCCTACTTCAGGATTCTTCAAATCTCATTTCTGCATCTGTTGGAGTATCACAAATCTGAGATTTGTGATCTCGTAGAGTGGTATATGTATAGGAAATGTCAGCCTGTAACTCCTAATGGTAAGCAAAACTTGTTTGCCTTTTTCAGCCTCAATCAATTGGAGAACGTGGTGATATTGTGTACAAGGATTTAAAGACAGCATAAAGCTGGTCAAACTTTATAAATCAGGATAAGTACTTTGCATAGGTTTTTGTATCAGTACAATGATGTAAGAACAGAATAACAAGCTTTTAGCAAAAATGTAATAAGTCATCAACTAGATTGAAATACACGCTCAACTTCGTACTGAAATAAATATTTGCTTTTATGCGAAAATCGTTATTTTAAGAAAGTGAGAATATCAAAAGGAATTCGTACATTTCTTTTATCAATTTAAATAAATAGTAAGTAGCTCTACCAAAGTGGAACTGTAAACTATTATATCTACACATTGTAAATGACAAGACTGAGGATTGAAGTTAACTGACATCAAATGTATAATCATTCATCTTTATGTTGAATGAAAAAATAAATAAATAAAATAAAGTAAATCTGGTCTTATGAGACATTAATTTTAGTAAGGATAATATTTCATAAAACCTAGTAGATTATAGAGAAAGATTGTAATTATTTGTGTAAGTTGAGTGTCACAACATCTTTCATCTAAGTGGGGGAGTCCATTGTGTAACATGAGATTTTATGGAATAATATGTTCCATTATTATCCTCTTAGGCCAACAAAAGATGTTTGTAGGAGGTGAAAACACATTTTAATAGCTATTAAAAAGGGGAGTGCATCCTGCACATGCATTTTTTGGATTCATGTACAGATAGGAAGGGAGAAATGTGAGCACAGCACATTAACAAGATGATAATGAGCAAATGGTTTTATTTGGAATGGAAAGTTGTTTGCACTTCGCCATCACAGCTTGGGGATGCTGTGCACTCCAGAGCAGAATAGGTTTGGACAACAATGGTTTTTCACCAAAACAAAGAAGCTTGTTAAAATAATCTTGGACTGACTGGTTCACCACTTATATGTTATATGGTGAAGTATCATGTAGAGACTAACTATGAGTACGTTGTAATAAGTGATCTGTGCAATCTATGTTGTAATAATGAGTGATGAGAATATTTAAATACAAAGAGTTCTGTAACTTGTGGTTACATGATTTCGTAGCAAGTTGCTAGACAGTATGAGCTTTCTGACAGCCTTCAAACCTCTGCAGATGGAGACGAAGCTCAGTAGTCAGAATTAGGGGCACTGCTTAGCAAGACTACAGCATCAAGAAAATACATGAAGGTGATCATCAAGACTGAGTAAAGTAACTTTTATTATGAACAGTGTCAGAGTGACTCAGTCAACCGCTGTTGACAACAAACAATATCTTTATTAACTTTGGTACATATTGCTTTTGACTTAGTGAGGCAAACAGGCCTCTACTTGTTGACCCTGGCTTGAGGCGACATGGGTGGCAGCTTCCACTTGGAATGCTGTATCGGTGCCCACAGATACTAACGGAAAGTCTATGGGCAGCTGGCAGCCTACTAGGCCATGGCAGTGATATCAATGATGAATTGCTCCTCTCAGTGGTGTCAGCAGACCCTCCAGATGGCTCCCACTGATGTGTGAGTGTTTACTGCAATGGGCTGTGGTGATCGCTCTGCTCAGGATTTTACCCGCTGCTCCTAGGCAATATTTTGACAGCAGTGGCTCTGGGGCACCAAGTCCCCCTTAGAAATCAATGCTGGTAATAAATACTAAGTCCCATCAGTAACTTAGCACTGAAGGCAGTGGGTGCAACCCAGACTTGAACCTGTGGCTGCTGCTGGCGATACTCTTTCATTCTGCGACCCTACTCCAGCATCGTGGTGGTACTGCAGAACTTGGTGGCAATATGGAGGTGATGACTGGATGGTGAATTGATGATGAATCTTCCCTGCCTCAAACCAGAGCACTATTCACACCACTCTCTAGCACATTTGTTTCTCTAAAAGTCACAACTAGTTGCATCGTTCATAACAGACCAGCCTCGGTGTGGCGACATCACCTTACCGATTGCAATTGATATTGCTGTGCTGTGCTATGCTGTTTTCTGCTGCAGTCAGCTGTCTTAGCTGTGCAACCCACTTGCCTGTCTATTTTTACTGCCCTGCATGTCACCACATTGGTGGACTTCAGCCTGTAAAAGCTTATGAAATCCTTCTTGTGGCTAAAGTACCACTTCTTATTACTTTGACCATGGCATTATAGCAGTGTGAAAAATTTAAAATCCTAAGTCAATGCAGTCGAAAGATATGGGCATTTATGTCACATATGTTGATACTTGTAAATGAGCTCTTTAAAACCTATAGTGCACTTGCTGTTGACATAAAATCATAAAATTTGGCAAGAAGCAAGATTTCACAGTAAAAATAAAGGAAAAAAATCGAAAATTATTAATTTGTAATTACAACACCTTTTTTCCATTTGTTTTCCATCTGTCTGTCAAGAGCCCTTTTTCTTGGGAACAGGATAGTGGTATAAAGTTGAAATTTACGTCAAACACAAAGGTCTATGATCCATTGGCAGTGTAAATAATTTAAGTTTCTAAGTCAATGCAATCAAAAGATATGGCTATGTATGTTACATATTTTGAAACTCACAAGCCAACTCATCGTAACCTACAGATGAACTATCTATATACAGGTCATGCCAGGTGGGTTAGTGGTAAGCCATGTACTTGGAAACTGAGAGATTGTGGACATGAATCTTGATTGGCCCACAAATTTTTTAGTCTTCGTTTTAATGTAGCCTTAACCTCTCAAAGATGTGAGGAGTCGCCAGAAACAAGTGGTTTTGATTCCACATTAAACAATAAGTCCTCTTTCCCTGGTTCAATAACTGGGGCGAGTTAGGAAGATGCAAGTTGTTGAAGTGGCGTTCAGTGGAAAGACTTGCACCAGACCACTGTGCCATACGAAATAATTATCATCATCATCTATATATGTAATTAAGTTTGTATGGAAGCTTCAGAGCGCGAGTGCTACTCACATTTGTCCAGTTTTCCCCCCTCTCTTCTAGTGCAGAAAATGGTATTCCGGTCCAACCTGCCGAAGATGGTGGTCATTTGTGTATGAGGTTCGCTTGCTTGCTTGCTTGTCTGAATGACTGTGTGTGTGTGTGTGTGTGTGTGTGTGTGTGTTTTTGTTTTCTGAAGATGGCTTTGGCCAAAAGCTAAATCATAACACTCTTTTCATTGTGCCTGTCTACGACTCAGTGTGTCATATATACGGTGAGTAGCAGTGTATCCTTTTCCTTATACTGTTGATATTCTGAGCTGGAGTTTCCATTTTTTTTAACTTGTGTGTTAGGTATTAAGTATAGATGTACACACTCTCAATACAGCATGGCTGTTTTCTTTTGAGTGGACTACAATAGCTCTGTCGTGTAAACCTGAATCCAGAATCTGCAAGCCATCATAAATTTTCATTTTATGTGAGCAAATGGTAAACTACCATTGTGATTCCATCATGCAGCAAGGGGATGGGCTTCCTTAGGGGATTTAGGGATGGATACCTGGCACATATAGGCATACTACTGCCATGTTTACATTTTGGGAATTGGTGACGGAATCCCTCGGATCCATTCTACAGTTCAATAAAGGCTGAAGGAAGCGACAGGTTGAAAGTGTTATTTTGGAATGGTTCTGTAAACGTTCATAGGCATCTTGTTTGTAGATCAGTGCCAAAACTGCAGTCACACAAAGGAATCGGCATAGTTTTCCATGAACTGAGTCAAAACTAAGAAAACCATGAGCATATCCAGAGGGGGTTTCAGGGGGTTCAAACCACTCCCGAAATGTTGACAAAGCTACAAAAAGGAGGGGATGAATTGATCGACTGCTAGGTAATAAAACCACAGCTATTGCCAGCTGCAATAGCATACTGCTTGAGGGGAATATTGTAATGATGAGCAATTGTTGGCAACAATGTGTGGAGTGAGTTTCAAAGGAATGTGGTTTGTATAGAGTCCTGGAAAGTCCAAGTAGTGCTGTCCCTGCACGAGGCTACCGTGATTGTCAGTTGCTGAGGCTGGGTGTGGGAGAAGACATTCCTTCACATGGCAGTAGCTTACAATTACTGTCGCTTTCACACTTCCTGGAAACTGTAGAAATTTTTGTTATTGTTGTGCTACCATATTGTTTTAAACATTTATCGTAAACAGTGTAATGGTAGGAGAAAGGACTGGCTAGTGTCTGCAATATATATACATATATCCCTCTCCCCCCGTCTCCCTCTCCCTCAATTCCTATCTTTACATGATGCATGCATTATACATGCCAACAAGCAAGACTTCCAAACACAACATCTCTGACCATCGAGCAGTGCTGAGTACGTGCTCTCTGCCAGTTTAGTCTGGACTCAACATGCATTACTTTAGGACATTTGATCCATAGAGTGTACATATACAGGGTGGTTCAAAATCATGTTTACAATCTGACATGACACATCAGGCATACAACAAGGATCAGTAATCACATAGGAAATGGGGTTGCAAAAGCCGTCCAGGGCTAGCAAATGACATTGTAGTTATTTAGTCAAATGCCACAAATGAACGTCCACTACAGGAGATGCTCAGTTTTATCCAGATACACTGAGACAAGCCTGACATTGACACTGCATTGAACAGCGCTCCTTCTCAAGGGTACCTGGCGTAACATGAAGACATCCTGCAGCCACAACAGTTCCGCCTACTAGGTCTTCTAGCGATGTGACAAGTGTTTCATACATAAGGCCTTTCAGATAACCCAACAAGAAAAAATCAACTGTGGACAGATCAGGTGGCTGTGTGCCCATCTAGTTGGACCACCACGGAATATGAGATATTTGCAGCTGTCAAGTCTGTCTGGGACAATGTAAGGCCCAATTAAACAGTCTCCAATGATGCCAGCTCATACGTGATGATAGTGCCATGGTATGTGCAACCCCCAGTTCCTACATGACTGCTGATCCTTGTTGTCTGCCCGATGTGCCACGTAAGTTTGTAAACTTTTTTTTCTGAATCACCCTGTATTATGTAAATTAAGTAATCAACTCTAATGTACAGATTCATGTGGTATCTATCGCCCTTGTCCATACCTGACCTCCTATGTTGGTGAGCCAAATATTTGTTATGTTCTGTCACATCTGTCATTCCACACTTACGTGCTTTGTTAATGGCCATTAAGTATGGAGCAATTTCTCACCATCGTTTTATCTACATCATTTGCTGCAGACATTACACAGGTAATGCAAACATAACCAGTGGTGCAACCTCTGCACCAGTCACATTCCCATTTTGCCACCTAATCCTCATCTGCATCACACTAACCTGCACAATACACTGCAGCCGTGGTGAGAACTCCATGACATGTTGTCGCAATCATTCCCCGTGGCTCCTGGTCCCTATGAGATGACAGTTTCTTTGCCTCAGGGATTTCCACCCATGAAACAGGAACGCTTTTCACACTCCACAACATTTCTGGCAAGTGCTGCTCAATTCGCGTGATACATCTCTCTTGCCCATGTCTCCAGTTCACTCTACCATTTGCTTTCAATTGGCTACAGCGGTGGCAGGTATGCCAGTTTATCATTCATCTGCACCATCATGGCTTTGTCCGCACCAGTTTTGATTTCCGCCATGCCAATCATACCTTCATCTGTGCCAGATGAGCCCTTTCTGTGCCAGCCAGCTATGCTGTGTTCACTGTTTGGCCCCACCCCGGTCTGCCCCCCACCGAGACCTTGAGCAACGCTGTGTCGCAGACATCTTGGCTGAGTCCATGTCAACTAACAATGACACACAAACAGCTTCCATACCGCAGACCTGCTGTGTACTAGGTGTTCTTGTAGTATCCAGTGAAACTGCCACTCGTTTCCCTAAATTAACCCCTAGTGGACAATATCCACGGAATCCAAAATGATGACGCCAAATTTGTGGGTCTCATATCTAACCTAGATGAGTACACAGACTTGATCAGTGATTTTATTCTCCCAACCTCTACATTTCCCAAATAAGCTAATGCTAAGAATGGTAACATTGAGTGCCTGTCTCACTCTCCAGATGATGATCTGCATCATATCATTCACATATAAAAATTAGGTGACAAGATGCCTTCACTGTGTTGGCGCCAACTATGCATCCTCGTTAGTCCTGAAGTATTACCAGATGTGGCGTTTTCGACTATGCGGATGGTGAAGCTATCGCAAGATCTCCAGCTGCAACTTTTCTCTTTTTACGATCGACTATCTGGACGCTCGTCTCTGCCTCGTCGATTGCACATCACCACCAACTCGTGCCATCAGCAGGTGACTCGGCATAGGGTGTAGTTGGCAAGAATGTGGCAGAACCTCCCCCTCACACAATCATGCAGCAGAGGCCATTTGAGGGTGCACACAACTTGGAGCGAAACCGTACTGCCACCAGGGAACCAACCACTGGAATTACCTGTGCCCCCCTCCCTTCCTGCTCCCTCCTCCAGTCAGCAGTCGACTTTCAGTTACCAGCATAGTGCAACAGATGACACAAGTGACTCCCACTGCAGTCCACATCCAATTTTATCTGCTATGCTGGTTTCACATGACGTTTGAGAATATTGCACAGAACTGTCATCTGTCATGCGCACGGATCCCAAACGTGGTACAGTGCTGCCAATCTTTGACTTAAGCTTATATCTGAGTTCCAGTTTCCTTGGATTTTCAATGTTCGTGAAGTCAATAGCCTGGTGCTCAGAATCGACAATTCTGGCTCTCTCTGGACCTTCATGCAGTAGCCGTACATCGCCACCCCTACGACACACACATTCCATGTTCTGTCACGCTCACCTCTATGGTCCAAGCTGCATCACGCGAAGCTGCATCACATGATCCACTCACTTGTGCATCTACCAAGTGCTCCCACTGTACAGCTTCCCTCGTCAACTCACTCTCTCACCTTATGTCTCAATGCCATGTCATGGTGGATGCCATGTCATGGTGGTGCTCTGTGCCAGCAATGGCATCCTTCCCCAACTGTTCACTGACACATCAGATAACATGGAGCATACTCGTCTAACAATCAGGGACCCACTGCTTCTCGGCAGTCCTACGTAGTAGAGGATTCTGCCTTTCTTCTTCTCTGACCACACCACATTCACTCAAGGTTAATGCCTCTCATTCTTCCAGTGCTTCGTGTGACTTCTACCCCATCCTCATGGGAAGACAAATGAGTCTACAACTTGTAAATCTGTTCCACGCATATATGTAATAGCTAACAATACCTACTACAGGTTAAACATGCCAGAAGGTGCACCCGTTCATTACAAAGCTAGATGTCTTAACTCCTAAGAAATTACGTCACACAAAGGCCACTGTGCAAGAATTCTTAGATGCAGATATCGTGCGACCAGTCCGATAGCAAATGATCTTCTCCAGTTCACATGGTTCCTAAGAAAGACAGTTCTTGTAGACTGTATGGTGACTTTCATAAACATAATGCATGTTCTGTCATAGGTAACTACCCAATACCCCACTTACATGACTCTGCTCAACATGAGCAACACATATCACAGGTATTCAAAGTACTTTCAGACAACAGGGTGAGATTAACCATGGTAAGGCTCAGCTTTGATGACACAATATTATTCTGCTTGGTAACACTGTCACTCCCCCAATGGAGTGAGCCCAATATCTGATCGTGTGGCTTTCATCAATGAACGGCCCCTATCCAACCTGTCAGGAGCTCAGACAATTCCTTGGCATGGTAACTTTTTCTGATATCATATACTAGACACTGTCTCACTTCAGGACCCATTGAAGACGTGTTGGCAGGTAAGAAAACTTATGGTGCCCATTACATGCAGCAGTCGCACAGCATGGTGTGTTCCTTCAATTACCACAAGACAGCTCTTACAAACTGTTACAGCATAAAGTCAAGCGCCGGCACGCCAAGAGATGGCTATGAGAAGAAGTCAGCCATCACATGCTGACCAGACCTCCCTCCAGGACGATAATGTGACAGCAGCGGTCCCTATGTGGAGAAGACATAAGTGCCGTGACCGATTGATGACGGCCAGTTCAATAGCAACTTCAAGATTAGGCACTTGTATAGGAGCGTCAACTCAATTCACTTCGCTTTGTAATGGTACTTGAATTACGCAACCATTACGGTACCTCAACTTAACCTCTCGATACCAGCGATATTCTACTGTGTTTCTGTTAACTACTTAACATATTTCTGAGACAACATTCAGGTTTGATTTCTTTTGTGATACATCGATATGTTTATATTGCAATGATATTATTCTTATGTGTATTCTTTCTTTTGTCACTATGATCTTTGACGTACTTGTAACTCCGATTTTTGGGCGCGTAAGCGATTATTGATACATGATAGATAGATTGATAGAAGGTTGTGTACATGGAAGAACCCTGGAGATACTAAAAGGTATCAGATAGATTATATAATGGTAAGACAGAGATTTAGGAACAAGGTTTTAAATTGTAAGACATTTCCAGGGGCAGATGTGGACTCTGACTACAATCTATTGGTTATGACCTGTAGATTAAAACTGAAGAAACTGCAAAAAGGTGGGAATTTAAGGAGATGGGACCTGGATAAACTGAAAGAACCAGAGGTTGTACAGAGTTTCAGGGAGAGCATAAGGGAACAATTGACAGGAATGGGGGAAAGAAATACAGTAGAAGAAGAATGGGTAGCTCTGAGGGATGAAGTAGTGAAGGCAGCAGAGGATCAAGTAGGTAAAAAGACGAGGGCTAGTAGAAATCCTTGGGTAACAGAAGAAATATTGAATTTAATTGATGAAAGGAGAAAATATAAAAATGCAGTAAATGAAGCAGGCAAAAAGGAATACAAACGTCTCAAAAATGAGATAGACAGGAAGTGCAAAATGGCTAAGCAGGGATGGCTAGAGGACAAATGTAAGGATGTAGAGGCTTATCTCACTAGGGGTAAGACAGATACTGCCTACAGGAAAATTAAAGAGACCTTTGGAGATAAGAGAACCACTTGTATGAACATCAAGAGCTCAGATGGAAACCCAGTTCTAAGCAAAGAAGGGAAAGCAGAAAGGTGGAAGGAGTATATAGAGGGTCTATACAAGGGTGATGTTCTTGAGGACAATATTATGGAAATGGAAGAGGATGTAGATGAAGATGAAATGGGAGATACGATACTGCGTGAAGAGTTTGACAGAGCACTGAAAGACCTGAGTCGAAACAAGGCCCCCAGAGTAGACAACATTCCATTGGAACTACTGACGGCCTTGGGAGAGCCAGTCCTGACAAAACTCTACCATCTGGTGAGTAAGATGTATTAGACAGGCGAAATACCCTCAGACTTCAAGAAGAATATAATAATTCCAATCCCAAAGAAAGCAGGTATTGACAGATGTGAAAATTACCGAACAATCAGTTTAATAAGCCACAGCTGCAAAATACTAACACGAATTCTTTGCAGACGAATGGAAAAACTAGTAGAAGCCGACCTCGGGGAAGATCAGTTTGGATTCCGTAGAAATACTGGAACACGTGAGGCAATACTGACCTTACGACTTATCTTAGAAGAAAGATTAAGGAAAGGCAAACCTACGTTTCTAGCGTTTGTAGACTTAGAGAAAGCTTTTGACAATGTTGACTGGAATACTCTCTTTCAAATTCTAAAGCTGGCAAGGGTAAAATACAGGGAGCGAAAGGCTATTTACAATTTGTACAGAAACCAGATGGCAGTTATAAGAGTCGAGGGACATGAAAGGGAAGCAGTGGTTGGGAAGGGAGTAAGACAGGGTTGTAGCCTCTCCCCGATGTTATTCAATCTGTATATTGAGCAAGCAGTAAAGGAAACAAAAGAAAAATTCGGAGTAGGTATTAAAATCCATGGAGAAGAAACAAAAACTTTGAGGTTCGCTGATGACATTGTAATTCTGTCAGAGACAGCAAAGGACTTGGAAGAGCAGTTGAACGGAATGGATGGTGTCTTGAAGGGAGGATATAAGATGAACATCAACAAAAGCAAAATGAGGATAATGGAATGTAGTCGAATTAAGTCAGGTGATGTTGAGGGTATTATATTAGGAAATGAGACACTTGAAGTAGTAAATGAGTTTTGCTATTTGGGGAGCAAAATAACTGATGATGGTCGAAGTAGAGAGGATATAAAATGTAGACGGGCAATGGCAAGGAAAGTGTTTCTGAAGAAGAGAAATTTGTTAACATCGAGTATAGATTTAAGTGTCAGGAAGTCATTTCTGAAAGTATTTGTATGGAGTGTAGCCATGTATGGAAGTGAAACCTGGACAGTAAATAGTTTGGACACGAAGACAATAGAAGCTTTCGAAATGTGGTGCTATAGAAGAATGTTGAAGATTAGATGGGTAGATCACATAACTAATAAGGAAGTATACTTGAAAAAAGAGACAGCATTGGTCGTATATTTTTTACTATTGCAAAATTGATTTTCTGTCACTGAGTGACCATCTTCAGTGCTATATTGTATAACTTAAATTAGGATGCACTGTTGTCACTAAGCTTACGGCAATCACATGTCTATGTGATTGCCGTAAGCTTAGTGACAACAGTGCATCCTAATTTAAGTTATACAATATAGCACTGAAGATGGTCACTCAGTGACAGAAAATCGATTTTGCGATAGTAAAAAATATACGACCAATGCTGTCTCTTTTTTCAAGTATACCTGTTATCTGGTCGTAGTGCACAAGACAACATGGAGTCGCCAATCAATAATAAGGAAGTATTGAATAGGATTGGGGAGAAGAGAAGTTTGTGGCACAACTTGACCAGAAGAAGGGACCGGTTGATAGGACATGTTCTGAGGCATCAAGGGATCAGCAATTTAGTATTGGAGGGCAGAGTGGAGGGTAAAAATCGAAGCGGGAGACCAAGAGATGAATACACTAAGCAGATTCAGAAGGATGTAGGTTGCATTAGGTACTGGGAGATGAAGAAGCTTGCACAGGATAGAGTAGCATGGAGAGCTGCATCAAACCAGTCTCAGGACTGAAGACCACAACAACAACAACAACAACAACAACAAGAGATTATTAATTAGTTGTTAGAGAGTCGGACCTTAAAAAAGTCACGTCTTGGACGTCATGTTGGAAAGGCGCATATTGTAGCCAGTTTATAAAATGTGAACTTTAACAGTGAGGAAGATGTTTTCAAATATTTTTTGTATTGTGAAGTGATGTTTTGTGTGTTACGTGATACTGCAACAAAAGCAATAAAAAAAGAAGTGTAACTTAAATTTGGAGTGCTGATTATATTTTTACATCACCATTGTGCTAACTTTGAAAGGTTTAATCTTCAAGAATGGTTTGTGAAGCGCATCTACAAAACTTTTGAATATAGCAGAATAAAACCTAGGCCTCTTTGCATCTGAGCTTGGAATCTCCACCACCTAGATTTTTGAAGCTTGAGCCATGATTTTACAACGAGACCAGTGTGGGAAACACGAAAAGACGAGTGCCTAGTTTATTCATTATTACACGAAATGACTTTATTAACTGTGCTCTAATGACACCTGCCACATAATAACTTAGTTGTTGCCTGAAAATGCAGTATTTAGCAGCGTGAGCAACACCACAATCGTTATTAAATTTTGACCTTTGTTTTGGTAGGGTTCTTAGAGGTTGTACCTTCTACATAGCACAGTCTTGGAACTGTCTATACCGAAGAAGATTAATTATTTTGTATGTCACCCTTTGTTTATGACACATCTGTGTAATTGCAAAAGTTAAGTATTATACATTTTCTTTCTGTAATAAAACTCATTTATACGTCTTGTTTGAATTGTTTGTCTAGCGAACATAGTATGCAGGTTTCCTAGACACTACACAAACGTTGTTGTGCTTATGCGTCCTCTCGCTGACACCCGCATCTCCATCACAAATTATGAGTGAAACCTTTATAGGAGAGCCCTTGTTACAATTGTTTACATTGCCGAATTCACTGGTGATTGACTTGGAAAAGTTGTAAGGGAAGCTACAAAATAATTTGATTACACAAGCACAAAAAAAAGAATCAGAACTTTTAACGATAAGGCTATTGCACCAAACTTTCAAATAAATTATTTGTTATTAGTACATGATTTTCATCATAGCTCTAATTTAAAGAAGGAAATGAGCACATTTTTTCAGTGTACACACATATACAACCCCAACAACTATACATGTGGAATCTAGTGTTCATTCAATAACAATTGCATTGGTACATTTACAAAGATTGCCATGATTGCCATGAGCTAAGATATATGGTGTACATATAGTACTCGAAAAGCCAAGAATAAGAGCGATTTTAGCTCTATTGTCATATGATGATAGTGGAGGAAGTTATAGAGCTATTACACTTGCAGAGAAATACTTCAATTCAGAAGGTTTTTGCAGAAGCTATGGATTTAGTAAGCTAAATATTCTGGTATTTAGGATAAGAAGTTATTGATTTTATACATTTTTAAACATAAAGAGAGAACAATAGAATGGTTGGGTTTGTATTGGAATTTTTTGATACTCTGTCAATTATTGATAGATGAGTAGACCAACCACAGGAATTATACTGACCGTTGATGATGACTTACATGAATATACTTCGTTATTCCACTGCATTTCATAGGGGTTGTTAGGATCAATTTTTGGGGTGTCTGCGATGGTGAAGCCCTAGAAAGTCTGTTATGTAGGGAATACCAAACAACTTCTCCCTCTGGCACCATGCTGAAGCACCTTAGCAGATGGGGTCTCTGAGGTAGGGGGTTGTAAAGGAATCTATCTGTGGGGTACTGTCTTCTTTTCTTATTTCTCCATTAGGATTTCCAAATCTATCTTCCCTTTGTCCATATGCAAAGTTCCTATTGCCAGATCGCTTCTTTTTACAGTCTATATAGTAGATTTACAACCTACGACAGTAGGATTGCACTGGTGAGTATTTCACATATGATGACAACAATAGACTAACAGGATTTTTTTTTTTTTTTTTTTTAGTGTTAAGTGACAGATGTTAGTCACGCCACATGTTGTAGGAGACAAGAGTCCGGGTAAGAGATGGAAGGCAAGTCAAACTGACAACAGGCTAACATGCGGAGCCTAATAAGAAGCAATATCTTGAGAGTTAACCAAAGAATGAGAACTTTTGATAACTAATATTCTACAAGGAGTAGGACCACGTAGAAAAAATTTTAATAAGAGGAGAAGAAGTGCTAACATTATCCTAGAGTATCCACAAGAAATACCTCTAATGAAATCTTTTGTATTGTCTAAATCTAGTAATTATAAGAACGTAAAGGATAAGCTATTTGTATCAGCACGTAGAAGCAAGATACATAAGTGTGAGAAGTATGAGTACATAGTGACGTTATATGTGTTATAAACAGTTACAAAGGAGTTAGAAGAGAGCTGTTAAGGTATTTAGATAAAGAGTAATCAGGTAATGTTAACAGAACACTATTATGGAAGAAACTTAGCAGATGAGGTGTAGGAGAGGAAATGATGGGTGGATCTGTAGAAGGCCTATCTGTAGATGGCCTATACCTTGGTCAGATGAATCTGTGGGAGGAATGACATGTACCATTTGACGTAAGTAGGAGAGAGGTAAGGTTAGACGGTCAGATAGTAGGGATGGTCTATACTGTGGTGAGGTAAATCCATTGACAAAATGACCTGTACCATATATACATACATATGGAAATTAGGGTACACCCGTATCTATAATGATATAGAGGTTTGACACAGTGACTGCCCTTCATAGGCACGTAAGTACAGTGAATACAGATGTATGAAGCTGTATGATAACTGCTGGTCATGATATGGAAGTTTTCTCCAAGTTAGTTCTATAATCTAATGACAATTTTCTGCTTCACTTAGGATTTAAAGTAAGTAAGACAGAGATTCACAAAGAAGACTAACATTGTTTAGCACAATTTACCTGAAAAGAAACAACAAAATGAGAAGACTGGTTGTTAAAAATAAGGTTTTATTCCCTTTTTAAAGGAAGAAATCATATCCAGTGTTTTTAGGTAATTAGGTTGTTTATAGTTGTATGTTAATGACATCTTTCCTTTAAGTGGGGGAATATGAAGTGTTACATGTCATTTAGGCAAAAGGCATTTCACACTACTTGCGTAGAACAAGGAAAGAGGTCCATGACAAAATAATATTAAGTAGGAAATAAGACTTGGGACATATACTGTGCATGGGTGTTTGTTTTTGTATATGCAAACATTAAACTGGAGGTGTGGGATATGAGAAAATGGCAAGATGTGATGACAAGTAAATGGCTTCACCTGCTGTGGTCCGGGCCTTTCACGTTTTGACATCGCAACTTGGCTGTGGCTTGACCATCAAGGAGCAACCACACTCCCCAAGAATGAAAACAAAAGGCAAGATTCTTTTGTGCCGAACAAAAGGCAAGATTTGTTTGTGCCAAACAAAATATATTGTAATCTTAGATGTCATGTTGAACCTCCAAGGCAAATGTCATTCGAAAAGTTGTGTTCTACTC
This sequence comes from Schistocerca cancellata, assembly GCF_023864275.1. NCBI lineage: Eukaryota > Metazoa > Arthropoda > Insecta > Orthoptera > Acrididae > Schistocerca > Schistocerca cancellata. The sequence goes on from NC_064630.1 coordinate 151,641,295, forward strand.
TAATTCATGAGTCACTCTCATCATCTGTACACCTATTCAGGCCAATATATATTAGTGAAAGGAGTGTAGCAGGCACGCTTCTTCACAATATGAGTAAAAGTTATGTTCTTTTGTTCCAATAACAGCTGCAAAATGTCAAGAAGTCAAACCTTTCCCCAGCTATACATGGGATTTCAGAGGCACTGATTAGCTGGACCTGTACTTCAAGACAATCAACTACAGTGACCAGATTTTAAAAAAAAAGTAAATACATAAGATATTGCACTGGATGACAGATCTTGTGAATTGTTCTGACTTGGCTTCAACTACAGGGAGTGAGCCAGCAGCTACATAAAACCCTAAACCAACAAGAAAAACACTTCAATTTCTACGCAGCAAGCTGCTTATCCTCTCTACTGAGTCCATCGAGGACTGCATCCTGGCCTCTCCAACCGAGCTTCCTAGCCTTGTTGAATGCATCCACTCTCGTGTCAATGGAATGCACATTTCTCCTCGCCACCCTCATTCCACATCTTGCAAGTTCATTCATAAAAAGTCTGTCCCACTGTAAGTTGATGGATATAACTCGTGAATTCCACATTGGTGAGCCCCCGACTATCGTGTCGCACCACTTTTTCTTGATTTAAAATGAGCCAGTTACTGTGCAATGACAATGCAGCTATTATTGCACTCCCCCAATATGCATTTTGCAAGGACTGACACTCATTTTCATACAGCCTTGTTTTATGTACCATGCTACAATGTAGAACATTCATGTTCAGCTCATCTGAGTGTGTTTGAGCATGAAACGATGACACAGCTGTGTAGTATACTGGCCACCCAGTGCATTTATGGTGTTCTGCCATCTATCAGTGTGCAAGAGTTGGCTCATTTGGATATGCAATATATAACTGACACATTTGGTGCTCCACTGCGGCACATTCAACACACTCCATGTAATTTAAATTTAGGTATGAAATGTTATTACAGTGCTGGGCAGACACACACCATGTAGTTATTTAGACAGCATGCTCTTATCAACACTATTGTTTTGACTGCACTATGTTGGCATAGTAAACATTTTCACAATTGTGCCTTTCAACCTGCTGAAAATTGTTTGGATGTTATTTTCCATCAACAATGGTAGCCATCTTGCCCTGTCACAACCACTACTTGCCTTGTGAAGGCAAGAACCTGAACTCGCACAAATTCAGCCGACCATCATCGATCATCACCACACCGTCACAGCTGGACAAGATATCCTGACTTCGTCCAACAGCTGACGAAGAAGCCAGCATCCATGCCCTGCCATTTAAGTCGGCTGTGATGTCACGTCTTGATCCAAACAACACTGCGATGCAGCAGCTCTGCCTGATTAATCCCTCTTGAGGGGATGACACTTCCCTACAGCAGCTGCTGGATGATGAAACAATTTGTCAGCAGTGGACACTGACCTATCACCACACATTACATATTAATTCTGGTTCCACTGCCATTTCGGTTCCACTGCCATTTCGGTTCTTCTGCATGCAAGTGCCAATGGCCATGCACACTTTACCATTGTGTAACACAACCTGCACCATGCTTGCTGAATCTCAGGTGCACCCCAAGGTGCCTGCCTACTGGGTATGCCAAAACACTCAACATCATACTTCAGCTTATACACCACCTGGAGAACACTATTACGACACTGAAGAAGACATTCCAGAAGCATACCATGGTTCCACCAACAACTGGTGGACAACTTATTATACACAAGAAGCTGCCTTCACAACATTTGTTCCCACGTGAACGACTGCAACAGCTGTGTGACCAAGTCATGGCATACAATTTTCTGGTTTCAAACAACCCTCTCTCACAACAGATGACAACTGTAGTGCAGGGCACACAATCTGCTGTGCCTGTCAGAGTTACGACTTATCAACCTGACAACTCATACCCTACAATATCTGTGAGAAATAGTACTTTCAAGCCTTACACCAAAGATGCTTATGGTATGGCTGGTCATTCACATCTGCACCTCCACCTTGTGAGAAACAATCCCCCTGCACCCTGCCTCTCAACCACCCAAGCCCCAGTGAACGTGCACACCTGTGCGTAGATCAGCAAACCAACATTCCACCGCTCTTCTCTCTCCATCCTGTGCTCCACACTAGGGGGTGCACTGTGGGGACTCAGTCAATGAAATTCCCCAACAAAACACACCTCTGACTATCAAGTGGCGCTAAGTAGATACTCTCTGCCACTTTTGTCTGGACCCAACCTGTGTGACGTTAGGGCATTCAGTCCACATCAGTGTACATATATTTTGTATATGGATTTGAATCATACCTTATTGCAGCTATCCATATCTGAGGTCCTACAAGTTGTAAAGCATCAAAGTGGGTTTTCAAAAAGTATAAGAAAGTGACAAAAAAAATCGCCATTTATCAATTCAATACAAATCATATGCATCAAAGTAATAGTTTTGGAAGCAATAAAATTAACACAGCAGCATTAAATAAAAGAAATTATTAATTTTGTCAGTATGGACATTCCTCTTGTCCCCCCCCCCTCCCCGCCCCCACATGTACCATGGACCTTGCCGTTGGTGGGGAGGCTTGTGTGCCTCAGTGATCGTGCACACCTGTGCGTAGATCAGCAAACCAACATTCCACCGCTCTTCTCTCTCCATCCTGTGCTCCACACTAGGGGGTGCACTGTGGGGACTCAGTCAATGAGATTCCCCAACAAAACACACCGCTGACTATCAAGTGGCGCTAAGTAGATACTCTCTGCCACTTTTGTCTGGACCCCCATAGGTGCAACCACAATGGAGGGGTGTCTGTTGAGAGGCCAGACATACATGTGGTTCCTGAAGAGGGACAGCAGCCTTTTAAGTAGTTGCAGGGGCAACAGTCTGGATGATTGACTGATCTGGCCTTGTAACACTAACCAAAACGGCCTTCCTGTGCTGGTACTGCGAACAGCTGAAAGCAAGGGGAAACTACAGCTGTAATTTTCCCGAGGGCATGCAGCTTTACTGCTGATGGTGACCTCTTGGTTAAAATATTCCGGAGGTAAAATAGTCCCCCATTTGGATCTCCGGGCAGGGACTACTCAGGAGGACGTCATTATCAGGAGAAAGAAACTGGTGTTCTACGGATCAAGCGTGGAATGTCAGATCCCTTAATCAGGCAGGTAGGTTAGAAAATTTAAAAAGGGGACTGGGTAGGTTAAAGTTAGATATAGTGGGAATTAGTGAAGTTCAGTGGCAGCAGGAACAAGACTTCTGCTCATGTGACTACAGGGTTATAAATACAAAATCAAATAGGGGTAATGCAGGAGTAGGTTTAATAATGAATAAAAAAAAAATAGTAATGCGGGTAAGCTACTACAAACAGCATAGTGAACGCATTATTGTGGCCAAGATAAATATGAAGCCCATGCCTACTACAGTAGTACAAGTTTATATGCCAACTAGCTTCGCAGATGATGAAGAGATTGATGAAAAGTATGGTGAGATAAAAGAAATTATTCAGATAGTAAAGTGAGACGAAAATTTAACAGTCATGGGAGACTGTAATTCGATAGTAGGAAAAGGGAGAGAAGGAAAAGTAGTAGATGAATATGGGTTGGGGGGAAGAAATGAAAGAGGAAGCTGCCTGGTAGAATTTTGCACAGAGCATAACTAAATCATAGCTAACACTTGGTTCAAGAATCATGAAAGGTTGTATACATGGAAGAAGCCTGGAGATACTAGAAGGTATCAGAAAATTATATAATGATAAGACAGAGATTTAGGAAACAGGTTTGAAATTGTAAGACATTTCCAGGAGCAGATGTGGACTATGATCACAATCTATTGGTTATGAACTGTAGATTAAAACTGAAGAAATTGCAAAAAGGTGGAAATTTGAGGAGATGGGACTTAGATAAACTGAAAGAACCAGAGGTTGTAGAGAACTTCAGGGAGAGCATTAGGGAACAACTGACAAGAATGGGGGAAAGAAATACAGTAGAAGAAGAATGGGTAGCTTTGAGAGACGAAATAGTGAAGGTAGCAGAGGATCATCATCATCACCATCATCATCATTTAAGACTGATTGATGATGATGATGATGATGATCAAGATCAAGTAGGTAAAAAGACGAGGGCTAATAGATGTCCTTGGGTAACAGAAGAGATATTGAATTTAATTACTGAAAGGAGAAAACATAAAAATGCAGTAAATGAAGCAGGCAAAAAGGGATACAAACGTCTGAAAAATGAGATCAACAGGAAGTGCAAAATGGCTAAGCAGGGATGGCTAGAGGACAAATGTAAGGGTGTAGAGCTGCATATCACTAACACGAATTGTTTACAGACGAATGGAAAAACTGGTAGAAGCCGACCTCGGGGAAGATCAGTTTGGATTCCGTAGAAATGTTGGAACATGTGAGGCAATACTGACCCTATGACTTATCTTAGAAGAAAGATTAAGGCAAGGCAAACCTACGTTTCTAGCATTTGTAGACTTGGAGAAAGCTTTTGACAATGTTGACTGGAATACTCTCTTTCAAATTCTGTAGGTGGCAGGGGTAGAATACAGGGAGCGAAAGCCTATTTACAATTTGTACAGAAACCAGATGGCAGTTATAAGAGTCGAGGGACATGAAAGGGAAGCAGCGGTTGGGAAGGGAGTGAGACAGGGTTATAGCCTATCCCCAATGTCATTCAATCTGTATATTGAGCAAGCAGTGAAGGAAACAAAAGAAAAATTCAGAGTAGGACTTAAAATCCATGGAGAAGAAATAAAAGCTTTGAGGTTCACCGATGATATTGTAATTCTGTCAGAGACAGCAAAGGACATGGAAGAGTAGCTGAACGGAATGGACAGTGTCTTGAAGGGAGGATATAAGAGGAACATCAACAAAAGCAAATTGAAGATAATGTAATGTAGTAGAATTAAGTCAGGTGATGCTGAGGGAATTAGGTTAGGAAATGAAACGCTTAAAGTAGTAAATGAGTTTTGCTATTTGGGGAGCAAAATAACTGATGATGTTCGAAGTAGAGAGGATATAAAATGTAGACTGGCAATGGCAAGAAAAGCGTTTCTGAAGAAGAGAAATTTGTTGGCATTGAGTATAGATTTAAGTGTCAGGAAGTCGTTTCTGAAAGTATTTGTGTGGAGTGTAGCCATGTATGGAAGTGAAACATGAACGATAACTAGTTTAGACAATACCAGAGAAGGAAAGTTGCTACTCACCATATAGTGGAGATGCTGAGTCGCGACAGGCACAATAAAAAGATTCACACAATTAAAGCTTTCGGCCATTAAGGCCTTTGTCAGCAGTAGACACACGTACAAACACGCACACACACACTCGCATAAACGCAACTTGCACACACATCTGTATGTGTGTCTACTGCTGAAAAAAGGCCTTAATGGCAGAAAGCTTTAATTGTGTGAATCTTTTTATTGTGCCTATCGCGACTCAGCATATCCGCTATATGGTGAGTAACAACTTTCCTTCTCTGGTATTGTTACATTCCATCCTGGATTTTCCATTGTTTGATATAGTTTAGACAAGAAGAGAATAGAAGCTTTCGAAATGTGGTGCTACAGAAGAATGCTGAACATTAGATGGGTAGATCACATAACTAATGAGGAGGTATTGAATAGAATTTGAGAAAAGAAAAATTTGTGGCACAACTTGACAAAAAGAAGAGACCAGTCAGTAGGACATGTTCTGAGGCATCAAGGGATCACAAATTTAGCATTGGAGCACAGCGTGGAGGGTAAAAATTGTAGAGGAGACCAAGAGATGAATGCACTAAACAGATTCAGAAGGATGTAGGTTGCAGTAGGTACTGGGAGATGAAGAACCTTGCTCAGGATAGAGTAGCATGGAGAGCTGCATCAAACCACTCTCAGTCCTCATACCAGATACAAACAACTGTATTGTTATTCTCATTCCATATGTCAGATAAGATGGAATAGTCTGTGTTTCGAAAGCATATCATGGTTTTCTTGTGATAATTTAGGATAACACTCATATCCCAACATTTTCTGCAGTCTTATGTCATTTTGACATCACATGCAATATCACAAGGCCCATTGCAAGGCTGACAATCAATGCAGTAGGTGCCATATTTATTCTGGTTTATTTAGCAGTTTAGTACTACAACTTCCAGTACACTGTTTCAGGGTAACAGTGCACTGAAAATGTACCACAAAAATATGTCACCGTTACCATGGAATGTCAGCTAATAATGCAGCAATGATACAAGCCTTCTATGTTAACTATAACTTAGGACAAATATCTCATGAATAGGCCAAGTGTAATGGATAATGTCGTGATTCATGGAATCGAAGAATGTGGGTTTGCATCTCACTACATACTAATATCCTTTTTTTTGCGTCTTAGTGTTAACATATTCTGTGACTTTCTTTCGAATTACAAATATGTTCTGCAATATTCAACATTATTTAACATTTCTGTCTGATTAGAGAATGAAAGATGGAATAAATATTTGGCTGTTTATTTCCGAATATGTGGCAATTTCTGAGTGTGGTTTGGTATGAAAGTTGTAATTGCTGCAAGTGATACAAGCAGTAATAAAATTCATATTCTTCATTGTAGTTGGCTCTTTATTTCTACATCTACATACAGGGCTATTACAAATGATTGAAGCGATTTCATAAATTCACTGTAGCTCCATTCATTGACATATGGTCACGACACACTACAGATACGTAGAAAAGCTCATAAAGTTTTGTTCAGCTGAAGCCGCACTTCTGGTTTCTGCTGCCAGAGTGCTTGAGAGTGCAGTGAGACAAAATGGCGACAGGAGCCGAGAAAGCGTATGTCGTGCTTGAAATGCACTCACATCAGTCAGTCATAACAGTGCAACGACACTTCAGGACGAAGTTCAACAAAGATCCACCAACTGCTAACTCCATTCGGCGATGGTATGCGCAGTTTAAAGCTTCTGGATGCCTCTGTAAGGGGAAATCAACAGGTCGGCCTGCAGTGAGCGAAGAAACAGTTGAACGCGTGCGGGCAAGTTTCACACGTAGCCCGCGGAAGTCGACGAATAAAGCAAGCAGGGAGCTAAACGTACCACAGCCGACGGTTTGGACAATCTTACGGAAGAGGCTAAAGCAGAAGCCTTACCGTTTACAATTGCTACAAGCCCTGACACCCGATGACAAAGTCAAATGTTTTGAATTTTCTGCGCGGTTGCAACAGCTCATGGAAGAGGATGCATTCAGTGCGAAACTTGTTTTCAGTGATGAAGCAACATTTTTTCTTAATGGTGAAGTGAATAACACAATGTGCGAATCTAGGCGGTAGAGAATCCTCACGCATTCGTGCAGCAAATCGCAATTCACCAAAAGTTAACGTGTTTTGTGCAATCTCACGATTTAAAGTTTACGGCCCCTTTTTCTTCTGCGAAAAAAACGTTACAGGACATGTCTATCTGGACATTCTGGAAAATTGGCTCATGCCACAACTGGAGACCGACAGCACCGACTTCATCTTTCAACAGGATGGTGCTCCATTGCACTTCCATCATGATCTTCGGCATTTCTTAAACAGGAGATTGGAAAACCGATGGATCGGTCGTGGTGGAGATCATGATCAGCAATTCATGTCATGGTCTCCACGCTCTCCCGACTTAACCCCATGCGATTTCTTTCTGTGGGGTTATGTGAAAGGTTCAGTGTTTAAACCTCCTCTACCAAGAAACGTACCAGAACTGTGAGCTCGCATCAACGATCCTTTCGAACTCATTGATGGGGACATGCTGTGCCGAGAGTGGGAGGAACTTGATTATCGGCTTGATGTCTGCCAAATCACTAAAGGGGCACATATCAAACATTTGTGAATGCCTAAAAAAACTTTTTGAGTTTTTGTATGTGTGTGCAAAGCATTGTGAAAATATCTCAAATAATAAAGTTATTGTAGAGCTGTGAAATCGCTTCAATCATTTGTAATAACTCTGTATATACTCTGCTAGCCACCAAGCGCTGTGTGGCGGAGAGCACAATTGGCACCAAAGTCATATTCCGCCCCCCCCTGCCCCCCCTCCCTGTACCACTTGCGCATCGCACGAGGGAAAGACAACTGTCTGAACACCTCAGTACGAGCTCTAATTTCACGTATCTTAGAATGGTGATCATTGCGTGATTTGAAAGTTGGTGGTAATAATATATACTCTACATCCTCGGTGAAGATCGGATTTCGGAATTTAGTGTGCAGCCCCTTCCGTTTAGTGCACCTGCACTGTCTGTCTGCAAGTGTGTCCCACTTCAAACTTTCTATGAGATTTGTAATGCTCTTGCGATAGCTAAATGTACCTGTCACAAATCTTGCCACTCTTCTTTGGACCTTCTCAATCTCTTGAATCAGAACCAACTGGTAAGGGTCCCATACAGACGAACAATACTCTAAGATTGGACGAACTAACATACTGTAAGCTATTTCCTTTGTTGAAGGACTACATCGCTTCATGATTCTACCAATAAACCACAATCTAGAGTTTGCCTTACCCGTTATTTGTGTAATCTGATCATTCCATTTGAGATCATTTCGAACAGTCACACCCAGATACTTGACAGATGTTACCACTACCAAAGACTGGTTATTTATTTTGTACTCGTACATTAATGGGGATTTTTGCCTTGTTATACGCAGTAGGTTACACTTAATACGAGAACTATCCACAAAGTACATTACGTTTTGGAATTAAAAATAAATAAAGTATTGGAAATTTTTTTTATTATATACAGAGGAAAGCCACACTTAAATACTACTTTTCTACATAGTTGCCATTTAAATTAAGGCACTTATCATAGCGATGGACGAGCTTGGAAATTCCTTCGTCGTAAAATTCGGTCGCCTGCACCTTCAACCATGTTATTACCTCTTCTTGAAGCTGTGCATCGTCATCAAAACACTGCATAGCCAACCACTTCTTCATTGCTGGGAATAAGTGGAAGTCGATCAGTGCCAGGTCGGAACTGTACGGCGGATGAGGAAACAACTCCCACTTAAAAGATTCAAGAACTTCACGAGTGGCATTTGCCGTGTGGGCCCGGGCGTTGTCGTGAATCAGCAAGATCTTTGAGCCCAACTTTCCCCTGTGCTTGTTTTGTAGTGCTCTTCTGAGGTTGTGCATAGTTTGGCAATACCTTTGAGAGTTTATTGTAGTGCCTCTTTCCAGGAAATCCACAAAAATCACACCTTTTCTGTCCCAAAAGACAGTCGCCATCAACTTCCTTGCCGACATTGTCTGCATGCATTTCTGGGGTTTTTTGGGGGAATTGGTGTGCCCCCACTGCATTGACTGCAATTTTGTCTCGCAGTTCACATGCTTAACCCATGTTTTGTCACCAGTAATGATGCGATCGAGTAATGAGTCGCCATCTTTCTCGTAAGTGTCCAAAAATGTTAACGCTGCAGCCAATCGCTAATTTTTGTGAATCTCTGTCAAAATTTTTGGTATCCATCTTGCACAAAACTTGTGGTAACCAAGCTTTTCGGTAGTGATTTCGTGCAACAAACTTCGTGAAATTTGTGGAAAACTCATAGAGAGTTCCGTTATTGTGAAATTACGGTTTTCACGGACCGCGGCATCGACTTTTTCGACAAGTTCGGCAGTCACTATGCTGGGTCTTCCACTTCGCTCTTCATCGTAAATGTTGGTTCGGCCATTTTTAAATTTTATGACCCATTGACACACTCCACCTTCAGTGATTATGTTGTCCCCATACACTTCACAAAGCTGCCGTTAGATTTCTATCGGTGTACAGTTTTTTGCAGTCAGAAACCTTATTACAGCACGCACTTCACACTTCGCGGCATTTTCAATTAACACTGACATTTCAAAGTGTCACAGTAACTCAAGGGAGTACAGCACAAACCTCTCACTAGCACGGCAGGATACCGACTGAGCGGCGGAATGCCATGGCACCAAGATGGCCATGCTAGCCCGGCCCTAATGGACACAAACGAAAACATAATGTACTTTGTGGATAGCCCTCGTAATATTGAGAGATAACTGCCAGTCATTACACCACACATTTATTTTCTGCAAATCCTCATTGATTTGTTCACATTTTTCGTGTGTTACTACTTTCCAGTAGACTACAGCATCATCGGCAAACAGTCTAATGCCGCTGTCAATACCATCAACCAGATCGTTTATGTAAATTGTAAAAAGTAGTGGACCTATTACGCTGCTCTGGGGCCCACCTGAAGCTATGCTTGTTTCTGTTGAAGTTACCCCGTTCAGGACGACATACTGCTGCCTGTCTGTTAGAAAACTTTCTACCCAACCGCATATGTCATTGGATAGACGGTAAGTGTGCACTTTTTGGAGCAAGCGACAGTGCGGAACTGAGCTGAACGCCTGTTGAAAGTTGAGAAATATGGCATCAACCTTGGAGCTGATATCTAGAGCCTGTTGTGTATCATGCACAAAGAGGGCCAGCTGTGTCTCACATGGCCGCTGTTTCCTAAAACCGTGCTAGTTTCTGCAGACGAGCTTCTCAGAGTCTAGAAAGGTCATTATGTCTGAACACAAAATATGTTCCACAATTCTACAACAAATGAATGTCAGTGAAATTGGCTGGTAATTATGTGCATCCAATTTTCTACCCTTTTTATAGATTGCTATGACCTGGGCCTTCTTCCAGTCCCGTGGAACTTTCCACTGTTCCAATGATCTCTGATAGATGATGGATAAGAATGGTGCTATATTTGTAGCATAGTCAACATATAATCTTATGGAGATACTGTCTAGGCCAGATGCCTTCCTGGTGTCTAAGGATATTAACTGTTTTACAATCCCAGATACACTAAACACTGTCAGCCATCCTTGCGTTTGTTCTATAATTGAAAGGGGGAATGGTGCTGCAGTCCTCTACTGTAAATAAGTTTTTGAAAGCTAGGTTTATAATTTCAGCCTTCAGTTTATCATCATCAGTTACATTACCCGTACTGTCAGCAAGAGAAGATATTGAATCATTTGTAGCGTTCATAGATTTACATATGACCAAAATTTTTTGGGGTTATTTTTAGAATCTGCAGATAAAATATTGCTTTCAAATTCGTTAAAAGAATCTCTCATTGTCCTTCTGACAGCTGCTTTCATTTTGCATCATTTCTGTTTGTCAGCAGGGTAGTGACTACATTTAAAATAACTGTGCAAAATTCTCTGCTTTCTCAGGAACTTCCTAATATGTTTGTTGTACCAAGGTGGATCCTTTCCCTCCCCTATATTTTTGCTAGTCACATACTTCTCTAGCACATGGTGGACAATACCTTTAAATTCCAACCAAAGATGCTCACTATCTTTGTGTCCCGCAGTGAATGCTTGGAGCTGACTATGAAGATACTCATTAATGACACTTTTATTTGCTTTCCCAAACAAGAAAACTCTACATTGTTTCTTTGCTTTTTTTGCAACTTCCACTGACATAGAAGCCACGATGACATTATGGTTGCTAATACCTTCCTCCAGATTAACTTCCTCAAAAAAAATCAGGTCTGTTTGTCACCAGGATATCTAATATGTTCCCATCTCGAGTTTGTTTTCTAACCAGTTGCTCAAGGTTGTATGTTGAGAGCGCTCCTAGAATAACTTCACATGAATCTTTGCTTCTGCCCCCGTGATAAACATGTAATTTTCCCAGTCAATGGATGCTAGATTAAAGTCTCCACCTATAACTAATGGATAATTTGAATATTTATTGCTGCTGTTTATTTCAGAGAGTAACTCGGGGATCTTGCCACAGACACTTTGACAATTTACTAACATGAGATTAAGCATATTTAAAACCTTTGGAATGACCTGTTTAGGCAAACAAACAATTTTTACAGTTGGCACACCCACATCAGTGACATGAGCTGGTAATTTTTCAGGCCAACGGTTTGTTTCCCGTGGGGAGAAACCTAATCTAAAAAACCCCCATGTGCACATCACAAGTACTGTGCTACCCATGTAGCTGCTCCCTGTGTGTAGTGCACCCCTGATCTATCGAGGGACGTCCTACAACCTTCCGCCCCATAGCATAGGTCGAGGAATCTACAACCATTTTCGTTACAGAGTTGACATAGCCTTTGGTTTAGATTCTCCACTCGACTCTAAACCAGAGGACCCCGGTCCAACCTGGGTACAATGATGCAGATTGTCAGCTTGGCTTCCACTCCTCGAGAGATGGAGGCCGCCTTCACCAATTTAGCCAGCCGTCGAAAGGACCCAAGGATTTCCTCGGAACCCCCATGACAGGCATCGTTGGTACTGGCATGTGCTGGCTGCACCGTGCACACTCGATAGCTGCTGGAAGAGCCTCTTCTACATCCCGCACAAGGCCCTCCAGCAAGTACATCGAGCGAACATTGGACTTCTTCCCCACCCTAGCCACTATGTTCCTGAGGGGCTCCATGACCCACCTAACATTGGAGCTCCCAATAACTAACAAACCCCTACATCCACATGCCTGTCCGGATGTTGCTGAAGGAGCGGCCACTAATCTAATAGCAAAGTGCATGGGATGTGGCAGGAGCCTGCGTACCCCATGCAGCCTTCGTCTTGAGACTCGAGGCCTCGACACAGTCCGCCACCCACACTGAGGTGAGAGTGGGCGGGCCGGCTCAGTCGCACCTGATGTCAGCTCAGTGACAAAGAGCTGTGACATCCCCCCCTGCACATCTAGTACAGCAGAAGCTGCCCCAGGCACCCCATCCCCACCGCACCTCAAGGTGGCACTCTGCAACTTGTTGACTGTGGCCAACAAAGCATCCAGTTGTGTTTGGACTGTGGTCAACTCCTCCTGCATCCACATACAACAGACACAGTCCCTATCGATCTAACTAATAACAGAAGAAGTGGCGATTTCCAACTGTGTGGTTAGGCAGGAACCTAACTGGAAAATTTTAAACTGCGGCAAGTAAAACAATGAGCAATAACATTCACACTCTTCCTTGTCATAAATATTTCGCTGGTAACAATCATCTCAAAAGATCTCCTGCAAACCAATGGCACTTCAAGTTGGTATATTTCTGCCGCTAAAGCCATTGACACGTAGGATGAGGCAGCTAACATCGACAAGCAAGCATACGGGATGACCAATGTCACTGGAGATAGTGCCATCAGCACACAGGACAAGCTTGTTAACATAATTTTGTGCTCTTCAGTGGAGTTGTCAGGTTTATTTGGCTCACAAACAATACTCTTTGTTCAGGAAACAGGATGTGTGTACAATTCCTACATTTGCTCTATTGCAACACGTTTCCTCCCTAGTCTATAGGCTAGTCATGGTGATCTGTTTGTGGTATACATAAAAATAAGAACGTCAGTATCCATGGCCTTATAATGAAGCAAAAAGGACATGTTCACTTCAGTAAGGACTCAGTCTTGACAGAGAATGCACTTATAATTACATAATATTTTTTATTACAGAAATTTTTTCTGTTAATTTTGTAACAAAGTCCCACAATGGTATGCACTTTGCTGTTATTTTTGAATTAGGATGGGTTAGTAATGACAAATTTCATAAGTGAATATATGTATTGCAAAGGTACAGCATTAGTTACCTTTATTCAGTTGACTATGAATGTAAGATGATCTCTGCACTGCATGCTCTTCTGCAAGAAATTATTTTAGTTCAGTGCCTTCTGTGCAATCTTAAGTGGCAGGGAAATGGCGAGACAGGTGAAGGGTGGAAAAAACATCTGATAGGTCAGGCTCCCACTTCCAATACTTTTGGTAAACTCTCAGACTCCTTACTGACTATTGTCAGTGGCATTCATGGTTTTTTTGGTGTGAGATGTTGCCCATATTAAAGAAACTTTATGACCAACTGTTAAGCTAGTAAACGAGCCAGAGTGTTGCAAGTAGTGGATGAGGTAGTGCGCCAAATTCTTTACCCATTGGCAGAAGATCAGCTGGATTGTATGATAACTGATGTGTTGGGAGGAGGAGGATCTTTGATTTCGCAGTATGGGAAAATTGTGGGGGACTGCCAGTGTGCTTGAAGGTACAAAGACCTAAGTTAAAATATTTTTGTAAGGTACATCTACATCTACATCTACATTTATACTCCGCAAGCCACCCAACGGTGTGTGGTGGAGGGCACTTTATGTGCCACTGTCATTACTCCCTTTCCTGTTCCAGTCCCAGTCGCGTATGGTTCACAGGAAGAACGACTGCCGGAAAGCCTCCTTGCATGCTCGAATCTCTCTAATTTTACATTCATATCTCCTCAGGAGGTATAAGTAGGGGGAAGCAATATATTCGATACCTCATCCAGAAATGCACTCTCTCGAAACCTGGACAGCAAGCTACACCACGATGCAGAGTGCCTCTCTTGCAGAGACTGCCACTTGAGTTTGCTAAGCATCTCTGTAACGCTATCACGCTTACCAAATAACCCTATGATGAAACGCGCCACTCTTCTTTGGATCTTCTCTATCTCTTCTGTCAACCCAACCTGGTACGGATCCCACACTGATGAGTAATACTCAAGTATAGGTCGAACGAGTGTTTTGTAAGCCACCTCCTTTGTTGATGGACTACATTTTCCAAGGACTCTCCCAATGAATCTCAACCTGGCACCCACCAACAATTAATTTTATATGATCATTCCACTTCAAATCGTTCCGTATGCATACCCCAAATATTTTACAGAAGTAACTATCAGTGTTTGTTCCACTATCATACAACCATACAGTAAACGATCCTTCTTTCAATGTATTCACCATACATTACATTTGTCTATGTGAAGGGTCAGTTGCCACTCCCTGCACCAAGTGCCTATCTGCTGCAGATCTTTCTGCATTTCGCTGCAATTTTCTAATGCTGCAACTTCTCTGTATACTACAGCATCATCCGCGAAAAGCCGCATGGAGCTTCCGACACTATCTACTAGGTCATTTATATATATTGTGAAAAGCAATGTTCCCATAACACTCCCCTGTGGCACACCAGAGGTTACTTTAACATCTGTAGACGTCTCTCCATTGAGAACAACATGCTGTGTTCTGTTTGCCAAAAATTCTTCAATCCAGCCACACAGCTGGTCTGATATTCCGTAGGCTCTTACTTTGTTTATCAAGCGACAGTGCGGAACTGTATCGAACACCTTCTGGATGTCAAGGAAAATGGCATCTACCTGGGAGCCTGTATCTAATATTTTCTGGGTCTCATGAACAAATAAAGCGAGTTGGGTCTCACATGATCACTCTTTCCGGAATCCATGTTGATTCCTACAGAACAGATTCTGGGTTTCCAGAAATGACATGATACGCGATCAAAAAACATGTTCTAAAATTCTACAACAGATCAATGTCAGAGATATAGGCTTATAGTTTTGGGCATTTGCTCGACAATACTTCTTGAAAACTGGAACTACCTGTGCTCTTTTCCAATCATTTGGAACCTTCCGTTCCTCTAGAGACTTGCGGTACACAGTTGTTAGAAGGGGGGCAAGTTCTTTTGCTTACTCTGTGTAGAATTGAATTGGTATCCCATCAGGTCCAGTGGACTTTCCTTTGTTGAGTGATTTCAGTTGCTTTTCTATTCCTTGGACACTTATTTCGATGTCAGCCATTTTTCCATTCATGCGAGGATTTAGAGAAGGAACTGAGTGCAGCCTTCCTCTGTGAAACAGCTTTGGAAAAAGGTGTTTAGTATTTCAGCTTTACACGTGTCATCCTCTGTTTCAATGCCATTATCATACCAGAGTGTCTGGATATGCTGTTTCGATCCACTTACTGATTTAACATAAGACCAGAACTTCCTAGGATTTTCTCTCAAGTCGGTACATAGAATTTTACTTTTGAATTCACTGAACGCTTCATGCATAGCCCTCCTTGTGCCAACTTTGACATCATTTAGCTTCTGTTTGTTTGAGAAGTTTTGGCTGCATTTAAATTTGCAGTGAAGCTCTCTTTGCTTTCGCAGTAGTTTCCTAACTTTGTTGTTGAACCACCGTGGGTTTTTCCCATCCCTCACAGTTTTACTCGGCACGTAACTGTCTAAAACACATTTTATGATTGCCTTGGACGTTTTCCATAAACACTCAACATTGTCAGTGTTGGAACAGAAATTTTCATTTTGATCTGTTAGGTAGTCTGAAATCTGCCTCCTATTACTCTTGCTAAACAGATAAACCTTCCTCCCTTTTCTTATATTCCTATTTACTTCCATATTCAGGGATGCTGAAACGGCCTTATGATCACTGATTCCCTGTTCTGTGCTTACAGAGTCGAAAAGTTTGGGTCTGTTTGTTATCAGTAGGTCCAAGATGTTATCTCCACAAGTCAGTTCTCTGTTTAATTGGTCGAAGTAATTTTTGGATAGTGCACTCAGTATAATGTCACTTGATGCTCTGTCCCTACCACCCGCCCTAAACATCTGAGTGTCCCAGTCTATATCTGGTAAACTGAAATTTCCACCTAAGACTATAACATGCTGAGGAAATTAATGTGAAATATATTCCAGATTTTCTCTCAGTTGTTCTGCCACTAATGCTGCTGATTCGGGAAGTCGGTAAAAGGAGCCAATTATTAACCTAGCTCGGTTGTTGAGTATAACCTACACCCATAATAATTCACAGGAACTATCTACTACTATTTCACTACAGGATAAACTACTACTAACAGCGACAAACATGCCACCACCGGTTGCATGCAATCTATCCTTTCTGAACACCGTCTGTGCCTTTGTAAAAATTTCAGCAGAATTTATCTCTGGCTTCAGCCAGCTTTCTGTACCTATAACGATTTCAGGTTTGGAGCTTTCTATCAGCACTTAAAGTTCTGGTACTTTACCAACGCAGCTTTGACAGTTTACAATTACAATACTGATTACTGCTTGGTCCCCGCATGTCCTGTCTTTGCCCTGCACCCTTTGAGGCTGTTGCCCTTTCTGTACTTGCCCGAGGCCATCTAACCTAAAAAAATGCCCAGTCCACGCCACACAACCCCTGCTACCCATGTAGCCGCCTGCTGTGTGTAGTGAACTCCTGACCTATCCAGTGGAACCCGAAACCCCACCACGCTATGGCGCAAGTCGAGGAATCTGCAGCCCACACGGTCGCAGAACCGTCTCAGCCTCTGATTCAGACCCTCCACTCGGCTCTGTACCAAAGGTCAGCAGTCAGTCCTGTCGACAATGCTGCAGATGGTGAGCTCTCCTTTCATCCCACTAGCGAGACTGGCAGTCTTCACCAAATCAGATAGCTGCTGGAAGCCAGAGAGGATTTCCTCTGATCCACAGCGACCCACATCATTGGTGCCAACATGAGGGACCACCTGCAGATGGATGCACCCTGTACCCTACATGGCATCCAGAAGGACCCTTTCCACATCTGGAATAACTCCCCCCGGTATGCACATGGAGTGCACATTGGTTTTCTTTCCCTCCCTTGCAGCCATATCCCTAAGGGGCCCCATTATGCGCCTGACATTGGAGCTCCCAACTACCAGTAAGCCCACCCTCTGCGACCGGCTGGATCTTGCAGACTGAGGGGCAACCTCTGGAACAGGACAAGCAGCCATGTCCGGACGAAGATCAGTATCAGCTGGAGACAGAGCCTGAAACCAGTTCGTCAGACAAACTGGAGAGAGCTCGCATTCAGCCCTCCGGGGAATGTCTTTCACCCCCTGCCACACCTCGAGACGACCTCCCACTCTACCAAGGGTGAGGAGTCAGCCTCAATGTGGGCAGTATCCTGGGCAGCCACAGCCGTAGTCCGATCGGGGGATGCGTGGGACGTGCTGGCCATCCCGACAAACCCCCTTAAGAAAATGAAAGTAAAAGGCAAAATTAACACATGGATAACACAGGGCATAAGAAAATCTGGAGAGCAACTCAGAATGTTTAGTAAATCAGCAATGCAAAATCCTGCTTTGAAACAACGTGTTAAGTGTTATAGGAAATTATACAAGAAAGTAATTACTGCAGCAAAAAAGTTAAATAATGATTCATATATCAGTAGAAATAATGGCAATAAAAAAATGAAATCAGTTTGGAAAGTGATCAATAGCAACTTAGGAAGAAGCAAAGTAAGAAACAACATTGTTATTTAAACTGAGGACAAAACTATAAATGATCCATTACACATTGCCAATATATTCAACTGTCATTTTACAAGTGTAGTTCAAAACCTCATACGAACCCAGAGTAGTACAGACATCAGTCATAACATCACATTGAATCCCAAAACTGTGTTTTTGCATCCTGTAACAGTACATGAGGTAGAGAATGCCATCAGCAAACTAAAAAATAAATTATCCTGTGGCACCAATGGCATTCCCGACAAAATCATTAAACACATCAGATATATTACACCTCTTCTTGTAGATATAATTAATGCATCTTTCAGTACTGGCACTTTCCCTAGAAAGCTGAAAAATCAATTATAAAACCATTATACAAAAATGGGGATCGTTATGATGTAAAAAACTACAGGCCTTTATCAATGTTATCTTGTTTTTCAAAAATCATAGAAAGATTAATGTATGGAAGACTCTCAACTTTCCTAAAAATAAGTGGAATATTGGTCAATGAACAAAATGGCTGTCGAAAGAATAGATCTGCAGCGACGCTGCCGCGCGCTAATTCAAGCTCGCTGGTGTGTGTGTGTGTGTGTGTGTGCTGTGCACGTGTGTCAGTGCAGTGGTGTGCGGTCGTAATTACTTTACGCGACGTTTGTGTAGTTCCGCGCCCAGCCTCTAGAGGTGCTGTGTTTTCTAGCTTTTATATATGTTCTGTTTATTATTATTATTATTATTCCTTGTTTTTTGAGTTAGTGAGTAGTTCCATGCCTCCTGACTTGTGTGGACGAATACTGTTTTCTCTCCTAACTACGGAAGTTTTCCGAGGATTAAGGATCCTCTACAGAGGCCAGAAGCAAATTTTATAGCTCCAATCCATCCATGCATGCCGGGCGTCGTCAGATACGCTCTCGCAATAAAGTTATTGTTGCTCAACTGAAGGTCTTCATTCTTCTGAATCACATTAAGCAAAGGTCGGACAGCCACCAGTTTAGCTGAACCTGACAAGTGGTGACCCCGACGTGATTCAAGCAGAGACCGACGTGATTAAGAAGAAGCAACCGTGAGTTACATAAGTAACGAGCACATAATGACCGAACAGCAGGCCGTCTCCAGGATTGCAGTCCGTTTGCCGCCGTTCTGGCCCGACAACCCGGTAATCTGGTTCACGCAGGCAGAGGCAAGTTTTAGCTGCGCTGGAATAATGGTCGAAGCAACTAAATTTGCGCTGATTGTGAGCCAACTCGACCAACGTTATGCAGCCGAGGTGCAGGACATAATCACAGCACCGCCCAAGGCTGGAGCTTATGCCAGGCTAAAATCAGAGTTGATTCGACGGGTGGCCACGTCACAAGAGGACCGGATACGTCAGGTTCTGACACAAGAAGAAATTGGCGACAGGAAGCCTTCTCAATACCTGCGACATCTACACAGCAAAGTTGACACCGTTACTGTGCCAGACAGTCTGCTCAGAATGCTGTGGCGCAGTAGGTTGCCACCGCAAATAAAAGCCATAATCGCCTCACAAATGGACATGCGGCTGGATGACGTGGCGCAGCTAGCAGACCAGATTCAGGACGCGATCACACCGGCTCCGGTCAGCGCAGTTGGACAACAGTGCAAACAGTACCGCATCTGTAGCACGAGCTGACCATGATTCTCTCGCTGCCAAGGTTGAGCTTTTGTGAAACAGGTCAGTGCGCTGCTGGCACGTGACGACGACAATAATAGAAGAAGCCGATACAGACGGCGGCGTTCGAGAAGCAGATCTTCCGGCGGTACTACCAGTCTGCAAGGCAAGGTACCGTTGTGCTGGTACCACCGATGATTCGGCGATCAGGCAAGGAAGTGCACATCGCCATGCTCGCACCCAAACGCCACCGGCGGTCGACAACAGGCGCAACCGACTGCCAGTTATCCTCCAAGCGCCTGTTTGTTACCGATAGGAGTTCCGGCGTAAAGTTTTTCATTGACACTGGGTCGGACCTGAGTATCATACCACGAACAGCCGCACATCGTTGCCGGCCGCCAACTGCCTTCCGTCTGACAGCTGCCAACAATTCTTCTATCACAACATATGGCACACAGAGGATGGAGCTTAATCTCGGCCTACATCGCGCGTACGAGTGGAATTTTACAGTGGCTGACATCACGGAGGCGATCGTCGGGGCTGATCTCCTCCCGCACTACCACCTGCTGCCAGATGTCACGAACGCACGCTTGGTAGACAGCGTCACTGGCTTAGCAGTCACGGGTTTCCGTCGCAACATCGCAACGCACAGTGCCAAGTTGGTCCATGCTATGGAGGGTGAGTACACCGAATTACTGCTTAACTATCTGAACTTGACCAGGCCGCCCGGCGCTCCCCGGTGTATACCACATGACACGGTGCATCACATTCAGACGACTGATAGTCCCCCAGTAGCATGCTGACCTAGGCGTCTCGCTACGGACCGATTGAAGATAGCGAAGGCAGAGTTTGACGCTATGATTTGCGAGGGCATAATGTGGCCATCTAAGAGCCCGTGGTCCTCCGCATTACATCTTGTTCCGAAGAAGGGTGGAGCTTGGCGCCCATGTGGTGACTACCATGTGCTTAACGCGCGAACTGTGCCGGACAGATATCCCGTTCCGTTACTGAGGGATTATAATCACGCTTTACATGGTGCCACGGTGTTCACAGTTCTGGACTGCGCTAAAGCGTATACACAGATTCCGGTGGCCAATGACGACATTCCAGAGACTGCAATAATAACGCCTTTCGGTTTATTTGAAAGCAAATTTATGACTTTCAGCTTCACAATGCCGTTCAGACCTGGCAAAGGTTTATAGACTCGGTTCTCCAGGGGCTGCCGTTCTGTTTCGCCTACCTGGACGATGTGTTAGTGTTCTCTGCTGACCATGAACAACACCGACAACATCTGCGAGAGATTTTCGAGCGATTGGAGCGTTACGGTGTCATCTTGAACGTGGACAAGTGTGTTTTTGGGCAGTCAGAGGTGACATTTCTTGGCCATAAGATTTCTGCTGAAGGCTCTCTTCCTCTGTCCGAGAAGGTGGACGCTATCTTGCAGCTACCCTGACCAACTACGATCAAAGAATTACGTCGTTTTTTGGGGATGCTCAATTTTTGTTGATGACACCTTCCTCATGCTGCGGAGCTGGAGGAACCTTTGACGGCGGCATTATCAGGCCCTAAAGTAAATAGCAAGTCTCTGATACAGAGGACATGTGTTCTGCGTTCGAGGCAACAAAGAGGAGCATGGCCGACGCGGTGCTTCTCGCACACCCACGGCTCGACGCGCCATAAGCAATTGTCGTAGATGCGAGTCAGACGGTGATCGGTGCTGCGTTACAACAATGGTCCGACAACGCATGGCAGCCACTGGTGTATTATTCCCACAAACTTTCGCCTGCACAGAGAAAATGGAGAACATATGACAGTGAGCTCCTGGCAGTATACCAGGCAGTGAAATATTTTCGCCCCCAAGTGGAAGCGCGAACTTTCACGATATATACAGACCACAAGCCACTCACATTCGCCTTCCGTTGGAATAGTGTCAACTGCTCTCCCCATCAATTTCATCACCTTGAGTTCATGGCCCAGTTTACTACCGACATTAGACATATTTCTGGGATCGACAACATTGTTGCAGATTGCCTTTCACGGATCAGCAGTGTTTCCAGTACCATAGACTTTCCTGCACTGGCACAAGCACAGAGAGACGACGAAGAACTTCTTGCCTATGTTAAAGACACGGCTTCCGCATTGCAACTGAAACTCGTTGATGTTCCGGGGGAAGATACACAGCTATACTGCGATGTTTCTCGCGGCCGACCTTGTCCCTTTCTGACGCCGGCTTTTAGAAGACAAGCCTTTGATATAGTACATGGATTGTGCCATCCCGGGGTATGCCCGACATTCCGCCTAGTATCACAATGTTTCGTGTGGCCGGGCATGCAAAAAGACTGCTGCGAGTGGGACCGATCTTGTCTTCAGTGCCAACGCTGCAAGATTAACCGCCATGTACATGCACCGATCGGCGATTTTCCGGATACCACCGCCCGCTTTGCCCACGTTCATTTAGATGTAGTCAGACCACTTCCACCTTCGAACGGGCAAAGATATCTGTTTACAATGATCGACCGTTTTACACGTTGGCCGGAGGCAGTGCCGGTGGATAATATCACAGCAGACACATTAGCTTCCGCTTTTGCAATAACTTGGTTGGCAAGATTTGGATGCCCACTACATATTACCACTGACCACGGACGGCAATTTGAATCAGACCTCTTCTCACAGCTGCCAAGTTTTGTGGTTACACCCACCATAAGACCACAAGTTATCACCCAGCAAGCAACGGAATGATCGAACACTGGCACCATTGTTTGAAGGCCACGCTGATATGCCACAAAGAAACCTGGACAACTGCACTACCAGTGGTCTTGTTAGGCTTACGGACAACTTTCAAACCAGACCTGGGGTCGTCAGCGGCAGAACTGGTTTATGGAGAAACACTGCGCCTTCCTGGGGACTTTGTAGACGCCGATGCCACAGAGACAGTTGCTACTGGCCAGCCAGATTTCTTGCGACGATTGAGGGACCATGTATCAAAGGTTCGCCCTCCGAAAGCCACACGTCATGGCAAGCCGCCCACTTTCGTGCACCAGGACCTGGAACAGTGTCGTCACATCATGCTCCGCACTGAGGGCATTAAACCGCCTCTACAAGCTCCTTATTCTGGTCCATATGAAGTGCTACAGCGCAGTGCCCACACCATGAATATCCTAGTGAACGACAAAACCACGACTGTTGCGTTGAATCGGGTTAAACCTGCGTATGTTTTTCCTGACACCCCACTAGCGGCACCTCGTCGTAGGCATCCACCTACCGCTGTTCCAGACACTGACACCACATCTCCGGCGCCGGCTCTTCAACATCTGCCGCCCAACGCAGCACAACATCTGCCTCCTGACATTGTTCCTCCTCCTCCGACGAGGACGACCCGTTCTGGATGTCGGGTGCACTTTCCGGCGCGGTATCTCAACGCGGCGCTCCGCTTCCGCCCGGGGGGCTGATGTAGCGACGCTGCCGCATGCTAATTCAAGCTCACCGGTGTGTGTGTGTGTGTGTGCTGTGCGCGTGTGTCAGTGCAGTGGTGTGCGGTCGTAATTACTTTACGCGACGTTTGTGTAGTTCCGCGCCCAGCCTCTAGAGGCGCTGTGTTTTCTAGCTTTTATATACGTTCTGTTTATTATTACTATTATTATTATTCCTTGTTTTTTGAGTTAGTGAGTAGTTCCATGCCTCCTGACTTGTGTGGACGAGTACTGTTTTCTCTCCTAACTACGGAAGTTTTCCGAGGATTAAGGATCCTCTGTATAGGCCGGAAGCAAATTTTATAGCTCCGATCTGTCCATGCATGCTGGGCATCGTCAGATACGCGCTCGCAATAAAGTTATTGTTGCTCAACTGAAGGTCTTCATTCTTCTGAATCACGTTAAACAAAGGTCGGACAGCCACCAGTTTAGCTGAACCCGACAGATCAACTGAAACAGCTATGTACAACTTTCTAAAACTTGTCCTAAATTCCATTGATAATAACAAAGTAAATTGTAGAGTCTTTTTAGATTTATCAAAGGCCTTTGACATTATTGATCATAAACTACTGCTCAAAAAACTTAGTTGCTATGGAGTCTGTGGTACTGCTCATGCATGGTTTAAGTCATACTTATCTGGCAGATGCCAGAAAGTAGAAATAGTTCATGATGGAAAGTCATACTTTTCTGGTTATAAGGAAGTTAGTTATGGGGTGCCCCAAGGTTCGGTGTTGGGAGCCCTGTTGTTCTTGATCTTTATAAATGACTTGCCAAACTATTTGACACAAGCTGATTGTGTACTTTTTGCTGATGATAAAAGTCTCTTTATTAAAGCTCTGAATGAGACTGACCTTAACAGGAAAAGTGAAACAACAACAGTTGAAGCAAGTAAATGGTTCAGGGACAACAGTTTATTTGTGAATGAGAAAAAAACATTATGGATGAATTACAGACATGTTTCAAATAATGTGAAGCCCAATATAACTGTGAAGCTAGGCCAACAGAATATACTACAAATGCCAAATACAAAATTCTTAGGAATTTGGTTAGATGAGCATCTAAAGTGGAACGAGCACATAGATGTGCTCAATAAAAAATTAAGTAAATGTTGCTATGTATTTAGAATGCTCAAAAATTGCTGCAGTGATCAAACAGTACTGTGTACATATTATGCATAGTCTCTTACGATATGGTGTCATATTTTGGGGCAATTCAAGTCAGGCAAAACACTCTTTCATTATTCAAAAACGAGCGATAAAGATCATAAAAGGAGCTGCACCTAGAGATCCGTGTAGGGAATTTTTCAAGGAATACAAAATATTGACTCTTCCATCCATTTACATCTATGAAAGTATATGCTTTCTGAAGTCTCACCCCCAGTTTTCTTCTTTAAACAGTGAGTTCCATGACTATACAACAAGACAGAGTAATGACTTTCACAGAGAAGTGCTTAAGAAAGCCCAGTACAACAAGAGTGCAATATACCACCCGAAAATTCTCTATAGTGCTCTTCCCTTAAAAATTAAAAATATTCAGAAGCTGAGCAGTTTTAAAAGCGAACTCAAAAGAATGTTAATTAGTAATAGGTTTTACAGTGTTAGTGAATACATGAATTCTTCAGAAAGATAGCGTGCCTTCATCTATCTTATAAGTCACTCATATACAAACTTGTGTCGTGGGGTAGACTCTTTTATGTACACACAAAAATTAATTAATTTGTCAATATAGAGTGTTATAATCATTGTTTCTTGTTGATGTCCATTATACACAGAATATATGTAACTTATTTGTGTCCTATATTGTTACAAATTTATATCATGTAAGCTGTAATTGTTTTTGCCCAAATATTTAATTTAGATTGTTCACTGATATTTTTTTACATAATATGTTGTTATTCATATTTTTTCTGTATGTAACATATGACAAATCCCATATCATTGTTCATGATAAAACGGGTGCTCAATAAATCAAATCAAATCAAAGAGTGAGTTTTTGAATTGTCGAATGTATAGGGAAGGTGATGGTAGCTTGAAGTGTTTTTGTGAAAAACCAATTGAGGAAATTAGTACACTTTAGACAAACCTTTTGATGAACTAATACAAACAGATGCCTTAAAAAGGAGATTACCGAAAAAAGTACAGTGGGAGTTGATTTATGGACCAGATGAATCTATAGATCAGTTCTTGAGGTCTGTAGATAAGTTGGATAGAGCCTTTGAGAGAAATGGGAGGTTAAGTAATGGCAGATTTGGTGATCAACCATCAAGGGGGAGGAATCAAACCAGGAATCAAGGCAGGAGTGACAATGAAAATCAGAATAATAATAGTGGTTACAATAGAAGTGATAATAGATGGATCAACCATAGAAATGGGAATGGAAATAGAGAATATGACAACAGGAAGAATAATAACAGACAATTGGATAATCACCAATCAAAACCAGGCAATTTAAAGTGACAGAAACCTCGTTGAGAGTCTGTCAGTTTGGGGCGAGAAATAAGTACCGAAATCAAACTAAACACCACCAGCCTAGAGACATTGAAAACAATTACAGAAGACAGAGTAATCGAAGATATTTGAGTGGAAATGACAGAACTAATGTAAGAAGAGTACATCAGGTTAGCAAATTACAGTTTGACACTAAATTCTGTAAAAGTATGAATGAAAGTGTTGAAGAATGTAAGAATGTTGAAGAAGTTCCGTTAGAGGAGGAAACTATTTCAAGTCAGTGTGGTGAAGAAGTTTTCAAAGAAAATGTTGGTTCTGATAATAATCCTGATGAGTTTGGATTAGGTAAATTAATGGAGGAAGAATCTACCACTGAAGCACTTAAGTGATGATACTTGTACTGGTGTACTTGTCAAAAATTCTGATGATTATTGTAAAGATGTTGTAGAAGTGTCTAGTATTGGAGATAATAGCATGTGTGGTAATGCTGATAGTGAAAGTGTCAGTAGTAATAATGAATGGTGTATATGGAGGTTAAGGAACATTTAATTAATGGTGAAGAAGATGATGTTAGTAGTATTTGTCATAAATATGAGAACCAGATTGCACAAATGGAAACTGGAAAGGTATCATCAGATAAGGAACATGTGGACAGACATTATGATTTAGATGTGATGCTAGAAACTTTATGGGATACTTACAAGGGTTATACTGACAGTGACAGAGAAAAAAGGGCCATCAAGATTATTTGTGAAGAACTGCATTCCAACTGGGAAAGTAGAACCAATCAGCAGGCTTACAGTGAGATCAGTTCCGGGAAAAGTAGACAGTGTGTAAAAGAGGGACATGACATCAAGCAATCATCTGATGTAGCTCTAGGCAAAATTCAGACAAGTAAGAGAAATTGTGCAAAAAAATAGGTATAAACAATTTGGACTTTAGAGAGATTGAGGATGATTTGTTGCATGAAGATGAGGAAAGCAGGAAGGAAAAAGTTTTAGGTTGCCCATATATAAGTATAAAAGTTGCAAATTATGCTGTCCTCTCTCATTTGTTGGACTCCATGTTGGGGGATTTGAAGTTCCAATGTATGTAAAACTACTTGGACACATGGTGATGTATAGTCCCAGCTTTGATGAGTATTAAGCTGACTAAGACCTGATGGGCTCACAGTAAAAGCCAGAAAGGTGACCTTGACAAACAGAGAAATGTAATTTCTTGGGTGAATTGTGTCAGTTTACGAGGTCAATATCCACTAGTCCCATTAGCAATGCATCTGCATTGGGGGTTCTGGACATCAATCCCCCATTTGTGGTACACACAGATGCTTCAATCAGTGGGATAGACACGGTTCTGCGCAGGAATAGTAAGGAATATGTAGACCTTTGGAATTCACATCCAGAGTACTCACTGGTTTGGAATTAAATTACTCAGTCTATGAGCAGGAAGCACTGGTGGTATTGTTTGCATTAGAAACTTTCAAGTTTTACATGGAATACTGCAAGTTCATGTTAGAATTCAATATCGAAAGCTTTGAGATCCACTGTAAATATGGAGGTGCCATCCCCCAGTGTGGGTACTGTCCTGACCAAAATCTCTACTCTCTTCTGTAACCTAGCAACCAAGCGAGAGAATGATCCAGAGATTGGCAGGATTTGTGAGATAGTGGGAGGTGGGCATACACACAATTCTGAAGACTGCAAGAGCTGACAAATGTGAGAATTATTACACAATCAGCTTAACAGTTCATGCATTCAAGTTGCTCACAAGAAAAATATACAGAAGAATGAAAAAGAAAATTGATGATGTGTCAGATGAAGATCAGTTTCGCTTTAGGAAAGATAAAGGCACCAGAGGGGCAATTCTGATGTTGCAGTTGATAATGGAATCAAGACTTAAGAAATATCAATACAGATTCATAGGATTTGTCAATCTGAAAAAAGCATTCAACAACATAAAATGGTGCACGATGGAAATTCTGAGGAAAATAGGGGTAAGCTATAAAGAGAAACAGGTTATATACAATACATACAAGAGCCAAGAGGGAATAATAAGAGTGGACGACTAAGAATGAAGTGCTTGTAATAAAAAGGGTATAAGGCAGGGACGTAGTCTTTCACCACTACTATTCAATCTGTACATCGAAGAAGCAATAAAGGAAATAAAAGAAAGGTTCAGGAGTGGAAGCAAAATGCAAGGTGAAAGGATATCAATGATACAATTTGCTGATGACATTGCTATCCTGAGGGAAAGTGAAGAAGAATTACATGATCTGCTGAATGAAATGAACTACCTAATGAGTACAGAATGTGGACCGATAGTAAATTGAAGAAAGATGAAAGTCATGAGAAGTAGTAGAAATGAGAACAGCAAGAAACTTAACTTCAGGATTAATGGTCATGAAGCAGATGAAATTACGAAATTCTACTGCCTAGGCAGCAAAACAACCAATGACGGAGCAAAGGGGACATCAAAAGCAGACTAGCACTGGCAAAAAAGACAATTCTGGCCAAGAGAAGTATACTAGTATCAAACATAGCTTTACTTTGTGGAAGAAATTTCTGAGAATGTTTGTTTGGAGCACAGTATTGTATGATAGTGAAACACAGACTGTGGGAAAACCAGAACAGAAGAGAATCAAAGCATTTGAGATGTGATGCTACAGGCAAATGTGGAAAATTAGGTGGACTGATAAGGTAAAGAATGAGGAGGTTATGCACAGAATCAAGAGAAAAGGAATATGTGGAAGACACTGACAAGTAGAAGGGACAGGATGATAGGGCACCTGTTAAGACAATGAGGACTGACTTCCATGGTACTAAATGGAGCTGTAGAGGGCAAAAACTGCAGAGGAAGACAGAGACTGGATTACATCCAGCAAATAATCGAGGATGTAGGTTGCAAGTGCCACTCTGAGGTGAAGAGGTTGGCAGAGGAGAGGAATTCATGGCGGCCCAAATCAAACCAGTCAAAAGACTGATGACTCAAAAAACTGAGGTGGACATCCGGTGGAGGGATATTCCAGGAGAAGGGGGTGCTCTGCTATAAGGACAAAGGAGATGGGAGAAATGCCTTGCTGTCTGATTCCTGCAATGTTCTCCTATTTACACCAGTCTCTCTGTGGGGGACATTTGGGTGTAAACTGGACTTATACCAAGATTGGGGAGTGAGTGACTTCGCAGGGAATGAAGCATGAGATTCATGATTTGATGGGAGGGTGTCCTGAATGTAAAGTAGCAAAGCCAAACTTGGAGCCTTACAGTTCACTCGTGAATTTCAGCCCTTTGATATATTATTCATAGATTACCTGGGACCGCTTTCCAGGACAAAGGAGGGCAATTGGCTTGACACATTCACACATTTTTGTTGGTTGGTCCACAGTCACAGCACTATGGCTGCTATCACAATACAGCATCTATCTTTTCGAGTTTTGGCCCACCCCATGAGCTGCTGAGTGATGATGCAGCAGAGTTCACCTCAAGGGAGTTCAAGAGGTTTTGTTTCAGCCACGGTATTAAGCAGATCACTACGACACCGAATTACCTGCAGCCATCGTTCGCAGAGTGCCTTGATGAAAACCTAAAGTCCACCCTCATTATTTACCATAGGGCATCTCAGAGGAAGTCAGACTAATCTCTGGGCTGGTTGAGCATAGCGTTGAATACCACATGACATGAGTCTCACAAGGACACACCAGCAGGGCTGATCTTCACTTAAAAAGACAATTCTCCACTAAGCAACATTTGGTCACTGAACGATCTTCTGCTAGAGCATGTGGATCCTGATGATCTAAAAACCACTTGGGAGGCAGTGAGATGCAACATAATGCATGCTCATCAAAGGCAAATGCAGTATTACAATCAGTGGAGAAGTACCAGGGTGCTGCAATAATCCACAATGTCCATCAACAGGTCAGGAGTGATTAGGTGACACTAGGAAGCTGTCACCAGCTTTGTGGGTTCTTACTAGAAGATTAAGATCTTATCGCATGTGAGCTTCCTGGTGGAAGATGTGGAGACCTGCAAGAGGCTACGTACACACCTGAGCCAGTTAAAGTTACACGGGAAGATAGTGGAAGACTCATAAAACATCGTCTTTGGGTTCGGAAACTGCTGGTGGCTTGTCTTAGGGGTGGGGGTGGGGGTGGGGGGGTTGATGTATGCTGCTGAGTTCTTTGGCTATTGATTCACATCAGTGATAGCTGCTGCACTGGCTGCACAGTCGGAAGGTGCATGAGATCACGAGAACAGGGCTTGAACGAGGAGAGTGGTGTGGAATAGTGAGAGAAGGAAGCACAGCGAGCAGCAGATGAGTCAATATACAACAAGTGACACATCAGAGAGGAGCTGGATTGTGGACTCGTTGAAGGCATGAGTGAACCAACATCAAGAGTAGCAGGATCTGGCATGATTCTCTTTAGCGAGGTTGAAACAAGCCACTGTGCCTGGCATCCCGAAGGCTTGGAAATGTGGAGTAGGAACTACTACTCTTAGGTTCATCATTGTCAAGTAGCGTTCCTGGAGAATTTATCAGTTATTTTTCATAAAATTTAAGCTGTCATGTGCTGAAAGCCTCAGGTTATGCAGAATATTGTGCAGGTTCGGCTAGAAAAGTGATAATGCTCCTGAGTTGTGTCTTGGTGGGTAAATGTAAAGCATTGTTACTAAAATTTAATAGGCATTTTATATCTGGTCTAATATTGTTTTCTACCAAGTAGCTATTTCCTATAGACTTAAATTTATTGTGTGCTTAAAAACATATAAAATGCAGAGGGCATAAAGGCCCGTTAAACTATCTGTTGTGTGGCTGGAATGGTGGTCGAGTGGTTGTTATTACTGATATTTTTCGAGTTATACACTTGGGACCGACATAGGCCGGTGAACTGTTTTAGCAAAGCAAATATTGCTTATGAGCTATTGGTTGATATGTGAATAGCTAGAACCACATAGTTGAAATATTCTCTGTTGTTATTATTGTTGTGGTCATCTGTAACATGCTCTGGCAGTACTGCCATATGCGTTGTTTTAGTGTCATTTATGGCAGTAAAATGGTTTATGTTTAGCCTCCAATCACACTTCTATGTTTGAATTGTTATCACTAAATACTTTTACAACCTTCCACCTGTTATGCCGCAAGATTTGAGCACTTATTCATTGACAAGTCATAATCTTATGTCTCATTGACATTGAAGGATTTGAGGGCTTATTCATTGACTAGTCATAACCTTATGTCTCATTGACAAGTCATAACCTTATGTCTGATTAAGTATCAAGCAGCTAGTGCCCAAACATTTCACATGACTGGCTGCACTTACGTGGAATGGGGTGTGTCATCAGCACTGAAGGCTCCATTTAATGCAAGTATTGTTTTGTGTGCTGTGTTGATTGAGGCCTATGTCTGAGGATGTCCTGTTAGAGAATCAGCTTCATTAGGTTTTTGAAACAGCTGACATTGCTTAGAAAAATTGTTAACCTGCTTAGTTTAGTGGTGGCTAGAACCATGAAGTTGTTTTAATGTTATTGTGTGTTCTATGCAGCCAAGGGCCTTTAAAAAAAAAAAAAAAAAAAAAAAAAAAAAAAAAAAAAATGGTCTGTTCCTGAAGTTAAAAAGGCTAGTGCTGATTCGAATTGGTAAATTCATTGGACAATTTAAAGACAGTAAAACAATAAGTTAAAATTTAATCTCTTCATTTATTGCTGCTAAAATGGTTAGCATCGTGGTCACATCAATATTTAACTGCTTGTGTCCTTTGAAAATTTAAATGACTAGTGCTGATTCAGATTTATTCATTCATCTGAGAATTTAAATATGGCTAAACACTGAGTTAAAATTTAATCTGTCTGTGTAAGCTGTCAAAATGGTTAACACCATCGGCATTTCAATATTTAACTGCTTTTTTAGTCTGAAAATTTATACAGCTAGCGTCAGCTCAAATTGTGAATTCAAAGACTGCTAAGTGCTGAGTTAAACTCTATGTTTTTTATTTGAGCAATCTTTAGACCATTGGTAAATTTATCTTATTTTATATTGTATGTAGTTTGCAATTTAAGTGGGTATTGCTGCTTCAAGTAAGGAATTTGAGTTAAGTGTTTTAAGGCAGCTACACGCTGATTAATATGTCAGTATTTTGAGTGTTGCGTAGTCATATGAAGATGGTTAGAGTTAGTCATATGAAAATGGTTAGAGTCATTGCTGATTTGAAACATTTCATGATGTATGAGGTGTTTCCCATAGAGGGGATAGTGCCAGTTGGAACTGAGAATCATAAGTGATCCTTTTAGGTGACGATATTATGAGAAGGAAAGTTGCTACTCACTGTACAGTGGAGATGCTGAGTCACAGATAGCCACAACAAAAGACTCACACAATCACAGCTTTTGGCCATTAAGGCCTTTGTCAACAATACACACTTGTGGTTTCAGTTGCCTGAGACTGCAGTCATGTGTGTGTGTGTGTGTGTGTGTGTGTGTGTCTATTGTTGACTAAGGCCTTAATGGCCGAAAAGCTTTCATTGTGAGAGTCTTTTTGTTGTGCCTATCTGCGGCTCAGCATCTCCGCTATATGGTGAGTAGCAACTTTCCTTCTTATAATATTGTTACATTCCATTGTTTGATCCTTTTTGGTGAGACTGCTGAAAACTGTAGGCAATATCAAGGTCTTATTGTCTTGAAGTTATTTAGTTTTGAAAGGCCAGTTGAGTTTGTATTACTTGTTAGCTTGTGTATTTGTTTTCAAGGTGGCTTGGGCCAGTAGAAACTTAAGGGGAGTTAGAATGGGAAGAAAAAAATCACATTTTTGGATTTTTATCTCTCTAAAAAATTTGCTTCATCAGTAAAGAGGGAAGGAGAGGGAAAGATGAAAGAATGTGGGTTTTAAGGGAGAGGGTAAGGAGTCATTCCAGTCCCGGAAGCGGAAAGACTTACCTTAGGGGGAAAAAAGGACAGGTATACACTCGCACACAAACACACATATCCATCCGCACATATACAGACACAGGCAGACATATATATGTGTGGATGGATGTGTGTGTGTGTGTGTGCGAGTGTATACCTGTCCTTTTTTCCCCCTAAGGTAAGTCTTTCCGCTCCTGGGATCGGAATGACTCCTTACACTCTCCCTTAAAACCCACATCCTTTCGTCTTTCCCTCTCCTTCCCTTTTTCCTGATGAAGTAACCTTGGGTTGTGAAAGCTTGAAATTTGTGTGTGTGTTTGTGTGTTTTTTATTGTGTCTATCAACATACCAGCGCTTTCTTGTTTGGTAAGTTACAGCATCTTTGTTTTTTATATATATTTTTCCCAATTATAAACTCACATGGGAAGTATTTTATTTTATTTTTTTAAATATAATCTACATCAGTTGAAAATGTTGAAATTCTTACAGGCATTACTTCAAAATCTAATAAAATTGGTAACTTTTTGTATAAAAGGCTGTGGATTGCTGTGTTATAAAGGTTAAATTACATGTTTGTATTGGTAGCACTGTCAAAAACAGTATTGTATCGTTTCAAAGTATAAACATGCATTGTATGTCAAAGTGCTAACGTTTTTCTCAGGAAAAGTTATGAATAGATTGGTAAATCTCTCAAAAAGTAAAGTATGACGCCAAAACGAAGTGTTTTTAAGAAATGTGGGTTTCATGGTAATAGATTTTTGAATAAAGTGAAACACTGTGTTCAACATGTGGTGTGTAAAGTTACAGACAATGAAAAACAGGCAAACTCATCAGTATCTAGAGAAACACCCATCAGTGCTTCGAAGATTAAAATAAAATATTGTGATACACAGTTTTCTCAAAATGAAAGTGATGTAAATAGTAGGTTAGGTTATATTCTGATAGATTTACACATCCTAACAAGGGTGTTAGGTGAATGTGTGTATTGTAAAATATCTGGAACGCCAGTTAGTTTATGTGAAGACAGCAAGGTATCAAATGGTCTAGCCAGGAAGCTTGTCATTAATTGTGCAAGTTCTAAATGTACTCATTCATTTTGGAATTCTGATAATTGTAAAGATAGTTATTTTGAAGTAAATGTTAGGTAGCTGGTAGCTACTGGCAAAGGACACACTGCAGCAGATACAATGTGTGCCATGATGAATAGGCCACACCCACTTTGTAAAATCGACAAGTATGCAGGATTTATTGGAGCTGCTGTAGAATCTGTTGCATGCGACTCAATGAAGGGTGCTGCAAATGAAGCTGTTGAAATAAATTATGGTATGTCTCACACTTTTGATGGTACTTGGCAGAAGCGCGACTACAGTTCTAAGAATTCTGTTGCTATGGTGGCCAGTGTGGATACTGGAAAGGTAATAGATTTCCAGATTTTAACCAAACATTGTTATAAGTATAAATCAGGGAATGAAGAAGGGCATATCTGTGACAGAAATTATGAAGGAACAAGTGGTGGTATGGAGGCCTCTGGAGCTATTGAAACTTTTAGTCGATCTGTGAATGAAAGGGGAGTGTGTTACACTAAGTTCTTAGGTGGTGAGAAGATTATCACAAAACTGGAATGTGTTTTTCATGTCCAGAAGAGGGTGGGCACCAGGTTGAAGAAGTTAAAACATGGTTTCAGAGAGAAGAAACTTTCTGATGGTAAAACCATAGGAGGCAGGCTGACAGACAAAATGATTGATGAACTGTAGAAGTATTATGAGATGGCCATTAGAAATAATACTGAGGATTTGTTGAAAATGAAGCAGGTAGTATGGGCTACCTTCTTCCACAAACTATCAACTGATCAAAATCCAGTACACCACCTTTTCCCTCCTGGATCTGATTCATGGTGCAATTACCGCAACGCCCAGTACTCAAACAGCTCATACAGCCATAAACATTCCATCCCAGCAGCAGTCATGGATAGCATAAAACATATTTACAGAGACCTGGCAAATCCTGAATTACTGAAGAAGTGTTTGTGTGGTCAGACTCAAAATCCCAATGAGTCGTTCAATATTATATGGACTCACTTGCCAAAAAATGTTTTTGTTGGAATGAAAATACTAAAGTGGGGAGTCAGTGATGCTGTGACTGCTGTTAATGATGTCAACATTGGTAGGGTGAGATTGCTACAGCACATGGGAATTAATCCTGGAGGAAACTGCATCAGAGAACTTGAACAGATGGACACATTTTGGATTGATAAAGCAGAGTATGCATCACTGTTGGCCACTAAGAAGTCCAGAAAGAAGAAAAAACTTAGAAAAAGATCAAGAGGATGATATACAGTATGGTGCAGGGTGCTTTTGAGTGACTAAAAATAAAAAATTAAGCATATATTAAGTGAGTTACAGTTTTTGAATCTTTAGAAGCCGTCCCTGAAAATTTACATTTTTCCCTAAATCTCAGAAACCACTTCGAGTAGAGTATTCAAATTTTCAGGGAATAATAACATACATATCCTGAGTCTACTGAACTAAAAGAAGAACATAATGTTATGTATAATTAAAATTATTTAGGATAATGTACAAAAAAAATTACACAAAATTTTAACCATGCAATCAAAAAATTGTATTTCTGAAAGCAGTGGCTGAAATGAAATTATTGTAGTTCAGTAGACTCAGAACATACACTCTGATGTCCTGTAAAAGTTTCATGTCAAAGGCTACAGTGGTTCCTGAAATACAGGGAAGCCAAATTACTAAATTAATCATTGTCGGGATAGGGCGTTCCAACTCCCCTTAAGAATCCTGATAGGTTGGGTTTTGTTGTATTAAATTGAAAACTGGCATGTGTTGTTATGTAATGTGGGTAATGCCAATTGTATGTTGTTGTTCTTAATAACTGAGTGTATTGCTCAACTGCTGAAGTACAATTTTGTCAATAAAGTAAATTTCATTTTTTGTGCCTAGTACCTTTCACTCCAGGATCCTTGTGTCCTACCTACCCCTGCTCCAAAGCGTATCTCCATTCCTCATTTCTGGGGTAGGACAAAGGGGGGGTGGGGGGGGGGTGGGCGTTGGGGGGAGGTTTCAATAGTAATCTGAACAAACAAATATAGCATCATTTCTTATTCACTTAAAGTGTCACAGTGTAGTTTAATAACCGATATCCATAAACATCAGTGAATCACTGCCCTCAACATAGCTAAATATATCTTCCACTCTTAATAACTGTTTGCCCAAGGTTTGACTCTATTCATGGTATTGAATTCTGAAATGTATGAACGAAGTAGTTTACCAGACACTTGGCAATGTACAGTAATCCCACAAATCAAGAATTGTTAGTAGACAAAAGATATAAATATATATGGAATAGTGTAGGCAAAATTTTCTCATCATAATATGGCAAAATTATTCCCTAGCACAAATGTTATAAAAGCAAAATGTGTGTGTAGTTAAAAGCAAAGTACATCTTCATAATCAAAGCTCCATCCTCTGCCAAGTATACACATATCCAAACATCAGAGTGTACATATCAAATAGAAATGCGTATATATACAGAGGTCTCAGTTAGAGCTAAAGAAGTCTAACAAAATATGTGACATTAGAAATGTGTTACTATAGAAGGAAATGTCACATAGCTGAGACCCTTGTGTTTGCCACATGCATGATGCACAAGCGAGTGTGCATCCCCCTTAGAGACTTTAAACGAGTGAGGTGGTGCATGGTTAGCACACTGGACTTGCAATCATGAGGATGATGGTTCAAACCCATGTCCAGTCAACCTGATTTAAGTTTTCATGATTTCCCTAAATCACTTCAGGCAAATGCCCCAATTTCCTTCCCCAATCCAAGCTTGTGCTCCATCTCTAATGCCATTGTTGTAGACGGAACGTTAAACACTAATCTCCACGTCCTCCTCCTCCTCCTGAGGGCTTAGCTTATTTTCGACTTTTCACCAGCTGTGGTTTCCTTTCCACCAAATTTGTTTTACATATGGGTACACCATTAGGTATGTACTGGCTATAGCTCCTTTCCACTATCATGCACTTTTGCATTTGCTCCATCTCCCTCTCAACTGCTTTTCTATAGGGCTTAATGAGAAATGAATCATTAGATTTCAGCTTGTGTTTATATTGATAATTCTTCACTCTACCTGGTTTCTCTTCAAAACATCATTATAGTCCCATAAATGTTTTTCTAATTCCTCTTTACCCTCTGTACTCAAAGCTTCAACTTCCCATGTCTTTTTTGCTACTAGTTCACCGTAAGAATCATTTATTTCCCCACCACAAAAACCTTCACTTCCTCATTATATCCTTAGTCACCAAATTCTTCTACCCTGATCTGATTGCTATTACAATTTTTTATCATCACAGTACATGTCTCCCCAGAAATTCTCCTCTTAGAATCAGTGAATGTTAATTTCATCTCATTACAATTAAAACTAACTTCAGCCTTGATAATCCAATTCATTCCCAGTATTAAATTTTTGTTTAAATCTTCAATAAATAAACACACATGCAGAAAAGGAACAACATTTATTTTAAAGAACAATAAAATGTATCTGGTAATCACTTTATTAATTTTTCCAGTGACACCTTTAATCTTAACTTGTAGTGTTACATGTGGTTTTGGTAAATGACATTTCCCACTCCCTATTTATGACAAGGCAAGACAATCTAAACAAAATAGTGAAGTAGTATTAGGTAGGGAATAAGTCACATAACACATACTGTGCATGGTCATTTTGTTTCATATTTGCGCAAAGCTGAATGGAGAGATGTGGTCTGCGTAATCAGCAAGGTGCAGCGGTGAACTAACATCTTCACTTGCTGTCGGCGGGACCTTCTATATTTTGATGTTGCAGCTTGGCAGTATCTTGGCTGTCAAGGAGCAGACACCCTTTCCAAGAATGTAAACAGCAATGAACAAAGGAAGCTCTAAAATGAAGTATTACATATTTCTTGTCGAGCCTTCAAGGCGGATGTCGAATTTATATTATATCAGCTTCAAATTACAAAGAAATCATGATCTGTATGCCCATTGAAGCAATACATTCAATGAAGTAGAGTAGATATCAGTTTTCCTGCCACCAGTAACAGTTGCAAAGGAGAAGAATTTAATTCTTTCCAATGTTATACGCAGTTCTATCGAGATACTGCTTTGCAGGACCTCCACATACAGAATCTGATTAATGGCAACCGAGTTACATTAAAGGTAAATTAACACATGATATTTTGGGTGACAGATCAAATGTGTTCTGACTCTGCTTCAAACACATAAGAAGAGGGGCAAAAGCAATTGAAACACTTTACTGGAAACTCTGAAAAACTCTCCCCATCTTTTATTCTATTTATAAGCTTTATTGACATTCCAACAATAGTACTTCCAGCATTGACGACACAATTATGCTTCCAATTATCAGTTTGAGCACAAATATATGGACTCCACAGTATGCCACAATTATCAGTGTTTTGATCTTCATGTAAGAAATCCTCCTCTATCTCTCTGAACCCCACACATTTTTCTTTCTACACAGGTTGTACGTAGCCTCTGAGGAGACGCACAGTTGTGCTCCCTACAGATAAGGGTAATGCATGTTAATTTTAACAAGAGAAACCTATGAAGAGAAGATGTATAGTCAGCTAAGTGATTCTAAGTATTGCAAAATCAAAAAGGATCCAACAAGCCGAATATCAAGCAAAACTGCTACTCTTGCCCACCAAAACGAGTTATCAAGAGGCTGAGACCACACAATGCAGTACCAAGTTCAGGCAGGCAGGTGCTAAAGAGGTCCAAAACTCACAAAATTCTCACAACAGGAAAGTAAATAATAATGTTACCATATTAAACCAAAATATTGGTGGATTACAGAAAAAAAGTAGATACTTGCAAAAGTAAAGTAAAAAATAATGTTACCATTGTTTACCAAAATATCCTGGGATTGAAGAATGAAGTAGACGAGCTCCTGGTTTGTTTAGATGACACTGAATCTTATAATGTAATAGATATACTATGCCTGTCCGAGCATCACAATGTGTCTGATATGGAAAAGGTAAATATCAGTGGTTATAAACTAGCTGCACATATGAGTAGAGAGAATAAGGTGAGAGGAGGAGTTGCCATATATGTCAAAAGTAATCACTGTGTAAAAAGCTCTAGATACAAAAAAATTTTGTCTGGAGCAACATATAGAAGCTTGTGCCTGTCAACTTAAACTGAAGGAGGGCTCTTTTATAATTGTAACAGTAATAGGTCCCCTTCAGGAAACTTTCATTTATTCCTGAAAAACTTGGATGCCTTGTTGTGCTATCTATCAGATAGGGGAAAGCAAATTATAATTTGTGGGGACTTCAATGTTGATTCACTGAAAGAGTGTAATAGAAAAAATGACCTGGAAGTCTTGCTCAGTTCTTTCAGTTTGACATCTGTCATTAATTTTCCTACTCTGGTAGTAAAGGACAGCAGCACATTGATAGATAACACTTTTATAGACCAAGATAGGTTTAAAAACATAAATTATTGTCATGTTGAGAATGGCCTTTCTGATCATGATGCTCAGCTAGTTACAGTACCGTATATGACATAGCTCCATTCAGTAATTCAAAAGTACCCTCCAAAGTTGTGCATTCAATTAATGACTCAACAATTAGAAATTTCAAAGAAAATCTTCAGCAGTTAGACTGGGATGAGGTGTACAAGGAACCCGATGCTAATTTAAAATGTAACTTATTTCATGATACACTTGTAAGAGAATTTGAGAACTGTTCCAGTAGTTAAATCTAATTATAAGAAACCATGCAAAAAACCTTGGCTTACTAAAGGAATAAAAATATCTTGTAACCACAAAAGGGATCTGTGTCTGACAACAAGAAAGGGTAATGACCCAGAAACAGTCAAATATTATAAAACCTACTGTGCTACATTAAGAAAGGTCATTAAAAAGTCCAGAAGCATGTGCATCATGTCTGAGTTTAATACCTCTGATAACAAAATCAAAAGAATTTGGAATATTATTACAAGGGAGACACTGCAACCAAGAGTAAAGGATGACAGCATCACTATCAAAGCAAATGGAAACTTGATAAACAACAAGCCGGAAGTTGAAAACATTTTGAATAATCATTTTTTAAATGTTGTAGAGAAAATAGGATCTAAATGTTCATTAGAAGAAGCAAGGCAGTTAATGGAAGAGGCCCTACCCACACCATTTGATACAATTGAAATTCCACCCACCTCTCCTTCTGAAATTAGGAAGATAAACTCTCTCAAGAATAAAAGCTCACATGGAATTGATGGCATTTCTAGAAGGATAATAAAAGCTTGTTCCCAAGAAATAAGTGGGATTCTTAGCCACATTTGTAATAGCTCTCTGAAGTAGGGTATTTTCCCAGATAGGCTGAAGTATGCCATTGTTGAACCACTGCATAAAAAAGGGGATACGTATGATGTCAACAACTACTGCCCAATCTCTCTTCTGATTGACTTATCCAAAATTCTTGAAAAAGTAATGTATTGTAGAGTAGCTTCGCACCTTTGTAAAAATAAAGTTTTAAGAAAATGCAGTTTGGTTTCCAGAAGGATTTTTCAATGGAAAATGCTATATATACTTTCACTAAAGAAATATTAAATGCTCTGAGTAACCAGAAGTCACCCGTTGGGATTTTTTGTCATCTATCAAAGACTTTTGATCGTGTAAATCATGGAATACTTCTAGATAAGCTCAATTACTGTGGTATGAATGGGACAGTGCTCAAATGGTTTAAATCATACCTAAATGGAAGAGTGCAGAAAATTGAAATAAATGGTTCACATAATATGCAAAAAACTGATGATTTCTCAAACTGGGGAACAATTAAGAATGGGGTGCCGCAAGGTTCGGTCTTGCGTCCTCTGCTGTTCTTAATATATATTAATGACTTGCCATTCTATATTCACAAAGATGCAAAGCTGGTACTTTTTGCTGATGATACAAGTATAGCTATCACACCCAACAGACAAGAATTAACTGGTGAAACTGTAAACAAGGCTTTTCAGAAAATCATTAAGTGGTTCTCTGCAAATGGGCTCTCATTAAACTTTGACAAAACACAGTACATACAGTTCCACACAGTAAATGGAATGACACCATTAATAAGTATAGACTTCGATCAGAAATCGGTAGCTACGGTAGAATATTCAAAATTTCTAAGTGTGTGCATTGATGAGGGGTTGAACTGGAAAAAACACACTGGGGATCTGCTGAAACCTTTGAGTTCAGCTACTTATGCTATTAGTGTCAATGCAAATTTTGAAATTTTGGCAATATACATCTCAGTAAATTAGCTTACCATGCCTATTTTCATTCTCTGCTTTCGTATGACATCATATTCTGGGGTAATTCATCATTGAGTAAAAGAGTGTTCATGGCACAAAAGCATATAATCAGAATAGTTGCTGGAGCTCATCCAAAATCATCCTGCAGACACTTATTTAAACATCTAGAGATCTTCACTGTAGCCTCACAATA
Source organism: Schistocerca cancellata (assembly GCF_023864275.1). Lineage (NCBI taxonomy): Eukaryota > Metazoa > Arthropoda > Insecta > Orthoptera > Acrididae > Schistocerca > Schistocerca cancellata. Next base: position 151,682,248 of record NC_064630.1, read on the forward strand.
TATATATTCACTTATAAAATTTGTTATTAACAATCCGAACAAATTCAAAAGTAATAACAGTGTACATGGCTACTAGGAGAAAGGATGATCTTCATTACTCAAGGTTAAATCTAACTTTGGCTCAAAAGTGGGTAAATTATGCTGCCACAGAAGTCTTTGGTCACTTACCTAATAGCATTGAAAGTCTGACAGATAGCCATATAGCATTTAAAAGTAATTAAAAGAATTTCTTAATGGCAACTCCTTCTACTCATTAGATGAATTTTCGGATACAGTAAGTGGGTAATTTCCCCAACCCCCACAAAAAAAATTAAAAATATTAAGTGTCATGTAATATTTTGTGTAATGTAATATCCTGTATAGACACCTTTTATTAACCTGACACGTTCCACATCATTACAAAGTGTCGTACTCATGATCTATGGAACAAGTACTAATCTAATCTAATCTAACCACAAGACTATATGGGCTTCTCAAGATTCACAAGGATGGTGTCCCACTACAATTATAGTGAGTAACACTAGTGCCTCAACCTATTCTACTGCAAAACATCTGGCCTCTCTACTAAAGCTGTGTGTAGGTAAGTGTTGTCACCACATAAGTAATTCTGTGGATTTTATCAGTCGTTTGAAAACAGTCAACCTTAGCAGCTCAGACTTACTAATTAGTTTTGATGTGGTCTCACTTTTTACCAAAGTGCCTTTAATTGACTCGTTACATCTTACTGTTAATTTATTCAGTACTGACCTGACGGTCTTGTTTGAACGTACACTCTCCTCAACCTACTTCTTATTTAATACCAAATTCTTTGAACCCACAGATGGCATCACCATGGGAAGCCCATTATTCCCTGTGGTGGCTAATCTTTTATGGAGGATTTTGAGGAGTAAGCACTTGAGTCTGCTGTTTTAAAGCCCACGCTTTTCTAGATGAAGTGGCACCTGACGAAAGGTACAAATCGGCCGAGTGGAAAGAAGTGAGACACAAAGGTAGGACTTCAGCTGGAAAAAATAGCAATGACCTTTGCAACAGCAATTATGTTTACAGATAAAAACAAATATGGTGTTCTGAAGTCCAGTGACGGTGTTAAAGACAGTGTAAATGATCCAGACCTTGCAACATACAATGCACTGAAAACGAATAATCACTCTGAGAAAACTGATAAACGGGGAACATCAGGTAAAAAGAACAGTGTTCTTTTTCTAACAGACAGCCATGGCTGGAATATATCTAGTACATTTCAAGAAATAAATTGAGACATAGCAGTGACCAGTGTTGTCAAACCTGGAGCGGGAACTAAACACGTTTTAGACACTTGCATTCAAACAAAATCCAAGCAAGAAAATGACTTTGTTGTACGCGTAACAGGATCAAATGATGTTGTGAAAAATGAAGCAGATGTTTGTGTAAAAGTGCTTCAGAACTTTATAGAAAAAAATAAATCAAGGAATAAAGTTGTTGCTACAGTGCCTCATAGGCACGATCTAATCTAGGCTATAGTAAGTGCATTAATAAAGAAATTCGAAGAACGAATATTAAAATAAAGAAATTGTGCTCTGAATACGCAAATTGTGCTGTGGTCAATATAAATAAACTGCAGCGTAACCTTGACACCAGACATTGGCACCACCTAAACTATGAAGGGAAAAAGTTTGTGTGCGAACGTGTCAATGAAATAATTAAAGAAAGACTCGCATGAAATAAAACAATCTACGAAAGTAGCAGTTTGAGCAATACCTGGAATGTACATCATTTTTTAGTATAAAAGTCAGTGAATCAGCGGGTAATAAACCTCCGGTACTTGAACTACGTGCTAAAAGCAACATTCGAATGAGAGAGTGTTCACAGAAAATAAACATAAATCTGTTACTGTGATGCAAACGAACATTCACTGCATTAGGAACTAAGTACTACAATTAGAACATTTTTTGCAGTATTGAAAAAGTTGATGTTTGTGTCTCAGAACATTGGCTGACAGAAAATCAAGTACAATATTTTGTTCCTCAAGGTTATGCCGTTGGAGACATTATGTGTAGAAGTGAAAGAAAGAATGGAGTTATTCTAATATTTGTTAAAGATACTGTAATGTTTACCAAAATAGATGTTAGCTCTTACTGTGCAGAGCTAGATGGAGAATTTAGCTGTATAAGACTAAATGCAGAGAATACTATAATTGTTAGCTTATGTAGATCACCAGGTGGAGATGCAAATACATTTTTCAAAAGATTTGAGCTGCTTATGAGGAAAATACTAAAATCTAAAACAAAACTAATTATCTGTGGCGATTTCAACACTGAAATGGCCAACAGTGATGAACATGTTACTAGAACATTTATTAATATCTTACGATCACTAAATTTACAATGTACAAATTACACACCAACATGGGATAATGCGTGCTTAGATAATATTATAGTAAATTTTTCTAGAGATACGTATGATGTCGGACTTGCCAGTGGAGCCCCAGCTGATCATGAACCGTTGATTTTAACATTCTGCTGTGATCTGTTGCCCAAATCACACACATCAGTCAGAATCAAGTCTAATGCTACATGGATAAGAGGGCAGAAAGATGAATATATTAATTTATTTATTGGATGATTATCTGATGTTAACTGGGACTTTGTATACAACACACTACCTGGGAATGGTGCTGGTGAAATGGTGCTTAACAACTTCTTGAAAATACAGAGTTATGGTACTCCTGTTCACCATCAATCAAAAGTAGCCCCAAGCATAAAAAAACAGCTACAATGCTATACAGATGAGCTAGCTCTCCCTAGGGAGGAGATGCTCAGACTGTACAGAATATATAAAAATTCTTATAAACAAGAACCTGAGCTAGATAATACTTCTTATAGAGCTCATGTAAAAAAAAAAAAAAAAAAAAAAAAAAAAAAAAAAAAAAAAAAAAAAAAAACAACGTAAAGACAAACTGTCCTTGGCCAAAAAACATGCATGTCAACATTACATTGAAAGTGCTCCCAACAAATGTAAAGAAGCACAGGACATCATCAACCAATATAATACCAAAAAAAAAAACCGCAGGCAGAAAGTATCACTGCAGTAGCAATTCAACAAAATGAATAAAACAAGAAACAACTCCTTTCTTTCTAATGAATTACCAATAAAAATATGGTGTACCACAGGGCCCAATCTAAGGTCCACTACTCTTTTTGATTTATGTGGACGACTTAGTTGAATATATGAGTCCTACAAAAACTATTCTGTTTGCCAATGACACCAGCATATTGCTCACTGGATCCAGTCCAGAAACTTTGTAGTCCACAGCAGAAAGTTCTATGAAAAGACTTTCTGAGTGGTTCACAAAAAAACAAACTCATTATAAATACTGAAAAAACTGTGTGTGTCGATTTTCCTTTAATTCCTCCAACTATGCCTATTCAAGCACAATTAAAAAATGATCCCCTAGAAAATGTGTCACAAAATTTTTGGGTCTATGGGTTCAGCAAGACTTAAAGTGGGACACACATATAAATAACTTGTCTAGAAAACTATCATCTGTGTGCATTGGCCTAAGAATTTTAAAGGGCAAAACAACAGTACTGCAGGCATACTATGCACAGTTCCACTCACTAGTCTGATATGGGATCGTTTTCAGGTGATACTCAACTCACAGTGTAAAGGTTTTTAGAATGCAAAAAAGAGGTCTAAGAATAATTTGTGGCCATAAAAAGATGGAGTCCTGTACATCCCATTTTACTGAGCTTGGTGTTCTAAATGTTCCAAGTTCATTCATTTATGAAACTATCTTGTTCACTAGGGACTACCTCCTGAAAACAGGCAAACTGCTACAGAACAAAAATGTACACAACTATAGTACCAGAGGGAAATCAAATATACATCAAAAGTATCACAGAACAACCAGTTATCAGAGGAGCATAATTAACATTGGTGTAATACTACACAATAAGATATGAGAGGAAATAAAAAATGCTACTCATCCAATATTTAAAACTAAACTAAAGGCATTTCTAATAAAGCACTGTTTCTATTCTGTCAGAGAATTTCTGAATATGTAACAAAATATATTGTAATAGGTACCTATTTTTAATTTGCCTACTATTTTGCTAATACTATGTATTATTGTAACTATCAATAGTACAATTTGTGGTGTATGATAAAACTGGACCAATAAAAAATCAAATCAAATTCACAAATCCACACACAAGATATAATGCTAGTCCCAGAAGAAGTAAATAATTACTTCCTAACCCCAGTGAGAGAGCTGGAAAACAAAATCAAGCAAAATGGGACTTGTGCACTAGATCCTCTTGGTGCTGTGCCCCATAGGAGGTATACTTTCCACTGGAATGTTGTCACCCCAGAGGATATTGTAAAAGCTGTGGCAAGGTTCACCAACTCCAGAAGTATGGACTGTTATTCGTTCTCTAACTATGTAATGAAAAAAATAATACACTTCATCTGTCAACCTCTTTCTTTCATTTTTAATATGTGTTTAGAATCTGGAGTTTTCCCAGATGTGCTTAAAACTGCTAAAGTGATACCAGTTTTTAAAATGGGAGAAAAGCATCTGCCCCAAAACTATTCACCAGTTTCTATTGTCCCAATTTTCTCTAAAGTTTTTGAATATCTAATGTACAGCCAACTAAATAACCATTTTGAAAAGCAAGATCTCCTCTCCAACTGACAGTTTGCATATCAACATGGTAAAAATACTACTACTGCTGTCACTGAAGTTGTTAACCAGGTGTTAACTGCATTTGAAAATAAGGATATAGTATCAGTTGTACTTTGTGATCTTAGCAAAGCCTTCAACCGTATACCATTTAACACCCTGCTTGCAAAACTGGAATTTTATGGCATACACAAACCATTTTTAGATGTAATCGAATCATACTTAAGTAACAGGAGACAGTTTGTATCAATTAAAAATAGATGCTCCTCACTGAAGGAAGTTCGGACTGGAGTACCTCAGGGCTCAGTCCTAGGTCCTTTTCTGTTCATCATTGCAGTTAATGACTTACCTTACCATGTAGGAGAAAATTCAATTGTGTTTTATGCAAACGACACAACACTGTTCAATACACACCATGACACAATAGAACTGGATCAGGCAACACAGGAAAAACTAGAACTAGTAATAAAAAAAATTGGTTTTCTTCTAATGAACTCGTGTGTAATCCTGATAAAACACAAGAACTAATTCTGTGTTTAACTACAGCTGTTGAAAGCAAATCAGTAAAATTGTTAGGATTCCACATTGATTCAAAATTAAATTGGGATGGACATATTAGGCATATCTGCAAGAGAATAGCAAGAGTGTGTTATCTCATCTGGAGACTGACAGATGTAGTTACTGATGAGTATTTAAGGGTGGTGTATTTTGGCCTGTTTCAATCACATATTTCCTATGGCATATTGTTATGGGCACATTCTTGCTTTGTCAGTGAAATTCTGAAAATTCAAAAAAAAAAAAAAAAATAAATAAATAAATAAATAAATAAATAAATAAATAAATAAAAAATAAAAGTAATCAGAATAATGAGCAAAGTTAAGCCTAAGGAACACTGTTGCCCCCTCTTTATCAAGCACATGATATTAACTGTTGTGAATCTATACATCTACACAACACTGCTTTATGTCAAAAGCAACTGAAATGAGTTCGAGACCTGAGAGAACATACATCCCCTCAACACCAGAGGCAAACTGGACTTTGACATACCAAGACACAGACTCACAAAGACTGCAAACTCACACAAAATAATGAGTTTAAAACTCTTCAATAAACTTCCAGCATCTGCTCGGTCACTGACCAGTAATATTTTCAAATGTAAGATTTATGACTGGTTACTCAAACACCCATTTTATAACATAACAGAATATTTTGAAATAATCATTGACATTAATATATAAGAATATTCCTAAAAGAAGTGGAATAGTGCAGGATTTATTAGCACTGCAGAAGTTGCACAGCTTGCTGAAAAGGATGGATTTGTACTTTGGCCACTGATCAGTAGTAATGGAAGAGGGGCAACCAAAGTGAACAATCCAACAGGTGACAATTGTACGAGTGACAATATCTGCGGTAATGTTCATTAGAGGTGCAGTCTCAACCCACATGGTGACATGGTCAAGTGATCAATAATCAACAGAATTTACTTACAACCCTCCGAGAGCAGGGGAGTGAGGGGGTTGGGGGGGTGAGAGGACCGATGAGGTCAACGTGATCGTGTCAAAACTGTCCTTTGGGGACACTGAATTTACCCAGGGAAGGGTGGGCATTGCATCTGACTTTACTGTATTGGCATAGGAAGCATCCATGTGTTCAGGTACAGCAGTCCAACTTAATACCGTCCAAATAAAACACTTGGTAACAAGACAAGTAGTAGTCTTAATATCGAGACGGGCGAGGTTATGAATTGCCAAGAAGACTTTGAGGCATAGGGGGGCAGGGACGAGGGGGCGGAGAGGACCTGTAAAGTTATCACATAGCGCCAGGTAGACATCAGGGCTTGATAACAAATGAGATGGTGTCATTTTGTTACAAATGGTCTATATCTGGATCATCCTGTTTGAGAAGTGTCAGGTCGTTGAAGTCCAATAGCGAAGAGATGGTGTGTACATGAGACATATAGCCAAAGATGACGATATGATATAACAAACATCAATGGTGTACTGGCAAATGAGGTCCGTGTGATGAAACTGCTGAGGCTGCAAGTCTTTAGCAGGATTATGGATGGCATCCACAAACGATTTGTGATCTGTGTAGATAGTTACAGACCAGTTTTCTGTGTCCTCATGAAAGTGGTGGACCACCTTGTATATCACCAAGAATTCCCTACTGAAGGTAGATCACTTACATTCTGAGGCAGACTCTTTCTTGAAAAAGAAACAATGGGGTTGCATCAAGTTCTGTAGCAGGAAGTCACCAATAGAAGACTCGCTCGCATCAGTGGTGATAGAAATGTTTACATCAGTGATGGGGTGAGCAAGCATAGCAGTGATTGTCAGTGCAGTTATAAGTGCACAAAAGCACACCACATGTCATCAGACCATAGTACTTTAAGAACCTTCAACATTGCAGCACGTCAGCAATCGTTGGATAATATATTAAAATACTAAAAACCCGCCTCGATTGCGAAAAAAGCACCTAGTGTTAACCAAGGTTTCGGTGTAGATAACTACACCTTCTTCAGAACAACAATAAAACCCACAAGTGCCTAAGAAGACCTTTGTCAATGATTAAAAGAACACCACAGCTATACATTTATAAATGAAAAAGAAAACACAAACAGTTCATATGTACAAAGTCAAAACCACTACTTAACTTAATGGTGTACGCTCCACCTCACACTGGCCTATGTTCGATGGGCCATGACCCGCCATAAACTGCTACATAGGCCGATGTGAGGTGGAGCGTACATCATTAAGTTAAGTAGTGGTTTTGACTTTGTACATATGTACTGTTTGTGTTTTCCTTTTCTTCTTCGTTTATAAATGTATAGCTATGGTGTTCTTTTAATCATTGACAAAGGTCTTCTTAGGCACTTGTGGGTTTTATTGTTGTTCTGAAGAAGATGTAGTTATCTACGCTGAAAACCTAGGTTAACACTAGGTGCTTTTTTCACAATTGAGGCGGGTTTTTGGTTTTTTAATACCATAGTACTTTGCTGGCGCTGGAAGTATTCTTATCTGCCAAGGTATCTTCAGAGGGGCTCATAGTGACACAGGGTGCGAGATGTGCTGCTGGAAAAAATTAACCTTTACAAGGGAACAAAGGAGGTCGAGAAACGTCTTGGGTAGTGGGAAATTGCAGATGCATGTGATATGGTTGGACATAGGGTAAATATCAACAGTGGAGGTTGTATGATCCTGCTAAGTGTCACTGGTTGCATGTAGTCAAGATTTCTCACAGTTTATCTCGACGCCATTCGAGTGCATTGAGTATTTGTGATAAATGGAGCTCATGCTCTTCATCAGAAAGGGAGTAGATGAGAATATCATCAATGTAACCATAGCAGAAAGGGAGATGGAACAAGGCTGATCCAATAAAACTTTGCCGCATATGCACGGCGTTTTTAAGGCTGTAAGGCATATAGTGGTATTCAGATAAGCCTAATGGCGTAATAACGTCTGTTTTCGAGTGCACTAATATTTGGTGACAAGCCTTTCAGCACTGAAAATCGGCACACTGTGCAGTTGCTGCGCAAAATCCTGGATATTGTGGAATCGGAAATTGTTAAGGATCATCCGAGCATTGAGTTCGCAACAGTACCCGCACAAGCAGAAAGAACCATCATTATTTACGCATGAGGTGCATATGCAATGCCCAGTTACTGTCCAAAGGATGCACAATCCCAGAATCTATAAGAGGCCTTGTGCTGTGATCTTAGGGTGGCTGAGATCGGTGGGGTTAAGGCCTGGACAGGGGGGCCTCAATAGCAACTAGCCTATGGCAGATGCCGTTAGTAATAGGGCCTATAAAGGAGGGAAATGCATGTGTAACAATACTCATGACAAAAGTAAAGATACTCGAAACACTGTAAGTTCGATTGCCACCGACTTGCAGAGTTTGCAGTGAAGGCGGAGGCAGAGGCAAGTCAGGACTAGGTGAAACATCAGCGACATCTTATGGCTGCAACATGATGAGGTCACTGATTGTGCAGAGAATGAGCATCAAGTTGGCTGACGTGTCAATGATCAGCAGATGCAGGTTGTTATGGTCAGTGTGGGGGTCAGTGATCTCTTGGTGCTGAGTCGTAAGCTGGGCCAGCAAGTCGACGAGATCTGCTGTCACATGTGAGCATGTGCAGGTAGCACCAACGAGTGCGATGCACTGAGTAGTGGATGGGAGGGGGCTTGTAGGTGAAGAGAGCCTGAGGATGGGGCAGTCAACATCAAAAACCCGAAAGGTCAAAGAAAATACCCGTCCAGTGCAAGTTGGAGATGACGGTCGGCCGAGCCACAGACAGGTATGTTGGAGATGTTAGCTGCACAGAGGAACAGTGATGCAGGAAAAGAATTCAGAGGAAGCATTATAATGACAAGACACTGGCATTGGCCATGGTGTTGATGAGGCATTGGAGAGTGCTGGCTGAATGAAAACATATAGCCTGCCTGTGGGATTCAGTGTGTCGGATGGCTTGAGTAAAGTGGTGGTGCTTTACAGTGTCGCTGGAAGCTGTGGCACCTAGCCGGACTCATGGCCAGAGATTGGGTATGCACACTGTGGATGACAAGACCGTGCAGTCACAAAAAGTTACATGGTACCAACATAATGGGTATGCAAAATGCAGTGTGTGATCCAAGCTGCTTGGTACACCTCATGCTCTCTTGACCACAGGACAAGAGTAGGAGGAGGGAGCAGATAGTACCACAAGTTGACTGCCAAGTGGCACTGGAGGTAGCTCCTGGGAATGCACGCCGCACACGACCTGCCTGCTAGGCAAGGAGGCATGAGGGGTGTTGCCAACCTTTGAATCCATAGCCCAGAGGAAAGGAGCCGGCAATGCTGGATAATACTGTAGGTTTGGTCAGCAAAACAGAGTTTATCTTCTAAAAAAGCTGACTTGTGAGCAGAAGATGCAGCTGAAGATTGATTGGTAATTTAACCAGCCAAAGGGCCCACAGCAAGATGTCAGGTACCTCCTCAGATGTGACTTGAAAGTGTAGATGGTACTACAATTGAGATGGGGTGCAATCCTGCAGCTGTACATCATGAATGATGTAACAAATTGGTTTGGCAGAAGGGCGTGATATGCGTACAGTAATGCGGGGCCAAGCTGTAGCGTATTTATGTTGAGGCGCCAGATCCAGCAGCAAGTCACTGATGAGATCTGGTTCGTCATGTAAGTGGCTAACCATGCATATGAAACATGCATTCTCACCCAGAACTCTGTGAGTGTCAAACAGGTTTTTGAACAAGGTGAACAATGTTTTGGGATTCTCTTTCTGCAGTCGAGGTAGTTTAGGAAAATGTCCAACAGGCACCTGTTGTGGTGTTGCAGGAAGAGGCGAGTGGCAGTGTTGTGCTGATGTTGGTGGTGGGGACCCACGAAGTGGAACATCGCCTGAGGTCTGCACAAGGGGTAGTGATTGGTTGGTTGGTTTGGAGATTAAAGGAACGAAACTGTGTGGTTATCAGGCAGGGGTAGTGACATTCTGTCCATACATGTCTCATGATGTGGTTGTTGCAGATGAGTGAATGGTGTGACCGTGGTTATGAATTACCGAAATTGAATGTTATTGGCATGAGAAACACACAGAAGTACATCTCCATGTGTAGCAGAAGGAGAGAGCAAGTCCACATTATGTATGTATGTCTGTTGTGACAGCACTGGGAAAAGTGAAGACATCTCTTGTTTGATTTGGCATGGGGTGAAATCAGGATATTGGGCACATTATGAAAGTGGACATGTCCTATATGCAGTTCCTGCCAAGGTGGCTGCAACCTGGAGAGGTTAGGGTTTACATTTGTGGATGGATGCAAGCTGGTACGCACAAGCAAGTGCGGGTTCAATATAGGTTAAATGTCACCATAAAAAAAACACTGCCTGTGAATACATGGAAGATTCCAAGTCATAAAACTGTTGTCAGTCCATTGTGTTTGTTTAGGCATGTCAACATAAAAACGTGATTGAACGGAAGACTTCAGGGGTCATCAATGTGGCAGTTTCTGTTCCTACATTGAATTGCAGGGCAGAGGTTATTACCAACAAACAATCAAATGTAGAAATGAAGCACTTTGTTATTATTAACAACTTACATCGATACCAGTGAGTGCACACAAGGGATATTCATACCAGACTGACTCAAAGATCATAAAATCATGAATCAATGTAGTTCTTCTCAAAGTCGATAACCACACGTTCATTGTTGGTGGTCACTACACGTCAATGGCAGCTGTAAATAAAGTTCTTGTACATTAGTGGGTGTAGCTCAGTACCTTAAAAACAATAATTAATGTACACAACTTATTCCACTCTTGATGCTCCTGAGGCTTCACTGCAGATGCTGTTTCCTGGAAGTTCGTTAAGTGAAAAAGAGCTGGAGAACTGCTTGGTTCTCAATAATCATTTAGAGACAGTTGTTGTTTCAGGTGTACTGTTTATTATGTCACAGAGGCCTCGTCAAAATCTTACAACATACTGACCATCCTTACTTCCCCTCTTACACTCTTTATATACCTTTTATAACAATCAATACATTGTTACATACGCCAAATCCACTAATTACAATTGCGAAAGATCAAAATTAGACAAACTAACATGATCTGTTAGTTACAAATGAAATGCAATGAATGTGATACCAACTCAGTTCTTCTGTTTTTATAGAAATAGCATTGAAAAGCTTTGAATAAACAATACTGATTACATTTTTGTTAATTACACAGAAACTACTCCATCCCAAATCTTCCTAATATGTTAATGATTTCAAATACGTGTACATTATTTTCTGCTGTGAACAGAATACTAATAAACAATGTAGTAGTTCAAATAATTGCTAGGTTTACATTGTCAATAAGATTTTGTTTTATGAGTTTCAGTAACTACTAAGTAATTAGGTGGTGGTGTGTACAGTAGCTGACAGTATGTTTATCAGAGTTGTTACACATGTCAATCATTATAAAAGCAGTATTTTTGGTGTCTATTTTGTTACTTAATTGTCCACAACAGAATGGATCTAATTGTAACCAAATGAATTGATTATACACTTTCCTAGCACATGATGGATGTAATATTAACGAGTGGTCCGACATGATGTTATTTAAAATTACATTTTGGTGTTCAAAAGGTGAAATTACCTGCATGGGTCCTGCCTAATGATACACAGTTAATTAAGCAACCTGAATTAGCTTTAGTGTCATGGGAGAGAGAAGCTAAATTAGTTCTTGGAATCATATGGGGAATGAGCTGCAACATTTCAAAACTAACGTCAGTGTGTGTAGCACTTATTTCGCCTGTATGTAAAATGATGGAACTTTAAACAAAAAGGATCCTAATTGGACAGTGCTAAGATAAAAGCGGATTGTCCCCAATAATGTAAAAAGGGTATGGTCACTTTAACTAGGAATCTTCTTGATGGTGACTTGTGGGATGCAAATGTAAGCGTATGTAAATGGCAAAGAAAACTCACCAATACTGTGTTTCTGACCAGTGTTGCAAAACGATGTAAATGTGATTTGGCATTCATATTATGAGACGACTGTTGAATTGTTTACAAATAGGCTACAATATACCTTTGGACTGGACCTGAACCAGCGTCCTATGGATAACTGTTTATAAATCATTACAGTCCATGCGCTACCAACTGAGCTACAGAAGAGTACATGTAACATTGGACACAGTTAAACAGTCAAATACTCACAGTTTTCACTGTGACTTTAGTTACGTTGAATAGCGCTGCCCGTCCTTTCACTGGTGGGGAATCATATCTTGGAGGTCAATTAATGTTGACTTCAGAGTGCAAGACATTCTTAATTCAGTTGGGGAATTTGTGCATCCATGTGTCGGCATTTTGGCAGTACAGTGCAACCATGTTTTATGCATCTTCGCATTTTTTGGAACACTTAAAACAAAGTTATACGAGTTTTTGTAGATGTATTTGTACAGTGTGGTACTACAAACCATTCTTGTAACACATTTTCTGAAATGTGAATTCCAAAACAAGATACCACTGTGAATGAGCTGTGCAATAATAGAAGCAGCAAGCTAGCCAGTAACATTGTAGTGATTCAAGAATTTCTGTGTAAATTCTAGAACCACTCAGCCTTCTACTGTCTCAAACACACGATATTCTGGATATGAGTGTGGTATTGTAGAGTTGTACCTACTGCGTGTCACATGTTTGTGTGTGTAGGTTTAAAATCAGTCGTGGGAAGAAAGTAGACGCGGCAGATGAATGGCACTGACAAGTACCTGTCGGGCAATCCATAGATGTTTTAGTGAGTGTGTAAGGAAGAACCATGGAGTTTCTATGCAGCTCTGTGCTTATTGGGTCATTGACTAGTGTTATTAAACCTAAGACAGTTGAAAAAGAACTCTTGACGTAACCTTGCCACAGGCAAGACTTATTTTCTGATTTATGTTAAGAAAAGTTATGATATCAAAGCCAACTTTCTTTTAACTGTAATTAAATTAGTTTCTGACATTCGACTGTATGAGGGACATACCAGAAGTTGTATATTTATGTTGAAAATGAGAGTTTTATTGTGTATAAAAGTCAAATACATCATTAATTGACGAAAAGCAAAGTTTGTATGTCTGCTTATTTCATAAGCAGACAGAGTCTAAAAATTCCTGTACCTAGCATTATTTGACGGAGAAGAAGTCAAGAGGGTTTCCAGCTGCCGGATATCCAGTAAAGAAGAGTGGCTGCAAATTCCAAATTAGTCATCTTATAAAGAAGTGGAAGGTGGCTGGGGGGAATAAACTGAAATAACCCAGATTCACACTCACACTTTAAGTCGGAAGCATTAGATCGTCACATGCATCACGATTCAAATGAAGCGTTTTAGTGGGCTTTCAAATTATTTAAATTTCCTATTTTTTTAAATACTGAAATTCAAGAGGAAAATGCTTGTTATGGGCATAAAATGATATAAGGCAATTTCCAGAAAACAGGCAAGTATCCTACTCAGAAAAAATAAATGTTACTTGTGGCAGTCGACTGTATGGAGAATTTCCAAATACAAAGGGGGGTTTCATCTATTTTTGTTATGGTGGACTTATTTTTCAAAATTTATAAAACTGTATCCTTTAAAGAAAGCTACTAGTAATACCATAATCTTCTAAATAATGAAAGACTCTTTTTGGGATGTGGATATTCCAAAGACAATTTTGACAATAGGCCTCAGTTCACTACAGAACTTGGAATGATTGTGTTCAGGGAGATAATGTAAAAATTGTGTATTAATCTCACCATATCACCCTTCTAGTAACCATGCATCCAGTACATGAGGGAGATAGGATTTTAAATAGTTTACAACATTCATTAACTGGTGTTTCAGCTCGTGAAATACTATATGATACATATCTCACTCATGAGTTAATAGAATACTTAGAATGTAAAGATTTAAATACACAAGAAAGGGAGGAGGTAGGCAGGAAAACTATGGATAAGCAAGGCAACATCAGAAAGCAAAGGCTTGATAAGAGGCTAAAAGTAACACAGTTTAGAGTAGATCTACTTCTTGTGAAAACTAATGAGAAATCAAAAGCTGTCTGTGGTGAACTGAAGAATGTGTTTGACATTTACACTGAACCATTTGAGGTATTGGAAACTCCTCATCCAAATGATTTCAGACTAATTTATATAAAGTCAAGGAAGAGGTTTGGATTAAGGAATATAACTTAGTTGAAACTTACAAACATACATTGTATGATGGCTGTTAGCTCAGCCATGTAAAGATTAGTGACCTTGATAGAAGTGTTTGTTCTGTGCTCTTTCCTTTTGTTTTTCAAACATGACCTCACATGGATGTAAATCTTTGTGGCTTCATTTTCTTTTACTTTTGTTTTCCAAGGAAAAAAGTTATCTTCTGTCAACCCATCCATTCCACCCTAGTCAATAAATTCTGAGTAATGTTCCTAACAGTTAAAAGTACTGTTGATCTGTTCTCACATATGATGAAGTAATGTTTCAGAACGCTGCTTTACCTGACTGACTATGCCCACTGAGAGGACATCTGTTATCTCACAAGCAACATGAATTTAGTTACTGCGCTTGTAGACAAACGATTCTTGATTTGTGACTATTCTGTAGTTTTTCACAGAGATGGCATTTACTTAGATACATCACGTTCTAACTAATGAAATATTTGTCACTGCTATAATACATACCATAACATTTTATGTTACCACTTCTGTAAATATTAATGTATCTTTACAATTTTCTACCTTCCTAATTTTGGCCATTCTGTGATTTGACTAGTCCTGATACAACATCAGTAAATGCTTTATGCTTTTGTTTCGTTTGTTCATGTGTGTAAAAGCCATCAAATGGAGAAGCAAGAAGATCGCGAAAATACGAGTGACCGATCGGACTTTAAAAACAACATTTCACGTGTTCCCGTTGATGTCTCGGTAATCTCAGTAAGCCAAAAACCGGAAGATAAATATAAATGGAAGGTGGTGACATACAGCAAAAGGAAAAACAAGGCGACAGATACGCAACAAAAGGAAAATGACTTTTTAATAAATGGCGATTCGCTGCTGAAGAATATCGCTGTTCCCAATTGCAAGATCGACGTACGACCTGGAATTGGAATGCATCAACTCGGTAAACATTTTAAAAATATGGTAAATGCGAGACAAGATACTACAGAACCAGATTCTGAAAGCAGACATAACTATAAAGGGGTGTTTAAACATGTTGGAACGAATTTGTTAAGGAGCAGCAGTGAGGAAGAAATGGCAAACGAAACATGATTCGTTCTGCAAGAAATATGTATGCAGGATATCGTCTGATACTTAGCGAAATCATAAACAGAAGGTAGGTGAGTGAAAAATATATCGCCAAAATAAACTGTGCTCTTAAAGAACAATCTTTTTATGGAAGATTTTGAAGAGAGAGCTCTCAACTCTGCCACTTTTAAACCGACTGTGTTTTGGCGTTACGTGGATGACACCTTTATAGTATGGCCTCATGGCATGGACCGTCTCCAGGAATTTTTACATCATATGAATTACATACATGAAAATATTAAGTTCACTATGGAAACTGAAAAAGATGGCTGTTTGCGATTGTTAGATGTTCTGGTACGGTGCAAGAATGATGGCACACTTGGTCATTTGGTGTATAGGAAACCGACCCATACAGATTTGTATCTGCAAGCTACCAGTTGCCACCATCCGGCACAAACAATGGGTGTCCTTAAAACTTTACTCCACCGTGCCCATACTATTTCTGACGTCGATAGTCTTGAAGCAGAACTGAAACACCTGCAAAAAGTATTCCTGATGAATGGCTTTTCAACTAAGCAAGTGAACAGAGCTATGCAGTCCTACAAACGACGCAACAAGGAAGAACCAAGAGGTCTTCAGGTCAACGGCTTATCTACCTTTTATTGGGAACATCTCGTCACAGATAGGTAGAATATTGAGGAAGCATCAAGTTAGAGTCATCTTTCGCCCTCCTCCTAAAATATCATCACTGGTGGGATCCGTTAAGGATGACCTGGGCCTACGTAAGTCAGGTGTCTACAAGATTTCGTGTGATTGCGGCAAGTCATATATAGGGCAGACAACAAGAACGGTGCAGGAACGTATTGTGGAACACCAGCGGCATACTCGCCTTCTCCAACCCACCAAGTCTGCAATCGCTGAGCATTGCATTTCTACTGGCCATTCTATGAATTACAATGATACAAAAATTGTGGCTCAAACATCAAATTTCTGGAGTTCAATTATACATGAATCCATAGAAATAAAATTTTCAGACAGCGAGACTCTTATCAATCGAGATAACAGTTACTAGTTAAATTCCGCTTGGAATCCCATTGTAGAGAAACTTCGGAGTCAACGTAGTTATCGGTATAAAGATGAAGATCGATCTGATATCGAAATGCCAAGTTTTCACCGTGGAGGGCGCCAGGCACAGCGCACGGAGTTGTGAACGTGCACGCTAAACAGTACATGCGCAGCGCATGCGCAATGCAGCCCCTTTGGCTTTAAATAGCAGAGCTCAGCGCGTATTCGCCAGTACTTCTCCAGCTGTACTCACCTGAAGATGGCCAAAAGACTTTGTGCCGAAATATTGTGGCAAGATGTTACTGACTTACGGCAGTTCTCCCGTGTTTTTATGGAACAAACAGTACGCCGGGAAAATTTCAAACATCACATCCTATGTGAAAACTCACTAGCGAAGGATGGCTTGCATTTAAATAGACTGGGGTCTGTAACGTTCAGCAGAATGTTTGCAGATGTTTGCAAAATCATTAGAAGCAAGGAAAACTAATATGGCCTGAAAGGGGTGAAAAATCATACACTTCAGCTGGAAAAGAAAAATATAAGCACCATACAAAAAAAGATGATACTAAAGAATTTGCCCCAGAATACAGCTCACAACATGTAAACCAACAAAGGAAAAATTACATAAAAGTACTTCATCAAAATATTCAACAGTTTGGTAACAAAAAATTAGAAGCAGAAGTACTCCTGAGTGAAGTAAGACCAGACATATTATGCATAAGTGAACATGGACTAACTGAAAGTAAAATACATAATGTTGCAATAAAGGACTACAAACTAGCTGGTTACTTCTGCAGATCTAAATATAAGGCTGGTTGTGGTTGTATATACACTCCTGGAAATTGAAATAAGAACACCGTGAATTCATTGTCCCAGGAAGGGGAAACTTTATTGACACATTCCTGGGGTCAGATACATCACATGATCACACTGACAGAACCACAGGCACATAGACACAGGCAACAGAGCATGCACAATGTCGGCACTAGTACAGTGTATATCCACCTTTCGCAGCAATGCAGGCTGCTATTCTCCCATGGAGACGATCGCAGAGATGCTGGATGTAGTCCTGTGGAACGGCTTGCAATGCCATTTCTACCTGGCGCCTCAGTTGGACCAGCATTCGTGCTGGACGTGCAGACCGCGTGAGACGACGCTTCATCCAGTCCCAAACATGCTCAATGGGGGACAGATCCGGAGATCTTGCTGGCCAGGGTAGTTGACTTACACCTTCTACAGCACGTTGGGTGGCACGGGATACATGCGGACGTGCATTGTCCTGTTGGAACAGCAAGTTCCCTTGCCGGTCTACGAATGGTAGAACGATGGGTTCGATGACGGTTTGGATGTACCGTGCACTATTCAGTGTCCCCTCGACGATCACCAGTGGTGTACGGCCAGTGTAGGAGATCGCTCCCCACACCATGATGCCGGGTGTTGGCCCTGTGTGCCTCGGTCGTATGCAGTCCTGATTGTGGCGCTCACCTGCACGGCGCCAAACACGCATACGACCATCATTGGCACCAAGGCAGAAGCGACTCTCATCGCTGAAGACGACACGTCTCGATTCGTCCCTCCATTCACGCCTGTTGCGACACCACTGGAGGCGGGCTGCACGATGTTGGGGCGTGAGCGGAAGACGGCCTAACGGTGTGCGGGACCGTAGCCCAGCTTCATGGAGACGAATGCGAATGGTCCTCGCTGATACCCCAGGAGCAACAGTGTCCCTAATTTGCTGGGAAGTGGCGGTGCGGTCCCCTACGGCACTGCGTAGGATCCTACGGTCTTGGCGTGCATCCGTGCGTTGCTGCGGTCCGGTCCCAGGTCGACGGGCACGTGCACCTTCCGCCAACCACTGGCGACAACATCGATGTACTGTGGAGACCTCACGCCCCACGTGTTGAGCAATTCGGCGGTATGTCCACCCGGTCTCCCGCATGCCCACTATACGCCCTCGCTCAAAGTCCGTCAACTGCACATACGGTTCACATCCACGCTGTTGCGGCATGCTACCAGTGTTAAAGACTGCGATGGAGCTCCGTATGCCACGGCAAACTGGCTGACACTGACGGCGGCGGTGCACAAATGCTGCGCAGCTAGCGCCATTCGACGGCCAACACCGCGGTTCCTGGTGTGTCTGCTGTGCAGTGCGTGTGATCATTGCTTGTACAGCCCTCTCGCAGTGTCCGGAGCAAGTATGGTGGGTCTGACACACCGGTGTCAATGTGTTCTTTTTTCCATTTCCAGGAGTGTATATTAAAACAGGTACTCTATCAAAGAATGTAAACAGTGAAGCTGCTACATTTCCCATAGCTAGAGAAAAAGACTTTGAAGTTACTGGTATAGTGGCAGAGGATTTTAGACTGTTTTGTGTGTACAGGTCACCATGTGGCAATATTAGCATCTTTCTAAAAAAAAATTGCTAGCTTATTGAGAATGAATATGAAGAGAAATCTTATTATACGTAGAGACTTCACCATTGACATGGGAAAAGACACAAAAATAAGATAGGATTTTGAAGAATTGTTAATACAGCATAACATGTAAGTGACAATAACTGCACCAACAACAGTGACTTCACAAAGTGAGACAGTTATTGACAACATAATTACTAATATGTGTAACTATGAGTCACATGTAGTTCAGACAGAAATATCTGATAATCATGGACAACTAATCAGCTTTTGCAGAAGTAATGACACAGTATCAGAACCAAAACAAACAATCAAAGAAATTAGGATCATCAGTGAACAAAATATCAACATCTTTTGAACAATGTTAAATAAGGAAACCTGGAATGAAACCCTACAGGCCCAGAGTGTAAATGAAAAATATGATGCATTTATTTCAACAATTAAGTATCATTTTAATGTATCATTTCCCAAAGTAAAGAGACAAGAAAGGCAGCAAGATCAAACACAGTGGATTACCAGTGAAATACTAGAACAGCGAAGGAAGCTTCAGGATGTGAGACGGATGGGCGAAGCTGAAAACTATTAAATGATAAAAAAGAAGTATAGAAAAACAATAAGAGAAGCCAAAGCAAGAGCAATTGACACCACTATAGCGAACTCAAAAAACAAGGCAAAGGCAGCTTGGGATGCAATCAATGCTGAAAGAAAGGAAAAAGATGGGTCAAACAAAGAAGAAGGTATTAGGTCAATTAAAATAGACAACACAGTGGTCACAGATGGTATGGAAATAGCAAACATACTGAATAATAACTAAATCAGTGTAGTAGAAAACTTAAAATTGGAAAGAAATTGTCAAAAACAGAAGGGTATTAAGGTACCAAAAAGATCATGCAGTACTATGTTCTTAAGACCAGTCACGGAAGATGAATTGTGGAAAACTGTACAGAAACTGAAGTCCAAGAAATCAGCTGGTGGTGATGAAATATCAAATCATGTAATAAAGCTGGTATGTGAGGAGATAATAACACCACTGCTGAACATAGCAAACTGTTCTTTCAGAGATGCAATTTTTCCAGAAAAACTGAAGATAACGAAGGTAGTGCCAGTGTACAAGAAAGAGTGTAAGGATGATACCAACAACTACAGACCAGTTTCACTGATATCAGGTTTCTCAAAAATCCTAGAAATGCTTATGTATACCAGATTAGTTAACTATTTGGACAAACATAACATTCTCATACCCTCACAACATGGTTTCAGAAAGGGTAAATCTACTGAATCAGCAATTGCCAGTCTAACAAAATACATTTTACAGTCCTTAGATGAGAAAAAGGTTGTCTCTGCAATGTTTCTGGATCTTTCAAAGGCATTTGACACCACTGACCATGAAATGCTGATCCAAAAATTAAGCAACTATGGCATTCGGGGACAACCAGGTGAATGGATAAAATCATACTTGAGCAACAGCAAGCAGTATGTATCACTAGGAAACTCGTACCAATCAGAAACCAAATCCATCAAATATGGAGTGCCGCAGGGTTCGGTAATGGGGCCATTGTTATTTAATGTGTTTGTTAATGATATAGGTGTTGAGGAGGAAGAAAAGAAAATATTGTATGCTGACAAAATGACAATACTAAATAGTGACCAAAATATGGAACAGCTTGAGAGAAGAGCATACATATCTGCAAATGTCACAGCTCAAAGGCTGTTGGAAAATGAACTGGTTATAAATCTAAAAAAGACTATGTATGCAGTGTTTAAAAACAAGGAAAAGGCTGTAGACATGGATTTAGAGGTTGATGGAACAAGGCTGGAAGAAGTAGAATCAGCTAGATTCTTAGGTGTTCTTGTGGATAATGAACTGAAATGGAAAAAACATATTAATAATGTCTGTAAGAAACTGAGCTCTGTCATATTCTTAATGATGCAGCTATCACAGTATTCAGACAGAACCTTCTGTGTACAGTGTATCGTGGACTTTTCGAACCATACTTACAGTATGGAGTGACTGTGTGGGGAAACTCAAACAAACAAGAGACAAAACGAGTGTTCACATTTTTTTAAAAAAAAAAAAAAAAAAAAAAAAAAAAAAAAAAAAAAAAAAAAAAAAAAACCCACAACAATTAGTACTATTTTAAGAAGAAAGACCTCTGAAACATGCAGGAACTGTTTCAAGAATTTAGGTATCTTAACTTTTTCATCGTTGTATATATACAAAACAATAACGCAAATCAAAAAAGGTAGTGAGGACTGGATTACAAATGCTAGTGTACACAACCACAATACAAGAAGGAAGAATGAAGTACGGAGCATACCCCACCGACTGGCAATGCTAGAAAAAGGACCCCAGTACTCTGGTATCAGACTACTAAGAAGTCTGCCCAAAAACCTACAAGATAGTGTACTTCACAATGACTTTCCAAAGAAACTTAAAGACTATCTAATTGAAAAAGAGTTTTACAGTGTTGCAGAATACTTATGCCATTAAATTTGTATATATTGTTATTCACTATCAGTGATGAAAAAATGTAAGCTAAGGGTGTAGAAAAATAAGTGATAAAGAATGTTAATACTTCGACATGTCCTATATTACACGTACATTTACTGTACACAATGTAATCTTACAGGATCAAATAAAATTCAATTCAATTCAATTGCTGAGAAAAGAGTATACTAAAGGCTATTTATTATGTTGTTGGGTATGTGGTAGAAGAGATGTATTTCACAGTTGCAAAGATGAACAAGTGCTCATAGCTCGTAACCCTTAACTATTATGGTCATTCTCAGGAACACAATTACTATGGAGGTGTCTCACAGACCGCATTTTTATATTTTATATATCAAACCAGAATTTTGCAGAATATACACTACTGGCCATTAAAATTGCTACACCATGAAGAAATGCAGATGATAAATGGGTATTCATTGGACAAATATATTATACTAGAACTGACATGTAATTACATTTTCACACAATTTGGGTGCATAGATCCTGATAAATCAGTACCCAGAAGAACCACCTCTGACCGTAATAACGGCCTTGATATGCCTGGGCATTAAGTCAAACAGAGCTTGGATGGCGTCTATAGGTACAGCTGCCCATGCAGCTTCAACACGATACCACAGTTCATCAAGAGTAGTGACTGGCGTATAGTGACGAGCCAGTTGCTTGGCCACCATTGGCCAGATGTTTTCAATTGGTGAGAGATCTGGAGAATGTGCTAGCCAGGGCAGCGATCGAACATTTTCTGTATCCAGAAAGGCCCGTACAGGACCTGCAACATGCGGTCGTGCATTATCCTACTGAAATGTAGGATTTCACAGGGATTGAATGAAGGGTAGAGCCACGGGTCGTAACACATCTGAAATGTAATGTCCACTGTTCAAAGTGCTGTCAATGCAAACAAGAGGTGACCAAGACGTGTAACCAATGGCACCTCATACCATCACGCTGGGTGATACGCCAATATGGCGATGACGAATACACGCTTCCAATGTGCGTTTCTGCGATGTCGCCAAACATGGATGTGACCATCATGATGCTGTAAACAGAACCTGGATTCATCCGAAAAATGACGTTTTGCCATTCGTGCACCCAGGTTCGTCGTTGAGTACACCATCGCAGGTGGCACATTCTGTGATGCAGCATCAAGGGTAACCGCAGCCATGGTCTCCGAGCTGATAGTCCATGCTGCTGCAAACATCGTCGAACTGTTCGTGCAGATGGTTGTTGTCTTGCAAACGTCCCCATCTGTTGACTCAGGGATCGAGACGTGGTTGCACTATCCGTTACACCCATGCGGATAAGATGCTGGTCATCTAGACTGCTATTAATACGAGGCCGTTGGGATCCAGCACGGCGTTCCGTATTACCCTCCTGAACCCAACGATTCCTAACAGTCATTGGATCTAGACCAACGCGAGCAGGAATGTTGCGATATGATAAACTGCAATTGCGATAGGCTACAATCCAACCTTTATCAAAGTCGGAAACGTGATGGTACGCATTTCTGCTCCTTACACGAGGCATCACAACAACGTTTCACCAGGCAACGCCGGTCAACTGCTGTTTGTGTATGAGAAATCGGTTGGAAACTTTCCTCATGTCAGCACGTTGTAGGTGTCGCCACCGGCGCCAACCTTGTGTGAATGCTCTGAAAAGCTAATCATTTGCATATCACAGCATCTTCTTCCTGTCGGTTAAATTTCGCATCTGTAGCATGTCATCTTCATGATGTAGCAATTTTAATGGCCAGTAGTGTATATAGTTTCTTGACTTCCTGTCATTCATTACACTTCTTAGAGGTGGCCTTTGTAGAAATTTATTTTACTTATTTATTTTTTTTAAACAATGCAGTATTTTAAACACTTTGACAATTAAAGTGAAATCTGGAGTATATTTTTATTTTATGAGTTACGAAAATAACAGCAAATAGTTAGCTCTCTACTCACAAACAGATTTTCATCAGAGGGTTTACATTACAAATTGGCAATATAACTAGATAGAAAAATCCAACTTGACTTTCGATCAATTGAGTGAGAATTCAGCTTTCAGTTTACGACTCATCTTTGTAATGCAGAGAGAATATTTCAGTTATTAAGTCTATGAATGGAGAAACTTTGCCACATTTTACTTCTAAAATTACAAGTAAAAACTAAATACTTGTTCTCATGTGCCACTGAATCATACTTTAGTCAATTTCCACCTGCAAACACTCCAAACAAATCGGAACACCACACTGTTGACATGGATACCTTGTTTTCCTCTTCAGACAGGGAGGACAAAAGGAACAATTTTTTGATTTTCGAATTCTCCTTTCGGTGTCTGAGGCTTATCTTGTAAGTGAAGTATTGTTCTGGTGGTGTCACTTAACTCTCGTGGCAAGCGTCCAATAGAAATTCTATGCTTCATATGAGGTTCAACTAGGTCTCTTGCTAGAGTCTTCATGAAGCTCAATCTCGTCTTTACTTCTGCCTTTGGATAAGTTTGATGTACCACGTAACAATTAACACTGCAAGAAACATCCACTAATGTGAATAAAATGGCCAAAGGCCATCTTCTTGTCTGGTGACTTGATAAATAAGCTGCACACCTTTGGTCGAGACAGTCCACACCACCTATTGTTGTGTTATAAAAAAGGATGATCTCAGGTTTTCCTGATTCAGGATCATTGTTTATTGAATGGTGCATAGAAGAGATCAGTATTGTAGCTTTGGACTTCTTGGGCATGAAGGAAGCCAGAGTCATGTCTTCACACCACGTTTCTTATTAGGTGAGAAGTTCTGTGGGATCTGCTTTTTGTTCTTTTTCAGCATACCAACGTACATGAGACCTTTTTTTTGAAAGTTCATTGACTAGTTCTACTGATGAGTACCAGTTGTCACCTGTAATATTTCTCCATGTGTTTTCGATGGGTTTCACCAATTGAAGAACAGCCTGTGTGGGAACACTGTGACCTTTCTCATGGCTCAGAAGGGTGTGACCATTGCTGAGTTTTCCACTGTACAAGTAATTCGTACGAGTGTCAGTCAAACATTGAACTTTCAGGCCATACTTTGCTGGTTTGTTTGGCATGTACATTCTAAACCCACACCTTCCATGAAAAGAAACAAGCATTTCATTGACACACACTGTTGCAACTACAAAGTAGCAAAGTTGACTGTTTTCGATGAAACGTAAAAAGATTTGCGAAATTGCTGTTGATTTGTCTATTTTCTTTCTTTCCAACCCGATTATCTTGATTGTCAAATCGTAATGCAGACAATAAAAACAGAAATCTTTCTTACAGTGCATCTGAAAACATCTCTGCCTATTCCATCGGTTGCAAACAAGCTGTAAACAGACTCGTTCCTCGACTTGAAAATGGCTGAATACAGTAGTAGACCAATTAGAGTCTTCAATTCAATAATATCAATGTCTTGTAGATAGGATAAGCGATCAATAGCATACTGTGCTCCAAGCTTAGATATCTTACGATCTGTCCATTGAATGATTTCGTCTAAAATGTCTGGTGTAAAGAACAGTTTCCATACCTCCGAAACAGCAGAGCTTTCTCCAAGACTTTTCGCCATCTGTCGCAGTCCAGGAAGCTGCAAGACGATGTTGTGTAGCCTTGTTCTGACATTAGCTGGTGGCTGCTTTTTTCTCCATTGAAAACATCTATTCTTACCGAAGAAGTGAGCTCCATTATCAGCTGTCACATCATCATCACTTTCAGTTTCCTGCACTGAATTAGTGTCGTGGTGATTAAATATCTCAAAATCAGGGTCATTATCACTGTCATCAAAGTCTTCAT
Organism: Schistocerca cancellata; assembly: GCF_023864275.1. Classification (NCBI taxonomy): domain Eukaryota; kingdom Metazoa; phylum Arthropoda; class Insecta; order Orthoptera; family Acrididae; genus Schistocerca; species Schistocerca cancellata. Next base: position 151,707,415 of record NC_064630.1, read on the forward strand.
CCACATCTGTCTCATATAACACACATACGTCTGTGAGATCTCTCAAGGCTAATAATTACAAAATAAAAAGCAGCAAGAATGCTGGCACGTGTAGCTTGACAGCCAATAGGAGGGTACACAGAAGAGTCCATTTGGCTTTGCAGGGGTGTGAGAAATATCTCAACATAAAAATTAGTAGCAGTCTGAGAGACAGTCTATAGTAGTTAAGGGTTAACTCTAGCAATAACAACGCATTTTCCATAATGCATACTAATGGGCGGGGGGTGGGGGGTACTGTGAACGTTTATCAACAACATTGTTTTTAAAGACGCACTGAAAAATAATAAGTAGGGTGCAGAACTTTAAAATCTCTTCCACCGCACTCTTATGAATATTACCACATTTTTTGTGATGTGTACACAGTGGGGAGGCGTGCTTTAAAATTTAAAAAAATACTGTTTTGTTAACGGTCATTGACTTTTATTTACAACATACTTTTTAAAGGTATATAAATGTGTAAGAAGGGTCCAAAATTTTTGGGTTATGCTTTACCGAAAAATTTAGAACAATTATGGAATCTATTATAACGAAACATTAACAAGAATAACTTCTTCGGAATTTTAAAATATAAAATACTTGGCTAGATTAGAATATTTTCAAAAGGTGGGCATAAAGTACAAATTCACAGAGTTCTAATTGTATTTTTATGAAAATACTTATGTAACAATAGTAACTTATGAATGTGATTGCGAAATTGTTATGCAAGCAGCAAGACAGAAGCCACTTTATCTCAGTCTTGTATCAGCTTTTGTCAGTCTTGCACTAGTTTATACTTAATTTACAAATAAACTGGATGATTCCAATCAAATTGTGCTGAGATATTTATTATGTAGTTAGTTTGCCTGCAAAGAAAATGGTTTTGAGTTGCTGGGATGAAGAGTCACAGGCTGCAGATTTAATTACACAACTGATTTTGAAATAACTGATGTACACCTACCACTCAAGATCAAGTGCACACTTGAAGTGAAGTAAAGGGGATACTGTTCACATTTCGTACACCTGCCACTCAAGATCAAGTGCACCTTGAAGTGAAGTAAAGGGGATATTGTTCACATTTCACCATCCCCCCCAAACATTTGTTCCCCGTGCAATTTCTAGGAAATATACACTGATGAAAAAATATTGCAACACTCGAAGATAATTAATATAGAGCAATGAAATTTTGGGCATACATTTGTCTATGTAACATATGTAAGTGATTAAAGTAAGCACAAAGTACTCCACCACAAATGTGAAACGCTGGTACATTAATAACCAGTGTAACTGCCATAATGTTGAATGCAAGCATACAAATGTATATGCATTATATTGTACGTGTGTTAGGTGTCAGTTTGTGGAATGGAGTTCTAAGTCTTTTGCACCTGATTGGTCAATACAGTGGCAGTTAATGCTGTTTGTGGATGATGCTGGAGATGTCGTCCTTTAAATATTCTTTGTTTAAAGGACAGGTATTTCATTATTTAAATTTGCTTAAATATTTTAATGAAAATATTGTTTTGTGGGATCAATGACATGAAGTTTTTCATCTTAGACCATGTATTTTTTCTCTGTGTGTTCATCAAGTCTTTTTTTTCTTTATTTTTGTCTGGAACTATAAGTTTTATTTTGGGTATTTCTTATTTAATAACTCATTATAGTGTTTCTTTGGCTGGGGAGGGAGGGAAGGAGGTAAAGAATGGGTACATAGTGTGTGGAAGGAAAAGAATTAAAGGGAATGGTATACTAAATGGCAAAAAAGAATAATTTTATTCAAAGGAAATCATTAAAATTAAATTTAACCCTTTTTCGGGCTGTGGGAGATAAACTTCCCACTAACGGTATTCCTTTACTGCATTCATGGAAATACGTGTTGCCAGTTCCGTATGCTCCTGGCCCCTAGTGGTAGTCCGCTGCACTAGCTCTGGTTTCTGTTTGTTGCTAAACATAGCTTTTAGGGCTGTGGGAAGTATATACCCCATCAAATAATGGTGTTCCCAGCATTCTTGGGAAGTATGGTTACCACCAAAAGTCGTTTCTAAAAGGGGCTCAGGAAATATATATACTACAATGTCTTTTGTGGTCCTTGGGAAGCATACTTACCACAAATGTCGAGGTACCACAATGCTTCTGGGAGTACGTCTTACCACCGCTGTATTTGCCTGACATCTTGTGGTAGTACACTGTACCAGGTGTATGAAAACTGCTACAACAATCAGTTTGTGTGTATCGCGGGATCACTACTGTTGTCAGAAGAGTTTGCTTCGCTTCTGAAGTATATGTCTGTGTCACTATTATCAGCTCATAGCTTTACTGTTTTCTCATCGTGGTAAGTAAATTTTAATATTGGTGGCAAATACAATTGGAATATCATATTATCACTCATTGTTCGCCTCACAATCTTTCTTTGCTTTTTGTAGCAAAAATGTCAAAGAAGCACATCTATACTAAGAAATACACACCAGAAAAAGCATTGGAGTTGCTATTTTCACTACCTCGCGATCCTGAGGATTCTGAAATAGAAAGTGATGAAGCATCAGAAGATGAATTTGTTTCAGACATTAATCCTTGTTTGGTTCCACAACCTAATATCAATAACAGTGCAAACAATTCTTGCTCCAGGGATGTTGATATTTCTAGTGACAGTACCGTAAGTGCAGAAGAGCCATTGGCAGAAGAGGAATGGTCCAATGACACTGCTGTTTTCGACTTTCTTCGCATTGATACAAAAGGAGAACCAGTTGTCAAACACCCATTGACAAAACACAGCACAGAGAGAGATTACTTCCTTTCTTTATTTACCAATGAGATGCTGGAGTATGTGGTTCAGTAGACAAATCTGTACGCAGAGCAACATAAACAAAAATGGCAATGTGGTCAGACTGTGAGTGAGTCAACAAATAACTGGACAAATTTATCTGTAGAGGAGTTACAGACCTAGATTGGAATGAATATCTTGATGGGTGTGATTGTGTTGCCAAGTGTAGTGCAATACTGGAGTTCAGAACCTGCCTTAGGTCAGCCTTACATATTGAAACCTATGACATATAAACATTTCAAAATGATATGTGAAACTATTCACATAAATGACAACAGGCTGAATCCTCCAAGAGGGCATCCAAACCACGATAAACTTCACTAGGTCAGACCTCTTATAACCCTTCTTAACAACATAATTCGTAACCATACTCTGCTAGTAAGGTATTGGCTGTGGATGAAAGCATGATACCTTTCAAGGGACGGTCTTCGCTCAAGCAGTATATGCCTCTCAAGCCAGTAAAACAAGGATACAAGGTATGGTGTTTAGCAGACTCAAAGACTGGCTATGTCATAAAACTTGATATTTACACAGGAAAATCAAATGACGGATGTACAGAAAATTCTCTGGGAGAGCGTGTAGTCATTAGCTTCACCCAAGACCTGAAATATAGTAACAGTTTAGTAGCGTTTGGCAACTTCTTCACCACAGTGAATCTAATGCAAATGCTTTTGAACAATTGAATCTACTCTATAGGGACTGTCAGAGAAAACCAGAAAGGGCTTCCTTCAATGATGTAAGATAAATGTACCTTGAAAAGAGGAGAATTTCAGTTTCAATGCAAATGCGGCATTGCAGCTATAAAATGGATGGACAACAAACCTGTCACTATTTTGACAACTTCAGACAATCCTAGAGATACCACACTTGTCTCAAGAAAGAATAAGGACGGCACAACCAGCATGTCCCACAGCTGTGGCAACATACAATACCATAATGGGAGGTGTAGATCACTTTGATCAACTTAGAGAAAGTTATGCAATAGGTCGACGTTCTCGTAAGTGATGGCATCGTATTCTCTATTTCCTATTAGACGCGCCAGTTGTAAATGCCTTTATACTGTACAAAACTAATAAAGGACAAGTGGGATATGATGATCAATTGAACTTTCGATTACGACTCACAAAACAATTGATAGATGGCTTTACATCCCGCAAAAAAAAAAGAGGACATCCAGTAACCATTCTAACCAAGAAGAACATCGTACCAGATCATGTTTGACTGGCAAAAGTAGGCGATCATATGCCTGTTTTAGAAACAACCTACAGACGGTGCCAAAAGTGTTCAACAAAAGCTCGTGACGAGAGAACAAAATATGTATGCTGCTCCTGCAACGTACCCCTGTGTATCGAACCATGCTTCCGTCAGTTTCATGGAAAATAAAAAGAAAATGTAACAATCATTTGAACATTTTGTTGGAATTAGAATTATTGCTTGTAAATTTCTAACGTAAATGTTTTTGAAATAAAGTAAAATAAAAAGAAATTACTGTCTTCTTAAAAAAATTTTTACATGTAATGCCAACATCTTACAGCTTACAAAATGGAAATGGGATATCTTCTTCCCACCAAAGTGTAAAGCTCACAAGTGGGAAATCGGTTTACCACCAAAAACGTAAGGTTTAAAAAAGTGCTGTGGTGATATATTTACCACCATAATTTTTAGACCTAACTCACAAAAATAAAATTATCAAAAAATAAAATATAATAAATTGATCACAATTCTAATTCGATGCAAAAAAATTAGCTTCACTGAGTCACAACAAAAAATGCGCCTGTTAAAGGGTTAAGCTACATACAGATTACTTATCATTCAACCTGTGTTCGTGACTAGCTCATTGTCAGGAACCTTACATTGGCATTAATGGCATCCAAGTTGGCATCTTGTATACTGTCTAGCAACTGTTGGCATTACTTCTGTCAGGGGGGAAAACTTGAAAAAATACAACCACATAAATACACTGTAATGTATTAAAATCACAAGCTAGTGATTCTAACTGTTGACTCAAGTAAGTGTTTTGTGTTGGTCTTATGTAACAAATATCACACATTATACAGTTGCATGACATAAAAAAATAAAGTTTTCACACATCATGCTTATAAAATCTTTACCAATGATAATCCGTGTAACTACTGAAAGCATGAGTTCTGCAGCCAAACCAGAGGCAAAGGAAGTGGAAGACTGTCTCTTAGCCACCCAACAGAGCATAGTAAGATGCTTTTGGACTGCAGTACCAAGTAAACTAATGAACACGCTACAGACTGCTACTGCCACCAACTTGTCAGCAGCCAGTTTTGCTGCTCTCTAAAAAGCAGACCCAGCGACTACTGGTGTCTTTCCCACCAGTCTCACCTTACACTTTGTTATCAGAATTGCCCAACTGCTTGGAGCACCTGGAATAGTTGTCTATGCCCCAAGAGAGAGTTAGCTAAAGGATTACTATCTGTTTTGTAATGTTTCCTTATTAAGCATTAACTTCTGTTACATAAATTAATTAAATTTTAGCTTGTGTTGTTTGTTTGCTGTGAGGCAGCAACATTTATCCACTGATAACAATACCCTGCTCTGTAAATTCAGGTATAGTTTCGGAGGAAAATTATTTCTTCACATGACACTTTATTTGACCATAACTTCATTTCAAATTTAAGTCTGTATTGCTGGAATGTTATTGAAAGGAAATGCTTTTCAGAATTAGCAATGTTTGAATGCACGGTTAATAAATCATTAGTAGATTAAGGTCATGCTTTACAAATTTTTGTGAAGCTGATCTATATATCCAGCACCATCTTTTTAGAAATACACTTAGCATACACCTAAGGGTGCCCCTTAAAGAACACAAACTTTTAGTGTATAATACGAGGGTAGTATGAAAAGTTCTCGGAATCACCATGAGAGGTCAGCACTAGCGCAACGAGTTGGTCACGTTGGTTATTGGACTGTTGCCTGTAAACACGTGTCACATCAGTGCTCTTGGAAGAGAGCTGTGCCGGTGATGTGGCTCTGTTGTTGTTCCTGCGTAGTGATTTGCGAAGATGGAAAAATCGAGATTCAAGCAGTGATTAAGTACTTCGTAAAGAAAGGTATGAAAGCAAAGGTCATTCATGCCGATTTCCAGAATATACTGGGGGACACTGCTCCTTCATATTCACTGTTGCCAAGTGGACAAATAATTATAACTTTGGTTGGGAGTGCTTAGATGATGATCCACGCAGTGGTCGCCTAAGATGTGTCACTACTCCAGAAATCATTGCAAAAGTGCATAAAATGGCCATAGCGGATCGCCAATTGAAAGTGTGTGAAACTGCTCATGCTTGCCGGATGTCATCTGAAAGGGCTTATCACATTTTGACTAAAGAATTAGAAATGAAAAATTATCTGCAAGATGGGTACCGTGACTCTTGACGCGTGCCTGCACACGTGCTGTCACCATGGCAAAATTACACGAACTAAGGTACGTATTGTTGCCACACCTGCCGTATAATATACAAATTTATTGACAAAATTAAGTGATTTACATAGTAAGATGGTGATTTGAAAAGTTCTCAGAACGGAATAGAAAAAAAGCACTTACATCCCTGAAAGATTTTTATTTTTCAATGTAGTCTCCTTGTAGGTTAATGAACTTAGTTCAATGATGTTCCAGTGACTTGATCCCATCTTGAAAATGAGTTTCCTCCAGGCCTACAAAATAGTTGTCAACTCCAGCTATCTATTCTTTCTTCGAAGTGAATCTTCGTCCACCAAGAAAAATTTTCAGTTTTGGGAAGAGATGGAAGTCTGATGGAACCACACCGGGTGAGTAAGGCAGATGTGGCAACAATTCATATCTTAGTTCATGTAATTTTGCCATGGCAATGGCATATGTGTGCGGGCATGCATTGTCTTGATGGAAGATGATTTTCTTCCTTGCTAAACCTGGTCTTTTTTCATGCATCTTTTGTTGAAGTTTGTTGAGGAGGTTAGCATAGTATTCTCCAGCAATTGCTTGCACAGTGGAGAGATAATCTACAAACAGAATTCCCTTCACATCCCAGAACACTGAAGCCATGAGCTTCCCTGCCGAAGGAATTGTCTTTGCTTTCTTTGGTGGCAGAGAACCAGCATGTTTCCACTGCTTTGACTGTTGTTTTGTCTCTGGGTTATAGTAGTGCACCCAAGTTTCATCTGTGGTCACAAACCAGCGCAAAAAATCTTGTTCACTTCTCCTAAAATGGATCAAACATTGTTCCGATATGTCCATTCTCATGCGTTTTTGATCCAGCGCCAAGAGTCACGGCACCCATCTTGCAGATAACTTTTTCATTTCCAATTCTTCAGTTAAAATGTGATATACCCTTTCATAAGACATCTGACAAGCATGAGCAATTTCACGCCCTTTCAATCAGCGATCCTCCATGACCATTTTGTGCACTTTTGCAATGATTTCTGGAGTAGTGACACATCTTAGCCGACCACTGCGTGGATCATCATCTAAGCTCTTCCAACCAAATTTAAATTCATTTGTCCACTTGGCAACAGTTGAATATGAAGGAGCAGAGTACCCCAGTGTATTCTGGAAATTGACAGGTATATACTCTGCTTTCACACCTTTCTTTACGAAGTACTTAATCACTGCTTGAATCTTGATTTTTCCACCTTCGCAAATCACTACACGGGGACAACAACAGAGTGACATCACCGGCACAGCTCTCTTCCAAGAGCACTGACGTGGCACATGTTTACAGGTAACAGTCCAATAAATATCACGTGACCAAATCGTTGCACTAGTACTGACCTCTGATGGCAAATCCAAGAACTTTTCAAACCACACTCTTATTGCAAAATACACTACCTGCAATCACGTATCAAATATAATATTACTTGAATGCCTTCCACAACTCTACAGGCGCACACTCATTCTTTTGATGAAATTTTCCTCAACTTTTTGGCATGCTTGCAACTGTAATAATGAAATTACATGCTGAATCTCAACCTTGATCTCTGGAAAGCATCACAATTTGTTGAGATAAGAACAAGATTTGAAATATCTCCACAAGAAAAAATCATGGGTTGTCAAATCACAAGACCTGGGTGGCCAATTTGCATCACCATTGCACAAAATTACCCAGCCATCTTATTGAAATCAAACCTCTAATATTCACACGATCATGCTTCAACCACAAAAACACGCTTAACATATAGCAGTAGCATTCAGCATCCACTGTTAATCTGTTTTCGGTATCTTTGAAGAAGTATGCCCAATTACGCCCTCAACCCGTTTTCCACGCCCTACAGTCGCTTGTGGATGTTACGGCTTTGCCAGTTACCTGAGTGTTTTCTGTGCACCAAATCCTGACATTCTGCTTGTACACAAAACTACTCAACAGAAAGTGTGTTTTATAAGTGCACATTATTTTCCTGATGAAACTAATTTCTGTTCTTTGTTCCGCAAGCACACAAAGGGCAACTGCTTGGTGCTTTTAGTGATTGTCTGGCTTCACTTCTCATGCCAACTGGATTTTATAAGACCAAAGGTGACAATCTTCTTTCATAATTCGTTGTGTGGTTGTTCTGGAACTGTACAATTGTTGTGAACATTTGCAAATAGATTTTACCAGAATTAAAGCAACATTACGACCCACGATCATGATTTTTTCCACTGAATGACTACAATGACGCCGCCTTGAGGGTTTAATTTCTGTGTGCTACATTGACTAAACACTCCTTGGAGTATGCAAATAGTCTCTACACAATATTCACCACATGTGTAAACATTTTCAGTGTGACAACATGCTGTTTCATCATGAAGTACTCCATTACTAAACACAAAGAATACAGACGAAAATTGTGCAATGTTCAGTGCTGACAACTTACAAGAAAAAGTAGCAGTGGACATTTCAACAGTTGCATTCTTTATGGGACACCCTTTATAGGTAATAAATTTCATCTATGCTACAAGTTTCTAATCTCCTGTGGACAACAAATAAATGTCAATGAGATATTGGTGATAATTTGAGACTTCTGAAATTGCTGCTGTTATGTATTTTCTATAATTATTTTAAATCCTATATATATATTTATTCACAAATTTTTGGATTCTACTAATCGACACCATCACCCCCCCCCCCCTCCCCCAATCCCATTTCACTCACTTGTGCTATACATAAAAGCAATGAGCTACAAGGAAGAGAAATTTCTACACAGATAGCTTAGTGTTACTAATTACTGTGAACTTTTTCAGAATTCCTCTACTGCTGGAAACAATTAATTGCTACTAGTATATTCAACAGTACATTCCTTTATTATTTATTCCTGGACAGCCTAAAGTATTTCAGTTTAAAGAAAGTGTTTGTTTTGAAACCTTGTTTTTCTTTCTCTACAGAATTAATGAAGTGACAGGATGTATTACTATTTCACTGGAAATATTGTATACAGCGATATACATTTTTACAGCCACTCTGACATCACCAGTGCTTACACAACAGAACAGAACAATTTATGTCAAGATGTTCGAGAACTAAAAGTTTTGAGTCCTTCTTCTACAACTGCAAATGATATTCCATTATCAACAAGAACAGATGTCACACCTTGGGCTTCTAAATCTCTGATGTTTCTATATTCATCATCAAAGAAGAGCATGTCTTGAAACTGTATGCCAGATATCTTCCTGAACCTGTCAAAGAAAAGATAAATTTTTAGCATAATACTTTCAAGAATATTGTCTCTCTGCATAATAACAATTCTACGAAAAATGCAATGCCTTAACCAAATAATGTCACTGAGTGTGTTGAAAATATAGTTGCTAAAAATTTAGTCCACTTCCTTTTAATGTTTATTTGGTATGTCTCTAGGACTGAACTGAATTGAATTTGATTTATTTGCCTGTAAAGAACTTTTGTGTTGTATGAGGCATCGTCATTTGTTACATAATTGGACAATTTGTTACACAAATTATACAAAAGGTAGATACATAAATCTACAGATGGTTACATAAATGGTTATACAAAGGTTAACATACATGGATATTATTACATAAATATTGCGTATTTTGTACTCATCCATATTTAGTTTTGTTACACCTGTTGCACAGACAAATTTTGTTGTATGTCATAAGTTACAATTTTTTTAGTTCACAATCACATTTACAATAAAAAGAGCATTGTATTTTTTCATTATGTATGAAATCACTTGCACTATAGAATGCTTTCTGTTTCTGCCATGTCTCTACCACCATTTTAAATTTATTTTCATGCAATTCCCTTGTGTCATGTGATATAGTGTTAAAAATGTTTTGCCAGTGAGTACAAAATTATTTTGGGCTTTACTCAAACGCATCCAAGGAATCTCTAATAAGTTCCTGTCTGGTTTCATACGAGTGCACATTTGACCTGCTTCCATACATGTGGGCATTCTGTTTGGCTTGCATTAGTGCTTTGAATATGTATAGACTGAGGACTGTAAGTATTTTGTTCTCAGTAAAGTACTGTCTGCAAGAAGTTAATTTGCTCAAACCAAAAATACGTCTACTGGCTTTCTTCTGCCAGAGGAAGACATCTTTTACCCCAACAGAGATTCCCCAAAGAAGTATTCCATAATACAAATGTGTATGGAAAAAGGCATAGTATGCAATAACCATGCACTCCATAGTGACACAATCCTTAAGAATACTACGGAGATATAAAACTCTTGTCAACTTACTGCACAGCTCTTCTGTTTGGGTATTCCAGCATAATTTAGTATCTAGATATATGCCTAACAATTTTACTGAATGTCTGAGTTCATTTGGTCCATTATTAATATCTCTAAGGGAAAAGAGGATGTGTTCAGTTTTGTTTTTATTTAATTACAGTCTATTTTCATGGAACCACTGAGCTGTCTTTTCCATCACTGAGTTGTTCATTTGTTTGACAACATTCGCTTCACTATGTGACGTGATAAAAGTTGTGTCGTCAGCATACATAACAAATTTATGTGTTAACAGGTTGGACACAACATAATAAATACACATACACAATAAATAAGAAAGGTCCCAGTACAGATCCATGTGAGACTCCAAATTTCACCTTGAGGTGATAAGATTTGTTATTTGAATTTGAAACTACCTTTTGGTTTCTGTTTGTCAAATATGTTTTTGCAATAATAGTTCTACATCAGCTATTCCATATTTTTCAAGTTTTATATTAAAATGCTATGTGGGACAGTGTCAAATGCCTTGGTTAAATCTACTTAAGTTGCACATGTGTGTTCCCTATTTTCAAAACCATGTAATATTGATAATACAACTTCCTTAACTGCCTTTATTGTAGATAGCTCACTTCAGAATCCATGTTGAGCCCTACTTAGGAGGTTATAAGAAACATTTAATTGGTCTTTCATTAATGTTTCAATAATTTAAGATATTACAGGTACTACTACAATGGGTCTGTAATTTTGGGGTGAATTTCTGTTTCCTTTTTTGAATATAGGCAAGACAAATGTCAGTTTAAGGCAGTCTGGTTCCTTCTGTAAACATCCTATTGATTAGTTAAGACAGTGTATTGCATACAGTGTCTATTATTTTCTTCATGATAAAATTAGAAAAACCACAGATGCCATCAGTTCTGGAGTTGCTCAATGTTTTGACTTAACATCATTTGAGTTTTGACCAAATCTCTCCCCCCCCCCCCCCCCCCCCTGAATCTTTGTAGCATATATCATTTTATTACTAGCATTATTGTTATTCTTTTTGTGATCACAACAAATTTCGTTAGAGAATTTATGTACTGTACCTCTAGTAGTTAAATTTATCACACTTTGAAGGTGTAGCAACAAGATGAACACAGGGGGAGGGGTGGGGGGGGGGGGGGGTGGGGGGGGCGCAAGCTGTTCTCACTGTATGTGTTTGTAGAAAGGAAATTTTGCTTTCTCATCTGCGGTCCATGCATGCAGGTATCCTCACACCACAGCACTCTGCTATTGTAGCTACAATAAACTGGTGTGGCCTAATTCAACTTTATTGATGGACTGTGCTATTTTGTTTATGCTCCCTTAGTGGTGCGCTATGGTACTATGGCCCAGGGATTTCAGTGCCTACCAGAACTGTAGACATGTACCTGGAAACAAACGATTTTTTAAAGTGAAAATTAAAACTTTGTGACTACCACTGATATAGTTGAATTTATAACCATTGCAGCACTGAGTTATTTTCAAAATTAAACATGTCATCTAGCAAATGAAACATTTGCTGCAAAATTCTTCAGGGGGCCAGTTACTAATAAGCTAACATACCAGTAAATTAATCAAGAAGCTCAATTCCACAAGTTTTGCAATTACAATTAATTTCCAAACGGTGCCTTGAAGACCAAGATGCTGGTTTATGGGATCGTCTTCTGCACCAACGCAACCAAAGTGAAGTATTCATTTAAAGAAATAGAACAGTAAGACACTGTGTAAAGTAGTTAACTGCACATCTTGCTGAAGACTCTTTAAATATCTTGAATTCTTACATTTGCTTCCCAATGCATTTACTCCTTAATGGTATTTGTTATTTAAAATAAAAATCAGCTTCAGTTAAATTGGGATTTTTAAGGATACTGACTCTGTCTGTGGCTCGGAGTAGGGATCTGTCCTCTCAGGTGGAGGTTTTCAGCAGCCTTCCATGTGACATAAAGCAAGAAGTTGAAAAGCCTTATCTATTTTGGAGAAAAAAAAAGAGTAGCCACTGTTGTTGCAAATTATCTGATAATAAAGACTCAAGAGTTAAATATTTCAATGAGCTGCATGATAAATATAAATATGCATTGAAAATAGGCCTCTGTTCCCATGGCCCAGTCTGGAAGAAATTAAACTAGCAACAGGAGATAAACAACGTCCTTGCTTTTCCTTCCCCAGAGTAGTGGCAATGCTTTTAATTTTACTGTGCTTAATTTACAATGTGTAGCCACAAATAGTTTAGAGCAGTTTAACAATATTTATTTATGTAATTTCTAACAAACGCTTCACTATGTTAATGGATACCTTGAGAAATTTCACATCCCTGAAGATTCATCTTCAAAATAGGGTCTATAGAATGAACGGAGAGTGTAACAGAAATGGTGACAAATCGGTATGGCCTGGTGCTCAAACAAAATGGCTGTTATTTGTGAAAAATTGTTTAGAAAAACTCAAGACCTCCTTTTCTGTGATGAATCTAGCAAAAACCTGCAGAGAAAGAAAAAAAATTAAAGAAGTAACAGCTATTACCTCCCCCCATTAACCATGGACTTTGCCGTTGGTGGTGAGGCTTGTGTGCCTCAGCGATACAGATAGCCGTACCGTAGGTGCAACCACAACGGAGGAGTATCTGTTGAGAGGCCAGACAACCATGTGGTTCCTGAAGAGGGGCAGCAGCCTTTTCAGTAGTTGCAGGGGCAACAGTCTGGATGATTGACTGATTTGGCCTCTTAACACTAACCAAAATGGCCTTGCCCCCATCGCGTCCTCTTGGGTAAAATATTCTGGAGGTAAAATAGTCCCCCATTCGGATCTCCGGGTGTGGACTACTCAAGAGGACGTTGTTATCAGGAGAAAGAAAATGGGTGTTCTACGGTTTGGAGCGTGGAATGTCAGATCCCTTAATCGGGTAGGTAGGTTAGAAAATTTAAAAAGGGAAATGGATAGGTTAAAGTTCGATATAGTGGGAATTAGGAAGTTTCATGGCAGTAGGACCAAGACTTTTGGTCAGGTGAATACAGGGTTATAAACACAAAATCAAGTAGGAGTAATGCAGGAGTAGGTTTAATAATGAATAAAAAAAATTGGAATGCGGGTAAGCTACTACAAACAGCCTAGTGAACGCATTATTGTGGCCAAGATAGATACGAAGCCCACGCCTACCATAGTAGTAGAAGTTTATATGCCAACTAGCTCCGCAGATGACAAAGAGATTGATGAAAAGTATGATGAGATAAAAGAAATTATTCCGATAGTGAAGGGAGATGAAAATTTAATAGTCATGGGTGACTGGAATTTGATAGTAGGAAAAGGGAGAGGAGGAAACGTACTGGTTGAATATGGATTGTGGGTAAGAAATGAAAGAGGAAGCCACTTGGTAGAATTTTGCACAGAGCATAACTTAATCATAGCTAACACTTGGTTCAAGAATCATGAAAGAAGCTTGGAGATACTGGAAGTTTTCAGATAGATTATATAATGGTAAGACAGAGATTTAGGAACCAGGTTTTAAATTGTAAGACATTTCCAGGGGCAGATGTGGACTCTGACCACAATCTATTGGTTATGAACTGTAGATTAAAGCTGAAGAAACTGCAAAAAGGTGGGAAAATTTAAGGAGATGGGACCTGGATAAACTGATTAAACACAGAGGTTGTGCAAAGTTTCAAGGAGAGCATAAGGAACCAATTGACAGGAATGGGGGGAAGAAATACAGTAGAAGAAGTAAGGGGTAGCTCTGAGGGATGAAATAGTGAAGGCAGCAGAGGACCAAGTAGGCAAAAAGACGAGGGCTAGTAGAAATCCTTGGGTAACAGAAGAAATATTGAATTTAATTGATGAAAGGAGAAAATACAAAGATGCAGTAAGTGAAGTAGGCAAAAAGGAATAAAAATGTCTCAAAAATGAGATCGATAGGAAGTGAAAAATGGCTAAACAGGGATGGCTAGAGGACAAATGTAAGGATGTGGAGGCGTATATCACTAGGGGTAAGATAGATACTGCCTACAGGAAAATTAAAGAGACCTTTGGAGAAAGGAGAACCTCTTACACGAATATCAAGAGTTCAGATGGAAACCCAGTTCTAAGCAAAGAAGGGAAAGCAGAAAGATAGGAGTATATAGAGTGTCTATACAAGGGCAATGTTCTTGAGGACAATATTATGAAAATGGAAGAGTATGTAGATGAAGATGAAATGGGAGATATGATACTGCGCGAAGAATCTGACAAAGCACTGAAAGACCTAAGTCATAACAAGGTCCCGGGAGTAGACAACATTCCATTAGAACTAATGATAGCCTTGGGAGAGCCAGTCCTGACAAAACTCCACCATCTGATGAGCAAGATGTATGAGACAGGCGAAATACCCTCAAACTTCATGAAGAATATAACAATTCCAATCCCAAAGAAAGCAGGGGTTGACAGATCTGAAAATTATCGAACTATCAGTTTAATAAGCCACGGCTGCAAAATACTAACATGAATTCTTTACAGACGAATGGAAAAACTGGTAGAAACCGACCTCAGGGAAGATCAGTTTGGATTCTGTAGTAATGTCGGAACACATGAGACAATACTGACCCTATGACTTATCTTAGAAAATAAATTAAGGAAAGGCAAACCTACGTTTCTAGCATTTGTAGACTCAGAGAAAGCTTTTGACCATGTTGAATGGAATACTCTCTTTCAAATTCTGAAGGTGGCAGGGGTAAAATACAGGGAGCAAAAAGCTATTTACAATTTGTACAGAAACCAGATGGCAGTTATAAGAGTCGAGGGACATGAAAGGGAAGCAGTGGTTGGGAAGGGAGTAAGACAGGGTTGTAGCCTCTCCCCGATGTTATTCAATCTGTATATTGAGCAAGCAGCAATGGAAACAAAAGAATAATTTGGAGTAAGAATTACAATCCACGGAGAAGAAATAAAAACTTTGAGGTTTGCCGCTGACATTGTAATTCTGTTAGAGACAGCAAAGGAACTGGAAGAGCAGCTGAACAATATGGATAATGTGTTGAAAGGAGGATATAAGATGAACATCAACAAAAGCAAAACGAGGAAATGGAATGTAGTTGAATTAAATAGGGTGATGCTGAGGGAATTAGGTTAGGAAATGAGTCACTTAAAGCAGTAAAGGAGTTTTGCTATTTGGGGAGCAAAATAACTGATGATGGTTGAAGTAGACTGGCAATGGCAAGGAAAGCTTTTCTGAAGAAGAGAAATTTGTTAACATCGAGTATAGATTTAAGTGTCAGTATTTGTATGGAGTGTAGCCATGTATAGAAGTGAAACATGGACGATAAATAGTTTGGACAAGAAGAGAAGAGAAGCTTTTGAAATGTGGCGCTACAGAAGAATTCTGAAGATTAGATGGGTAGATCACATAACTAATGAGGAGGTATTGAATAGAATTGGGCAGAAGACAAATTTGTGGCACAATTTAACTAGAAGAAGGGATTGCTTGGTAGGACATATTCTGAGGCATCAAGGGATCACCAATTTAGTATTGGAGGGCATTGTGGAGGGTAATAATCATAGAGGGAGACCAAGAGATGAATACACTAAGCAGATTCAGAAGGATGTAGGTTGCAGTAGGTACTGGGAGATGAAGAAGCTTGCACAGGATAGGGTAGCATGGAGAGCTGCATCAAACCTGTCTCAGGACTGAAGACCACCACAACAACAGCTATGTTGCTGTGCTATGATTCTATTTCAATGAGTTTGTTATTGATGTAGCACCCAACAGATTAATGCTCACAGTTATCATATTGCATCTTAATGGTGCTCTTCCAACTGGAAATTTACAAAGTGTCAGTAAATAGAACATGGTGTTTTCATATTCTGCTCCTCTTTACTATTCACCAAGCACATGCTACAGGAACAGATCACAGTGGCACAGCCATTGCCAAATGACAACAACTCCTTGTGTAAGGTACTTCTAACTATGTGATTCCATTCCATTTAAACACCTAGGCTCTTACATGCAAAGTGATGGAGGATTGGAGGCCGAAATACAACACAGGATAAATAGTGGATGGATGAACTGGAGGAAACTGAGCGGAGAACTCTGTGATAAGAAGGTTAGCTGCAGAATGAACGGAAACTTTTCAAGTCTGTGGTGAGGCCTGCGATGCTGTGTAGAGCAGAAATTCGGCCAGTTGCAAAAGCTCAAGAGAAAAAGATGGAAGTGGCAGAAATGAGAATGTTAAGGTGGATGAGTGGGTTGACACGAAAGGATAGACTAAGGAATGAGTACATCAGGGGAACAGTGAAAGTGGGGCCCATAGGGCAGAAGATCCAAGAAAGTAGGCTAAGATGGTATGGACATGTGCAGAGAAGAGGGGAGTACTACGTGGGGAGAAGAGTTGAAGACCTAGAAATCGAAGGATCAAGGAGAAGAGGAAGACTGAAACTGAGATGGAAAGACAAGGTAGCAGGGGCTACGAGAGAAAGGATGCCTCAGAGAAAAAGCCTTGGATAGGCATTTATGGAAGAGAAGGATCCAGCAAAGCAATGCCGACCCCACATGATGTGGGAAAGGGCTGAGATGATGATGATGATGATGATGATGATGATGATGATGATGATGATGTGATTCCATTCTCACATACCTCATCTCACACTAAAACCCTTGTCCTCTAACAACTAGTACAGCATACCAAACATTTAGAAGTTAGCCAACTTAGTGTCCAGGTTACTATGCTATTAAAATTCCTATTTACGTAACTTTCCTCCATTTTATGTCTCCGTTACATACTGAATGCTTGTCTTTACTCATTTTGTTATTGACGTTCACCAGGGATTCTGAGTAGCACATCAATTTCTTTGAAGTGCAGTATGAAACATAGTTCAAATATTGATTGATTTCAGTAACAGACTATCATGCTGAAATGCAACCCCAAGATCTTGTATTTTGCAAGTTATTTCCCATGCTGCATTGTAATTAAAATGTACAACTAAAATTACCAAATGTTCTAGTGTGAGTACAGAAATTACTGCTACATTCAATGCTTACATTCATGTTTTTTTAATTCTCTGACAATCTTGCACTACTGATTGTGAAATTTGCAGTACGCAAAAAGTGGCTTGAATGATTTCTACACTCAGAAAATGTGTAGATAAGTTTACCAACAATACATGAATAAGGCTAAATAGAGTATACACACAGGCTTAAAAGTGCTTTTTTTATGTAGATTTGGTAAGAACTGCTTTACCAAGCTCCGCGAGAGGCTGTAAAATAAAATGGAAAAATGGCAGAGTGCCAGTATGCTTCATTGAAATTAAAACACACATTATCAGCATATGAGTGAGTTAAAATGGCACCAAATAATTGGCCTCAAGGAAATGGGTTTGTCATGCTGTAATGTTTCAGCTCACTTAGAGCACACTACGACTGTGATGCATTTTTATAGCTGTGAGTTGTATACAGGAGCAAGTGAGTGCGTATCATAACTTTGCCAATGATGTTGGCTCTGCACTGAGCACTGTAACTTGTGCGAATGCCTGTGTCAATGCTTCAATGGCATCTGCATGTTTGGCATGTTTGCCTTTGAATCAACTTATATTTGCCAAAAACTACAAACACAATGGATTGCAATGGGCACATGAAAGCCCCCACTGACACACTGAGTGGCAAAAGTAGTACTTACTGACAAATCCCACTTCAACCTGTCCTATACTGACAGCCACATGATACTGTGGTGGTGACATTCTGACAATCAGCATTGTTGAGCAGCATAGCAGACAACACTGCATGTGCTATCAGAAACAGCATGTAAGTTCTAATCCTGGATACCGAGGACAATACAAATATCAACTATTACACCAGGAATGAAGAGTTTAAGGTACTATACCTTCCTCCCCCCAAAATCTGTGTTTCAGCATTCAATGCATAGCCACATACAGTGAGGATTGTGTAAGGCTTTTTTGAAGGACTGCTACCAATTTTTCACTTAGATTGCACTTCAGCTGACATGTAGCTCATTGAAAATGTCTGGGGTACAGTTGGTTGTCAATTTGTTCATGATGATTGGTGCCATGCTGCTGTGTTTAAGACTCTGGTTACAGCAAGTGGAAATTTAACATCATACTGAATTCTCAAAATCAGAAACCACATATAGTTCTCTAATAACAATAATTTCCACATTATCAAGTACACCTGGGGACTTAAAATCATGGCCAGAGTTGAAGTCCCTTACTACACTGACATGAATGAAATGCAATTTGCCATTTTTTCTGGATGATGGTGAGAACATGTGGAGGAGGAATTAAGTCAAATATTACACAAAAACAGTAATATATTTATTCTAGACTTATTCCAAGAAGACACAAAAGCTTTTCTGCAAATGAAATGTTTTGTTATTACCTATACTTACACTACACAGACTTCTAACAGGGAAATTTTTGTTGGTTCTCACTGTAGCTGAATCCTCAAACTGCAGGTTTTCTGTATAAAGGGGCAGAAGTTCAATTCCACATTAAATTACAACACGATTTTTTTCTTCCCTGCCATAAGAGACACATACTATAGAGGGAAAAAATCCTTCTATTCCAAAGAGATGCAGCTATTTTCCCATGATAGATGTTTTTACGCTACAAATCAAGAAGGATTACTCATGGTGGTAAGTATGATGAAACTGGCAGTAACATTTGTTGTTAGCTTAACTCTGACATTTGCAAATATGATCAAAATCCAATTATTCACTCTACGCAACATCAGCAGCATTAACACTTAGAGCCTCTTATGATTATATTATTGCATTCTGACAAGAGTAAGCTACACCCGAAAACCTACTGATATCGCTGTGGTTTAACACACTGTAGCAGTCATTTCTCGAGTCAGGATTTTTAGTGGGCATGGAGGCTGATCAGGTGAGGTAGTGACACTACGGGTGCACAGGAGCCCGAGCTTGGGAGTTGTTGTGGGTGGCTGTCATACACCCTACGCCACTAGTGAAACAGTGTTGACTTGAAACATATTTATTGCCTGTGTTTTTATGGTAGAGGTTGTCTTCTCTAGCAAGGCGGAAGGTATGCTGAATTACACACTTGAGTGCAACAAGAAATGTGCACATGGCACTTTGTTGGGTGTGGCTGTGGCGTACGTCAGGACCCATAGTGATGTCGTGCAGGTAGCTGGATTAGGAGTCTGTAGATGCAAGCCTACCGTGCCTCACCAACAGCTTGTGTAGCCAATGATCCTGAAGAGACACATGTGCTTAAGAGCATATCACAGACAGCAGGTGCCCCGAAGGCAGAAGCCCAGGATCCTAAGTTAGGTTGTAACACACTGGAGAGACATGCCATTTTCCTTCCGTAGATAACCCTGTATAGTGAGAGACTAGTATGAACACACTGACTACAAATTGGAGATGTGTGTCCCAATATGTATGTTGGCTGTTAACATAATGACTTGTCATATTCCAGATTATTCAATGAACGCCTTCTGTTCACCAATTTACTTGTGGATTGAAGGGACTTGTCCTTATCTTGTAAACACAAAGTATATTTTTACGTCATAAATGTCTTTTTAGATGATACTAATATGTTAAATTTGTATAGAATATTTCCGTTGCCAACAAAGATTCCTCACTCTAAAGGAAAGTATATCTTTATTCAGACTGAGAAAGAATTTTTGCTACTTGATGAAGCAGAAGACAGCGTGCAAAGCTGTCAGCTAAACAATTAGACTGTAAGAAATTAAGTAAAAATGAACAATTCTGCACATGAAGATTTGCACTACTCTCCACTTTTGATCAGGAAAAGGGTGAAGCAAAGTTGCTTCTGCCAGTACACAACATTTCAAATGATTACGTGAAAAGAATAGTAACTTTATATAACATTATTTGGACGCACTTAAATAATGAGTGGTTATATGTACTTCCTAAAGAGGTAGGTCTGGTAGTATTATGCAGGAAACAGGCTCCAAAGAATGTAAAAAATAAGTTTCTAAGTATTAACTGAGCAAAAACTGCTAAACCTTGGGAATAACCAATGTTAGGATTCCCAGACTCTTGAACAGGGGCTGAAAACAAACGCTCAACTGGCAATTTCTGAGCCAAAAATACCCTTTGTGAATGGATGGGAAGAGCTACCCCACAACATAATACGGTATGTCATAAGTCAATGGAAACGAGCAAAATAGACTAATTTTTGTGTAGCACTATGATTTTTTACAGATACTGTTCTAATGGTAAACATAACAGCATACAGTGTTTGAACAAGATCCTGGACATGATTTTTCCACGACAGCTCACCATCTATCCGAACAACTAGGAATTTGGATTATTCAGTCTCAATGATAATATGCCAATTCTATGTATGTAAAATTTCAGCTTAAGTTGAATTGTGTGTTAGAAGCTGTAAAAACTGAGTCTTATTATGACAAAGCATCAATTTATTTTCTACAAGCCATGAACTTACAACTTGAACTGCGCTATTTGATACACTGCCTATGTTGTACTCAACATCCTTCACTACAAAGCTAGTGTCATCAGCTAGCAGAAATATTTTGGAATTACCTGTCGTATTAGTAGGCATATCCCTACACAGTGTGAAACAGAATTCCACTGACAATTTTTTATAGATGGTTGTATGGACCAAAACCAGAAAAAAAAGTCTAGTAAACATCGGCTCTAAAATGCATATCTTCAGCCTGTATACCCATAGGGGTTGTATTAGTCTGACTAACAGGTTGTCTGTACAGTCGTACGACTGGCCAACCAATGAAGCTCATACACTGTAGTTGCATAACATCCAACACATGGCCAGCAACCAATCAGTTGCAAGGCAAGGGAACTGTAGATTTATCTATTGAGCCCATTCCCAATGTCAAAACTGAGACTTGATATCTGACTGAATGTTCATTTTGAATAGTGACTAGTAAATGGAGATTGCTACAAAAAGTACTGGTACTGATAAGCGTCGTAATGCTGAAATTATACTCAAATGTGTTTTCTGGTTACACAACATCATAATCGAAAAGGAAGGGGAAAAACCAGCAGCTGCATTCACTTACCAGCGAATGCAATCAACAAAAAGATATGCTTCTGTCAGCGAGTTCTGCTGTGTCAATGCAGCATATTCAATCTGATATAAATTTGACATTCTTTCACTCAGGGGGAGAAATTTTGATTTTAGAACCGTTTCTATGATTTTTTAAAACAATCTTATTGAATATATAAAATATTCTTGGACTTCTTGCCGCATCAACTCAGGGAAAACCTCGAGATTTCGACAATTTCCACCATCAACATCATCAGGAGCAACTGACTGTCAGTTGCTCCTGATGAAGATGATGGTGGAAATCACTGAAAGCTCGAGGTTTTACCCTGAATTAATGTGGCAAGAAGTCTGAAAATGTTTTACACAACAGTGCTGTCATGAAAGACTTCATTCTCGGTCTTATTGAATGTATACTATATGTCATGTATTCAGTAAATCTGATGACACAGGAATAGTGTTGTTTGTTACAATATGATTAGGGTTTCCACTTAGCTTCCATACTCATGTCCTCTGCAACTCTCAACTATTGTTTCCTCTGTAAGTTGTGTTGGTGATCTGTCCTGCATTTTCCACAGTGACCTGTTATTCACAAGTCTTATACGCTCCTCCAGGTTCATAGTTGGTAATTAAGTGTGAAACACATCCTCACAGAAGCAACAGCAGGTGTCCACTTACATCAACTATCTCCAACCAATTCCATTTCGCTGGGATCTGCCCGTCAACAGGCTGTATGTGGTGCACGCCAGTGTCGCCACATGTCTTGTGAATAGTCAGCCGAATACAGCCATTTGACTAGTTGGATGAGTGTGAGTCCGGTTATGCTCAGCCTAAGAGCTATGAGCACTACTTCATCGTTGCTACTCTGAAACAATCTCTGCTACTGAGGTAGTGTTCTTAGCTCTTAAGGTATGTATTTTAGAGCCCATGTTTACTGGGCACTGTTTTCTTGTTTTGGTGCATACTGACTCCTCCTTAAATATGGAAAGCAAAGAACTTTCACTAGAAAGGATGTATTTCGCAGTATTAAAGATAAACAAGTGCCCTTAGTTTTTACAGTAAGCAGCTTGGAGCCCACATTTACTAGATTTTTTTTCTTCTTTTGGTCCATAACAGCACCTATGGAAGTGTGTTGGTGGAGTTCCCATTCACCTTGTATGTATATGAAACTTCACGGTAAATGATAACAGCCAAACAGTTGCAGGATAAAGATTTATTGAAATCCTTGACCACGGTTTCGGTATATCTAAATATACCTTCATCAGAAGCAAAAATACACATGAACAGGAAGACACCTTCACTAACAAAAAATTTAGCATAATAACTGAGAGAGTAAAAAAACACTTATAGCTTAAGTAACCATAAAATTACCAAAGTATTACAAGCACAAAAACTTTTAGTCACTTACTAAAATCACATCCTGCAGTGGAGATACATAAAACAATTGTGCCAAAGGCGTCGTCAGTAGTTAAAATTAAAATGTCACCTCCATTTGTACAGCATAATTGTGAAGAGGAGGTCGATGTGAACACTGCACATCATGAGTACTTAGACTGTGATCTAACGTGAAGAGGGTGTGGAAGCCCTAAGGCAGACAGTTTCACCGAGAGAGGTCACTTGTAATATGCACGAGAAACTCACGCACATTAAAACCCAGGGAAACATACACATGCGCATCAAAATTTTAAAATTTGTGCTAATTTAAACCCTCTGTCTTAATAAATAAAACATATCAGAACCATTTAAGACACCTACATACAGTGGAAAATATGAAACCAATTTGCCTGTGTCCTAGTATCAAGCAGATGGAGCTTGCACTACGGAACACATCTAACGAAAGAGGGCACTAGTGTTATGCGCGAGAATCTCGCTTAACTTAAAGACTAGGATACATACTAGCAAAAATGAACAAAATGTTGTTGTAAAATTAAACCATCTGTCATTGTGAATAAAAAACATAACAGAATCATTTAACCACACATACACATCGAAAACCACGAACAGCACACATCAAAAATACCTAAAATCCCAACAAGACAGGAAAGGTGCATCTCACCAGCATCAACAGACAAGAAAGCTAACTTCTAGTCAGCCAGACAATATTGCGTTAGAGCAAGGAGGGGTTTGAAACTATCCTAAAAATTTTTGTTCCTAAGCTGCACCTGTTCATTAAGAATAAAACCATCTTTTTGAGACAGATGCTTGAACATCTCTAATTCCTCAAAGAGGTCCAGTTTGTAGCCCTTACTCACTTCGTGTAGCAATTCTGTGTCATCCAGTTCACATGGCATATGTTATAAGAGCCACAGATGTTCAGCAAATGTGGAATTGTACACGTTTTGCCCATTTTTACTTAGCATGTGTTCTTTATATCTTACTCTAATGAGTGTACCTGTCTGTCCAATGAAATGGTTGGGGCAGTCATTACAAGTAATTTTGTAAACTCCAGATTTAGTGCCAAGTTCTTCCCATGCCCCAAGAATATGAATCACTCTATGTTTCAAGCTATTATTTACGGAAAAGGCAACTCTGTAAACGTATTTCTTCTGTAGAAGTCTCCTTATCTTGTATGATACATTCCCCAAAAATGGAATAGAAATAAAGTTATTACCCTCACTCTTTTATGCCCTGTTACCTCCTAAGGTTGAACATTTTACGGCTGTTTTTTTCCCCTAACAATTTGGTCAATTAACTTAGGGTCACATCCATTGTTAGTAACTATAGATTTTACTAAAGGTATTTCTTTTTTTAAACAATCCTGTTCTAAAGGTGTGCTCACAGCACGATGAGCTGCAAAATGAAAGAAGTCAATTTTGTGAGTTCGTGGATACAAGAATCTGCTGGGATAATATTATCAGAAAAAGTATTTTTACAAAAAACGTTGAAGCTAATTGTGTCATCAAATAACTTAAGCATCAAATCAAGAAAATTGAGTTCTCTCATTGCTTTGCATCTCTTTCGTGAAATTCATTTTCTCGTGAATACTGTTAAAAAATTGGGGCACAGGAAGAATTTGGCACTAAATCCGGAGTTTACAAAATTACTTGTAACGACTGCCCCAACTATTTATTACATTGTACAGACAGGTAGACCCGTTCAAGTAAGATATAAAGAACACATGCTAGGTAAAAATGGGCAAACCATGTACAATTCCATGTTTGCTGAACATCTATGGCTCTTACAGCATACACTACGTAAACTGGATTACGTAAATTGCTACACGAAGTGAGTAAGGGTTACAAACTAGACCTGTTCAAGGAATTAGAGATTTTCAAGCATCTGTCTCAAAAAGATGGTTTTATTCTTAATGAACAGGTGCAGCTTAGAAACAAAACTTTTTGAATGGTTTCAAACCCCTCCTTGCTTTAACACAATACAGTCTGGCTACCTAGACGTTAGCTTTTTCTTGTCTGTTGATGCTGGTGAGATGCACCTTTCCTGTCTTGTGAGGCTTTTATGAATTTTTGATGTTTGCTGTTCACGGTTTTCAACGTGTATGTGTGGTTAAATGGTTCTGTTACGTTTTTTTATTCACGATGACAGATGGCTTCATTTTACTACATTTTGCTCGTTTTTGCTAGTATGTATCCCAGTCTTTAAGTTACGCAAGATTCTTGCGCATAACACTACTGCCCTCTCTCGTTACATGTGTTCCTTAGCACAAGCTCCATCTGCTTGATACTAGGACACAGGCAAATTGGTTTCATATTTTCCATTGTATGTAGGTGTCTTAAATGGTTCTGATATGTTTTATTTATTAAGACAGAGGGTTTAAATTAGCACAAATTTTAAAATTTTGATGCACATGAGTATGTATCCCTGGGTTTTAATTTGCACGAGTGTCTCGTGCATACTACAAGTGCCCTCTCTCGGTGAAACTGTCTGCCCTAGGGCTTCCACACCCTCTTCACGTCAGTGCACAGGCTAAGTACTCATGATATGTCATGTTCATATCGATCTTCTCTTCACAATTATGCTGTACAAATGGAGGTGTTATTTTAATTTTAACTACTGATGACACCTTTGGCACGGTTGTTTTATGTATCTCCACTGCAGGATGTGATTTTAGTAAGTGACTGAAAGTTTTTGTGCTTGTAATACTTTGGTAATTTTATGGTTACTTAAGCTATGAGTGTTTCTTTACTCTCTCAGTTATGGTACTAAGTTTTTTGTTAATGAAGGTGTCTCCCTGTTCAGGTGTATTTTTGCTTCTGATGAAGGTATATTTAGATATACCGAAACTGTGGTCAAGGATTTCAGTAAATCTTTATCCTGCAACTGTTTAGCTGTTATCATTTACCGTCAAGATTTTCAACAGTTGCTGCTTCAGCTATGTTTAAAATTTTGACATACAAGAAACACTATTAGTACTACCACTGACTCCTGAGGCACCACTCACTTAACTGCGCCCCACTCTGAGGTGTTTTCATCACTGTAAAGAATGACCTTTTACTGCCTGTACTTAAAGTATGAGAGGAACTAACTGTGAGCTAGACCTCTTATTCCACAACGGCCTGGCTTCTGCAGTAATATTTTGTGATCAACACAAACACCTTACATAAATCAAAGAAGACTCCTAATGTTCCAAACTTTTTGTTTAATCTGTCCAGTGTCTCACATTTTCACTTACTAAACTACGTCTAAAATCAAACTGTAAATTTGACAGGACATTACGTGAACTGAAGTGATTGGTTACCCTGATATTTACCTCTTCAACAACTTTAGTAAACAGAAGAGGGCATAGAAATAAGCCTAAAATTGTCTACATTATACCTTTTTCCTTTTTTATGAAGTAGTTTCACTACTGAATACTTTAATTATTCAGGGAACTGACTGAAGGAAAAAAAAATACAAACGTGGCCAAGTATGAGGCTAATATATTCAGCACAGTGCTTTAGAATCAAGCTAGCAACTCCACTGTGTCGATGAGAGTCCTTAGTCGTCAGTGATTTAATTGCTGACGCAATCTCCACCTTTTCAGTATCACTGAGGTGTATATCAGATAGCAGTATTGGAAAGCCATTTTCTGAGGGTTAATTGCCTAAAGAAACAAAGTTTTTTTATCTAATTTACCTGCTATATTCAGAAAGTGATAGTTAAATGCTGCAAATATATCAGACTTATCACGAACAAAAGCACTTTACTACTTACTGATTATATCCTCAACCTCATGCTGTTGGCCACACTTGCTTCACAACTGATTGTATTGTTTTAATTCTATCCTATTCTATTTGCATACCTCATAATTTTTGTCTTCATAATAACTATTTTAAGGAACTTACAGTGCAGTTGTAATGGGTTACTGCAGCTTGATTGTGACTATTTCTAACATTTTGATATAATTCCCACTTCATTCTATATGATATCATTCTCTCACTAGTCAGCCACCCAGATTGGCTATTAGTTCTGCTACTGTCTTTCAAATATTTTAATGGTAAACAACATCCAAAGTGTACGAGGAATGAGCTAAGAAAAGCATTATATTTATCATACACGTTATCAACACTATAAACATCCTGCCACTGTTGTTCTTGAATGAGATTTAAAAAAGTCCGTCTTGTCACTGAATTAACACTTATAAATAGTTTATAATTATATTTAAAGTGTGTGTGTGTGTGTGTGTGTGTGTGTGTGTGTGTGTGTGTGTGTGGTTTCATCTGTCCACACAAATTCCTTTTACTATTAAAATTTGTGCATCATGATCTGAAAGGCCATTTATCCCTTTGCTTTTGGAATGCCCCTCCAGTAATGAAGAATGAATAAAAATTTTGTTTATAGTTATGTAACTGTCCCCCTGCACTCTGAGAGGAAAGACTACAATATGCATCAGATGATATGAATTTAGGAGATCTTCCAACATTCTTTTCCTTGTACAATCCATTACAAAATTAATATGAAGATCACCATAGACAATTAATTTTCCATACTTTCTATAAAGTGAACCAAGAACTCTCTCTAGCTTGAACAGAAATGTCCTGAAATCAGAGTTAGGGGACCTATAAATAATTATAATTAACTGCTTACTTTCTTTAAATTCAACTGCTCTCACATAGAATTCAATAACCTGTTGTGTGCAGTGCTTTGACAAGTCAGTGGATTCAAATGAAATAACATTTTTCATCTTCATGGATACTCCCACACCCTGTTAAGGGCTCCTGGAAAAATAGCCAGCTAACCTGTATACTCCACGAACTTGCCCCTATTCTTGCAGCAGTGCACCAAAGGTCTGTGGAGGAGCAAAGTGTTCCTGATGATTGGAAAAAGTGCAAGTCATTTCCGTTAGTTGAACAGCACAAAACTATAGGCCTATATCTCTGATGTTTGTCAGCTATAGAATTTTGGACCATGTTTTATGCTTACGTATTATGACATTTCTGGAGCCAAAAAAATCTCCTCTGTAGGAACTAACATTGATTCCAAACACAGCAATCATGTGAACCCAGCTCACTCTGATTGTCCACAAGACCCTGAAAGCAGTAGATACAAGCACCCACGTAGATGCCATGTTTCTTGCTTCTGGAAGGCATTCAATACATTTCCACACTGCCATTTTATGAACAAAATACAAGCGTACAGAATATCAGACCAACTGTATGATTGCTTGTAGAGTTTCTACTAAACAGAACACAGCATTTCATTCTGAATGGAGATAACTCTTCTGATGTAAAATCACTTCAGCTGTGCTGCAGGGTAGTATTATAGGG
Organism: Schistocerca cancellata; assembly: GCF_023864275.1. Classification (NCBI taxonomy): domain Eukaryota; kingdom Metazoa; phylum Arthropoda; class Insecta; order Orthoptera; family Acrididae; genus Schistocerca; species Schistocerca cancellata. Next base: position 151,735,618 of record NC_064630.1, read on the forward strand.
TCATCATTTTTCACAAAACTATGTAAATGACCTAGTAGATAATGTCCTAGTACTAGGAAGCTTTTTGCGGATGATGTGCATGTATACAGAGAATTCGTGACACTAGAAAATTCTAGCAAAATGCAGGAACACCAGCAGAGGATGGACGTTTGAGGCAAGGAGTGGCAACTCACCCTCAACATATACAAAAGTAACATATCACAAACATATAGACAGAAAGACTCTTTATTGTATGATTACATTCTTGCAGAGCAATCATTGAAAACAGTTACTTCCATAAAATATCTAGGAGTATGCATATGGCGCACAACGAAATAAAATGACTGACAAAAAATTAATCATGAATAAGGCAGGTGCCAGACTGAGTTTCAGTGTAAGAATTGGCATGGAATGTAGTCCATCAGTAAAGGAAATAACTTACAAAATACGCATTTAACCAATATTTTAATGTTGCTCATCAGTATTGGATATGTACCAGGTAGGACTGCCACAAAACATAGGAAAGATCCAAAGAAAAGTAGCATGTTTCATTACAGGTTCATTTAGTAAGCAGAAAGCATCACAAGAAATTATCAACCAACTCCAGAGGGGATGCTGCAGGAGAGGCATTGGGCGCTGTTTATTGGTGTCTAGAAGAGCCAACAAATATACTGCTTCCTCCTACGTATATCTCACAGGAAGATCATGAAGATGAAATCAGAGAGATTTTAGCCCACAAGGAGGCTTACCGGCAATCATTCATTCTGCGAACTATTCCTGACTGGAAGAGGAAAGGGGGTAGTGACAGTTGTACACAAAGTAGCCTCTGCCACACACCACACGATGGCCTGCACAGCGTAGATGTAGATGTATAGGAAGCCTCTGAATTGCATTGTTTAAGTGAATTTCTGATATACTAATAATGTGGGTGTCAACAACTGTAAGGAATTCACTAAACTGATCTCTAATATCCCTTAAATTTTGGTGAAATATTATAATTCTTTTATTAATTTCATATCTCAAGTTTATGATGGTGATTCCTCTGTTGGAGAGACTTCACTTAGGGAGTGATAGCAATCAACTGACTTCAGTCTCAAAAGAGGTACAGCTCTGACACAAATTACTACAGGGATTTTCCCAAGTGATCCCAGGCGCCACTACACAGTCACCTAAAAGGTTTGCCAAACTCCTCTTCTCATACCCACTGAGCTGCAGGCCATGCCTAGTGAAACCTGATCTTTCAATAGACTCAGTTGACACTACTGTAATGTGAGCCATACCCTGCATGATAAATGCCTTCTGAAGCCCCTTGCCAATACCCTTAACAGCTGTTCAGAGCTACTATAAATGATTTATTCATTTTCAAAGCTATATATTGTCAAAAAGTATTCCACCTACTTATGAAACTTATAAAAGGGCTAGATAATGGGAGGAGAGAGATATTGTAGTTATGAGGAAATACAGCGTGGCAATTTCTGCGAGGCAGTGATGGTGCCAATTGCAAAGAAAATAAATACTGAAAATTCTGTAATATCAGAACTATTAAAAAGTAGAACAAGGGAAATATAAAACCAACTATGAAAGAAAAGTAAAGTATCATAGGGTGGGGGATAAAACTGATAGAAAAGAGCTAGTGGCTATCTCAGGCTTGTCATGCATTGGGAGTCATATCTTCTGGGTCCCCCTGTCATTGTAAAAGACTGGTAGAATACACAGACGGAAAAAAGAAGAAAATTGCAGCACCAAGAAGGAGTTGTGTGACAAACTAAAGCTGGTAGGCATGTTTTTACACCTGAAAGACGATGTCTACTCAAATTTAGCACCAGTCATGTAAGTGTGGCACTAATAATGCCACTATGAAAATGCAAATCAGGTTTGTTTTAAATACACACTGTAACAGTCATGAACGTTGGTTTTTTTTGAGATTGGATGTGGGGAGTTAGTGCTAGTCAAGAATGAAATTAATGCGACAAAGACGTCATTATCAACACCTCACCGAATCTGAATGAAGTCGTTTAATAGAGCTAAGAGAAGCTGGGTGTTCCTTCTGAGATACTGCAGAAAGACTTGGCAGTAATGTAGTCACTATACTTGATTGCTGGCAGTGGTGATCACAGAAACATATGGTCGCAAGAAGACTGGGCTCCGGCTGGCCACTTGCACTACAGAGAGGGAAGACCATCATGTCCGACATACGGCTATGGCACATTCTACTGCTTCTGCAGCAGGAATCTGAGCAGCAGTTGACACCACAGTGACACAATGAACTGTTACAAATCAGTTACTTCGGGGACAGCTCTGAGTCAGATGCCCCTTAGCGTGCACTCCACTGACCACAAACTACTACCATTTGCGACTTAAGTGGTGTCAAGTGAGAGCTCATTCAGGTGCAGGGTAGAGGTCTATTGTGTTTTATGATGTAAGCTAGCTCTGCCTCGGTTTCAGTGAGGGCTGTGTGTTGGTTAGGAGGAGGCCAATTGAGGACCTGCAACTAAACTGTCCATTTACTAGATACACTGGACCTACACCTGGAATTATAGTCTGGGATGCAGTTTCATATGACAGCAAGAGCACGCTTGTGGTTATCCTACACCACCCTGACTGCAAATTTGTATGTCAATCTAGCGATTTGACCTGCTGTGTTGCCATTCATGAACAGCATTCCAGGGAGTGTTTTCTAACAGGGTAATGCATGCCCACATACCGCTCTTGTAACCCATACTGCATTGTCCTGCTCCATCACCAGATCTTTCTCCAATCGAGCATATAAGGGACGTCATCACACGACGACTCCAGCATCATCCACAACCAGCATTAACCATCCCTAACTAACCATGGAACTCCATTCCAGAAATGACATCCAGCACCTGTACAACAAACTGCATACACACTTGCATGCTTTCTTTCAATATTTTGGCAGTTATACTTATTATTAATGTACCAGAATTTGACATTTGCAATTGCTTATCTTGAACTTACATGAGTCTTCATCTTGCAATGTTAATCACTTAAATATGTTACCTAACAAATGTACTCTCAAAATTTCATTATTCTACGTTAATTATTTTTTGGTGGTGTGATTTTTTCCTCATCAGTGTGTAATATCAAAAATGCAACAGGAGAAAGAATAGTAACAGCCTTGAATTAAAATAACATGGAATCTAGAAGCAGAACTGAACTAAAAGGATATGAGGTACTGCTTACCTGCCAGGCACAGTCTGGGACCACAGTGGGAAGTGATCAATCCTGCATGATGTCCCCCAAGACAGTACTGCCTGACCTTCAGATAAAATTGTATAAGCCCCACTGTTGGCTAAAATTATGTAAGCCCTACTGTTGGCTAAAACGTAATATTTGATTCATGTCTTTGGCATTACAAGGTAAAATTGAAGGTAACGAGACAGTTAGCTAGAGAGTTCATGGCAAATGTGTAGCACTCCATTAAAATGTGCACCAGTGTTAAAGGGGCATCACAACTGCAAAAGGTGGGTTGGCTTGCTGAAAAACATGCTCATGGGTTCTGAAAGATGATGTGTAGTTCATAGGGGACTGCTTATAGATGGGCTGGTATCAGGACACCAAACTGAGGATGTCAGGTCTTTAAGGCTAGATAAATGGACAGCTTAGTTAAGTAATAGTTGGAGCCTTCAAATCCACAGATGGAGTATCCACATCTCTGCCCATTATAATTATCCGGGCTGTTATGCCATGGTTGGTTGATGAATTCTGTGTCGATTCCCAATGTTTCGTCTCCGACTGCGGGAGACATCTTCAAGGTGGTCCATAGCTCGATGGAAGGTCCAACATACCCACTGGCTCGCTATTGACTGCCGCTAAATTCCGTGTCAGCACGCTCCCGCGCTACGGCATGACGTCACGTGTTTTGAAAACGTCAGTGAAATTGGCCACTGTCCATCGCCGTCGATCGCCGTTGCCATCACCCAGTAGTGGACGGGTGGTACACATCTTCTTTAACACCAGCATCCATATACCATTTAATTTCACGCCCTCCTCCTTTCGGTTGAAATTATTTGGGTGTTTAGCGATTTCGATTGCCTCCCTGTAGAGCCTTTCGTAATATCCACTTGTGGCTGCTAGTACTTGCGTCTCCTCGAAACGAACATTGTGGTTCCCTGGCTGGAAAGCATGCTCTGCAACAGCTGATCGTTCCGTTTCTCCTCTTCTACAATTTCCCTTGTGCTCTTCCAAACGTTTAGAAACAGTTCTTTTAGTGGTACCCACATAAACATCACCACAGCTGCATGGGATCCTATACACTCCAGCTTTTTCCAATGGTTTGCGAGCGTCCTTGGCAGGCTTAAGGTATTCCTGTATCTTCCTGGTGGGCTTGTAAATTACGATAATATTCCGCTTCGTCAAGATCCTTCCTATTCTTTCCGTTACATTTTTAACAAAGGGCAGGAAAACCTTAGATTTCGCAGTAGCCTGTACATCAGTATGATTCTACATCTACATCCATACTCCGCAAGCCACCTGACAGTATGTGGCGGAGGGTACCCTGAGTACCTCTATCGGTTCTCCCTTCTATTCCAGTCTCTTATTGTTCGTGGAAAGAAGGATTGTCGGTATGCTTCTGTGTGGGCTCTAATCTCTCTGATTTTATCCTCATGGTCTCTTCGCGAGATATACGTAGAAGGGAGCAATATACTGCTTGACTCTTCGAAACTTTAACAAAAGCCTGTACCGAGCTACTGAGCGCCTCTCCTGCAGTGTCTTCCACTGGAGTTTATCTATCATCTCCGTAACACTTTGGCGATTACTAAATGATCCTGTAACGAAGTGCACTGCTCTCCGTTGGATCATCTCTATCTCTTCTATCAACCCTATCTGGTACGGATCCCAGACTGCTGAGCAGTATTCAAGCAGTGGGCGAACAAGCGTACTGTAACCTACTTCCTTTGTTTTTGGATTGCATTTCCTTCCAATGAATCTCAGTCTGGCATCTGCTTTACCGACGATCAACTTTATATGGTCATTCCATTTTAAATCACTCCTAATGCGTACTCCCAGATAATTTATGGAATTGACTGCTTCCAGTTGCTGACCTGCTATTTTGTAGCTAAATGATAAGGGATCTATCTTTCTATGTATTCGCAGCACATTACACTTGTCTACATTGAGATTCAATTGCCATTCCCTGCACCATGCGTCAATTCGCTGCAGATCCTCCTGCATTTCAGTACAATTTTCCATTGTTACAACCTCTCGATACACCACAGCATCATCTGCAAAAAGCCTCAGTGAACTTCCAATGTCATGGTCATTTATGTATATTGTGAATAGCAACGGTCCTATGACACTCCCCTGCGGCACACCTGAAATCACTCTTACTTCGGAAGACTTCTCTCCATTGAGAATGACATGCTGCGTTCTGTTATCTAGGAACTCTTCCATCCAATCACACAATTGGTCTGATAGTCCATATGCTCTTACTTTGTTCATTAAACGACTGTGGGGAACTGTATCGAATGCCTTGTGGAAGTCAAGAAACACGGCATCTACCTGTGAACCCGTGTCTATGGCCCTCTGAATCTCGTGGACGAATAGCCAAGAAGGTTCCTTATACTGGCCTAAAACGAAAGGGAGTTTAAATAACAAATACTGAAATAAAAAATCTCACTTAGAAATTCTGGACCTGCTCTACAATGGGTTGTGAACATAAAGATCCCACAAGATGAGGAGAAGTGGTGGTAGGTAAATGCAAAATTCTCCTACCATAGTAAAAAAAAAAAAAAAAAAAAAGGGCAGAGTTAGAGATGTAAAGGAAGGGTACTAGCTCCTTGAGTTACCTGGCAGCTTCATAAACATTTAAATCGAAACATCTTGACCATTTGACCTTTTTTACTTGTTAGTATTAGTACCATTGTCATGTAATGTAATGCATTATGTCAAGTACAGTAACATACGAGGTCTGTTTATAAAATTCCGGAACACTGTCCACAGAGTTTTTCTACACTTACCTTTTACTTATTGTGCATGGTCTCCTCTGAAATACACTCATCTGCAATCAATGCACTGCTCCCAAAGCCATTTCTACTTCTGGAAGCAGTCTTGGTACATATTTTGCTGCATCACTTGAACCGCCATCTAACAATTTTCTTTTCTCTATTCTGCCGTTTAAAATCCTCATCCCTTCCATAGAGTTTACAACTTTGGAAATAAAAAAAATGTCTGCAGGGGCCTGGTCTGGAGAATACGGAGGATGAGGCAGCACAGAGATTTCACAGGCGAAGGCCTTTCTGGTCCTGACTCGATCTGTGGGACGAACTTGGTGACAACATGATACATCCCAAGATGCTGTGTTAGGATTTCATGACATGATCCAACTGAAATGTTAACATTCTTCTGTAATCTCTCAGACACTCCATTCTTCAATGACTTTCTTGACATGAGCTTCATCAGTAGTTGATGGAGGGCATCCTGAACTAGGCTTGGCTCATCTTTAACTTCCATCTGGCCATTTTTAAACCATGTGAACCATTCATAACAGCTAGTATGGCTTAAGCACTCATTACCATTGGCTTTCTGCATCATTTGATGTGTCTATGTAGAGGTTTCCTTCAGTTTCACCCAAAATTTAATGCAGACACATTGCGCATCTAACTATGCCATCTCAAAATTCGCAAACTGTGCAACACAACATTCTGCTCAGTGCAGCAGTGAACAATAACTAACACACATACAACAATGAAGCTTCTGTAAGTTACACATTAAACACAGGTATGTGCAAGCATGCCAATTGCATTTCACTCCAACACAGCACTGGTGTGAAATTATGGATGTTTGAGAATTTTTTGAACAGATCTCTTATCTGATGATGTGTTTTATACCATGACAGACACCATCATGTCATCCAACATGGCATTTTTGTCAAGTAGAGCAATATGATACAATGTGTCATTAAAGTTTAGGATGCATGCATACCCACTCTGGGATACTTCCTACTCTCGAATATTCAGAAGCTTCCTATTGTAAATGCATCTCACTACCTAGAAGCAAATAAATTTGTGTCTATTTGTTCTTACACCCCTCACCATATATGAAAAAGGGGTGAGTCTAAGAGAGCTCGCTGCTGTGGGAAGAAGTGTGTAATATGTCAAGAGATTTTGATTTCAGTGTCTTTGAAGCTGCTAGATAAGTTGAAGAGTGTGTCCCTTCTTTTACATCCCTAACACTGCCCAGAACATATCGCCTTTTTTTATGCTACGATGGGGGCATTTTTGATTCTGATTCCCAAATTTTACTCTACCATAATCTTGAAATTAGACCGTCGTAGTTCGGCAACCGATCTAGATAACTTGGGTGACGACTGATTCAGTACTGTTGTTGTTGGGGTTTTTTAAGTTTTTAAACCATTTTGCTACAATACTGGAGAAAGAAAGTTGCTACTCACCATATAGCGGAGATGCTGAGTCGCGATAGGCACAACAAAAAATGATTCACACAATTAAAGCTTTCGGCCAGTAAGGCCTTTGTCAGCAGTAGACACACACACACACACACACACACACACACACACACACACACACACACAAAACGCAACTTGCACACACGTCTGCAGTCTCAGAGAGCTCAAACCACACTGCGAACAGCAGCACCAGTGCATGATAGGAGTGGCGATTGAGTGTGGGTAAGGAGGAGGCTGGGGCAGGGAGGGGGAGGGATAGTATGGTAGGAGTGGCGGACACTGAAATATTGCAGTTTAGACGGGGGGCAGGAGAGAAAGTGCGAAGGGGGGAGGGGATAAGTAGCGGAAAGGAGAGAAATAAAAAGAAATGGCGGTGAAATGACGGCTGTGTGGTGCTGGAATGGGAACAGGGAGGGGGCTGGATGGGTGAGGACAGTGACTAAGGAAGGTTGAGGCCAGGAGGGTTACGGGAATGTAGGAGGTATTGCAGGGAAAGTTCCCACCTCCGCAATTCAGAAAAGCTGGTGTTCGTGGGAAGGATCCATATGGCACAGGCTGTGAAGCAGTCATTGAGATGAGGGATATCATGTTTGGCAGCGTATTCAGCAACAGGGTGGTGCACTTGCTTTTTGGCCAGTTTGTTGGTGTCCATTCACGCGGACAGACAGCTTGTTGGTTGTCATGCCTCCATAGAATGCAGCACAGAGGTTGCAGCTTGGCTTGTAAATCACACGACTGGTTTCACAGGTAGTCTTGCCTTTGATGGGATAAGTTATGTTAGTGACCGGACTGGAGCAGGTGGTGGTAGGAGATTGTATGGGACAAGTCTTGCGTCTAGGCAAGGGGTATGAGCCATGAGGTAAGGGATTGGGAGCAGGGGTCGTGTAAGGATGGACGAGTATATTGGGTAGGTTCGGTGGACAGTCGAATACCATGGTAGGAGGGGTGGAAACGGCGGTGGGGAGGACATTTCTCATTTCAGGGCACGACGAGAGGTAATCAAAACTCTGGCGGAGAATGAAATTCAGTTGATCCAGTCCCGGATCGTACTGAGTTACGAGGGGAATGCTCCTCTGTGGCCGGACTGTGGGAGGTTTGCATATATGTAATTTCCTCAAACATACGGTAATCATCGGTGGAGACTAGACAGATAGTTCAGAACCCCACTCATGATGGAAATGTATTGGATCTAATGGCAACAAATCAACCTGACATTAAAACTAGTATCAGTGACCATGATGCTATTTTTTCAGTTAAAACAAGCCAAAATTGACGGATTGAATTTTTTAGCACTTTGAACTTTGATAACTCAGTTATGTGAACAATTTGGGTGCCACTTGCAGAACTCTGATATGCTGACAGGCTGCAGATAAGTAAAGTATTAACTTCAGAAAATTACTCTTTCAGTAGATAAAAGGCAATAAAGTATAGCCAAAATCTGGTATGACAAGATTTATTTTTACTGGTACATATCTATCCAGTGCATGGTCAGTTATTCTTTTAGCTTCAGCCAGAGTCCCTCTACATGCTCCCACCATGTGCTGAAAGTTTCAAGTGCCTCATTGAGATACAACACTACTGCTTTTTTATCTAGTTTACTGAGGAGAAACAGTAGAGGCAAATGTCTCTTCATACAAGGAGGGAGATACTGAGGGCCCTACAGCTGCTGCTAGACAATTGACAGTTACTAGAAGAGAGAAACAGTCAGTACAGGGCACTGTGGGACCCCATTCTCATGCATATGGGGGATCCCGTCAGAAGCACCAATTAGAAACCAAAAAGTACAGTAAAACAAGAAGGTCTGTGTGAAAATTGGGTGTGGACCATGGAGACCCCACTCATGTAGTGTAGTTAGGATGTGGTGTCGTAAGTCTATAGCAGGTCAAAGTAGATAGCTATAAAATGTGTTGACGTCTGGTAAAGGCTGTTTGAATATCAGACTACATGTAAACGAGATTATTAGTAGTAGAACAGCCTTGGCAAAAACCACCCTGAGAAGGAGCAAGAAGACCTCAAGAATAAAGGAGTCAACACAGCCGCTCAATCACGATGTGTTCAAGCAACTTACAGAAAACACTAGTTAGGCTAACTGGCTGATAACTTTCTATCTCTGTCCTGTTTCGGTATTGGAACAATGATGCTTTCTCGCCATTGCGATGGGAACTCACCCTCACCCCAGATGCATTAGAGTTGGCAAGAATATGATGCTGACAAACCACTAATAGGTGCTTGATCATTTAGTTGTGGATGCAGTCCAGCCCTGGGTCTCTATCAGGGCAGTGGGCTACGATAATGACGAATTACCACTCGCTGAATCAAGCATGATATGGTGTTTAGTGAAGATAATTGCTTTTTCTCCACCCTCTGTATTACAACATGAAAAGCAGGTTGGTAATTCTCAGATGCTGAGGTTTGAACATAACGCAGGGAAAAACGTTCACCAATTGCATCTGGGTCAGTGTAGACAGTGCCGTTCAAGGTAATACCACCTGCAGGAGTCTTGTATCCATAGACATCTTATCTTTGCCCAAACCTGCGAAGGAGAGGTACGTTGTCCGATGGTAGAAACATACTATTCCCAGCATTGTCACTTCCATCGCTTTATTAGGTGGCAAACCTGGGCACAGAGCTGCTTAAAGGCAATGAGGTGCTCCATCGATGGGTGCCCCTTATGGCATCGCAGAGCCCACCTACAATCTCTTAATGGCCACTGTGATTTCTGGTCACAACCGAGGTACTGTTCCCTGTTAGGGTGGTCCTGAGAAACATGGTATCGCTAAATCAGCTGCTGAAAGAATGGCTGTAGTGGAATTCTGGACTGCCTCGTTGATATCTCCAAGCGGCGGGAAGCCAAGGGCAACATCAGAGGTGAAAGCTGTCCAGTCAGTACTGTTGAGAGCCCACCTGGGTTGGCGTTTACAGGGGTGATGCTAAGGGAGGGACTGGAAGATCAGGAAGTGGTCACTACCACACAGGCCATTGTGAACTCTCCTGTGGATGGATGGGAGAAAACAAGAGCTGCAAATGAAAAGGTTGTTGGATGAGAAAGTTCTGTGTGTCACACTGAGATGTGTGGAGGTACCAATAGTCAAATGGCAAAGTTCCATTGTGCCAGTAAGTATTCAAGATCTTTACCATGGTCAGCGGTCATGGTTCCACCCTACAAAGGGTTGTGGGCTTTGAAATCACCCAAGATTAGAAAATGTGGGGGAAAATGAGAAACCAATGTAAACAATATGATCCGAGACACTTCACCATCAGGAGAGAGGTAAACACTGCAGATGGTAATATTCTTAAATACCCTTACCCAAACAACCACAGCCTCCAGAGGTGTATTATGAGGCACAAGTTTGCTATACAGAGTGTCCAGAACACATGTACAAACACAGCCCAACACCCTGTCATAGGCAGCACTATTCTTCTAGTATCCGCAGTATCCACAATGGGCTGGGATCCACACTGCTGGAAACCAAGTCTTCTGAAGGGCAGTGCAGAAGGCAGGAGATGTGTTTTAAAGACGTAGTAGCTCAGCTAGGTGGTGAAAAAACCATTACAGTTTCAGTAGAGAATACCATTGTCTAGGTACTGTAAGGCCATGAAGAACCAAGGAGGCATGTTATGCACCAGGGTCACCTGTTGCCACTGGTTGGGTGGTTAAGTCATCAACACACATAAGTTCTGGGTTCTGTTGTGTGGTGTGACATGAGGCCTCAGGGACCACCAGAATCTCTGCCTTGGACATGGGAATGAAACAGGTGGGTTCTGGTGGCATGCAGGCAACTGGAATCTTCTTGGAGGACTTTTTCTTACCTTGCCTCTCTTTAGAGGATTTGGAAGACGGCGAGTTCTCTTTTGAATCAGTTTCAGGTAATGATGATGATGATCACACAGCACTGCGATCGGCAGTGTCTGGCTTCTTCAGACATTGGCTGCTGTCCGGTTGTACAATGGAAGAAGCTGTGGAAGGAAGTCTCTCATGGAGCCCTTCCTGGTGAGACAAGCTGGAGGAAGGTGATTTGTCTCCTGCTGGAAGATGAGGACCAATGTCCCTGGTGGGTGGGATGCAAATAATCCCGAAGTAGGTGGGATATCACTGTTGAGTTTTCATTTGTATTTTACAAGTAGGTTAATTTATTTTTCCATAGGTGATATCATTGTTGAGTTACAACACCTGGCACAGCTGTCGTCTTAGTCCTACATTGTTGATCTGTCCGGAGCCTTCAACATGTGGAACCACTTGGGCTTCGATAGTCCATGGAACTCTTCTCTCCCTGACGTTTCATCCAAAGCTACGTTGGACATCTTCGGAGGTGCTCCTGGTTGTGCTGAGTCTTGCCGACTGATGAGTGGGACATCGAAGAACAGCCTAAATACCATGGAAAGTGGCTGTGGTCTGGAATTCACGTGATAGCAGAGATAAATCTTGTCAAGGATAAAATATAACTATCGATCGTAATATGTCAAAGACAAAAACTTATCATTGATTCTGTAGTGCCACTGTCCATATATCGCTGAGTTTCATAGCTTCTTCTTTTCTGTTAAAATTATCCCCATGTTTATATACTTCGATCGCTTCTCTATATAGCTGAGGATAATAGTTCGTCACAGTACATAAAATTTCAGTTTTCGAAAATTTCACAACGTGATCACCCTGCTGCAGAGCATATTCCGCCATGGCTGACTTGTCCATTTTACCTAGTCGGCAAAGACTTTTATGTTCCTTCAACCGTATATTCACACATCTCTTTGTAGTTCCAATGTAGACCCTACCACATGTACATAGAATCTTGTATATATGACTTGCAGCAGAGGGGAACATTTATCCTTAATGGAATGAAGTGCTTGGCCTATTTTCTTAGTTGGTCTGAAAATCGGTCGAACGTTATGTTTCCTTAAAATCTGCCGATTTGATCTGTAACTTTTTTGACTTTATAGACGCCGACTCCTATGGGGAACATCACAGGCGTCGTCATACACTGCACTCCATCCACTCGTCCGCCCTGCCAAGCAGTCGTTTGTACGTGACTGACATTTCATCATGGTTCAAATTCCTAGTCGACACTGGCGCTGACGTCTATATGATATGATACCTACGTCAATGGCTCCCCCCCCCCCCCCCCCCCCCATCTTCACCGACAAACTAACTTCTACAAGCTGTCAACACACCAACATTACAAACTTCCGGCTCTGTCAAAGTTACGGTGCACCTATCTTCTTCTGTGTGTATTCCGTGGACTTTCTACTTTGCTGACATCAATGAACCAATTCTCAATATGGATTTTTTGTCCCATTACAAACTCTCTCTGAATGTAGTTCAGGGCTCAGTGTTACACCATCCCACTAACATTCAGATACTGCGCTCCCGCATTTATGTTCCACGTTATGTTTCTCTCGCGACATGCGAGTTGGTACACAAGTGCTCTGCCCTCGCTGGCGACATTGTGACCTGTGTCACTAACCTACTGTCAGAAGAAAACTCGGTGGCACAACTCCACCAGCAAAACTACGAGCTGAAACAAAGAATAGCACACACTTACAACGAGCTCGTTGTAGCTCATACCTCCCTGCTGAAACTGCAGTCCACAGTCCTGCCACCTACTCCTGTTTCTCCAGCAAACACCAGCTTGGGTACTCATCAGTTTAGTCCAAAAACATTAATTGCGAGTGACGATTTGCATCCAGTAGACTCTGCATCCCTGATGCACTTGCCACATTCACTGACATATGTAACAGACAGTGCTTCTAATAGCAGCCACGCATGCGATATGACCATGCTCACTGCGCGGGCAGCCGACCCGCATCTCTCACATGACAGCCATATGACTTGGCGGCCATCGCTGTTCCGCGTGCAATACCAATGCCACTCTTGCCAGCGCTGGGTACCAAGTGCGAGGTTGACACCAGACAGTCGCCGCGCATACCGACCCGCTCCGTGCTGTACGTGCAGCCGCCCTCTCCAAACAAGCGCACGCCATCCTCACGTACTACACATGCGACTTTTATGCTGCCTTTTTCCCACTCGCACTAACGGCTACGCCTCGTTGTGCCCTACCCGTCCAAAAACTTCGCGTCAGGACATTGATCAGTCTCGTATGCAATTCTCAGTTTCTTCCGTCACTGACGGGACGACACACAAGTTAGTTACCACTGCCCGCCCTCCTATAGGGCACAAGGTTAGACGCCCCAACCCTATTAAGTTACATGCAGCCCAGCAGCAAATTAACGAACTTTTGGAGGCAGGCATCCTGCAACTGTCAGACTGCAACTGGTCTTCACCGATCCACCTCGTCCTCAAACATGACAGTTCATTCCGAATGTGCAGCGACTACAGACGTTTAAACGCACTTACTGTCATGGACAATTACCTCGTGCCTAACATAAATGATTTCACTCATATGTTATCGGGCGCTACACTCTTCAGTGTTAGTGACTGTAAATGTGCCTACCACCAGATTCCCGTAGCACCGGATGATATCCCTAAAACAGCTATTATCACGCCGCTTGGTTTGTTCCATGCCGCTTGGTTTGTTCCAATACAACTTCATGCCATTCGGCCTAAAAAACATGGCACAAACGTGGTAGCATTTCATTGACTCCATCTTACGACAGTTCGTGTTTTGTTTCGCATATCTGGACAACATATTCATTTTCAGTAAATCAACTGAGGAACACGAAAATCATTTATCCATGGTCCTCCAGACCTTGAACTCCAATGGCGTCGAGGTCAACAAAGAAAAATTCCTGTTGCATCAGTCTTCTGTCACATTCTTGGGTTACACCGTCTCCACAGACGGAATACAGCCTCCCAAGTGCCGTGTACACACCATCACTTCACTGTCGCCCCCAGCTACTTACAAAGAACTCCGACGTTTCCTGGGCACAATAAATTACTACCGTCATCACCTGCCTTCTGCCGCTGCCATGCAGGCCCTGCTGACAGACTCACTGTTGGGTAAACAGATTTCAGGACTCAAACCCGTTTGCTGGACTGCACCTATGCTGGAGGCTTTCAATGCATTAGACTTCTTTAGCTCGCTTCGTGATACTCGCCCACTCCGACCCCTCAGCTGAGTTGTTCATCACTATGGTCGCCAGTGACATCGCAGTGAGAGCGGTACTACAGGAATGCAAAGCAGACTCTTCATTTCTTCTCTAAAATACTATCTACAGCTCAGAAGAAATACCCCTTCTTTTGATAGAGAACGCCTTGTGGTCTATTAGGCCATCAAACACTTCTGCGCCGACATGGAGGGTCGCTTGTTCTTCATTCTCACAGATCACAAACCACTCGCAAATGCTTTCTGCAACCCCCCACCCACGCGTGGATCCAACCCCTCGGCATTTCTGTCACTTTTATCTAGTCTCCCAATACACAACCAACGTTCGCTGCATCAAAGGCACGGACAACATCACCGCAGATTTTTTTTTGCGGATCAATACTATTTCACGCATCATTGACTTATCCAACCTGGCCGCCCCACAAGCCTCGACGAGGAATCTCAAGCTCTCCTCATAGACTCTGAAACATCCCTTGTGTTTACTAAAGCTAAATTCACTGGCATTGTGGACAAGGTGTGGTGCGACTCTTCTATCGGTACCTTACGCTCGTTACTTCCACCCCCTCTGAGCTGGCAGGCCTTCGACGCTCTGCATAACTGCGCCACTACACGGCTCGTCTCCGATCATTTCATTTGGAAAAATATAAAACGGGTCTGTCAAACCTGGGCACGCAGCTGTGCCCCCTGCCAACACAACAAAATTGGCCACCACACCACCCCACCACTGGGCAAGTTCGACATCCCTCCAGGATGATTTCGTCATGTACATATCGATGTTATCGGTCCTCTTCCACCGTTGGAGGGCCACAGATACATTCTATCCACAAGTGACCTCACGTCCTGCTGGACAGAGGCAGTCCCCTTACCTAACGTCACTGCCAAGACTGTGGCAAATGTTTTATCTCCTCATGGTTTGCTAGGATCGGTTGTCCGACCACCATCACCACCGACCAGGGTCGGCAGTTTGAGTCTCCCCTGTTCATCATTTTATGTAACGTCTGCGGCATAAAGAAAATTCACACCACAGCCTACCACCACAAAGCAATGGCTTAGTGAAATAGTGGCACTGCACTCTAAAAACGGCACTAAGGTGCCACGACTGCCTCTGGTCTGAAGCACTTCCATGGGTACTGCTCGGCCTCCGTTCAACTTTCAAGCCCGACTTACAGGGAACTATCTCAGAATTCGTTTTCGGAGAGAACTCTGTCCTACCAGGGGAACCCATTCAGCCTCAAGTACCTGAAGACCCTCCCCCCCTCCCCGGATTTCATAAGTCGTATGCACACCCACTTCAAATATGCACACCTACACCCACCTATAAGCCACTCCCCGACAGACACTAACGTGCCAACCGCTCTCAACACTTGCTCCCATGTAATGCTGAGAGACGATTCGGTCCAACCACCTCTGCAACCACCTTATCTCGGCCCCTTTAAAGTTCTCCGGCAGGGCAATACAACTTTCGACATAATTGTCAAAGACAGTCCACAAACTGTTTCGTTACACCGACTTAAACCAGCATTCGTGGACCCCGACGTCCCTCTGCTGGCTCAGTTTGATTCTCCTAACGACTCTCCCGCCAGTCTCCCTCCTGCTGTGAAGTCCGAGAATGTTTCTCCTCATGCCACCGTGCCGTTTTGTTCAACCGATGCCTCCCCATCACCTTTCGCGGGTTTCTCACGCACGTCACCCTCCACCCCGTGTGCGGGTTTTGCTGCTACCTTATTGACTACAGAGACACCCTCTCCCATAGTCACCCTGCTCTGCAACGTACCCCCCCCCCCCCCCCCCCACACTGTGTGGACAACATTTCAGTCATCACTCTTGACGACCGGGTTCTCATTCTACTCACAGACACCGTGGCCCCACCACCCAATGACCAGTTAAATGTCAGTGTTGTGCATAGCCTCACCCTCCCTCATGAGTGCGACCCGATGACAATTCGTGCCTTCATCTCGCCAGATGGCTCGATTAGCATCTGGGCTTGCCACACCAACACCCCGCCATCCGCCGTTCAACCCGCCTGCCCTCGGGCTGGCTGCCGCATCGTCTGTCCTTGCTGGCTCAAAGACTTTGGGGTGGACCTGCCTCCCATCACTCCACCTCCGCACCCCTGTCAGGGTGGAGATCCCCGTTGTGCATCTACCAGCTCGTACGACCACCAACAGCGTCAATGGCCACACGGTCTTCCCTCAAGACTCACATGCAGTACTCCGCATCGCGGGAGAAGTGGGGGGAGGGGGTGGGGGTAGGGGGGGGGGGGGGGAGCTGTGTGGCGTCGATAGGTCATATCGACCATTGACAACATTAATCTATGGGACTCAGGTCGCTCATACGAGCCGCCGTGTTAACTCAGTCTGTTCTTATACCTTGTAATGTGTGCACCTGTATGACAATTGTCGAAAATATGTTTATGCAGATATTAGTGGGGACAGTTTATTCCGTATACTGCTATTCGTACCCTATTCCCATACACCGTTTTTACAAGAAATTGTGAGACCTTGCCCTGAAGCCTTGCTTTGGTTGATGAAAGGCAGTAGCAAAAGAGATAAATCATCAGTTTTAACTTCTACTCCCTAAAAGCTGCAAATTGAAGGCTTATCTGGAAACAACAGAAAAATAAAAATGGGAAAAGTCAGCAAAAAAAAAAAAAAAAAAAAAAAAAAAAAAAAAAAAAAAAAAAAAAAAAAAAAAAAAAAATTAATTAATTAATTAATTTTTCAGCCTACACAAAAACAGAAAAAAGTGAAAGTGCATTGTCTCCCACAGAAATCCAAAATGAAGACTTCATCATGATCATCCGATACAGAATCTTACAATTATTCAACAAAAATCATAAGCTCATCCATGGGTCAGAGTGATCCCAGTGGCAGTGAAGCTGTAGTTGTGGACAGGAAGCCATTCATCAATGACTGCTTGTTGGTAAAATTAGAAAGGACTTGTAAGAAAAGTTAGGCCTACTTAACATAGGAGAGGCAGAATTGAAGATCAAGTTTAAATGGCCTCCAAGTGAAGACACCACTGTTGCTGACAAATATCAAATAGAGATGATTCTTCAACCTCTCATCATCAATACCAAAAATTATCATGTGACTAATTTCACTTTCAGAACTAATTTTGAAGGGCTTTCTGTTTCTCACAGTTTAAGTTTTTAACATGATAATGTTATTAACATGAGATTTTAAGTCCTGAACGAAAAAGTTTTGATAACAAAATCATGGTTTCAGTGTGTTGTTTTCCAGCTGAAATGTTCCCAATACCTTGATCAAGTACTCGCACAATGGGGAACTTGAACCACGATGTAAAGCATTTTTGTAAACACTTTCTTCATGGTTACCTATTTTCCAATTAGTGTTTTTAAATACATAGTTGAACCATGGATCTTGCCGTTGGTGGGGAGGCTTGTGTGCCTCAGCGATACAGATAACCGTACCGTAGGTGCAACCACAACACAGGGATATCTGTTGAGAGGTCAGACAAACGTGTGGTTCCTGAAGAGGGGCAGCAGCCTTTTCAGTAGTTGCCGGGGCAACAGTCTGGATGATTGACTGATCTGGCCTTCTAACACTAACCAAAACGGCCTTGCTGTGCTGGTACTGTGAACGGTGGTAAGCAAGAGGAAACTACAGCCGTAATTTTTCCCCGAGAGCATGCAGCTTTATTGTATGGTTAAATGATGATGGCATCCTCTTGGGTAAAATATTCCGGAGGTAAAATAGTCCCCCATTTGGATCTCCGGGCGGAGACTGCTCAGGAAGACGTTGTTATCAGGAGAAAGAAAACTGGCGTTCTACGAGTCGGAGAGTAGGATGTCAGATCCCTTAATCGGGCAGATGGGCTAGAAAATTTAAAAAGGGAAATGGATAGGTTAAAGTTAGATATAGTGGGAATTAGTGAAGTTCAGTGGCAGGAGGAACAAGACTTCTGGTCAGGTGAATATAGGGTTATAAATACAAAATCAAATAGGGGTAATGCAGGAGTAGGTTTAATAATGAATAGGAAAATAGGAATGCGGGTAAGCTACTACAAACAGCATTGTGAACGCATTATTGTGGCCTAGATAGATACGAAGCCCATGCCTACCACAGTAGTGCAAGTGTATATGCCAACTAGCTCCACAGATGACGAAGAGATTGATGGAATGTACGATGAGATAAAAGAAATTATTCAGATAGAGGAGGGTGACAAAAATTTAATAGTCATGGGTGACTGGAATTCAATAGTAGGAAAAGGGAGAGCAAGAAACATAGTAGGTGAATATGGAATGGGGGTAAGGAATGAAAGAGAAAGCCGCCTGGAAGAATTTAGCACAGAGCATAACTTAATCATAGTTAACACTTGGTTCAAGAATCATGAAAGAATGTTGTATACATGGAAGAAGCCTGGAGATACAGGAAGTTTTCAGATAGATTATATAATGGTAAGACAGAGTTTTAGGAAACAGGTTTTAAAGTGGGAGACATTTCCAGGGGCAGATGTGGACTCTGACCACAATCTATTGGTTATGAACTGTAGATTAAAACTGAAGAAACTGCAAAAAGATGGGAATTTAAGAAGATGGGACCTGGATAAACTGACAGAACCAGAGTTTGTAGAGAGTTTCAGGGGGAACATTAGGGAACAATTGACAAGAATGGGGGAAAGTAATACAGTAGAAGAAGAATGGGTAGCTTTGAGATATGAAATAGTGGAGACAGCAAAGGATCAAGTAGGTAAAAGACAAGGGCTAACAGAAATCCTTGGGTAACAGAAGAGATTGAATTTAATTGATGAATCGAGAAAAAACAAAAATGCAGTAAATGAAGCAGGCAAAAAGGAATAAAAACGTCTCAATAATAAGATTGAAAGGAAGTGTAAAATGGCTAAGCAGGGATGGCTAGAGGACAAATGTAAGGATGTAGAGGTGTATATCACTAGGGGTAAGATAGATACTGACTACAGGAAAATTAAGGAGACCTTTGGAGAAAAGAGAACCACTTGCATGAATATCAAGAGCTCAGATGGAAACCCAGTTCCATGCAAAGAAGGGAAAGCAGAAAGATGAAAGGAGTATATAGAGGGTCTATACAAGGGCGATGTGCTTGCGGACAATATTATGGAAATGGAAGAGGATGTAGATGAAGATGAAATGGGAGATACGATACTGCGTGAAGAGTGTGACAGAGCACTGAAAGACCTAAGTCGAAACAAGGCCCCGGGAGTAGACAACATTCCATTAGAATTACTGACAGCCTCGGGAGAATCAGCCCTGACAAAACTCTACCATCTGGTGAGCAAGATGTATGAGACAGGCTAAATACCCTCAGACTTTAAGAAGAGTATAATAATTCCAATCCCAACGAAAGCAGGTGTTGACAGATGTGAAAATTACCGAACTATCAGTTTAATAAACCACTGCTGCAAAATACTAACACGAATTCTTTACAGATGAATGGAAAAACTGGTAGAAGCCGACCTCGGGGAAGATCGGTTTGGATTCTGGAGAAATGTTGGAACACGTGAGGCAATACTAACCCTACGACTTATCTTAGAAAATAGATTAAGGAAAGGCAAACCTATGTTTCTAGCATTTGTAGACTTAGAGAAAGCTTTTGACAATGTTGACTGGCATACTCTCGAATTCTGAAGGTGGAAGGGGTAAAATACAGCGAGCAAAAGGCTACTTAAAATTTGTACAGAAACCAAAAGGCAGTTATAAGAGTCGAGGGCCATGAAAGGGAAGCAGCGGTTGGGAAGGGAGTGAGACACGATTGTAGCCTCTCCCTGATGTTATTCAATCTGTATATTGAGCGAGCAGTAAAGGAAACAAAAGAAAAATTTGGAGTAGGTATTAAAATCCATGGAGAAGAAATAAAAACTTTGAGATTTGCCGATGACATTGTAATTCTGTCAGAGACAGCAAAGGACTTTGAAGAGCAGCTGAACGGAATGGACGGTGTCTTGAAGGGAGGATATAAGATGGACATCAACTAAAGCAAAACGAGGATAATGGAATATAGTCGAATTAAATCAGGTGATGCTGAGGGTATTACATTAGGAAATGAGACACTTAAAGTAGTAGATGAGTTTTGCTATTTGGGGAGCAAAATAAGTGATGATGGTCGAACCAGAGAGGATATAAAATGTAGACTGGTAAAGGCAAGAAAAGCATTTCTGAAGAAGACAAATTTGACAACATTGAGTATAGATTTAAGTGTCAGGAAGACGTTTCTGAAAGTATTTGTATGGAATGTAGCCATGTATGTAAGTGAAACATGGATCATAAATAGTTTGGACAAGAAGAGAATAGAAGCTTTCCAAGTGTGGTGCTACAGAAGAATGCTGAAGATTAGATGAGTAGACCACATAACTAATGAGGTGGTGTTGACTAAAATTGGGGAGAAGAGAAATTTATGGCACAACTTGACTAGAAGAAGGGATCATTTGGTAGGACATATTCTGAGGCACCAAGGGATCACCAATTTAGTATTGGAGGGCAGCGCGGAGAGTAAAAATCGTAGAGGGAGACCAAGAGATGAATACACTGAACAGATTCAGAGGCGCTGATGATCTCGATGTTGAGTGCCCATAAGCCCCAACACACCACCACCACAGATTCAGAAGGATGTAGGTTGCAGTAGGTACTGGGAGATGAATAGGCTTGCACAAGATAGAGTAGCATGGAGAGCTGCAGTCTCTGGACTGAAGACCACAACTACAACAAGGGGGAAAATACAAGGTTTATCATGACAGTTTCAGTTTTGTTTAGGCACATAGCAAAAAAATTAAAGAGAAAAATGTGGCTTAACTATCCGACATTCATAATCTTCAGCTGAGAACCCTAAAAATGTTATGACTTCTTTCCTCTCAAAGATGGTTCTGAAGTGTGAGTTTACCAGAATGTCATGCTGAAGAGACTCTGAGTATAGCTTTTATCAGTAAATAATGAACCCCTGTAGCTGGAACAAAATGTTGATTACTTATTTGATGGACCAACTCAAAACTTTACTAAATCATGAACAATACACACTACTTTTGGCTTAGGCCTTAATTAGTGGTAAATTAAGTGAATAAAAGTTTGAAACTGCAATGCAGTCAGACTCACAAAGAAATATAGCATTAATAAAATTCATAGATTACATTGGGACCACTTGAGAAAGAATGACTATCAATGAAGAATTGCTAACCGATTCACTGACTGCTTTGGGAAGGATTTGGGTAATGGGTTAAAAAAGTTATAGGTGACAATACAGTCATTGCCAATATACTATTTAATATTTGAAGTCGGAAACATAGTATCAAAGAGCTGGAATTTATAAGGCAAAACCACAAATAAAAGGAGAAATATGTATGGTATATATCAAGGCGACTAACGAACAGCCTATTTAGTCTTATAAAGTGGAATAGCAGTAGTTTTACTACTGTTAAAGTGTTATGATATGTTACTAAAAGACCTCTGAAGCACAGCAAGTGGCAAACTACATGTGTGTCAATGTATTTTAAAATTTGTTGATACATTACAATAACTGATATGGGCGAAAAATATGAAACAACTAAGTTGTTATAAGGTTTTTGTCATTTTAATTTACTGCAAACTACTGTGCATCCTTTGTTACATTGTTGTGCCTCTCCAATAAAGTACACTGATGTCATAATAATGATATTAGTGCTTTATTAGACTTACTGATTAAAATGGTTTACTTTGCAACCTGGGTATATTTCCTTGTACGTGAAGTACTTGTCCCAGTTAAAAAGCTGAAGGGCTTGATTGGCCCCTCTTATTTCCCCTGTTCTTGATGCGACTGCTAAGGTGTAACCCTGAGCTTTCAAATGTTCAAGTACTGTTGGAACTTCGGGGTAGTAAGGAACTTTCCTTCCAGCGGCATCTACGACGTTTCCTGTACTTTTAACACATTGAAACGCGAGTTACTGACCTCTCCCGTAGATAATACTTTACTTATTTCTAAACTTTTCGAACAGAATCTTTCCGGACCAACCTGTTTCTTCGCAGCGGCAATGAAACGTGAGTATCCACCCAGAACGGCCACAACGTGTAATCTGTAACTCATTAAATAAACAATTAAGGCAATACAAAATTCTCTTACTTGTTTTAAGCAAATTTATATCATTTATATACATATATATATACACACGCTAGTGCAGGAAGGAGCTTATTGGAATCTGCCGCTGGTAATAGCGTTCTGCTTTTGGTATTTTAATTTATGCTACCAGCTTCTATTTTTCTCAGACCTAAAAAAATAGTGGATCTCACCTAAATCAAATACAATTAACTTTGGTTTCCTTTCTAAACTCATGCCTAAATAAATCCCGATAACTCACTTTGCGCAATGCTTTTTTATCTTATTTTTGTGACTCATACGCACTGTTGTAGGGATCTCCTGTCCATTTGATTGGTCGATAATCAAAGCTGGAGTCCACTGGCTATCTGCTTATGAAAATAATTTATTTTCTTCCTTTTCGAAAAATTATAATTCGACAGTGTTCCATCAACGGTGTATGTTATACTTGACCGGTTATTAAATAAAACAATTATTACTGATATTATAAATGCACTTCTACATCTTGTCTTTCAAGACAATGCGGGTAGTCATCATGAGCAATGTTTCAGCAAAAAATTGCAAGACAGTCATCAACAAAATATCATATCGATAGACTTTTTCAATGTAAATAATTTATGAAATCCATAGATTAAAATTTTTGTGGATTTCTTGTGGAATAAATCGTTAGCGTTTTATCTTCCGCGAATTTCTTCATGCTGAAAATTATGTGGCTGTCAGCACGTAAGATATGAAATAACTGTATTATGTTGTTTTATGTTTATTACAATGAACCTGTGAAGAACCAATAAACGGTTATCAACCAATATCCCAACTGTAGCTTACAGTCATTTAATAATCGACAGAAAGTGGTAACATTTAAATTTATACTGGTAAGCTTTTTAAGAAAAAATTTTTTAATATTAAGAGTAAATATCAGGTGTGACAATGATTTATATATTCAGGTGTCAAAATAGGATACTTTTCGGCCCATTTTAGGACGCACTTCGTTGCGCGGAAGCATCTCGATCCACTTGCCATTCGTGCGCGGAAGGAGCTGTACTTGGCCGCCATTAGTCCTTTATCCTGGTACGTGTGGCATCTAGAGTCCGGTTGTAGCGTGAGGGGTGATTTAAGCGTCAAGTATATAACATAAACAGGTATAAAGTACTAGAACTTAACATGCAAGTTCATTTTCAACAGTTTGTACAGGATTATGTTTTTATTTGCATGGTTTCCCATTGTATTGCGCATTATTGTGGCATAACGAACTCTGTTCGAACTGCGGTTGAATGTTAATTTTACTGATTTCTTTAAATTTCTTTTTACTACGTGTAGAGCAATGGAGAACGCTGCAAATGAAATGAACATTAAGAATGAAGAGGAACACGACCGGAAAGGCCAAAACCATGCCGGGCAAAACAATCATCCCGGTGGCGGTCGTGGTGAAGGCCGGGGCAATTTCGATGGCCGAGGTGGTGGATTTGGTGGTGGCAGAGGCAGATTTGCGAATCGTCCCAGAGACGACAACAGAGGCAGAAATCCTGATGTAAGTGTTAAAAAAAAATTTAGTTATGTAGTGCTAGTGACGAGATACAGTAAGGCTGGGGCCTATGCGGTATAGCATGTCCCCCCACCCCCCTCAACTCTTTTATTTTGTAGTGTACATATCTCGTTAAGTTTTAGGAACGCTGTTTCACGTGTATGTTTACAATTTCTATTATTTTGGTTCAGCACGAGGTGCAATGCCTGAAATGGATTTGTTTTTAAGATATTATTTAAGTAATCTTATATTCTATATCGGTTTGAAGTTATGTACGCATGTTATCGAACATTCGTCGACGATGGGCATAGTACATTGTGATGGGTAGTGCGTAAAGGAACTAATTGTAGAATAGTTACCAAGTAGGCTTGGTAGTTTATTGAAATTATGATCGTACTGTCTAGCTTGAAGGATTCAAATTACCCAGGGAGGTGGTGCAGTGCTTAGCTGTTAACATGCCATGCCCTTTTTCCTGTCCACTGGTGGACATACTTCAAACAGCACCCACTTGTGTTCAATTTTTTTTTCTTTTTTTTCCGAAGGAGTGCATTGCGTCCCTGGTTTAGTTTGAGTATTTTGAGCTGTTTAGCAGAAGACAAGCTTCTGGGTTCTGTGTGTGTTTATGCTTAAACACAAGCTGATGCTTTTACACACGCCCAGAGGGGTCAATTTTTCTTAGTTTGCTATTTTTTTAAGTTTCTTAAAAAGATAGCATCAATATTTCCTGTCATGACTATTGTCCAGTTGGATTGTGTGCTTTGTGTATTGAAAGCAGTGCGTTTTGTACAACCGCCTTTTTTAAATTTTTTAAGCCCAGAGGGGTAACATTCACCCCCTTTAAAATACTATAATTTGTTGGTGGCATGCCTTAAATATTTCTCATGCACTCCCAAACTTCAGCCATTTTACTTGATTTTTTTTGTTTGTGTCATTGTGGTTTAAGTGGCCGAGGGAGTATAGAGTTTTGACCCTTGTTCATAGACATCAATATAATCAAACGTATTTTGAAATGTGCTTCAGCAGTGGCACACTTCAGTACTACTAATACATGGCAGCTGGTCAATGTCCATAGTAGCAGACATTTCCGCTTGTGTTGTGAATGAATGCAGAAGTAAACACCTCCATAGTGTATGATGCACTCCAGGGACCTACTATTTCCTGTAAAAATAGGGGTATAAAAGAATTATGTGAGATTTCTGAGGTTTGATGAGAAGTTTGCTCTCTGTTTATGTTTACAGACATTAAGTTGCATTAGTTTCAGCTGGAACAAATTCATAGGAAACTGAATAGTATCACAAACCCAGATCAGACCTAACAATAGATTAGCATTTCTTTGCAAGTAAAACTACTACACTGAGGTGTAAAATCGTACCTCCTAACACTGTCGGACCACTTTTTACCAGTTGTTAACGCAGCAATGCATGGCTTGGACACAAAGTCCATTGCAGAGATGTTGAGCCATGCTGCCCTAATGGCATCCACAATTGTGAAAGTGTTACGGGAAAAAAATTTGTCGAATAGACCTTTAGATTGTCCCGTAGCTGTTGGATGGTATTTGTTGGTTGATCTGGGTGGCCGGCCATTCACTCACTGTCGAGAATGTTCTTTAAACAAATTGTGAAGATATGGCCTGGTAACATGGGGCATTGTCATCCACAAAAATTCCATTGCTGTTCTGGAACATGAAGTCCATTAATGGCTGCAAATCGTCTTAAAGTAAACGAAGTCAGCCATTTTGAGTTAATGATCGCTTCAGTTGGACCAGAGGACCCAGTCCATTTCATTTTGGAGCCACTACTAGTTTTTGGGTCCATGGCTTTGTAGGGCCTTCACCACACTTAAACCCTATCACCAGCTCTTACCAGCTGAAATCGCAGCTTATCTGATCACGCCACACTTTTCCAGTTGTCTAGTGTCCAACTAATGTCATGATCTCAGGAGAGGTGCTGCAGGCAATGTCATGATGTTCGCAAGGCCACATTCATTGTGTGCTGCCAAAGCCCAGTTAATGCCAAATTTTGACGCATTTACTAATGGGAACACTTGTCGTACATCCCACATTGATTTCTGCTGTTAGTTGCAGTGTTGCTTGCCTGTTACCAGTGGCAACTCTGAACAAGTGTTGTTGCTCTGTCAAGTGAAGGCATTGGCCACTGTGTTGTCTGTGGTGAGAGGTAGTGCCTGGGATTTGGTATTCTTGACACTCTTGTCACTGTGGATCTCAGAATATTGAATTTATTAATGATTTCAGAGATGAAATGTCTCTTGCATCTAGCTCAACTAGAATTCCATATTCTAATGCTCTCAATTCTCGTCATGTGATCATAATCACTTAGGAAACCTTTAAACGAGTCACCTTAGTACAAATGACAGCCCATTTATACCTTGTATACATGATACTATCATTGTCTGTATATGTGCCTATCACTAACACACAAATTTTGTCCTCTCAGTGTAGTTGTCCGCTCACACAATTTGACTAAAGTCTGGCAAGTATGGACACATGACCCATGTTTATGTTTAGTGATTTTGCTGTTCCTTATTTTGTTTATAGCTCTCATGGCAAATGAAAACAAAACAGATTCTGCGGATGAAAGTTGGCAAGTGAATTAGAATATGTTCACATAATTAGGGAAGGCTAAAATGTTATTAGTCTGTTCTGTGATTTCTTATTTCCATGTGTGGCAGTCAAGCATTAATGGCCTCGCAGAACAATGAAGTCATATTTGTCTTTGCTAAAGAAATTTGGCTTTTATTAATCTTTCTGCTGAGGCAGTCAATTTGAAACGGTGTTTCATTCCACAATATTGGCTAGTTTAAACTGTTTGCTGAATTTAAAATGCACTTTCTCATCTTGTGGTATTATACCATGACACAGAACCAAACATGAGATAATCAAAAAACCACACTGAAAAGCTTAATATCAGGTTGGAGCCTACTTCACTATGAATCTGCACGTACAAATGTGCACGTCAAGCTAAAGTACGCATTCTAGTTTGGTTTATGAAATTCCAATGCTCTTGGAGTATCCTCTGATGTCCTGTTTCCTTTATGACGTAAGATCTCTAAATGCTTTGGATGTACAAACACACGGGCTTCCTAAGTCATCATACCTGTGCAACCCTGGAATGCTTGTTTTCTGGCACCTAGCAATTGCTGAAATGGAACTATTTCTAAGAGGTCACAGGAAGATATTGTGAGCAGTGGGTTGAAAAGTGCTACTTTCAAAGTAAATTTCCTTTCATGCAAGATGACTTACACTACATGTGAGAATAATCACAGGACCACCCGCTTAAAGGAATTTGGTCCCAGAAGACTACATTTGTCATCATTTAAGATTTTGTTGGCACATTTGTGTGATGTCACTTAAAGTGCAACACACAAAAAAGATCAGTATTATATGTGAAAGCTTAGCTTTTCTTGTAGCTACACTACATATATTGACTTAAACCATTGTTTTCTAATTGTGTGTTCATGCACTATAGTGACATTGCTACTGGCCGACTACATCATGTGTCCTATGCTTTGAAAATCTGCAGTTATGGCCGGCGAGATTGTGCAACATGAGCCATTGTTGTTACAAAAGCACAACACAATTTCAATGCTTCAAAAACTAATATGCTATTTGGTAGAATTTGAATTTATACTTACATAATATGAAAATGTGCAGGGTATTGTAATAAGAAAATACGCAGTGTAGATGATGCTGCATTAGAGGGCAGGGAAGGCTGGACGTTGTGTTTCTGTGGTGCACTGACATATACTCTGAAGAAAGAAACCAAAATTTTAGTGGTAACAAAGAAATGTCACATGGAATGCAATTTCTAAACAAAATATGAATAAAAAAGGTGTGATGCTCTGACTGTAAAGTATTAGCATGACATTGTGGTAACTAAAGTTTCAAATCATATCACTGTAAAGAATAAGTCTTGAAGTAGGGAAACAAACAAGAAGCCTATACAGATTTGTGAAAATTGCCTATTGAAACATGCTATAGTGACATATTAAGCCCAAAAACTCAGGATCCTGATATCTGAAGAAAAGAAAGATTGAACACATGGAGCTTCTCTACAAACTTCATGAAATTGAAATGGACAGTCAGGGTGAGGAAAAAATAGATTTGGAAAGCAGTCTCCATTCTAACGGATTCTGGGGTGTATGAAATTCCTGCATTTAAGTCTGTGGATATATATACATATATACGAAAGGATATGGGTTTTAAGGGAGAGGGTAAGGAGTCATTCCAATCCTGGAAGCGGCAAGACTTACCTTAGGGGGGAAAAAGGATAGGTATACACTCGCTCGTGTGCGCGCGCCCACACACACACACACACACACACACACACACACACATAAGCAGCGAGCAGACATACGTAAAGGCAAAGTGTTTCGGCAGAGATGTCAGTTGAGGCAGAAGTACAGAGGCAAAGATGTTGAGTGGCAAAGTGATGTACGAGGGGTGGCAACTTGAAATTAGCAGAGGTTGAGGCCTGGTGGGTAACGAGAAGAGAGGATATACTGAAGGGCAAGTTCCCATCTCCGGAGTTCTGACAGGTTGGTGTTAGTGGGAAGTATCCAGATAACCTGGACGGTGTAACACTGCCAAGATGTGCTGGCCGTGCACCAAGGCATGTTTAGCCACAGGGTGATCCTCATTACCAACAAACACTCTGCCTGTGTCCGTTCATGCGAATTGACAGTTTGTTGCTGGTAATTCCCACATAGAAGGCTTTACAGTGTAGGCATGTCAGTTGGTAAATCACGTGGGTGCTTTCACACGTGGTTCTGCCTTTGATCGTGTACACCTTCCGGGTTACAGGACTGGAGTAGGTGGTGGTGGGAGGGTGCATGGGACAGGTATTACACTGGGGGTGGTTAAAAGGGTAGGAGGCAGAGGGTGGGGGAGGTGGTTTGGGGATTTTATAGGGATGAACCAAGAGGTTACGAAGGTTAGGTGGATAGCGGACACACACACTTGGAGTGGGGAGGATTTCATGAAGGATTGATCTCATTTCAGGGCAGGATTTAAGGAAGTCGTATACCTGCTGGAGAGCCACATTCAGTCTGATCCATTCCTGGAAAGTATCCTGTCACAAGTAGAGCGCTTTTGGGGTTCTTCTGTGGGAGGTTCTGGGTTTGAGGGGATGAGAAAGTGGCTGGTTATTTGCTTCTGTACCAGGTCGGGAGGGTAGTTGCGGGATGCGAAAGCTGTTTTTAGGTTATTGGTGTAATGGTTTAGGGATTCAGGACTGGAGCAGATTCATTTTCCACAAAGACCTAAGCTGTAGGGAAGGAACTGTTTGATATGGAATGGGTGGCAGCTGTCATAATCGAGGTACTGTTACTTGTTGGTGGGTTTGATGTGGACAGACGTGTGAAGCTGGCCGTTGGACAGATGGTCGGTGTCGAGGAAAGTGGCATGGGATTTGGAGTAGGACCAGGTGAATCTGATGGAACCAAAGGAGTTGAGGTTGGAGAGTAAATTCTGCAGTTCTTCTTCACTGTGAGTCCAGATCATGAAGATGTCATCAATAAATCTGTACCAAAATTTGGGTTGGCAGACCTGGGTAACCAATGATTCCTGTAAGCGACCCTTGAATAGGTTGGTGTATGAGGGGACCATCCTGCTACCCATGGCTGTTCCCTTTAATTGTTGGTATATCTGGCCTTCAAAAATGAAGTAGTTGAGTTAGGATGAAGCTGGCTTACATAATGAGGAAAGAAGTTTTATGTTGGGTAGCAGGTGATCGGCGTGAAAGGAAGTGCTCCATCGCAGCGAGGCCCTGGACGTGTGGGATATTTGTGTATATGGTTACAAGGATGGTTTCCAGGGGTAACTGATTGGGTAAGGATTCCATGTGTTCGAGAAAGTGGTTTGTGTCTTTGAAGGATGGGAGACTGCATGTTATGGGTTGGTGTTGATCTACATAGGCAGAGATACGTTCTGTGGGGGCTTGGTAACCAGTTACAGTGGGATGGCTGGGATGTTTGGGTTTGTGAATTTTAGGAAGTAGGTAGAAGGTAGGGGTCTGGTGTGTCGGTGGGGTCAGCAGGTTGATGGAGTTACGTGAAAGGTTTTGTAGGGGACCTAAGGTACTGAGGATTCCTTGAAGCTCTGCCTGGACATCAGGAATGGGATTACCTTGGCAAACTTTGTATGTAGTGTTGTCTGAAAGCTGACGCAGTCCCTCAGCCACATACTACCGACGCTCAAGTACCACGGTTGTGGAACCCCTGTCTGCCCCAAGAATGATGGATTGGTCAGCCTTCAGATCATGGATAGCCTGGGCTTCAGCAGTGTTGATGTTGGGAGTAGGATTAAGGTTTTTTTAAGGAGGATTGAGAGGCAAGGCTGGAAGTGAGAAATTCCTGGAAGGTTGGGAGAAGGTGATTTTGAGGAAGAGGAGGTGTGTCCCACTGTGATGGAGGACTGAACTGTTCCAGGCAGGGTTCAATTTGTATAGTGTCTTGGGAGTTGGATCATTAGGAGTAGGATTAGGGTTTTTTTTCTTCGTGGCAAAGTGATATTTCCAGCAGAGAGTAAGAGTGTAGGACAGTAAATCTTTGCCGAGGGCTGTTTGGTTGAGTCTGGGAGTAGGGCTGACATGCCTACACTGTGAAGTCTTCTATGTGGGAATGACCAGCAACAAACTGTCCATTCGCATGAACGGACACAGGTAGACAGTGTTTGTTGGTAATGAGGATCACCCTGTGGCTAAACATGCCTTGGTGCACAGCCAGCACATCTTGGCAGTGTTACACCGTCTGGGTTATCTGAGTACTTCGCACAGACACCAACCTCTCAGAACTCCGGAGATGGGAACTTGCCCTTCAATATATTCTCTCTTCCCTTTACCCATCACGCCTCAACCTCTGCTAATTTCAAGTTGCCACTGTTCGTACCTCACCTGTCATTCAACATAATCTTTGCCTCTGTACTTCTGCCCCGACTGACATCTCTGCCCAACCTCTTTGCATTTACATATGTCTGCCTGTGTGTATATGTGCGGGTGTGTGGGGGGGGGGGTAAGGAAAAGATAGATTGTTGCTTACCATAAAGATAACAGACATGCATAGCTAAGACACTTCGGCATAGCCTCCATCAGAAAAAACCACACACACACACACACACACACACACACACACAAAAGACTGGCCATGTGGATTGGAATGCAACTGTCACATAGAATGGAAGCAGCAATGTGTTTCTACATGGCAGTTGCATTAGGGTCTGAGCTGTTGAAGACTGATCACGTGTGAGGTGTGTGTGTGTGTGTGTGTGTGTGTGTGTGTGTGTGTGTGTGTGTGTGTGTGTGTGTGTGTGTGTTCTTTCCTTACAAATGCTACGGCCAAAAGCCAATGTACAAGTCTTTTAGTTGAGCCTGTCTCCAACTTACATGTCCAACAATCAACTGGGAAAATAGTAGTTTTGTTAATGGTAGGTGAAACAATAGTAAGTGCATTTTGTGTAAACTACCTTGAAGATAAGTTACAAACCCCACCCATGATGGAAGTAGTGGCATCTAAAGGCAAGTAGACATTACCTTGTTGATGATGTGGACATCAAAACTGATGTCAGTGACCTTGTTCAGGGTGTATACGGCCCGGGAGATCCGGGAAAAACCCGGGAATTTTTTCATCCGGGAAAAACCTGGGAATTTTTTAGAATTCCGGGATTTTTCATTGTTTTAGATTTCAGTTAGTTTTGTAGGTTTGACGTGTAAGATCAGATACGCTGACAAAGAACTTTAGTCCACTACTGCTGAATAATACTGCAGCAATGAAACATAAATCAGAGAATAACACCAAAATAAAAGTTTAGTTGGATAGAAAATGGGTAATTTACACAATGCACAGACCAGTTTGCCGACACCGAAAAGTGTCAAAGGCTTTAGATCGAAGATTATGCAGTACGTCCGTAACAACTAACGTGCATTCGATGTGCGTGACGTCACAATTGTTTAAATTTCTAACAAATCACCAGAAAATATTACGAATAGTGGCTTAAGATGCGTTACTTTCAAAGTAAATTTCCATGCAAGATGATTTGTTACGTGTGAGAATGTGCAGTGAATTTCTTAAATCACAGGGCGTTATAACTCTCATTCAAAACGTAACACTTTGAGGATCAGCCATTTGAAAACTGTCGGGCCCAGAAGATAAGTTATTTATGCCACTATTTAAAATTTTACCAGCACATTTGTATTTGATATGACTTAACATGTAACACACACTAAAGAAAGACCGAGCTTCAGGTTAATTTTCATATTTAATGTTCTTTCATAGATAAAAAATTATGCAATCGATGCCAAAAAGTGTAATTGACCTTCAAAAAAATGTGCATAATGTGTTACTGAGCAATGTCACAAGTCTCTTCATGCCAGAACACTTCAACTTTTCTACGCAACTGATAATCATTTTGGCACGATTTTAATTGCCAATTTAGAGCCTGTTAGTAGGCCTACGGACTTCCTATTATTGTATGACTAATAAGTGGATGCCAATAGACGATGCAATTCTCGTTCGTACATACACATCTGCTTAAGAGTTAACCGGTGTAGAAACACACTTAGCTGAGTTGAGCGAGCTCGGCGTAACTTCGTAACGTAGGCGCCGCGGCCTGTCTTTCTCGTAGGCCTCATGCTCTTAATAACTGCCGTCATTCGCTAGCGAGGTCACGTGAAATGAGCTATGACTGGCTGACAAAAGTGCATCGCTCAACGCAATCTCTATTTTAGAGTTTCGGAAGCTACCGTGCTGTAATTTGTGGAATTTGTGTAAATACTTTCGCAATACGAAAATAGTTCTCGCATCAAACCACTTTCCAAACGCATTGTTTTTCCAGGATTTCGTTTCCTAAATTGGTGGGACGTCCTCCGCCGGTATAAGACCTTTACGATTCAAAGGACTGATACGTTTTATAGCTCCGAGGTTAAGTATACTGTTACTTAACCCGGATGTATTTTCACCCGCTTTATACGCAATTTCATCCGGGAGAAATTGTGTTTTTTAACCGGGAGATCCGGGAAAAATCCGGGAATTTTTTTTTCTTGTCCACGTAGACACCCTGTTGCAGTTTCGGCAGCAGCAATTATCAAATTACGAAGCACAACTAAAACAGGCAGAAAGATAAGTGTTCAGTAAACTAGATAAAAGATCACTAGTGTCATATCTCAATGAGAAACTTGAAACTTTCAGCAAGAAACTTTCAGCAAAGGATTATAGGAACTCTGATCAAAGCTGACCATGCACTGGAGAGGTATGTACCTAGCTGAACAGTTCATAATGGAAGGGACCATTTGTGGTGTAGTCACTGTAAAGAAACAGATTACTGCGTAACAGGTGTAAAACAGTGTAGGGCCATAGAGATGCCGAATGAAGTTTTTTGCCTGTAGAGAGCAATGTGACGCCTTCAGTGACTACTGCAGCAGATTATTGTTAATTGATCTTTCACAGAACCCAAAGAAAGTCTGGCCATTTGTAAAGGCTGTTAGTGGCAACAAAGTTAGTGTAAATTATATAGCGAATGAAATAGGAACTGAAATTGAGGGTAGCAAAGCAAAAGCTGAAATGCTTGACTCTGTTTTAAACGCTCCTTTACAATGGAAAACCCATAAGAATTGCCCCAAGTTGATCCTTGAACCACTTAAAAAGAGATCATGTGAAACTCAACTCGCACCTTTTTCACATGTGGTACTGAAAGCATTGGATCAAGGCAGTCATCCAGATGAAGTATTTCTTGATTTGCAGTAAACTATATAAATTTGTTGTCAAAAGTACTGTCATATGGGGTATCAAGTAAAATTTGTGACTGGATTTTAGGAGTTTTTGGTATGGAGGGCACTGCTTGTTATCTTGGAAGAAGAATTGTCAGATGTGGAAGTTTTTGGTTTGTACCTGAGGGAAGTGTGTTGTGACAATTGCTGTTGTATATTAATGACCTTGTGGACAATATTAATAGTAACCTGAAATTTTTTTGCAGATAATGCAGTTACCTATAATGTACTATCTGAAAGAAGCTGCATAGATATTAGTCAGTTCTTGATAAGATTTAAAGTGATGCAAAGACTGGCAGCTTGCTTACATGTTCAGAAATGAAAAATTATGCTCTTCACAAAACGTAAAACATAGTATCCTATGATTAAAATCAATGAGTCAGTTGGAATTGGCAGTCATACCAATACTTGAGTGTAACACACCACTTTGTTGGGATGTGAAATGGAATGATCACGTAGGCACAGTTGTGGGTAAAGTAGGTATGAATGGTCTAAAAGTTTATTCTGGGGGAGTGATTGCTTACAGATACTAAAGGAATTGAACTGAAAGACTAATGAAGATAAAAGTGAACTCTTGAGAGAGTCTAAAGTTAAAAGAGCTTAGTTCAAATGATGACTCTAGGATTATGCTACAAGCCCCTGCTTATTGCCCATGGAGGGATCATGAGAATAAGATCGGAATAATTGCTACACACACACACACACACACACACACACACGGTGGCATTCAGATGGTCATTCTTCCTACACTTCATATGTGAATGCAATACACAGGAACCCAATAACTGGTACAAAGGGACATAACTCTGCCATGCATTTCAGTGGTTTGCAGATTGTGGATGTAGATATAGAATTCATCTTAGATCTTGATGATGCAAGCATTTGTGAACAGTGGTGCATCACTTTTCATTCAGTGTTATGGGTGCAACTTAAAATGATTTTTTTTTAACATTTCTTGAATGTTGATGTCCGTGACTGATAGATAAGTCACTCCAAAAGAAATGCACACTATTTTTTAAAAATCCATCTTCAATTCTACAGGTTTGAAAGTTTTACAGTGTGCAGATACATCCTTTAGGAACAATATTTTCTTTTCTCCACATAATTTCCATCCATTTCAACTGCCTTATGCTATCTTCAAACCTTGATCCATGAAGTCTTTCAGTTTCCCAGAGAGATAAGTCGCATGGTGCCAGGTCAGGACTGTAAGGCAATGTTTGTGTTGTCAATCCGAGTTTTGTGATCACTTCATGGTTTTTTGACTGACATGTGGCCGTGCATTCTTGTGCAACAGCAAAACATCCTGCTTTTGCCGATGTGGTCAAATACGACTCAGTTGAGCTTGAAATTTCTTCAGTGTTGTCATATATGCATCAGAATTTATAGTGGTTCCACTTGGCATGATGTCGACAAGCAAGAGTCCTTTGGAATCGAAAAAAACCATAGCCATAACGTTCCCAGCGGAAGGTGTTGTTTAGAATTTTTTTTCTTGGGTGAATTTGCGTGATACCACTCCATTGATTGCCTCTTCGTCTCTGGTTAAAAATGATGGAGCCATGTTTCATCACCTGTCACAATTCTTCCAAGAAATTAATCTCCACCATTCTCGTACTGTTCCAAAAGTTTGCTGCATACTGTTTTTCTTGTTTCTTTGTGAGCCACTGTCAACATCCTGGGAACCCACTTGGCACAAACCTTCTGTAACGCCAACACTTTCAGTATTCTGCAAACATATCCTTCCCATATCCCAACGTAGTGTGACAATTCGTTCACTGTGATGCGTCTGTCAGCTGTCACCAATTCGTTAACTCTGCTCATTGTCTGGAGTGTGTGCAGTACAAGGCCTGCCGCTGTGAGGACAGTCCTCAATATTGCCGTGCTCGCTTTCATCACGTAACCTGCTTGCCCACTGACTAACTGTACTGTGATAGACAGCAGCATCTCCATACACCTCTTTACCGAGCCGGGTGGTGCAGTGGTTAGACACTGGACTCGCATTCGGGAGGACGACGGTTCAATCCCGCGTCCGGCCATCCTGATTTAGGTTTTCTGTGATTTCCCTAAATCACTTCAGGCAAATGCCGGGATGGTTCCTCTGAAAGGGCACGGCCGACTTCCTTCCCAATCCTTCCCTAATCCGATGAGACCAATGACCACGCTGTCTGGTCTCCTTCCCCAAAACCAACCAACCATACATCTCTCTCAACCTCTTGTGGATGTTTCCCACTGTCTCATTTTCACAGCACAGAAATTCTATGACAGCACATTGCTTCTGACAAACGTCAAGTGTAGCAGCCATCTTGAAGACATGCTGTGACGGCGCCACTCACGGGAACAGGTTGAACTAAGTTTGAAAACAAGCAGGAAGGACGTATCTACGTACTGTAAAACTTTCACACATGCAGAATGAAAACTGTATTTTTACAAAAATAGTGTGCATTTCTTTTGGAGTGACCCTCGTACATCCCATAGACAGTTCTCTCTGCATCTCCTGGGCATTTATTTTGTCACTCTCCTGATGCACTTGTTAAGTCATTAGGAGCAAGTATTTTTCCTGTCATAATTGTTAAGGCCACACTTTCAATTGAGCCTTACTAAAGATTGAACTTCCGATGTCACAGTCAAGGGGTTCCTTGTGAGAGTTGTTTGCTGTCAGTTGCAGGGTACAGAACAGAGGCAGGAGCTGAACAGTAGAATTTAACCACAGTGTGATCAGTGGAGACCAATGCCAGATTATCATAGTGAAAAACAGTGATAGAACAGAACCAACCACTGTAATAGCTGTACATTCCCTAGTGAGAAAAATGAGTGGGCTGGACCGTCTTAACACAAGCCTGTTGCAAGGCAGAACTTGCCTACCATAATACCAGCAACTGCCACACTCCTACCTGCAGTGTATACCTGTCAAAGAACAACAGATTTGCCCTTTCTATCATCCACCTGTGATCTCCAATCCGCCATTCTAGTCGGCAGATGGATCCACACTGAGAAGTGTTCACTAGAATCTAGATCTGTAGCCACTTCCCACTGAACAGTCTGGACACACAGTTGAGTGCAGCATATAAATAGCCCTGTTAAGAGCCCTCTTACCATTAAATCTGTGATGGGGGGGGGGGGGGGGAGGAGGAGGAGGTTGCAATAGGAAGTTTCCCTTCTAACAGCCACTCCCCAGGCCCATTCGGTTGTTCTTTGACAGGTATACACTGCAGTATAGTTGACAGGTTATTTTTGAATAAAAGAATTGTGACACAGGAGACGGTGGGCCACATCACTTGAGAGATCTAGAGTCCATCCCCAGTCCAGTAGCAACCTCAGATGACGGCCTGTACCTTGGTTGCATAAAGACTGTTGATTGGTCACTGAGCGAGATGGCGCAGTGGTCAATGCACTGGACTCGCATTGGGGAAGATGACAGTTCAAACACGTCTGGCTATCCGTATTTAGGTTTTCTATGATTTCCCTAAATCACTTGAGGCAAATGCCAGGATGGTTTCTCGTAAGGGGCATGGGCGCCTTCCTTGCGTAATCCGATGGAACGATGACTTTGCTGTTTGGTCCCGTCCCCCAAGTTGGCTAGAAGTAGATTGGCAATCAGGGCCAGACGAACAGCTCTGCGGAACTTCAAACACAATCCAACAGCAGAAAACCCTCATGCCTTCACATCTGTGAGGTGAGTGATAAAAGAATGGAAGAGGGTTTCTGGGAAGGAGTTAAGACTTCCATTAGTCGATCCACTTCCATTGCACTGTTTTGGGATTCAATAAGATGGATTTCAGACAGTGGCAGTACACGTCGCTTTACGGCCTAGTCAGGTAATGGGATCTTAGTGGACGTGCCCGAAGACATCTCTGGTTTTAGCTGAACACTTTTTTACTGTAACTACTTCATCCAGACAAGCTCCTGGTTTTCTGGTTTCAATAGGACTGCGGAGATTAGGAAGCTCAATTTCTTATTGGATAATGAGGAAGTCTACTACCTTCCATTCTCCATGAGGGAACTGAAATTGGCTTTGTCTGCAGCCAGAGACAGTGCTTCAGGACCTGATGAGATCCATTATGCCACGCTTCATCTGTGACCTGAAGTGAAAGTACAGCTCCTTTCTTGTTTCACTCAGATCTGGTTTGATGCACAGTACCCTGTGACTTGGGAGGAGGCAGTATTCCATTCTGGAAACCAGGCAAGGACCATAGTGCCTTCAACAGTTACTACCATACAACTTACCAGGTGTAAGATAAACTGCTGCCTCATCTCTCTGCTCAAAGCCCTAGATCACCTGAGATGCTCCCAATGCGGTTTCAGGCACTACCGTTTCACCCTTGACAACTTAATTCTACTGGAGACGGTGATACACGAGTCCTTCTTACACAAAAACCATTTGGTTTGTGTGTGTTTTGACCTTGGAAAAACTTAGGATACTACTTGGAGATACATCGTTTGCCAACTTCTTGAATGGGGACTGTGTGGATGCCTGCCACTTCTTATCCATTCCTTTCTCTAGGACTAGCATTCTCGATGTCTTGTTGACGATGCCTTGTGATACTGCTATATTCAAAGAATGGGGTCCCCCAAGACAGTGTCCTCAGTGACACATTGTTTGCCATTGCTATCATGGCATTTCCTCCACAGTAAGGGAGACCTGTCAGATGCTCTTTGTTTGTGGATGACTTTGCAATCTACTCTTAGTCTGATCTTTTAACAATGAGGCAGCTACAGCTGACCATTAAGAGGCTGGAGACCTGGGCCAGGACAACTAGTTTTTGGTTCTCACCGAAGAAGATTACACACATCAATTTTAACCATGCTCATCGAAGTTTTAACCAACCTATGCTCACAATGGGGGACAATATTGTGGTTTTCATGAAACTGTGCTCTTTTTGGGAATTTTATTAGACTTGAAATTAACTTGGCTCCCACACCTGAAAGACATACGAACAGAGGGCTTCCAGTCATTAAATGTTTTAATGGCTTAGTTGAAAAACAAGAGGAGCTTTCAGTTCCCACCTCCAACAGTTTTCTAGGGCATTTGTTCCATTATGTTTATATTATCAGAATGGTCTACAGATCAGCCCATACTTCCTACCTCAAGATGTTAGGCACTGTCCACTATGAGGGCATTCGTATACCGATTGGAGCCTTTTGGACCAGTCCAGTTTGGAGTCCGTGTGCAGAGGCTGCCGAATCACCACTCTGGATTTGGTGACGTATCTTTTGGCCATTGTGTGTCACCTCAATCAGCATTTAGTGCAGTGTCATAGGCATTTAGTGCATTGATCTAACCCACCTTTGAACAGCTGTTCAGCAATTAGGCCAATGTGACCAAGCTGTTTGGGATACATGCTACTGACTGTCTAAAGGATCTATCAGACATCAAAATACACAGCCAGGGATGGAACACATTGCTGCCGTGGTTTCTTCAGAGGCCCAAATTGATTTTAAGCTTGACAATACAGGAAAACTTGTACTCCAGATTTTTACAACTTCATTTTCATCCATTTTAAGTACATACTACAGTTTTATCCTTGTTTCTGCAGATGGGTCCCAGCAAAAGAATGTCCTCAGTTCTGCTGTTTTCCCTGATATGGTTTTGAAGTGAGTCTTCTGGAACAATTTACAAATTTTGATGATGTGGAATTATATGGCATTCTGATGGCACTATAAGATTCAGACATCACCATACAAAGTTTGTCTGTTTCAACTCGCTTAGTGCACTGCAAGCACTTCACCAAATGTATACAGTAGACTAGCTGATTCAGCTCATCCATGACTCCTTACAGTGGCTCCAACACTGACAAAGTGGTGATCTTTTGCAGGGTACCTGGCCACAGTGGGATACTGGGAAACATAGTAGACAGAGGTGCCAAGGAAGCATGTTGGGAGGGAAGGGTGCTGTCCATCACTGTTCCATCCCATTGCATGCCATCATCCTATTTTCTGACACACACACACACACACACACACACACACACACACCATGCATCAGTGGGGTGACTGAATGGTTTCAGATGACAGAAGTGTACTGGTCACTCAAATAGACCACACAGACATGGCTGACTTCATGGCAGCCTCACTGCTGGAAGGAGGTTCTGTAACCCATTCTCTTACCCATTGGACATAGCTGTTTAATGCATGGCTTCCTCCTCCAGTAGTGGGAGAATCCACCACACTGAAGTTCGTGGCATGCCACTTCCAGTTCAGCATATTTTGGCGACGTGTGTCCTATATACTGATATTAGAGCAGCCCTTAATTGTGATGGAGATCTGTGTGCCATGTTAGCAGATATTGGTTCCAGTGTTAGGAATAGTGAAATTTTTTGAACTGTCAGGCCTCATCCCCAAATTGGTGAGGAAGGGAGGCAGACTTAATATATTGTAAACTGCTTAGCATGTGGAACAGCCTTTGTACCCAACCTTAAGATTAGCATGCTGATTTCTTGATCATGATGTTGAATGCCCCTCACCACAAATCACCACCACCCAATGATTAACTATGAGTATAGGTGGAAGTGTACTATCACGACGTTTGGCTGTGAACAAACTCCTGTTGCCACTGTCACCTTTTGCAATGTGAGGAAAGTTTGTCCTCATTAGGATACAATGTATGTATCTGCTTACATACTCTGCATAAACAACATACTACAAAGTTCACGTTTATCATGTGTGGGGAGTTTGCAGAAATGCCCTTCGGTGACTAAAGTATGGTGCAGCATCTGTAAGAAAGAGCAAAACATTATCAAATTTCACCTCATCTGCTCATAACTGCAGAGATTCATTTAATAAATGAACTTTTGTTGGCTGATAATGCCGATGTTTTAATTTTGATAGTTCTGGTATTGCAAAATTTGTGTTCCGTAAGGAAA
The DNA here is from genome assembly GCF_023864275.1 of Schistocerca cancellata. NCBI lineage: Eukaryota > Metazoa > Arthropoda > Insecta > Orthoptera > Acrididae > Schistocerca > Schistocerca cancellata. The sequence continues at coordinate 151,776,296 of NC_064630.1, forward strand.
TATCTTCTGAGTACTGGACTTCCCAGTTTATATACAAGAATATCACACAAAGGGAATGTGTTGCATAAATTTGCATAATATTCAAAGCTTTTTTGAAAAATAGGGTATTTGAAAATAAGCCACTTCACCTAAAAGAACTTGGCTTGAAGTTTTATGCGAAGCAGCCGTTCTATGTTTACTACCTGCTTAAATGCTGAAGTACTTGAAAGTTTTGGTGTGCATTTACTGATTCCCCATAATTTTTGACAGAATAGAGTTCTTCTGTCATTTGTAAAGATGCCATAAATTTGGTAACATCTTGGTCCAAATGAGAGTACAGTTTAGTTACTTCTGGCATTATATTGTCAATCACTTCTCTTATGAAACCATATGGTAATAATGTTCTGCTTTAAACAAGGCTAGAGCAATGACTGAAGACAGTTTTTTACATATTGTCAGACATTCACATCATAAATAGGGATTCCCCTTTCAGATAATGGCAGCTTGTGTAGTGGTCATTCACTATGCAATATGCAATATGTCATATGCAATGGTCATACAGATTGTGTTCTCCTAATATGAGTGTGCATGAGTTTATTGTTAAATTTAAAACTTAAAACAAAGAAATTTGACATTTTTAGCAAAATAATTTAAAATATTTTTGCATAGAGTACTCAGTCTTATGTGAAATAATTAGTGACTTTCCATTTTTCTGGTGTGAAGTATTTTAGGGTATGGAAAGTGTAAACAAAATTTTATAATTAAGTGTAAACAAAGCATTGTGTGTATAGCATGTGCTTTAATATAAAAATACTAAGTGGTAGGTATCTGCATTTTATGACTTCATCCACAAAACGGAAATACCCTGGTTCAAATATCTGGAACCAGATTTTAAAGAATTTAAAATATGGACATGTCTGTTCCAAAACCCATAAAGACAAGTCGCATTTTACAACAGCAACATGTAGATATGGCTGCAGTAGTTTCTGTGTAATCGCACTGCATTAGTTAATCTTGGACCGGGTGTGCCTGTGCACAAAGTGCATCAATCACGAATGACATTATTTTGTACCATACCATTGTTTTACGATTGTAAGCCCATAGCTAATCTTTCATTATTGCTTCAGCTAACACACTTAAAAGTTATGTTATCATACTTCCAAGTGAGCTGCAGGTGCGAAATGTAATATCCTTGCAAAAAATGACCCATATTTAGAGTTAACAGCAAACCCACAATGTTGCAGTTTTCTACGAGATAATTACTGATAAAGTAAGGGGTCAGCAGAGATGTGATGCAACTGTATTGTCTAGTGCTTTGAATGGGTCATTACTGTGGGGAAACACGTGATGTGACAGTGGCATAATGAAAGGGTTATTTTATGATTGTGTAATTAACAGTGAGGTAGTTAACAAAATGTAAATTTATTTTAGAGTTATGTAATTAAGCTAAGATTTGACCACGCCGTGCAAACTCCAGCACTTAGTGCTTATGTCTACTGGTTCTGTGCTGGGTGGCACTGGTGCTTTTCCCCTCCCTCCTCTCTCCCATGTAGTGGCTGTAGCATCACTTGTGACAGATAGTGCTCGCTCTCACGTGACTTTGTGTGTTGAAATACTCATTTATAATCTTATTGAATGAGACACTATTAATCTGTCTTGCGAGCATTCAGCACGAGCAGAGGAGGTCCGGATTTAGGTATGCCATTTTTCAGTGCTGAGTGTGAAGATTCGTATTTGTTTCTAAAGTCTGAGAAAGTGTTGTGCATAATATACCACTCTAACGTAAATATCAAAGCATCGACAGTGTGCTGTCACTACGAAAATACATTCAACAAACAAGGAGGTTGTTAGACCAGCCAGAAGTAAACTCATTACTAAATTAAAATCAGAATTGCCAGTCTGAAGAGCTAAGCTGTGTTTTTTTCTGTTCATTCTAAAAGAAAAAAAATATGCCTTTCTGTAATTCTCCTTGCATATATGTATAAAAAAACTTGCACTATTTCTCTCGGATATTGTTGTTAAACTTAGTTGACTGTTTTGTGTGGTAAGATTTTAAAGTTAACTATTGCTGTTGTTTTGCAGACATGTGAGCTGAATTGTGCACCTGAAAGGGCAGTTTGAGTGACCTACATGCTTCATTAGAAATTGCACAAAGTGCAAGACCTTTTATGGACAGCCAGTTTATAAAAGAGAATTTTGTAGAGTGTTTGGAGGTAGCCCCCTCTGTAGTGGCCCAATTTGAGGTGTTATGCTTGTCCTGAGAACACAATTTCTTGAAGAGTGCAAGAAATTTGTGCTGAATTAAAGGAGCAGTTGCACAATAAATGTTGTAAATTTGTAGAGCACTTGACTGCCCTTGATGAGAGCACTGACGGTTGCAGCATAGCTCAGCTTTCAATTTCCATAGGTGGTGTTGGGAAAGATTTCACTGTTACTGAGGAATTATTGGATGTCAGAAGTAAAACTGTAGAAGGTATTTTCCTGGCTGTTTAGGTGATTCTGAACGACAGGCAGTTGTTACTTGAATGCCTGCAAAGTCGTTGTATGAAAAGTGCGTGATGCTGGGCTTCCCCCAGTTTTGACAGTACACTGCCTTTTACATCAGGAACAGCCATGTGCAATAATTTTCCACAAATTTAGGTCTATCATGGATAAACTTGTAAAAATTGTGAATTTTTGTAGAAAGCAGAGCTTGAATCACTGGGAATTTAAAGGATTTTTGGGGAGGCCTTGAGTCAGTTCACAAAGGCATTACTTTTTATTGTGCCACACAGTGGTTAAGTTGCTCAAAAGTATTCTCAACCTTTTCAGTTTTTTGACAAGAAATGGTTATGTTCACTGATATTGAAAGTTTGCCAGTCGGACTTGGATGATGAGCAATGGATTGGTGACCTTGCTTTCGTGAAAGACACCACAGGATAGTAACAAGATATAAATATCAGTACTGTGTGTGACTGAATTGAAAGTTTCAAATTGTTAGCTATTGCTTTTTAAGTCAGCTTCAAGTAGGAAATTTGGATAATTTTTCCTCACACAAATCCTTGAATTTATGTACTTATGAAACCATCAGGGACTACACGAGCATTAGTCATTACATAAAAATCTGAAGAAATAAAAGGAGGAAAAACTGCAGTCGGTTTTTTGGTGCGCCTGGAATATGTACCCATTAGGTCTCAATGTTTAGCTGATAAAACTACAGTGTGATTAAATTATGACAGATCGTTATTACCATTACAATGGTGATTTTATTTTATAAAGACATTGATCAACAAGGACTAATGCTACCACCTTAAAATGTGTTGCTATGTTTGGAACAGTTTTTGTTTGTGAAAAGACTTTTTCAATTATAAATATTAACTAAACAAAAACAGGATCCAGTTTGTCCGATAGTTCACTGGAAGCTATACTTCGAATTGCAAGTGCCAAAAGGATTGTTCCATATATCAGAAAATTAGTCGCTTTCAAGTGATGCCAAAAGTAATGTTCTAAGTTGGTGCAAACTAAGGAGTGCAATAAAACTACTCTTTCAGTCTGTACACAAAATTGGCATTATTATTTGTTTTAATACTGGTAAGCCCCCTGATGTGGTCTTATGTGCCCAGCCACATTCACCAAACTACTACACAACAGTGCTGTGTCTGCCTCCCACACCTTCCCCCACCCCACCAGCACAACTGAGCACCGATGCTTTCACTGGTGCCGGCAAACGCTTGTGAAGTGGCTGAGTTGGCGTATCGTGGATTAGACTGTAATTTCGCTTGTACGTGTTTACCTTGATAACAGAAAGATAGCTATTCTTGACATGTGTACAAAGTGCACAGCATGCTTGCTCTAAGGTTAAACATTAACGCTGTGGGATAACATGGTACATATTTTTGCCATGTTCTGTTCCATTCTGATTTTTTGGGTAATGCATTGAAACTATTTGCACATCTGTACACATAAGGGACTTTTCAACACAGCTTATATTTTTTTGATATGACTTGATTATTTCATGTGTTAACAAAAGTTTTGAGCAAATGCCTTAATTTTCCAAACAATGCCTCATTAATGACTTGTAAATCTGATGATGGTCCTCAATGTCTTGTGGTATTCTCCTTGGTGACTTCCACATTTGTAGTATTTAGATCATTAACTTTCTGACAGATTGTACACACATGTAGAGTTAACAAATTCCATTGAGACATAATGACCCTACAGACTGGACATAAATTAAAAATTGGTGTTTGTATGTGAATAAAATAAAGATATTTTTATATGAGTAAAATAGATGGTATGAGTGAAAATTCACCTTGCCAGAATGAGTAGGCCATGCATTGTGCCAATGGAAACTGATGCCTTTTAGTCATGTATGGAAACATTGTCAAATGATTTGGTTGCAATATGGTCACTGTAAATTTCTAACAAATAGGCTGCTTAATACATTTGAAGTTGTATCCACATCAACATAATTTCATCTACAATGTTTAAATTGATTAGTGCTATGTTGAAATTTCATTAATCGTGTGGTACAATAAAAATAAAGTTTAGATGGTGGTAGTGGCCCTTTCCTTCCATTTTGTTTGCTACGACTTAAATTGCTGAACCAGTGATTTTGTAATTTATTGAAGTAAATTAATCTTAATTTCAGGATCGACTGAATGAACGGCTAGCTGCTCTGATGGCTCCAACACATGATCTTCCACCAATGGATACAACAGAAAAAAAATTCTCTGGCCGCTGCCGATTATATATAGGCAATTTAACAGCTGATGTTACTGATGATGAAATCAGGGAAATGTTTAGTCCCTATGGAGAAGTGGCTGAACAGTTTGTTAACAAGGAAAAGAACTTTGCTTTCATACGCATGGTAAGTTTTGCACGTGTGTGAAGGTGCGTGCGCACCTGCTGCTGGTGCCTACAGTGTAAGGTAAATACACAGAAGTGACATTTGTGTGTTTGTTTCAGGACTACCGTGCAAATGCTGAAAAGGCAAAGAGAGAACTTGATGGGTCTCTACGTAAAGGCCGTTCAATTAAAGTTAGGTTTGCACCACCTGGAGCTGCTATAAAAGTTAAAAATCTAACACCTTGGGTGTCAAATGAACTTTTAGAGAAGGCATTTTCGGTGTTTGGAGATGTAAGTATTTTTGGAATTGTGGAATTTTTAATGTTGGCAATAAGTATTATTACTATTATTGACTTATTATCTGAACACTTGAAAATAAAATCACAAAGCATCTTTACACGAGTGAAGTTGATGTGTCCAATTCCAAATACTAAGGCTGGAGATGTTTGACAGTAATTTTACAGATTTCTGTAATTAGTCTTTCTTGAGTAATACTAGGCTGCTAGTTAGACATTCGAACTGAACACCTATTCAGTTGATATTTTTTGGTGTCATTCTATTCAGTGCTTCTGGGTAACAAAATTCTGCCGTTTACCGTTTTATTACATTAAGCAAGCAAGCGTGTTGCCCACCCTTTCAGTGATGTGTGCAACGTTACCTGCACGATAGGCAAATATGTAAATCATCATCAAAGAATTATTGCGACTGTTCAGTAATAGGTGCCGATCGTAAGAAATTAAGTACACGTCAAATGAAATCACAATTTCCTGTTTGCCTTTTTTATGTAAGACATGTCTTTAAGGCATACTGAATGTGTTAAAACATATGTTTTTCTGTTGTGACTGTCAGTCACAATGACATCTGCTATGTTATGATGAAACTTGGAATTACCGTCTGATGTTTGAAGAAACTTCACGGCTGCATAATTCTGAACAAGTAGATGTCATTTATAAAAAAGAATTTCCTCTGTAATTCTTAAATAAAAATGTTTTATGTGGGATGCAGATTACGTTTTGTATGTATACATCAAATGTATGCATGGTCTCAGGATCAGGAGAAAAACTGATTGATACCTGTGTTTATTAGTTGTTACTGACTATAGATTTTCTTTTTTGTGATTAATATACATAGGGAACTAGACAGTCAACAAGATCTTTGTCTACATTTGTCAGCCGTATGAATGGTTAACAGGTGTAGCTATGCTGCCACAACTAAATAAGCCGTTTAATATTTTTGATCCTTTTTCAACGTTGAATAAATGATCAATTATGTGACATGTAAACTGCTCAGTATTATTGGAATTCCCAAAAATGGTCTGCTTGCTTGGTGGGCGCTTAATATGGCAGATCTATTATTCATATTTGGTCAGTTTGTGTGTTTATTCAGCTTGTAATACAGGCCTTATCATTGGATGTATGGCATGCACCAGCTGAATTTGTCTGAATACTGGACTGAGTGATCTATCGGTGAAGGGTATTCTGTATTAAATGAGGATAGGGGTTGTATTTCCCATGGCAATGTTATTGCACAATTCTGCTAAAACATCAGTTTGTATGCAATTTGGTTGAGAAATTCACAAATAAAAATGGTTTGTGGAAATCAGTCACGCTTAAATATTTGACTTCTGAAAGCTGGTTAGATTTAAGCAGTTGAGCACTAAAAATAATGTATTCGACTGTGGAGTTCTTTTTTAACATTGTAAAATTATAAAAGTATTTTCATATATACACAGCAAGGTAGTTCGTGCTGTGTATTACGTTCATCTCTTCTCACACTTGTAGTAACGCAACATGTTGAAAATGGCTTTATACTTCCTTCTTAAAAATACTGTGCTGTATAAAAGCTTCCAAGTATTGTATTGTGAAAATCTATAAATGGGACTGAGTAGACTGAACAGAAATTTTAAGTTTCACAATATAAAAGTCTTTAATATCTTGCTATCCACAAGTAAAACTTCCTTCTCTTTACCAAGTAAGAAATAATACAAATCTGAAAATATAAAGTGTACAGCCCAATAACGCAAAATACTATGGAAGTTTGTCTTGTTAAACATAAATTTTAAAATTGAATTGCTCTGAACTTGATAATGTCTGCTTGGTTATGATGAAACTTGGAATTACCGTCTGAAGTAGTTTGAAGAAACTACTTGGCTGCTTGGTTTCTGAACCTATACCATTAAGATAAAAGTTCAGGTTTTTAGTAGTACTTCCTGAAGAACAAAATTTTCTATGCTGCTGAATAATGTCCACCTATATGAATCAGACTAAATAGAGGCAGCTAATCAGTAACACAATTAGATGTTTGGTTCATGCATGTCATCTTTCTAGTGATATTTAGTTCGCTGATACAGCATTGGGTCATTCCATGTTAAGTGGGCTAATGTTCCCCACTCGACCATCGCATTTCGATGAAATTTTTACAGGATGTACGTGTAGACCTTATATGAAACACTGCCAAATTACAGCTTCATAAGTAGCATGGTGGGGCCACTAGCCACCTTTTCGTAAAGTCTTGGATTTTGACATTGCGACTGAAATGAAGGAATGATCAAATTTGTTTTACTATTGTTCAGGATCTAAGACCTGTTGTACTGAAACTTTTTGGTTACAATAGCTTAGTTGTTCTACAAAAGGGCAAACTATGGTAAATTCATCATAGTGTGCTATCAAAGTGGCTCATAAATCTTGTATCAAATTTTGGCTATACAGTAGTGTCGATTATCTGAAGTAATTGGGGGACATGGGTGTTCGGAAAACTGGTTTGTTCGGATAATCGAACTGTACATGTTTGTTTGCCAAAAAGAAGTACTGTACAGTAAAGTTATTCATAAAAACAGGCATCTCTTTTAGTATTACAAAGTAACATACAAAGGCAACTTCAGTAGGAATATATAGTAATGATCTCGTACTTGTCCCTCATAGAAAGGACAACACATTTACGTTTAAGCGTTTTGTACCGTCAAGTTCACTTCTTCACGCAGCAGCACACAAGTGGTCATAACAGAGAACAGAAGGTGACTGTTCGCACCGTGAGAAGCTCTTCTTGGGGGTGCGCAGTCCTTCAAACTGCGCGGAGCCGCGCGCTTCAACTCTAAGCTGGCGCAGCTGTTGCTGTGAACAGCTTTGATACTGCCGCTACTACTACTGCCAGTGCCAAGCCGACAGAAGTGTGCTGATTGTTGAAACACAGCGACTGGCGGCTTGGCCGGTCAGCAGCACCTTGTGAAGGCCCCATTAGAAGCAATGTTCTGCCAGCGGTGGCCCAGTGCGGCAACTGTGGGAAACTTGGTTTGGGAGTGAGGGGGATGATCGATGGTAGGGTGGGAGAGTAACAGGTGCGAGCGAGTACACAGTTTGGTTAAGCGGTCATTCGGTTGACAGATGTTCGGATAATCAACGTTCTACTGTACTTCATTGCCTTTTATCTACTGAAAGAGTAACTTTCTGAAGCTGATACTTATCTGCAGCCTGTCAGCATGTCATAAGGCTCTGAAAGTGGCATTGAGATTGCTCAAATAATAACTTGAGTTATCTGAGCTCACCTTGTCTGATCAGAAAAAGTTGTTTTTATTTTTGGGACAGACCAGTTTAGTGTCAACAATGGAATTTGGTAACATGCTTCAACAATCAGTCTGAAGCACACTATTGTGTAGTGAAGTGTTCAGATGTTGTATGTGCCTTTTCAATTGGTGTAAAGTGCATTGTCATTACTAGATAAACATCTTTTTTCAGCAAGTAAAAATTATTTCAAGGTATGGGGTGGCTCTTTAGAAATGTTTATCAGGTTATTTAATTTTTTCTGTTGAATTCTCAAGGAAGTGCCCATTACGATTGTTTAATTTTTTCAGTTGGACATACAAACCACTTATACTTTACCCAATATTGAAACAAATGGCAATTGGAAGCATAAATTTAATTGTATTGTAATGGATATAAATGTGGTTTCAGTATCATGTCATTGGCCTTGCAGATAATTCTACATGTCATCTGAAAACATACACATAACAAGGCTTCATTCCAATCAAAGAATTTTCAGTAGAGCAACAGGAATTAATAAACCAAAGAGTGAGATGTCTTACTGAAAATGCACAAATATGCTTTCATTACAAGGTAATACTTGTGGTCAAATGACTTCCTACAGAGATCTTGTTGTAATACTTTTGTGCAAAGAACCATTCTGTTAAAAAGGGTTTGCAGATTGTCAGTGTAGGAATGGCAAAAAAATTGCAAACTGTGACTAAAAGCAATGTGAAACCTCATAAGATCTGTCCAACTTGCAGAAAACAATTTTTAGCAAAGAAAGCAGAAAAATCGTGCAACTTGAAACCAGTCAGAAGATGACGCATATCCAGAAGTATCAATCGATTCAGGTCTGCTTTTGGGGTCTCCCCTCCAAAATTTCAGTGTGTATAAAAAAGGATGTGAAAGGCTATGCAAAACGAAAAATAGTGAAGCTCAAGAGGCAATTGCGAATGACATTGCTGCCGCTGGAGGATTTGCCACAGAAGATCTTCTAACACGTAGCTCAAGCAAGACATGTCCTGATCGTGAAGATTATAAGCAGCTGATTAAAGAATTGAGAGAAGTTGCAATTGTCAAGGCAGCCTGAAAAATTGCAAATACTGACATTAGTACCACAAAGCTGGACTAAGAGAGACAATGCAAGAATTTGGTGTCTCAGAGAGGATGGTAAAAGCAGCTAGGAAGTTACAGGCAGAAAATGGTGTATTAGCTCTGCCAAAGAACAAGTGTGGCAAGATGATTTCAGTTGCTATAAAAGAGAGTGGTAACATTTTTTCAGAATGAATAATTTAGCTTAATTTGTCCAGGTAAAGAAGACTGTGTATTAATTAGAATAAAAGGAAAGTTAGTTCTGATGCAAAAATACCTTCTTTTGAATAATTTGAAAGAAATGTATGGAAAATCCAATTTCAGGACATTGCTGAAGTCGATATGCAGCAAATTTTGCAGTTGAGGCCAAAATGGTGCATCACTGTGGGTGCTGCAAGAACCCAACACCAAAATGTGAAACTGATGCTTGCAAACACTTGATTAAAGAAGATTACAAGAGTCTGATTGCTAAAACAGTGTGTGATTTGGAAGCTAAAGACTGCATGCTTCATTGCTGTGAAATCGGTCTGGGAAAAGAACTACTGGAACACTTTTTAGAAAGTAGTTTTGAAGACAGTGATCCAGTTGATACCATAGAGTTCAAACAGTGGGTGCACAATGGTGGAGGTACATTAGAAAACAAGCAGTTGACTGAGGATTTTATTGAAGATTTGATTTCAAAAATTGACACTTTCCCTTCATTATGTTGCAAAGCACCAGAGCAAGCACCTAAAATGTGTAAGAAAGCTGTAAGCCAACTGAACTGATATTACTGGACTTTGCTGGAAATTATTCCTTCATTGTCCAGGATGCAGCTCAAGGTTTTCACTGGAATAACAGCCAAGCAACTGTACACCCAGTTGTTCTGTACTTTAGAAATAACTTGGATGTCAGCAGCATCAGCTACTGTATAAGTGACAGCCTGAAACTTGATGCAATGGCTGTAGGTGCTTTTATAGTGAAATTAATAGATCTAAAGTGTCTCCTTGGAAAAATCTCACACACTTACTACTATAGTGATGGCTCAGCAGCACAGTACAAAAACTTCAAAAATTTTCTGAATCTCTACAACCATCAAAATTACTTTGGAATCTCAGCTAAATCAAACATTTTTGCTACAAGCCATGCAAAATCTCCATGTGATGGAACTGGAGGAACTGTAAAGTGCCTGGCAGCAAGAGGAAGCCCTCAGAGACCAACTGAGGACCAGATTTGATACCAACTGATTTGTTTAAATACTGTACAAAGAATATCAGAGGAATCCAATTTTTCTTCCAAAAGAAGAAATTTCAACATTAACAACTGAGCAGGAAGCAAGGTTCAAAAATGGCTGCACAGTATAAGGAACAAGAGAATCACCATTTTGTGCCATTAAATGAAAAGCAAGTTTGTATTAGAAGAGTATCCAATGATATTTATTTATTTTGCAAATGTTGACAAAAGTCAAGCAACAGTTTCATCCAGAAATATTACAGCCTTACAACTGGGCCAATACATTGCCTGTATATACAATGGAAAATGGTGAATTGGTAATGTGTCAGAAGTTTCAGAAGAAAATGTTTGTTTCATGCACCCCAATGGACCTGCACATTCATTCTATTGGCCAGCTAGGCAGCATGCTTGTTGGATTCCAAACCAACACATTGTCATTCCAGCTCTATCAGCAACAAGAATGGGCAGACATTATAGCTTGTTAGAATCAACTGTAATTGCTATTAGTAATGCATTTCAGCAAATAAATGAATAAGAACTGAAATATTTAGCTTGGGAACCATAGAGTATGACTGCTACATATATTTCTTAATGTAATACAAATGTATGTTCATTTGGTATGACAAGATTTATGGGCCACTTTGATAGCATACTATGATGAATTTAGCATAGTTTGACCTTTCGTTTTACAGCTAAGATATTGTACCCAAAAAGTTGAACATGATCACAGTTTCAGCATGACAGGTCTATTAGATCCTGAGTAATGGTAAATCAAAGTTGATCATTTATTCATTTGCGTCACAATGTTGAGAAATGGTAATGAAAATGTTAGTTTATTTGTTCTTAAATGCAAAGTCTCCAAAATAAAAACGACTTTTTCTGATCAAATAAGGTGAGCTCTTTTCAATGGTACCCTGAAAAATCAAATTTGAGTGATCCCTTTTGAGATATGACGTTTTGAAAGTAAGCCAAAATTGGCTGATTAAATTTTTTAGCACTTTGAACTTTGATAACTAGTTATGTGAGCAATTTGAGTGCCACTTGCAGAGCTTTGACATGGTGGCAGGCTGCAGATAACTGAAGTATTAACTTCAGAAAATTAATCTTTCAGTAGATACAAGGCAATAAAGTGAGCCAAAATTTGGTACGACAAGATTTATGAGCCACTTTGATAGCACACTGATGAATTTATCATAGTTAAACCTTTTGTACAACTAAGCTATTGTGCTGAAAAAGTTTAACAGGATCACAGTTTCAGCAAGACAGGATATCTTAGATCCTGAACAATAGTAAAACAAAGTTGGCCATTTATTCATTTCAGTAGCAATGTCAAAAAGCGAGCCTTTACAGAAAGGTGGCTAGTGTCCCCACCATACTACTTATGAAACTAATTTGGCAGTGCTTCATGTAATGCTTCATCTTCTAAACATTTCATCGGAATTGGAGATGGTAGAGGGGAGATTGTCTAAATTTAGGCTACTTGACATGGAATGACCGTAATGTAAGTAGTGTTACTCACATAAAAGAATTTTAATCAGTATTCCACATTTGTATTTAGTGAAACCTTGTGTAAGTCATCCATGAACGATAAAACAGTATAATTTTACTTAAAATCCGTCTTGATTGCAAATTTTTTATATATCATTCATATGACCGGTTTTGGTTCATTCAGAACCATCTTCAGATCTGTAAAAATAATTATACTAATTTACTATTTCACGGAAGCAAATCTTTTTCATCCTATCTAATCAACATCAAATGTACCAGAACGTACCTGATATTTCAGTTACAGGAGTAACCCGTCCAAATCCAGTAACTTTCACATGCTACGTCACATAAAATTGGTTGGCAGAGTGCACGTCATTTATATTAATTAAAACACTATTACCGACAGGTGGCGTCTGGTACATTTGTTACATTCCATTTACACATACTGTATTCAGTAGATTTTTTATATTATGCTTTTTAGATTGTATAAAAATAATTTTACTGTTTTTTAATCCTGACAAGTACAGATTTTAACTTTGACATCTACATATTTTAATTAAATATTTTTAATATAAAAAAGATCTACTGAATACAGTATGTGCAAATGGAATGTAACAAATGTACCAGACGCGACCTGTCGGTAATAGTGTTTTAATTAATATAAATGACGTGCACTCTGCCAACCAATTTTATGTGACGTAGCATGTGAAAGTTGCTGGATTTGGACGGGTTACTCCTGTAACTGAAATATCAGGTACGTTCTGGTACATTTGATGTTGATTAGATAGGATGAAAAAGATTTGCTTCCATGAAATAGTAATTGGTATAATTATTTTTACAGATCTGAAGACGGTTCTGAATGAACCGAAACCGGTCATATGAATAATATAAAAAAAAAATTGCAATCAAGACGGATTTTAAGTAAAATTATAAAATCACTGATTGCTGTTATCCCATAAGACAGTCTGTTTTTGCAAAGATAAAACAGTACATAAGAAGAGAACATAATCTTCGGAAATACAGTGCTACGGAAGAATAGTGAAGATTAGATAGAGAGATCAGGTAACCAATGAAAAGCGCTATCAATAGGTGCACATAAATCTTAAAATACATGATGTTCATGTGCAGGCTGAAGTGATAAACAAAAATTTGTTTCAAAGCCAATATTGAATCCTGGTCATACTGCTCACTAGGCAGATGGGTTAACCACTATGCCACCTTGGCACAGTGGCTCTGCACAACTGTGTGGCTAACACTAGCCTGCCTGCCTCACTAAATTCAAATTCCCGTTCATGCTTCAGCCCACCTGGTATTCGTCCTAAACTCAAACAGCATTGCAGAGGCTCTTCCAACTTTGTATGGCGCACAAGCATCGAATGTAATGGGGAATCCTCCCTGAAACCAAGGCACAAGTGCTTTAATGAAATGAAAGGGTTTGGTTCCATCCAGGGGCAACCCTCCCTAAAACCCAGGCATAGGTGCTTTAATGAAATGAAACTGTGTGGTCCATGCAGGATCCCGCTATTCTGATAGTTGGGGAGACTCTGTAATGCTGAGTGGGTGGCTAATGGCTCAGGAGTCACCTGGTTTGCCAGCTAGGTTGGTTGGGTTGGAGAAGGGACCAAACTATGCAGTCATCAGTCCCTCCGACCTTGGAATAACTAAAACCAACAAAACCTCACACCGTAAGAGGGAATTACAATGGCCATAAAATGACAAACTATTGACAGAGAAGGAAGGAAGAAGAGAGGGGGGAGAGAAAGTTGCAAATGACGGGCATAAAGGAAGAAGCATAGGTAGAAAAGATATACTCAAGAGAAAACAGATCCCATAAGGAAAGGAGCGGGAAGGCAGAGGGCGGAGGCGAACCACCAAGCCCAGTCAGCCAGGCCAGTCGGGGTGCAGGGGGGAGCAAGAGAGCATGCCATCCCCTCCACCCACCAACAAGGTTGAAGGTGCCACCCTTAAATAAAGCAATAAAAAAACCCTGTCATGAAGAAATCATAAAACATCAGCTGCTGAGGTACGCTCAGCTAACACCAGGTGTAGTGAGTCAGGAAAGCTAAGTCCATCACAGGGTGGCTAAGTTGGGACTGTCCAGTAAGAGGTGAACCACAGTCAACATTGATCCATGATGACAGAGGGGGTCCTCACGCTCGAGGAGATAACCAGGAGTCAGCCAAGTTATGGCCAATTTGGAGCCGGCAAAGGATGACAGAAGCCTCAAGAGGCCCATAAGGAGGACTGCCCCATAGTTGTAGAATCCTTTGCAGTGGCAGATAGCTTGCACAAACTGTTCAAGAAGTCACTACAGATAGTGGAGGGCACTCCTGAGCAGAAGTGGACATGGTCCAGTGCATGCAAGATGGCCACCAATTCTGCAATAAAAAAAACTAGTCATCTGGCAAGGAACGAAGTTCTGCATGTCTCACATAGGTGTAAGCATAAATAGTGTGACTAGCAACCATGGAGCCTTCAGTATAAATCACTTCTGAACCCTGGAATGAACTGGGGAGACAGTAGAATTGGTGGTGAAGGCCCCCTGGAAGGATAGAATCCTTTGAATTGATGGAGAGATCAAGACAGAGCTGTGGCTGAGACCCTCACCACAGAGGGGTATGCGCAAGAGTGGAGAAAAGAGGCTACAAAGGGAAGTGCTGGAGCTCAGAAAAGAGTGACTGAATGTGGGCAGCCATGGTAAGCCCACATCGTGGCTGCCACCGTGGGAGGTTAATCTCGGTGTCTAGATAAAGGAAGCCATAATTGGGATGCAGTGAATATGGGACACGTAACATCAGCTGCTGTTTGCGCAAAGCTTGCAGTGGTGGAATACCTGCCTGTGAGAGAAGGCTAATCACGGGGCTAGTCCGGAAGGCACCTGTCGCAAGTCGTACCCCACAATGGTGGATGGGGGTCTAGTATCTGCAATGGTTGAAGGTGATGCAGAACCATAGACAAGACTCCTGTAGTCTAAACGAGACTGGGCCAGTGCTTTGTACAATCGCAGTAGAATAGTGGTGTGCACCTCAGGTGGTATTGCACACACATCTAAGAACATTGAGATGCAACCAGCAAGTCCTCTTAAGCTGATGAAGATGTGGTAGCCGTGTCAACTGGGCATTGAAGACCAGACCCAAGAAGCGATGGGTGTCCACAACCTTGAGAGATCGGCAGTCGAGGAGCAAGTCCAGATGGGGATGGACTGTAAGGCAAACGGCAGAAATGTGTGACATGCGACTTGGCCACGACAACTGAAAGCCATGGGAGAGAGCCCAAGGTTGTGCCTGGTAGATTGCCCCACTGTAGGTGGCATTCTGCAACGTCCATGACAGTGGAAGCGACGTAGATACAAAAATATTCAGCATACAAAGAGGGGGACACTGTCGGCCCATCAGCTGCCACCATTCCATTAATGGCCATGAGAAAGAGAGGGACACTCAGCACAGAACTCTGTGGAACCCCATTTTCTTACAGATGGGCAGAACTCACGAAGGCCCCATTCATGAAGGGTGGTGAGGATGTGGTGGTGCCAGGTGGTGTCTTAGGCTTTATGCAGGTCAAAGAAGACTGCAATGAGGTGGTGTCGATGGGAAAAAGCCGACCAGATAGCAGACTCCAGGTGGACCTAGTTATCCACTGTAGTGTGACCACAGCGAAAACCACCTCGTCGATGACAAAAGGTTGCAGGATTCAAGGATCCAAAACAGCTGCTGACTCACCAGGCGTTCAAGGAGCTTGCAGAGGGTGTTGGTAAGGCTAATTGGACAGCAGCTATTCAACTGAAGAGCTGGCTTCCCAGGCTTCAACACCAGAACAACAGTGCTTTCCTGTCATTGGGGAGGAAATACCGCCTCACTCTAGGCTGTTGAAAAGGGCCAGTATACGATGGTGGCCAGCCACTGATGTGTTGGAGCATTTGGTTATGTTTCCAATCTAGTCCAGGAACAGTGTCGGGACAAAGGGCAAGGGTGCTGGCGAATTCCCACTTGCTAAATGGGGCATTATAAGGACACAAGCAGCATGAAGTGAGACACACACACTTTCAGGGGAAAGAATGTGGGCATATACTGAGTTGATGCAGAGGCTTGGGCAAAGTGTTGAGTGATGTGCTCTGCAACAAAGTCCGTATGGGTAGGGACCATACCATGCACAGAAATTCCTGCAATGCTGGGAGAGCACGATTGCCAAAAATTCGCCTAGACTTGTGAAGAGGGGGATGTGCGGTCCTATTGCAGCCACATATCATTCCCAGCAAATCAGTTTCTGAAATTTGATCAGGTAACAGGCCCAGGTGCGAAATAGTTTAAAGACCAGGAGGAGAGCAGTAGAAGGGTGCTGCTTGAAGTGTTTGAAGAGCACGGCGGCAGTCTTTCATGGCTGCAGCAATTTCTGGAGTCCACCAAGGGACCATCTTCTGACGAGGGGCACCCGAGGAAGAAAGGAATCAGTCCAGAACCGTGAGACTGCTACGGTCGCAGGTTCGAATCCCGCCTCGGGCATGGATGTGTATGTCGTCCTTAGGTTAGTTAGGTTTAAGTAGTTCTAAGTCTAGGGGACTGATGACCTCAGATGTTAAGTCCCATAGTGCTTAGAGCCATTTGGAGGTGGTGGGAGGATTGGGGATGTGTGAGGGTATGGCATGGGAAATCTTTTTGTGGACGAGGTTGGAGGGATATTTCCTCGTGAGTGGTGGTCTTCTGTAATTCTAAGGTTGTGCATTCTGCAGGAACTTTCCTAAAAATGTTAATGAAGAGTTAATTACTTTTGGGGAGCAGGGAGCTTTGACACAGCTTATCTGAAAGAAAGGATTGTTTGGTAAGATACTGTCTGATGGATTAAGGAATAGATTATTAATGGAAGAAAGTGTGGGGGAAAAGGGCCGTTGAAAATTTTCAGAGGGGTAAAAAGATTGACTAGAGCACGTAAGTTATAAAGTAGATGTAGGTTGTAGTAACTGTGCAGCAATTGGCTTTCACAGGATGGATCAGTGTGGAGAATTAAAATTACATCAAACTGATCTTCTCGGTGATAACACAATAACATTACACATTTTGAATATTACACTGTTGTGGTTATTATTTGTGTTAAGAATTGCATTGCTGGAAGAAGCATTTATCCAGTTTGTACAGTTTGGTATGCTGGTAGCATAATTCGCTGTTGAACTGTGGTTGGGACAGATTTTATTTTAGAATTACAATCACTTGGACAGATGACAGGCTCTAGACATGAACTCCAATTCTAAATAAATAAATATATATAAAATCTTTGATCATTGCCAATTGTTGGTACTAAGATTAAAAAATCTTGTCTCCAGAATTTTTTCAAAGAAACTTATTGCCAAATGTTAAGTGTTTGTTTTCCTATCTAATGAACTATCTATTGTTAATGATATCTGCTCATCATGATGAAACTTGGAATTACCGTCTGATGTGGTTTGAAGAAACTACTTGGCTGCTTGTTTCTGAATGAGTAGATGTTGTTTAAAATATTAAAAATATTCAGGTTTCTGTCCACACAAGATATATACAGGATTAAACTAATAAACTTAATAACAAATACTTCTGGAACCTTTTAAGATATAATTGTTTCCTCAAATTGTAAGAAAGTCGCTACTGAATGGTGTGTCACAAGTATATTAATTACAGATGTCAGTATTGTCTTTGTGTTTTTGAAATACACTACTGATTTATGCTGCCAATATCTTAAATCTCACATTAGCTTGACTTCATTCTCTGAAACCTATAGGTAGTTCAACATATTGCTGTATGATAAGGAAATTTGTATTACCACGTGGAAGTGTTGTGCCAGGCCGATAGGCGCGTAATTGGCGATATTAAGTGTCTAATTACATATTCAGTATTGTTTGAAAATTGAATTTAAAATGTTGTTAATTGCACTTTGCTTCATATAGCTTGCCCAACATATCAACTGGACAATGCCAGAGTTAACAAAGGCATGCAAGTTGCCCTTCCTTGGCAAGGTCGATTCCACATTAAGTAATTCCACAATAAACAAAGCATAAAGTCTACACTGTAATGTTACATCAGCAATTTAGATAAATCACAAAAGGATAGCGTCATAAATACTTCATAAAATTTAGTATGTCATTGTTTAAATACTCAAGGTACTGGAATGCACATTTGCAGCTATTGGTGCAAGGATGTCTCACAAACTGAACAGATTCCTTAGCTATTGTTTCAAATGCTGCAACAATCTAAGTTTGAATTCCTCTTAGGTCACTGTAACTTGTGCATTCGACCATAAGCTACCCCACAGAAAAAGATAAATTATCTCAAATGCTGCTAACGGATACTGTGTTCATATTATATCCACTGACCAAGGAAGTGATTGGTGTGTGCTTTCTTAGCCATAAGCTAGTGATGTGACTGGCACCCATTTCTGTACTACATACTGATGGTACAGGGAGTTCCAGCACTGAATTTTTGGGGATGAAGCAAGTGATTTTATTGCTTTACAAAACTGTGTAAACTGGAGTTCCCTAAGTTTTTTAGCACATGGCAGATGTATATTTAAAGTGCACACCGTGATGTGGTGTATCTTTGTTTTTATCAAAATGGTACAATATAAAACAATGTCTTTGAGAAGTGGGTGAACTGCAACTAAAACAAATGAAATGATGCAACAATTGTGTTGAAGTGTTTGTCAAAGAAGGCGATTGTGTTGATAGACACAATGATGAAAGTAGTTTATGGAATTTGCTTATTGCTAACCAACAAAGTAGCATTAAAACATCACAGGGAACTTGGTTTTGCTGTAGCTACATTTTAACAATATTGCACACGAGTTGTGTGGAAGATGATTATAAAGTTTTGTGCTGGCTGACAACTGAGCAAACAGAGCAGTTCATGCACATGTCTCAAAACTTTGATGTGGTAGCTAACACACTGTCAAAAAGGGGTGAATCATATTTGAATATATTCAAGGAATCCTTTATCGTGTGCTGACGAAATAACTTATCATTTCCACTGTTCCACAGGTGCTGTTGATTAATGCACACAGCAGATTGCTCACCACATCTCTCATCAGCTTTTCTCAGTTCAAATTGCTAGGTGGATTTAAAATACTTAGCATTTGGTTCACCATGTAACAAGCATGTCTGCAGCAACCAAAGGGGTAATGATGAGTATCACCAGATGATTGTACCTCACGCTACTCCCAGAGAATTATTTCTCATGAAGTTCTCTCATTTTGTCAGTGATGGGGACATTCTGTGTGAATGTTGTAAAACAACTGTTCACAAGGATTAGCCTGACTCAGAATGTGAGGATAAGTAGTTTCTTTGGCACTATGGCATGCCTACTGTCTCATTCTTCCAGTTCAATTTTTGGGCAAGAGGAATAACAATATGCCCCACAGCCCACCTTATCCTGCTCCAGCTGACTTGACACACTTTCCTAAACTCTGCTCACAATGGGGAGAATATTCAGGATGTTAAATTATTTTGGGGAAATGTAATTTCGTAATAGTACGTCTGAAATTGTTCTTCCTCTAAGAAAGCAGATAACTTTTTAAGAAGTTTGCATAATTGTTACTCGTTACGGTCTCTTTATCTGGATCAACTGTAGGCTCAAATGATGGACCATACATTCACTCTCCATTGCCTCTGATCTTCCTGCCTCAGTCACTGAAAATTCTCAGTAGTTGTTAAATGTTTACTTACTCCAAACTCCTTTCTATGATTTGTAATAAGTGTTATTGATATAGAGAACTCTTTAACGGAGTCACAGCAAGCATCAGAACACAATAGTATCCCATACCATCAGCATACTTTGTGTGTGTAACCTGCTGACATTTTCATATTCTGTCCGCATTGTCTTTGAATACAAATTACCTACCAGTTTTTGAAAGTCCTACAGTAAGCAGCAACATAAAAATAAATTGTAGAGTAGGAAGTGATGTATCTCCTGTGCCTGTGTGTTGTGGAGCAAACAGTTAATATTAATGTTGTTTTAATACTAAATATTGAATGTCCACCTAAGACAGCAATTACTTTTATGGTCAAAAAATTTAAAACTTAAATTTTAGCTACTGTAGTCTCTTCAGAGCTAGTAGCTGGATTTCAGATTGTGAGATGGTTAAGAAGCTGTATGAGATGTTGTTGTTTTCATAGAACACACAAGTTTTCTTGCAAAGCAATTAAAATAGTAGGGTGAAAAAGATTAGATATGGCATTTTGTAACTAAAATGTGTAATGCAATACTTGCCTCAAACTATGTTTTATTTTACAACTACACTTTGAAAAATTTTTCCCTAGATTGAAAGAGCTGTTGTCATTGTGGATGACAGAGGAAAGTCAATGGAAGAAGGTATAGTTGAATTCGCCCGTAAGCCTGCAGCTCAGATGGCTATGCGCAGATGTGCAGAAGGCTGCTTTTTCCTTACAGCGTAAGTTATCTTTAAATTTTCGTTTTGGTATTCTGTGTAACTTTGTGGTTTTCATGCATTAACTATAGTTATTTTGTCTAGTGGTCTTTATTGATTGTGAGAACTCAGTACAAGAAGGCTAATTTATAAACAAAAATAAGTAATGCTATTCAGAAAAATATTTATAACCCTATAGTGTTGGCCCCAAAATTTTGCAAACTATTATTTGATTGGAACAGCTGAGTGAAAACAGTGGATTTAGTTGTTTGCTAGAAAATAGTTCTCATGTGGTTGTTTTAAGTAGTGATTGAATTTGTCATTCATTCTTTGGAGTGAAACCAGACCATTCAGTTGTTTATAGTTTTACATATCTGTAGTAGTACTTATTTATTCCAGTCCATGGGAACAATCAAATGAAAATAGTTGACAGTGTCCATCGCAAGCAGTTGTGATAAGCATTTTATTGTTTTGACATTGTGAAGTTTTCATTGTTGACTGCATTACTCTCAGTTGTTCTGTTATCGGTTTTTACTATTATTTTTGTTCTGATATTTGCTTTTTGAGTGTGAATAAGTGCATTTTTGTTTGGTTTGTGTTGATGTACATACCGTGTCTGTACAATGTGTAGAGAAACAACTCTGATGCCAGTTTGGTTTTACAAAGAGTAGTCTATGGCATTTCCTGAACCTCTCACCCAGTGTAAAGTCCCAAATGACTGGAAAAAAAGATAAGTGACTTCTGTATATAAAAAGGGTAAAAGAACAGGTTTGCAAAATTTAACAAATATCCATAACATTGGTTTGCTGCAGCATTATAGAATGTAATAGTGTAGAAAATCCTGAATCTCTCATAGACTGAAGAGCTTACGTACATAAATTAGCATGGTTTTATTGAGCATCACTCGTCTGGAATTTGGCCTGCCTTTCTCTCACAATATACTGTGAACTATGGATGAAGTGAAATGGGCACATTGGATATTGCCAGAATTTGAAATAGCATTTGACACAGTACCCAACTGCAGACTGTTAACGAAGGTATAACTACATGAATAGCTGATTTGTGATTGGCTCAAATACTTATGAAGTAATACAGCCCAGTATGTTGCCTTTGACAGTGAGTGGTCATCAGGGACAAGGTATCAGGAGTGCCCTAGGGATATTTTGCAGTTGGTGTGGTGAATGGCAGCTAGCCCAAAATATAGGATTGCAGATGATCAGGAAAAAACTCTGTACTGTTTGGATACTGCATTGGTAGTCCTGCTGGGCACAGTTGAATTGTTTAAATATGTGGGCCCATGTTGCAAAGCAATATGAAATGGAACGAGCATGTTAAGATTGTGGTAGGGAAGGCAAATGGTAGACCTCAGTTTTTTTGGAAGAACTTTGGCGAAGTGTGGTTCACCTGTAAAGGAGATGGCATATAGGATGTTAGTGCAAACTATTCTTGAGCAATGTTCGGGTGTTAGGGGTTGGCACCAGGTCAGATTAATGGAAGACACCAAAGGCAACATTCTTTTCAAGGAACACCATGGAAAAAATTTAGATAACTGGCATGTGAAACTGATTGCAGATTATCCTATTGCCAGCAACATTTCGCATAACAACCACAATGATACGAGAAATTGACGTGTACTGAGTCATTTTTCCCTTGTTCTGAGTGGAAAGTCGTTTTACCTTCACTCTGCCTGAGAGTTGACCAGAAAAGGAAAAGACTAATAGTGGTACAGGATACCCTCTGCCACACACCATACAGTGGCTTTCGGAGTGTGTATGTATTTGGTTATAAATAGACATTTTCTTAAATAGTAAACTTCGTATCTGGATCAGAATATCAAAACACAATGCTGTGGAAATGGAAAAAAATCATATACCTGAAGATAAATTCAGTAAGGTATACAGGTCTGTAAGGATAAGTCATGAAAGTATAGTAAATAAGTCCAAAGAAGGGTAATGAATGATGAGAAATAACTCTGGCAAATTACCACAATTTTTAATAAATATGTTTTGTCCTTTCCTGTTCGTAACTTCTGCATTTAGCAGAAGAGAATTATTGGTGATCGGCACAAACCCTTAAGCAGAGAGCTTCAATAAATTTGAGTTAAAAGCGATTATTTATTTAAGCATAAATTTATAATGTAGCACCAGTTACAGAAATACACATTTAATGCCAGGTGTATGAAAAATTCAGATTTAAGTAAGTAAATATGCATTAATTTTGATAAGTATTTAATATTTAGAAATATATTTTTTATTCGAATGTTTTTTAAAGAAAGGGCAACTGTAATTCACTGTCAATATTTGTCTTTCAGTTGCTTCACATTTATTGAAACCACTCAGTTATGGAGAATAAGTGAAAACATTTGTATATCTGACACTGTAGAGATTGGCTTCATTCAACTGAAAACCAGCTAAACAAAATAACAATAAACTGACAAGTCAGGTGTCCCATTGCTAAGATTAGATGAAATGCTATATGTTCTACATTGAATAGTTCTCAGAACAGACAACGAATTTGCTTGGAGAGGGAAGTTTTATTCAGGGAAGATATTGGTTAAGCAGGTGGCGTTAAGAGATCTTACACATTTTTAAATCATTTACTACTGTTTGCAAGAGTTCTTCTCGTAATGTTAAAATGTGGCATTTAGCTTAAATGTTTTCGACTGTCTTTAAATTGTTCCAATTTGTGTTGTAGATGAATGTCCATTCAGTATGATAGTATAAGAATTACAAACATGCCTTCAATTAATGTACCCTTACATTCTGCTGATTTTTATATGGAATTATACTGCCTAAAGGAGAATTTAAGCATCTTATTAGTCTGGCACAGATTTGTTCATAGTGAAATTGTCCTGATGCCACTGGAGGGACTAATGTGATCAAAGGGTTCCTCATTAATGATAGCTGTGATTGGTTACCACTCGTAGATATCTCCTTAACGATTCACATTGCATATAACTAAAAGTAAATGATCCTACTATAGAATAACAGTTATTTGTTCCCCCCCCCCCTCCCTCCAGTCATTCGTTTCAAGCAGTTACTGATGTGGAAGTGATGTAATGGAAACTTTACTTCCATAGCAGTTATAGCATTGTCCTTATTCCCAAATTACAAACTTCTGTGCAGAAATGATATAATAAAAACTTTGTTAATTAGTTTCTAGACAGCAGATTCTGCAGTTTTTTAAAGGATGTAACACAACAGCTTTATCTTTCAAAACCTGTTGTGAAATATAACTTGGTAATAAGTGATGCCTTTTTGATACTGCGATGATATCTGCACTATGCTGCCACCCATAGGCCATTCTGCACACTGTAGCACGCTTACCAACTTACAGGATAAAGGCACGAAATTTCAGTTTGTTATTACAAATTTAAGGTTTTCATTTGACTCGCCCTCATACTGTTTCGCTGTTATGGATGTGTGTTCACGTCCTGCTCCACCGTCCCCAAATGCTGTGGTTGTGTATATGCTCACTGTTTGGGATTTCCTACAGTGCCATAGACATCTGTGCATGTTCTGAGCTACCGACCTCGGTCATTAAAATACATGGCTATTTACACCTGTGTGTGTCCTGAGCCACCAACCTTGCTCATTAAAATACAGCTAAACTTACTAATACCATTGTAAATTGTAGTCGGACACTAGTCTGATCTAGGTAGGTCATTTGTTATCCAGTTACAGCCCATGTACTGGCATGGTTTGTGGCTGTTTCCCAGTCGTCTGAACATATCACCACTGCAACAACACAAAGCAAGCACTGCAGTAATGTGCTACATAAAGGCCTGACACTGTCTGGATAGTTGGTGGCAGGTCATAAACAGCAAGATATAACCTGTCAGTTACATGTCACTCAAAAGTGGTGTGGAAAAGGTACAGATACGGGAAATGTGAACGACATACCTTGGAGGCTCATTTTCCTATGACAACACCAATGCAGGATTGTTTCCTCAAAATGTCGGGTCACAGGGGCCCAATGTCAACTGCCAGAAGTATTGAAAATGACTTCTCTTGGGCAACAGGAATTCGTGCCTCAGACCAAGCAGTACGCAGAAGATAGCATCAGGGTGGTTTCCATCCAAGAATAACAATGAGAAGTTTTGCACTGAACCAATGGAATGGCTTTAGTCAAAAGAGCTGGGCTCTCTCACATCAACATCGGACCATTTCAGAAAGGAGTAATGTCATGTTTGCTGATGAGACCAGGATTGTTTTACGACTAGACATGTTAGGGTTTGAAAAAGTGCTAGGCTACAAATACACCAGGAATACAGATATGTTCAGGAAGCTCATCCATTTGCAGTTGGAAGTGAATTTTGTGGGCAGCAATAAAGATGGGCTGGCAGACCCCTCTAATTCACATCTGTGGCATTTCAACTGGTCCCTCATACCTCAGAGATCATACAAATAATCTTAAGGCCCTAGATATGTGAAATCAGTGACAACTTCGTCTTAGTCTATGCCAAGCCAAAATTTTCGTATCTTCAAAGATGCAACATTAGTGGAATGCGTTGACCAGCGCATGCAATTGAGCATCCATGGGACCTGTTGATGGTGGTCATTGTACCTTACATCCTAAGATAAACATGACGGTATTATCCAGAGCATGCCTCAGAGTGGAAGAACTCATCCATGTATGGAGAGGATATACTCACTACTAAAGGATGAGGATATACAGATTTCACTGTTTTTCAAGATCTTCACCCAGAAGAGACCCTACTTTGTTTAGTAATGATATTTTTGTGACTAAACAAAACTGCTGGTTTTCTGAAGGAATTGTGTGCGCATTTTGTTAAGGTGTTGACAAGTGTCGGTGGGCATACTAAAAGAAGTCATTGTATTAAACTCTTGATATTCCAAACTTTTGCTGAGGTGTGTATGAAACAGAAGACACAATATGTAAGACACTTACATAGGAAAGTGACAGCAGCTAATCTAACTCGTCTGACTGTAGTAACAGCAAAACTGTAAACTGCTGAGGGAGAGACCAGCAAGATGGCATGCTGTGTGTGACACTAAAACGTGGTTTTCATGCAGCTGTGGTAGGTAGGTGGTAAGTTGCTGCTGTGAGTGGGAGAACCAAATAGTGTGTTGGTACTGAAAACGCAAGGCAGTAAAAGAATGTATAGATCTTGGATATGAAACACAATGATTAGTAACCACCACATTATCCATTTCTTAAAAGTTAACAATACTATGGTTAAGAGGAAATGATCCAAAAAAACACTGCAGAAACTTAACTGAAGCAGTATCCTGAAATATATAACAACAAGCTAAAATATTTCTGTGGTACAAATCTGTATGTTCATTAATAATTTCATGACGAGAGAGATTGCCAAATTTTTATTAACCAGCTGTAACTCATTTTGATTATCATTCAAATGCATGGTCAAATCTGATCTGGAATTAGCAACATTGTTTTCTTTAACTCTGTGTCCAGACAATATGAGAAACTTATAATTTCAGTTTTACAAAATTAACCTTTATCATAGTAACCAATGGATACAGGAACAAATTGACAAAAAAGTAGTTTTTTGAGGTGGTAGTTTTGTGTTGGAACCATTGGAACCTGAAGTTTCAGCAACCCATCATTTCATGTGATGTATTTGAAAGCAAATTCCCACTTTACCTGGACAAGATCCTAAATCTTTAAACTTCCAGGAACTCGTAAATATTCTCTTACTCAGCTTAACAGCCATAGTTGCAGAGTGAACATAATTACAGTGTATGCCAGAAGATGGAATATTGTCATTCCAAAACCGATTGAAAAACAATGGAATATTATTGGTTAACTGACTGCAGTTTCTTTTTTTGTGAGAAGAGAATTATCTGTAAAATAAAAAAGCTATATGATGTACAATAAGAACGTTGCTTTGGATGTCATCTTTGAAGACCTTTATCAAGAAATTTAGTCAAAAACAAACAAAAATATGGGCCTATTTACTTAATCCTTAGTCTGAGTGTGAATGAAAGTCTGTCATACTGAATTGATATGGCTTAAACAAATTACGTTATTTGTTGTGAAATCTTGGTGTCAAGCCTCAGTCCGTCACTTCTATTACCCCTATTTTGTCAAACCTTTGACATGCAAATAGATGTCATGGATACAGTCATGCTCAAATTCATGTCATTATTAGTATGGAAATTGTATTTTAGATTTGTTTCATTAAATGTGCACTTTCATTTGTGTGTAGTTTTATATCCTCACCAGGTAAAGGTCCAGAGTTACATTGGTGTTAAGTTTTAAAGGTTTCCTTGTTGTAAACGTGTGCACATTTTTCATTGTTTCGTTACTTTTTTTACTATAGTGGTAGATTAACATGAGAAATCATTATATTCTGTGACTTGCAGGTCTTTGCGTCCTGTTGTTATCGAACCATTTGAACCATTAGATGACACGGATGGCTATCAGGAGAAAAATCTGCCTAAGAAGAACCCAGAGTACTACAAGATGAGAGAAGTGAGTGTGCTTTAGCTTTAAGGATATTAGTGACACCTTGGTGCAACATTTAAATACTATAGTAGAAGTTCCTTGTTATTAGTTCAACTGTTCTGATCAATTCTGTGGCCAATACAAATATCTGATAGTTCACTTGTGGAGTCAGATTTTGAGCCCTGTGATATTTTTGGTAATATATACAGGTTCCTTTTTAATTCAGTTGTCCGCTCTTGTAAAAATAATTGCCTCCGTCCAGACATACGGTGTTATTAATGATATTATCTTTGTCTCTGAGCATAATTTGTCTTTTCTTCAGAATTTTGCAAGATTGATTTTATATTGGTTATCTACAAGGTATTAAAACTGTACGAGGACTTGCGAAAAATAGTATTTAATGTAATGTGAAGTTGCACAGAAATATTAAGGTCTGTCATGTAGGTTAATGGGGAAATTATTTTTAGCTACACACTTAGAAGTGTTTTGCATACACTGTTGAATTTTCAACTTGACCAAAATTTGAGAAATTTTGGTTTTGGGATGAAAATGACTTTCTGGAAATGGCCGTTGTCTCTAAATTGAAAATTTGTCATGTAAATACTGCCATTTAAGGAAGAAAGTAGGTCAAACCATAATATAGTTTACATTCAACAAACTATTAGAAATCCTTTCCCTAGTACATAAATAAGTCTTAAGAGAGTGGTAATTTGTTACCAAATGTAGCCGCCAGTTTTATTGTGAGATGTCATATTTTGTGGTGGTAAACTGAAGTACTGTATTTACTCGATTATAAGGAGACATTTTTTCCTAAATTTGTTGTTCAAAATTTACAGTGTCCTTTTCAGACTAAACTATTGCAACTGAAGCTAACACTTTTGTTTCTTAAAGCATATAGGGGTAGTCTCAAATTTGCAGATGAAGCTTTGGCTGTTGAGCTAATGTGCAGATTTATTTTGAGGAATTCTGAAGGGCAGGGTTAGGAAACTATTCTTGCATTCGAACGGCTCAGGATTTCCCAATACGCCAAAATGCTAGATACGGTATAGACATTACGGCAGAAGTGAAGCTGTGAGTACCGGGCGTGAGTCGTGCTTCGGTAGCTCAGATGGTAGAGCGCTTGCCCGCGAAAGGCAAAGGTCCCGAGTTCGAGTCTCGGTCGGGCACACAGTTTTAATCTGCCAGGAAGTTTCATATCAGCACACACTCCGCTGCAGAGTGAAAATCTCATTCTGGTATAGACATTGCTTTAACGATAAAGTGATAGAACTAGCCACTATAACAGTCTATTGCTCTGCTTAAAATTTGACAATTTTGTGAAACCCAGGAGGAGAGAGAATTTAATGATATCGTCTTAAAAACTCTGCAATTGTATTTGGACAGGTGTGCAGTAAAAAATTGATTCTATTTTTAAGGTGACAATCAAAAGTGGAAATGTTGTCCTTCAAATAACATTATTTCATTGCGAATCCAGATAAATGTTATTTGATCGTGAAACTGAAATAATTTAATGTGTGGGTTACAAATGAGAAAATCTGTAAAATCATGGAAAATAATAAATTTTTGACAATATAATGTAATTGGATAGATGATAAATCTACTTGCAAAGTGACGGCAGAACAAAACACACATAAAAAAGTTCGTGTGCAGTCTCCTGGCAGAAAGATAGAAGGGAAAAGGAAAAGGACGAGATAGCTTTGGGGAAAGTGGTAGATTTCGTAATAGTCAACCAGAACCCTGGGTCAAGGGAGACTTACAGTCCGGTAAGTCTCCTGTGACCTGGGGTTTTGTGACTTTCCTGAACTCCAACCCTTCACCTAAACCTCTACCTTCTCCTTCAACCCTTCTGCCCGCATGAGGAGCCACTGGCTCTGAAAGCTTGCATGTGTAAAATCCTTTACTTAAAAATAGGTGTGTTCTCCTGCTGGCACTTGCTGAGTAGATTTTTTATCTATCCGATTACATTATATTGACTGTAATTGTTGTCAATTGCCGTGCTAAGTCACGTTGTGGGGATAGTACTAACAGACGTGGTAGTGTGTGGGACAAGCGAAAGTTCAAGAATTGGACTGAATTGTTAGATTGCTAGCTTTTATTTATGTATTATCTGCCTTATGATTTCATTCTTAGAAGATATTTCACAGCTGCTGAAGCACAGCACTAAGAAAGGCTTGAAAGAGGAAGTGATACCATTTCTGCTGAGAACTAGAAAAGAGTGGGTAGGGTTCACGGGCAGGCAGCAAGTTGTCATGATACCGACCATGGAAATCCATACTACAGACTTCGGCTTTTTTAGAACATCTAGCACATTTAAACTGCTGTTTTCCAGTATGTGTAATTATTGGGAATTGACTTCAAAATTGGACAAATACTGAACAGAAGTATTAATTTCTGCAAGAGACTGAGTTTAGCAAGGGCTCGGTGGCATTCTTTTTTTTGTGCTGCAATATTGACAGAAATGAAAAGGGGGTGTGTGTCAGCTGCTGGTTCTACAGTCAGTGGCAGGCAGATATGTTTGTATGCGAGAAACATTGTAACATTCTCAATTCATTATCTAAGTGAAACTAGATATGTGGTGTTAGGTCCGTCGGTAACCACAGCGTTATAAATTGCAATATATTTGGAAGAAACAGGCAAATTTTTGTGAAAAAGGAGATAAAAATTTCACAGCTGTGATACTAGGATGGATGCCATAGATGATAGGGTTGGTAAATCAAAATGGTAGAAAACAGTCCACAAATTAAAGCAAACCCTTTTTCATTTTTCTCTTTGTATTATCAAAATGTAGTCAGTCAACAAATAGGATAGATTTAGAATAGGTATGGTATTAAATTTTTGGGCAGCCTCTTTGTCAGTAAAACAGTTTGTGGTTTTGATTAGTCAGAATACGTTAAAAATAATTTTTCCCAAGAAAAATCATAAATGGGGTTGTCATCTTATACTCGGGTGAATATGGTACTTTACTGAAATTGCCTTGTTTGGCAGACTGTTGTCAAGTAGAAAGATGTGCGCGACAATGACGATGAGGATTATAAACCAGTCAAATTTTCCCTGTAGTGTGCTTAAACAGGCTGAACTTTAAAGCTGAGTTATTTGTAGGTGGGACCACGTTTTGCAACACCGGGAAGCTTTGAGTATGAGTATGGTACACGTTGGAAACAACTGTATGACTTGCACAAACAAAAGGAAGATTCCTTGCGCCGTGAAATGAAGATGGAAGAAGAAAAACTAGAAGCTCAAATGGAATATGCTCGCTATGAACACGAGACAGAGATGCTGCGTGAACGTAAGTAGCTATAATAGCATTCTATCAGTACTTGGCTTGTTTGCTTAATTGATAGCCAGTTGTGAACTTGAATACTGGGTTTTATTGTACATACAAAAGCTCTTTTTCTGAGACCGATGTAATGTAGCAGGAAATTTTAAAATCTTATTTCATTCGTAGTGCTTAAGAAATTCTTACTTTTGCTTGGTGCAAGCAGCACATAATTGTTGTAAAACGGAATAGTTTAGAAACATTCAAAAATATTGCTGCTGTTGTGTATGCCATATTTATATCATTGTTCAAAATTAAAATAACACATTCAGAAGATAGCATTGGAGAACAAATGGTTAAGTAATCATTGTGTAAAATTGATTTTGTGAGCACAGGAATTTAGTATTGGGGAGGGGGGGATACAGTGTAATATTTGTGCTTTTACAGAACTGCGGCAGCGTGAATTAGACCGTGAACGACAGAAACAGGAGTGGGAAATGAAGGAACGGCAGGTGGAAGAGCAGCGCCTGCAGATGGAAGAGCGTATGCGTCGCCAACAGGAAGAAATGCAGCATCGAATGCATCACCAAGAAGAAGAACTTCGCAGAAGACAACAAGAAAACAATCTCTTCATGCAGGTAAGTTAGTGCAAAATTTTAGTTAACATTTTTCTGCACACTAATACTTAATTTTTCTGGAATTGTAGCCACAGGACATTATTGGATTAAATTTCACATATGTGCAGCAAAGCATATGTTCACAGCTCCTTCTGTAAAATATATTTTACCAGTGGCCAAACTGAATGTAAACAAAGTATGACTTCATCTGGTAATGAATCAAAATTAAGTGTAATTGTATGTAAATTTGCTTCAGCTTTGTTCAGTGTTCTGGATGTGGACATTGGGAGTTTTAAATTTTGAGTATGTGCATTGATGCAACTTTCTGGTTACAAGAAGGTTCTGGTATTTCATGGTTTACAGTGTTGGTAGGTAGAGACATTGATTCTTTCCAATGAACCTGTGGAATAAATATTGGACAAATTTACTGTGGTGGTGCTGAAAAATTAGCATTAATAAATAGCAAGTTGCTTTGTGTTCATACAGTGGTACCCATGATGTCAATTGTTACTCAGTTTCTGGCCTTATTAATTTGATAATGTTGAATTGTCAACTCTGCACATAAATCATCATAGTCACTAAAGTCAGTGTTAATACATCGCTTATTAAATTTATCAAGGATTGGTTGCAAATTTGTGCATAATATCTCAAAAATAAGTATGCTGCTTCTCTTGTCAAGGGAGCATGCAGATAATTGACAATCATGTTGTCATTTCAGGCGCATCAGTTAAACAGTCTCCTGGAACAGCAAGAACAGGCATTGAGAGCCAATCCCACAGACTATGATGCAGCAGCTGCCGATCCAGTCATTCGTGATTATGATGCAGTTGGTAAGTTGTGAAGTATGTCTGATTTTACCAGACCTGTGGTTGGAAAATTTTAGATTAAAATCGCAAATTTTTGTGTGTGCGGGTATAAAAATTACTACTAATCAAGAGATGTGCATATGTATCATAAGTAATTTTTACGTTCTCAAAAATATTGAGACAGTTCTCATATTCCCAGAAAGTGTTCTTTAATAATGCTTTGTGCACGGTTGTGGCAGAAATCTACTTCCTTGAATGATGATGTAATTTGATTTCCTTATAATTTCAAGTAAGAAAAGTGAGATAGGCTGCAGGGAACTGAAATCTGCAGATAAACAGTGTACTTCACCATATTCTTATTATTGAGGTAGTCCTTAAACTTGAGTTTGTCAAGAATTCTGTCCTTCCACCACTACCCAAAGAATTAGTTTGGTATATCATAGGATTAAAAGTGGCAGTGTGTAAATTTTGTCTCCTGGATAGTAGCCACAAAATTCCTTCAGTTTGGCAGATTTTTTGAGCTCAAGACAAATCTGAAAACTGCATTTGTCAATGGTAATATTAAGTTGTGCTAGTATTAAATTAATTTCAGCCATTGATTTGCACATAAGTTACTACTCTGTTTCGTTCACAGGTGCTGAGGCAGGAACCATCCCGCCGGTGAGTATCAAGATTAGTTTCTAAAATACTGTTGTTCATAACTGGCCTATGAATGAAAAGGGCAAAACCTGTTTGCCAAAATTTTATCGCATTGATAATGGATACTAATTGGTGTGTGCTGTGTGTTGTTTTTCATTTCTCACAAACATTACTTTGTTTTTGAAACAATACCAACAATCATTCCGTAACTACGTAATGAGCAGTTGAGGACAGTGTTTTTCAAATATCGGTTCATTATTGAAAGGGACAGTTCCTGGCAGATTTTGCTGTAATTGAACACTGTTTTGCCATGTGTGTCTGCTGTAAAGAAAAGTTTCATGTAAAATAGTGGACATGTTGCAATTTTTTGCCTTGGGACATTTGCTAGCTGTTAATTGTTGGTTGAGACCTCAAAAATATAAATAACATATAGCAGAATCAAGCTTGATTGGCAACATGTAGCAGAATTGACATTAATGAGTAATACAATCTGGAGAAAAAAACGTACGTTTAATGTAGTTTATGTTTGAAACACTTAGTGTAAATGGCTACAAGGTCATTAAATTTACTAGTGTCCTTTGATTAATGCTCATTGCGAGCAGCAACATTGGTGTTCTGGGTTCATAAACTAGAGTTTGATCATTGATAAGAATAAAAATTGCCTCTCACTGAAGAGGAGTAACAGTGCATCAGCTCTAACTTTATTATGTTTGCAAAATACAAAAGGTCCATTAAAATTGAGTTGCTTTGTTTACAGTGGCTGAAAGATTGTAGTGTAATGGCCAGCTCTGAATTTAACTCGTGTTTTAAAACTAGGTTTTAAAACTAATTGTAAACATTCAGTACACCTACATTATTTTGAATCACTTCTTCTGTATCATTAAATGAAGGTGGGGGGGGGGGGGGGCACCACTTATTTTATTGGATTTTGTGTGGTTGGATGTTAGTTTGTATGTTGCACTAGTATTATAAGAGACCAGTGATATAAACAAACTTGAAAAATATCCTACAATGTAGGAACAATGAGATAGTATTCCAAAAAAGTCATGGATGTAGATGGTGTAGTTGCTCCTGGGGTAGTGTGTGGTTAGATGCCTGATATTGGATGTAAATAATAAAAGGAAAATGACAGATTGCTACTCATCGTAAATGACATGAGTTACAGGCACAACGAACATGTGTAACTTTCTGCCAAAGCCTGCTTCACATCCTGTGATCCCAATATGCAATATCTGGGACCAGAATTAAAGCAGCAGTGTGCAGGGGTGGGAACGGGAAGGGATAGCAGGATACGGGTGGAGAGAGAGAGAGAGAGAGAGAGAGAGAGAGAGAGAGAGAAGAGTGTTGTCTGGAAGAGCATGGAGGAATGACGAAGCGAACACCAGGTGTAACATTGAGTGTTCGGGGAGAGCCCGCTTGTGGGAAAGCAGAGGAGCAGGATAATGGAAAGACAGCTGGGTGCATTGGCATTGAGCATCATACAATGAGGGTGAGGGATTGTAAGTGTGAGTAGGGTGCAGATGTTGCCGCAAAGGGAGCAGAAACTTGGGTAGAGGGTGTGGGGACAGTATGTTACTGTAGGTTTAGGCCAGTATAATTTTGGGAGCAGAGGATGTGCTGTAAGAAGCCATTGAAATAGTGTGTGTTCAGCTGCATGTTGTGCCACCAGTGGTCTGCTTTGCTCTTGCCCACACTTTGATAAGGCTTTCCATCCTGGTGGACAGCTGTTTGGTAGTTACATCAATACGAGAAGCTGTACAATGATAGCAACAGAGCTGGTATTGGCTGCTTTCACAGATGACCCAGCCAGTGGTGGGGTAGGATAGTCCTGGGATAGGGCAGGTATAAGAAGTGCTGGATTGGGCAAATCTTGCACCTGGTTCTTCCACATGATGTGACCCCTGTGACAAGGGGTTGGGGTTGGCGTAGGGGTGGACTCAGATGTTGGGGAGGTACGGTGGGTGATGGAAAACATCTTCCTGAAAGATGGGGGAGGATATTTTCTTAGGATGTCCCTCATTTCAGGCATGATGATGGGTAAGCAAAGAATGTTCTAGTTTGCAAACAAATCCCCTGTTACATTTCCCACACATTCAGCCCTCACATCTCCCCCCCCCCCCCCCTCCCACAAGAAACCAGCTACAAAGGAGTGTCCCCTTTGTCATCCACTACCACCCTGGAGTGGAACTGAACCACATACTTAGTCAGGTCTTTATCAATTGTGATGTCCTGAAATGAGGAACATCCTACCAAAGATCCATCCCTGTGACCCACCCAACCTCCACAATATCCTAGTCCATCATTATGCCCCTCCCAACCCAACCCCTTGCCACAGAGATCATATCCCTGTGGAAGATGCAGACTTATACTACCCGATCAGAGGCTGGGTCACCTGTGAAATCAGCCATGCCACATACTAGCTCCATTGCAATCGTTGTGCAGCCTTTTATATTGGTGTGTCGACAACCAGCTGTCCACCAGATGAACGACCTTTGCCAAAGTGTGGCAAAGAGTAAAGTGGACCACACTGTGGCACAACATGTGGCTGAACATAACATTGATTTCAGTGGCTGCTTCACAGCCTGGGCCATCTAGAGCCGCCATTTGCCCACCAGCTTCCCTGAACTGCATAGATGGTGGTTTTGGGGTTATCCTTAAATCATGTTCTTGGTTCCCAAAATTGTTGGTGTGTGAGAATACTGTCCTCACAGTCTCTTCCAAAGTTTCCAACCTCTTTGTGGTATCACCTTCACCCTATTCACACTTAAAACCTGTTACCATCATTGGATGGACACACACACACACACACACACACACACACACACACACACACACACTACTGCTTGCATTTCCCTGCTCCTCTCTTTTGCTGATCTGTTCTTGCCCACACCACCTTCCTCCACTCCTTGCCCCAAAGCCTGCAGACTACTCATGGTAGCAGTCTTGTCATGCTTGCATTGTTTGCAGCTAGTCCCTGCACCTGCCACAAGACAGTGCTCCTCTTGTCCCACCTGTGTCCTGCTATCACTTCCCCTTTACCACCCTCTCCAGATTAATGCTTCTGTTCCACACGACAGTTGTATTTTGATCTGAGCTGCCAGAGAGAGAGAGAGAGAGAGAGAGAGAGAGAGAGAGAGAGAGAGAGAGTGAGTGAGTGTGTCCTGTAGTGAAGAAGGCTTTGGTGGAAAGCTAAATGTGACAGTATTTCTGTTGCACCTGGCTGCAACTTGACACATCGTCTTTATGGCAAGTAGAAATGTCCTTTTCCTTCTATTGTTGTTATTCCACGTTTGAGTTTGTTTGATACTAGATATATCTGTGTGTTAAACTTAAAGATATCGTGCAGCTTTTGGTCTTTGAGTTGCGGGTTATGTCATTTAGTGAAATGAAATGTGTAAGTTGATTTTAATTTTTTTATGTGCAATGTTATGTTAGGGGACATTGAATGGGTCAGAAAGACGAGTGAATACATACTGCTTGACAACTGAAAATTTCAAGATCATTTATAATGCTATGCTGATGTAAGTTGTCACTTAAATCAGGAATCTGTATTGTTGTTCCAGAACTTGACAAGCTTTCAGGTGTTCAGGGATATCTTCTGAGTACTTCGGTACAAAAGACATGTGGTTTGTGGCAGTTTGTTGGATTAATAATATAATCATGATTTTTCAGTTTGTTATTGCTTCACCCTGGTTTCTGTGAAGATAGCTTCACAATTCTGTTGGATGCATTATTACTGTGATGTGGTTTCAGTTGGTGTGGGAATAGGTCAGCGTAGTGTCTCCCACTCTTGCGGTGCATGCCGACCGACTGGTCATTCAATAACCTTATCCATATCAATACTGTTGATCAAGCCTGTTAGATGTGAAATTAAATATGTGGCACGTAATGTCCATTATGTGCTCTACAAGCCAGCAAGAAACAAATGAAATGACCAAAACAGTCAGTAGATTACATTCGTAATTTACTCTTCCATTCTAAGAGCGGACCATTTCTTTATAAACACTTTGCTGGGTGAGATTAAAACTAACTTAAGTTAGTGCAGGTCTGTCTGGAAAGTTAATTACAAGATAATCATCCCAGATACCTGCTTGCATTATTTGCAAATATATTCATACATGCCCTCTGCGGTAAAATGTAAGGGAACAGGTGTAGAATGTTGTCTTTGTTCAGATAAATCGTATTCAGCACAACTTTTTCTTTGCATTTCAGTGGCTTGTGCATCACCAGTTTTACAGTAAACATACCACATTGTATAAGAAAACTGTAAAACTGCTGTCTGCTTGATATTTGCTCTGCAAAACTAATTAGTCAAAGATATACACAGAAGTAGCTATTGTCAGTCTAATAGACTAAATTATTTTGATTTTGAGCATATTTTATGGTCTTGGTCAACACCAGTGTGTACAGTGAACTCTTTCTGGTGTATTGTGTACTTGCACTTTCGCAGTATGTGGATTTGTATAGTCAGTTTTTAGATGCATATGTAGTGGAGTTGTTATCCAGTTCCACACAGATTTGTATCTATTGTTAAAATTGGCAGTTGCACTAAAAAATTTAGACTTTCGTGAAGTGTAATTATTTATGTTGAATTATTGCTTTCAAGAATATTGATGTGCTGTTATGGCACTATTAGATTTCCAACAACAAATAAACTGTTCATGGTGTGAATTGTGAAAACAAGGATCAATATAAGCAGCATAGGAAATGTTCATTTATTGATGTAACAGTGAAACCAGGTTTGCCTGAATTTTGTTGCTTCCCTGGTTATAACTGCACTGTTGGTAGTTGGCTTCATTGGTCTTGCTTTAG
Organism: Schistocerca cancellata; assembly: GCF_023864275.1. Lineage (NCBI taxonomy): Eukaryota > Metazoa > Arthropoda > Insecta > Orthoptera > Acrididae > Schistocerca > Schistocerca cancellata. The sequence continues at coordinate 151,813,356 of NC_064630.1, forward strand.
AGTATGCTTACTGGTCATTAGTTTAGAATTAACATGAGTTAATCCTCTGAATCAAATATTTATGCAAAAACAAGAATTATAGAAGTTCTGTATGTTCTGGGAGAATTTCTTTGTAGTGAGAAAAATTTGTCACTGTGGGTTGAAATGCCCCTTGCTGGTACTTACTGCAGACACCCATCACTTGTGATATTTTCTCTCAAATATCTGCGTAACTATACTTAACCACTGTTGTATTTTGTGACAATTTTGGAAGCTTATAAAATTGACTTGAACTGCAGTTACTGCAAGCCTTAAATCGTATGGCATAGTGGTATCTGTGCCATGTGTTTTTGGCTAAACCTTTAAGGAAGACCTCAGTGCTGTATTAAAATTGGATTTTTTCCTCAGTGTGCTATCTTCAGCTAAAAGTTAGTAGTAGATGTTACTGTGTAGTGCTCAGAAATTTCTACACTAAAGAGAGGAGTTAAACAAATAGTCTTGTTAATTGAAGAAATGTAATTACACAATTAGCATGCAGTATTTTCTTTTGTTTGCTCTACAAATTGACAAACAGTGAAGTGCTAAAAATGCTCTATTAACTGCTGCCACATTTGCAGTACTCAAGTCACCAAGACTAATAATTTCCATTGACTGTTACAGGGATGCTGAAAAACTTGTCAGCAATTTAATATAGGCCTTTTAAAGGTTACCAGTATTTAAAAATACTACTGTTGTGTGTGACTTTGGCTTATTAGTAACTGGATACACGAATAAGTTAATTTGAATTTCTTCAAATAGTTCGCAGCAGTCTGAAAAGGGGGAAAAATACCAAAGTAATTTGTAAAAAAGTTGTTGCTTTGTTTCCTATTAACTGCTATTTAGTGTGTTGCTGTAAAGTTCTCTGCATTCACTGCTGCATGTACGTTCACTTTTGTTTGTTGCCTGAGTCTAACTAAATCAGGCCATCTTTTTCATGTTGTCAGATGCAATTTTAAGGGGGGGGGGGGGTTACTTATTTCTGTGTGCAGTGGCTCCACTTCTAAAATGCAGGTATACATTTTTACATTAAATTGTGGCTATTGAGACATCCAGAAAATTTAGAGAGATTGGTGATTGTTTTCTCAACATGATTTCTTCAATATCATCGTTCAGATACCCAATCCATTTGTTTTGTTCAGTTAATTTCTTGTATGTTTTCCTTTCAATATATTGCTCATTAGAATGCTTTAACTCTAATTCAGGTTGATAACTAAAGTGCAATTGGAATTTGTTGGTATAGTGGTGACTTGCTGTTTATAATGTTGCATTATAGCTGATCTAGTGAAACAAAAAAGGTTAACTCACTTGAGTGTCAAGTGCAGCTCACAGCTTTTCCTTTGTATTGTTGATTTGTTCCTTTGCAGGTCTGTCTTCATGTTATGTCTATTGTGGTCCTTGCATCTTCCAGTCTTCTTTTAAAGCCTTTTTCTCTTCGTGTATGGTATTACAGCAGATATCTTAGGTCATTGACCTGCTCTGTTGAACTGTTGTAATTGGCTTAGAACATACATAGAGCCCTGTGGTAATGTCTGTAAATGCCATATTTGGGGTGCCTAAATCAGAGTAGGTAAAAGAAAGATGAAATCAGGAACCATTGTATGTGGTTAAGGATTTGGGAACTTCTGCGAACAATCTAATGGCAGACTAGCAGCCAGTGTTATTGAATTTTGGGTCTTGTTCCATAGTGTTGAGCATTTTGAGGCTTCGGATTACACGAAACACTATTTGATTCGTGCTCATAGATGATGGTGTTAAAGGTGCGCAATGTCACTGTAGTTCGTTTTTCTTGTAGCTGTTTATGGTGGGTGGAATGTTAGTGCTTAGCAGTGCCTCAGTAATATGAAAGAAATGGTGATGTGAACCTTCAAGCCAGTAATTATTATTCCTAGGCTGTAGAAAATGTTGGCTGTGGTGCCACATTAATACATTTTGGGAAATATAATCTTAAGTATACTTCATGTTTCTTCCGTATTATTTACTTCTAAAGAGATCTTGCTCTGGGTGTTTTATGTTTTTAGCTGTATGTCATGTACGTTACAACTTTTACATTGAAGTTAATCCAGATTCAAAATAGAGGATAGTTGCAGGAACTACTGTACATCCAGTTGGACTACAAAATATGTGACCATTCTTGAGTCCAAATATCGCCTAAACATTTATTTTTCTGAACATTCAGTAGTTACATGGCACCTACAAAAATAATGCTGTGTAAACTGCATGATTGAATTATGTACTTCAGGCCCTGGCTTCAAGGTTTTTAAATGAAATAGTAACATTCTAAGCATTGCTCATTTTGTGGTACGAAAAGGAGCATGAAAGACAGTTTCTCAAGAATTGTTTCGAAAGGTATGGTATAAATCTATAGTTCACCCGAGTGGGGTTGTAAAAGTATGTGGAAGTTACCTTTTCTGGTGGAAAGGTAACTTAACTTGTTCTTATACCTTGCCAAACTGCTTCAATATTTAGAGAATTCATTTTTCCTGCTGCCTTGAAGTATTAATTTCTATAGCAAGTTTTGAATGCTGTGGTTTTGTATTGTAGGCCAAATATTTCTGTAAAAAATCTGAAAGCTACTTAACTAAAGTTAAGTTTGACAGGCAATAGTAATACAAATTCTGCACTGTTTTTGTTTAATGGCAAATGATTCATTGGTGAGTGAATGTCATTGTGTTGTTGGTGTGTAACTTTGAGAGTGTTGAAAAAATTTGGGCATGCATGACATGAATGTGATATATTTTTGTATTGGTATTGAAACATATTTGCTGGTGGCTGAACATTCTGAGACATCTGTAGTGCTTAAAATTCTGCCTAAGAGATATTGTCACAGAATGATCAGTTTACTGTGAAACATTTAGTTCTGTGGGACCAGGAAATGCCAAATACTATTATGATGTCACATATATTATGCTTAGCATTTGACTTCTTCATAATTTTGAATTAGAATTTGCTTCAGATAAACTATATTTATCTAAATTTTCCAAATTCTATGAGGAAGCTTCGTGCTGCCGTTTTTCTTGTAGAATGTTGAGGTGAATAACTTACATTCTTGCTATATATTCGTTGTTAATGAAATTAGATTTCACCCATTGGTTTTCCCTTCCCGCCAAAAAGCTCACTAAAGTGGAATATTTTTACTAACCTATTGTGAAATATATTTTAATTGATGAGGGGTGAATCATTGGGGCAATGGTTTTGCAAATTTAATGAATATTTGTCTACAGTGAACGGGTGAAAATTTATTGTGCACTCAATGCATGTCGTAAGACTAAATTTTCTCCTCTGACTAAAATTATGCCAGTATCATGTTTGTTCTGTAGTCTTGAGCAAACCAGCATATCACAATGAAGAGAGTTCATTTGTGCAAAGAGGAAATGATTATTTAACAGATAAGTTTGTCAGTTACTATACCTGATGGTATATAAGTGTTCAGTTTTGTGTGCTAGATGAAATTCGCAACAATAAATGAAAATTAACTAAAACTGAAACCCACTTTGACGACGAGATGGTAAACTGATGTTTCAGCCTCTTTAAATATCCTTTATGGTTGATCATGACTGTATATTTTAAGTAAATATTTTACTTAATAATATTTGAAAACTAAAATGCAACAAGTAAATTATATGGAAAATTTATTATTCAGGGCATTAATTAGTTACATAATGCTTCGTTATTGAAAGCTGCATATGAATCTGAATTCTTGTTTTTGTGTTGATATGTGATATCGGATGTTTGGTCATGGAATCTACCTCATTGACCTCATGAGCAAGAATTTTTGTACCTCCCTAGTAAATAGTGTTGGTATTGGGGGTTGAACATATTTGTTTCCTGTTTACATCCCAATGATGACACCGTTTCAGTTGTTGGACAAGTGTTTCTTAACTAGTGATTTGTCGTAGAATGTTTTTATAAAACTAGACATTATAGTGCCACGATATTAAACATTTTGCAGCTCAGTTGATGTGAAAGAGCAACTCGAAAGTTAATCACAAGGCATTTGAAAATAGTGAAGTTTGAAGATTACAACATTCTTTTTGAAGATGCTTCATTAAATTTGATATGCCTTCCTTATCACACTTCTTGTTGGTTGAAGTTCTTCAGTAATTCCACAGTGTTAATCTTCCATAAGAAGTTGCAGATGCAATATTGCACTCGCAGGAGCAGGCCAATCGGCTGCTGTTTGTATTTCTTGTGTTCTAATTGTTTCTGTTGTTCAGTTTACCAGCTGTATGCAAATTACCGTCCAGATTTTTAGCCATATAAGGCATTAGCTTCTCTCGTATCACTAATAGCATGATGTATGTGACAGTTCTGTGTTTGGCAATTTTCTGGTCTGAATTTCCGTTCAGATGTTTACAAGTTATTCGTGTAACTCTGAATTTGGCTTAGAATTAATTTGGTAATGAGGATCTTCCTAATGAAGAATCTAACAGAAAATTTTCTCATTTCTTTCTATGTGCTAACCGTGCTGGTGGACGCTCCGTGATGTTCGAAACCCTGTTGTGAAATGTCATATTTACACTTAGGATCCGAAGGCTTTTATGGATGCTTACGACAGAGGTGCAAGTCGCTACGGTGAAGGTGCCCGGGGTGACTTGAGGGAGGATTTGGGGGGTCCTGCGGCAGGCAGCCGCAGCCGCTGGGGCCCTGGGGGTGCTGACCGTAGGGGGGGTGACTACCCCTCAAAAAGGCGGCGCTACTAGGGACATAGATTCCAACAGTGGATTGCTCCATAACCCTTTCTTGACTCTTCAGTGGCACATTCCATTCTTTAGGGGAAATAATTGGACAAAAAGGTGTCAGAGTACAAAGACACAGTAGATTCACTACTTCGTGCTTCACAATAGAGCTACTTCCCCTTTGTTAAATGACTTCTGTGTGTACTGTTTTATGGCTGCAGTCATGTTATGAAGTGGGAAGATTTCTCACAACTGAAATGTGGCTTCACATTTTTAAAGTGTGTAATATTTCATAGGTAACTTAATTTGATGAGTAAAAGTTAATCATGGATGTTTCTAATTCTATTAGATGACGTTCTTCTTCTGGAGAAATATTTAGTCAAGAAAGGGTTCAGAGCTGTCAAAATTAACTTTAATTCAACCTGAAATTGAATCAGTATCCACATTTAAAATAGCGTGGAAATTTGTATTCACTGATTTAAATTAACGTTCAGTATCCTACTGGTGGTATAATCAGTAGATTCTTTTATTTCATTATGAAATAGATTTTTTAAGTTTAAGTATGATTGAGAACAGTTCTGATTAAATAGGAATAGTCTTGTAATGATTATGTTATTGACAAACTTTTTATTAATAAATGTAAATCCATAAATAATTATTGTATTGATGCTATCGCACCTTTCCTGATCCATTTAATTCGCTAAATCTGCTTGTCTTGTTCGTGGAGAGGTTCAAGGATTTTAAAACTCAATACCAAAAAATTTGCAAATGTTTACAGTATACAGGGATTTAATGCGACAAAGCCGTTCCAGTATGTAGTCAGTTGGTAGACTGAGGAATGAGAATAAATCCCCACACTTATGCAGCCATGTCGGAGGAATGAAAGTAGGTTGTTCCATTAGGATATACCAGCCCCTTTCCAGCAAAAATGCATTCAGACAAATGGGGATACATTTTCCCCTAAATGTATTAACAGCTTAAATACAGAAAGATGTTCTTTCAAATTACTTTGTAGAGTGACTTACTCTGTAGTAGGAAAGAATTAAAATATTGATGTGATTTGAAACAGGATCTATAAGTAGTGAAAATAAAAAAACTTCAATTCCAATCCATCTGGATACGTTTAGTCAGAAAAATGAAGACCATATAAAAAAATCTTACTCTATAAATTGCTTACTTCCATCAGTAGCTTTTACTTTAGAGTGCACCCTGTTTTGGAAAGTGCTTGTGTGCAACATCTTTGTGATAGAAAATGTAGCTTCTGTTTACCTATAAGCAATACCTTACTTCATGTTGACAATGGTCAATACAAAAAAATCTTCAGTCCTTGTGATAGCAGATCTGGTGAAACTGTATACAGTAATTTTTTCCAACAAGTTCTTTGTGGTCCTCTTTATTGATGTCTTTAAACCATTGGCTTTATTTTGCCATTATAATGTGACATTACAAATGTAATGTTGACTTTTACACAGATTGCAGCCTTTTTAAGTCTGTACTATGCAAGTTCCTTCTGTGCCATCTCTTTGACCAAGCACTAATCGCACTAGTAACGGATGAACACTATTTTCAATGAAAATACTTTATTTTTCATTGCGTCCATTTTCTTATTCGTGAACTTCGATAAATAACGTACTCAGTTTACCTAACCCTCTAATCCATATATTAAATCAGCAAAAACAAATGTAAATAGTAGTGTAGACGTTGAAAGTAAGTCCGACAATTGAAGTTAGGTTTATGAGATTGCTTATTGCGATCACAAGAACAACTTGCATAATTTGAAGTAGCAACACTGCAGTGTTGTTGCAATTCTAAGGGACTGGTTAAGAGCCAGTGCTGATGGCAGGAATGTCAGTGCCAGTAGTTGAGGAGGGTGTCTTTTTCCCCATATGGAGTTTAGTAAGTAATCTAATGTAAAGAGAGTACACACAAAAGTTTTAGCTGTTTCACCATACACTGCATTACACTGCTAGATAGAGAATATTCAGTGTTTGTTTACAAAGCATACTGGTAAAGTGTTTTGCAATATGACACTAAAAGAAGTCACGGGAGGCTTATTGTAGCTGTGTTCTGAGAATACTTTGTACTTGCCTGCCAAGTCTGTGGGTGCAGTCATTCACTAGCAGGGTTAGTTTGAAATGGGAAGCATTGTGGTCACAGTGAGATTTGGGGAGTTTTGCGGTGAAACTTTGCACGTTGTTTAAACATGGACCAGTGCTTCGAAGAAATGAATATTTGTGTGTCCACATCGTCCAACTATATTCAAGTGGTACAGAAAATTCCAAAGAAGAAATGTCACTCTGGAGGAGGTAGGAAGGCCATGGTCATCAGTTATGGAGGAAAAATGTAGATGTTATGATGAAAATTCTAGACAAAGATAGGAGAGTGACCTATAAGCCGATAGGGATACATTAGGGCCAAATGCTCTAGGAATTATTTAGATTCTGCCATGATCATTTGCAAGTAAAGAGACTGTTGTCTCCAGGTGCCGCATAGACTGATGGAAGAGTGGGTGACGTGATGTGTGACATGGTGCCAGGAGATGTTAAAGAAGTTTTTTAAGGGACAATCTCAGTATGTGTATAACATTGTGAAAGGTGATTTGTGGGGTACAGGACTGAAACTTCTGGAGAACCCACCGTACAGTCCAGACATTGCTGCTTGTGAATTTGCACTGTTCCTGCATGTGGAAATGAAGCTGAAAGGAGTGCAGTTTTTGGGTGATGAGGACCTTCAGAGGGCATGGGATAACAAGTGAGCCTTTCTCCCAACAGAAATGTGGGAGAACTGTTTTAGGGATTGGTTGTGGAGGCTGGAGAGGTGTATTCAATGTGGTGGAAATTACTTTGAAAAAATAAAATAAAAAGGCTGCATTGCAAAGCTTTCCTAGTACCATATGTACAACAGTTGAATTCTCTAGAGGAAACTGTTCCCCATGGTGCTTCTTGCTCTTCAGGTTAGACTATAGTTGTAACCTTAATAAGCACACACCATTGGTGATTTAGTTGATATAGTTACTTAGCGTGCCGTGGGGAACTTATTTGAAGCATGCACCACATAGTTCATTGTTATGTGGGGTTGGAATGCATTCAAAATGGCTCGACCTAACTTTCAAAAGGTTAGTTTAGTTGCAGTCGAGGAGTGTGCATTCACTGTGGTGACTGCATTTCCAATGGCCATTCAGTCATCACAACCCAGTGTGTGTTCAGGAAGCAGTTTACCAGGCCTGCAGGTCATGTTTGATCGAAAATGTGAGTGCACACTTTATGGCTACTGGAAACCTAAGCAATCTGTGTGTGTGTGCGCGCGCGCGCACACACACACACACACACACACACACACACACACACACACACACACACACACACACACACACACACACACACTCTACTACTACTACTACCACCAACTGGCAATGGTGCACACTCTTGGCCCACAGAATTTTGTTGCACAGAAAATTGCATGATAGTCTTGATCGAAAACCTGCCTCATGATGGCCTTGTCTTCTGTGACGAGTGAATTTTCATTTGTCTGGATTTGTGAATAAACAACACATGCATTATTGGAGTGGCATGAATCCACAAGGGTGGTTTGAGAGAATAAGGCAGTTATGGTCACTTCTGAGCATTATGTCTGGATGACAGGAGTTTTTCCTTCCTGAATGTCATCTCATTTCTTTGAGGAGCGATCTTCAGAGGCCACCATGCTTGCATGATTTAAGGGGACGACATGCTTAAAGGGGACCACACCATGGTTCAGATAGAAAAAATCGATTTTCATTTTCATCATATTACGATAGATCAAGGTTTTATTTAAGTACTCTGAAAAGGATTTTGCCGGAATATTTTTTTCCCCCCTCAAGCATTTAAAGAGCCTTTTCTTACCACTTGTGTTTATGTGCCATGCGCAATGCCCACTTTCCTGTCACCCACTTTTCTGAATATATTTTAAATCTTTATATACTCAACATTGCACGTTAAGGATTTTTTTACTCCAGAGTGTGTTGGCTATCTTTGGAATGCAATGGTCGGTATTCTTTTGTTTCTGCTGTTTGTAAACAACACGCTTTCAAACAAGCTGTTAGTTTTGTTAAAGTGTGATTGCGAGTAGTTGTTATACTTAAGTTTTCAGTGTTTGTTTACCTGTGTTTTGTTGTGGTTATTGAAGATTATGAAAATTAATGGCATTTGCAAGAAACGACAATTTAGAGGAAAAAAGTTAAACTTTCTGTACAAGAGGTTAGGTCACATGGCAACAATGTTTTGTAATGGTCGAAAATTACAAGTGCATCATCAAAGAACCTCTCTCCATTTCAAGAGAGTTACAACGAATTTACAAGTGACAAGGGGTGCAGTAACATCATTATAAATTTGAGAATATTATCAGATTTAATTTCAAGACTTGATGCAAGTGGCCCTCATGAAATCAATACTAGATTAGTTTATGCCTTACAATCCATTGGCAAGGGAATGGCTGCAGGGAGAACATTTTGTTTAGTGATGGACTTAATCAACCACCAAATATGAAAAACTGACTGCAATATTAGAGAGCTCTCTGTGGGGTCAGTGTGGAAAGCATGAAACTGGCTGCTAGGTAAGCAGTGGAAGAAAATGATGGATTTTCGGATATTGCAGTTGCACTTGATAGAAGTTGGCAGAAAAGAGGACATAATTCTTTGAATGGAGTAGTGACTGCCACCAGTGTAGACACTGGTAAAGTGTTAGATGTGGAAATAATGTTTAAATATTGCAAGTGTTATAAAGTCAATGAACATAAAGAACACAACTGTGTGGCTAATTTTAGAGGAACAAGTGGTGGTATGGAAGTTCATGGAGTACAACAAATATTTCATCGCTCCGTAGAAACAAGAGGTGTACAGTACACCAAATATTTGGGTGATGGTGACAGTAAGACATAAAACAATGTGGTGAACTCCAAGCCATATGGAGATGCCATTATTAGCAAAATAGGATGTGTAGGCCATGTTCAAAAACGTTTGGGAAAAAGGCTGAGAAAACTGTTGATATGAGAGGAAAAAAATTAAAGATTGAAACATTGTTGACCGGACAGAGTTGGTTAACTAAAACTGAAATAGAAAACTTTGCAGCTATACTATGGGCAGGCAAATTGGAGAAATAAAGAAAATCTGGAGGTAATGAAGAGAGATGTTTGGACCATACTCTTCTGTAAGTCCTCTACTGACAAGCCATGTCATGGATTGTGTCCATCAGGAGAAAATTTGTGATGCAAATACAAAAGGGCTCGGGCAACTGGAGAATCTTATTCTCACCAGCATTCTCTTCCTGCTGCTGTTATTGCAGCAATTAAACATATTTTCAGAGACTTGGCTCATCCTGACCTAAGGAAATGTCTGCATGGGAAGACACAGAACCAAAATGAATGTTTCAACAGCATAATTTGGAACTGCCTTCGTAAAACTGTATTTGTAGACATGCATACAGTGAAACTACGAGTTCATGATGCTGTTATTAGATTCAGTTATGATAATATTGGAAAGTGTTGGGTATTGAAAAAGCAGGGAATTAATCCTGGTGAAAATACGTTCACTGGGCTACAACATTGCGATAAAATGAGGATAGCCGATGCATACATGTCTGCATCTAATATGGACGAGAAAGCAAGACAATCATCCAGGAAGATGGAAAAAGAAGCTGGAAGACCTGCTAGAGGTCAAAGAAGGGCCATCATATGCAACAGGACGGTTTTAATTCACTGTAAGTAACAAATTTCATAAGTTTTTTCTTTAAAGTCAATTTCCCGCAAACTAAATTTTTCAGTACATATGTCCCATTATATCAGAAACTATATTTTCTGAGACTGCATAATGTAAAGTCACCTCTGGTACTACATTCATTAATATTCCCCCTTTAGGAATCCATAATAAATGTTTTCTGCAAAAAAACTTAATATTTTTTAATAAATTTAAAAAAGTATTTCTTAAACTATAAAATGGGTAAAGTAGATTTTAGTACAGTTGACTCTATTAGTTTCATGTAACATACAGTAAAAATATTAAGGTCCTGCATCAAATAGTTTTGTTCAGAAATGGGTCAAATACTTGCCTAAATTTACATGGGTTAGATAGGCAGGGTGTGATCACCTTAATGTAGCTCCTGGGTCTTTTCCTTATTGGGCTGCCTTAAATCTTGAGGTATACCAATTATCCATGGACCCTGGGTGAGATGCTGAAACTTATTTGCGCTGCTATTGCCAACATAGACAAGGTTTGAACACTCCAAATGCAGACCAGATGCTCCCTTGAAGATGTTTCTGAAAACCTAATGAAGTAACAATTTAAATGTACCTGAACATAAAGAAGAGAGAGTTAAATTGACATTTCTAAAACTTTGTTTTATGATTTTTGAAATAAGTAAGTTCCTGTGCTACATCCACCTTTAGTTTTCCCTGAATTGTATGAATTAATTTTGGGAAACAGTTTAAGAACTCAGTATGAACATTTGTATTTGTGTACCTTGAAGATTAGGAAATGACACTTAAAGTAGTAAAGGAGTTCTGCTATTTGGGGAGCAAAATAATTGATGATGGTCGAAGTAGAGAGGATATAAAATGTAGACTGGCAATGGCAAGGAAAGCGTTTCTGAAGAAGAGAAATTTGTTAACATCGAGTATAGATTTAAGTGTCAGGAAGTCATTTCTGAAAGTATTTGTATGGAGTGTAGCCATGTATGGAAGTGAAACATGGACGGTAAATAGTTTGGACAAGAAGAGAATAGAAGCTTTCGAAATGTGGTGCTACAGAAGAATGCTGAAGATTAGATGGGTAGATCACATAACTAATGAGGAAGTATTGAATAGGATTGGGGAGAAGAGAAGTTTGTGGCACAACTTGACCAGAAGAAGGGATCGGTTGGTAGGACATGTTCTGAGGCATCAAGGGATCACCAATTTAGTATTGGAGGGCAGCGTGGAGGGTAAAAATTGTAGGGGGAGACCAAGAGATGAATACACTAAGCAGATTCAGAAGGATGTAGGTTGCAGTAGGTACTGGGAGATGAAGCAGCTTGCACAGGATAGGGTAGCATGGAGAGCTGCATCAAACCAGTCTCAGGACTGAAGACCATAACAACCTTGAAGAGAACTTCTCTCATAGCACACGTGAGGAGTCATTGAATAATTGTGTCCGATTGGTAGAGAAGTACTGAATAGGGTACAAAAACAAAATGTATGTATTCTGGGTATAGTAGGTCAAACATGAAGTGGAGTTTGTTCTGTTGCTCAGATCTCATGTGGCAATATTTTATAACTTCATACTCAGCTTAATGGTAATATGAAGAACTTCTGAGACATCCATGTGCAAAACTTGAAACAGTTTTTGGATTATTTGCACACATTTGATATGAAAGCTGTTGAAGTCTAGATGTTGAAGCAGGCACAGCATTGTACCTAGAGGAGGAGGAGGAGGTTGATTACGACGACAGTGTCGAAGTGCTTCATAAAATCTCAGGAGAAATGCTGCAGTGTATTACTGAAGAAGATGCAGAATGTGGAATAGTGCACAAATGACAGGAAACTATGAAGAGAGATAATTTTACTTCTGATTTTCCCCACAAAGGCGAGATTTCATTTGGGTGGTGGTCAAATACACTTAAGAACCATAGTGCCTTATTTATACAGTGAACTGTTGAAACTGTTTTGGGATTAAAAAATGCTGGAACATATAAAACATGGAGATAATCCAAACATAAAACTTTTTGATTTCACTATACAAAATGAAAGTAAATAAACTGTGTTGATGAGTCCAAGAATCTGTTTTACACTAGTGTGATTTGCTAAGGATAATAAGCAAAGCATCTGAGGCAGGAAGATACATTTCGAATAGGATAACTGATTTAACTCTGGTTCAACAGGTTGCATTTAGACACTAGCAATTTTAAGTATCTGTGAAGTCTGCAGTTGGCAGATGTCCATAGCTGCAAAAACTTTGTGACTAAAATGACAGTTAAGATAATTTTGCCTTGGGTAGTAATACTATGTACGTGATGTTCAGGTTATAGAACCAGTTTTTATTTTTGTGGTGTCCTTTGTTGCATTTGCTGAGGATTTATTTACGTATTAGACATTTTTAAACAACTTATGTGTTTTCTATCATTGCTCGCATGGAATCTCTTGGCAAAGTGTGCAGAGAGTTTAACTGCTGCAGTGTCACAGTTTAGTTTGTAGTTAATGAATACTCAATGTAACAAACATTGCTAATTGATGTTAAGATGCAAAGATCTTGGATGCAAAGATAATAAGTAATGGTTCTGGAAGTGAGGATTTGGGTAACTACTCCAGTTGTTCTGTCAGCTATGCACAAACTACTGTTTTCTTAAAACAGGCAATAGAATTGCAACTTTGTCAGCTTCTGCAGCACTTCAAGATATGAGGTCTAAGAGGTCAGAGTGTAAGTTCTGCCACTTTTTGTACTTCTTAATGTTTGGTAAGGCTGCTAAGAAGGAAACTATTAGGAACTACATGGGAAAGTCATAATGTCCACAGTGCTAACGGACACAGTAATTTGTAGTTCATTTTGATACAGCAATTTAAGTCAAAATAAAACAGCCGTACTTGTCAATAAGATGAATTATGATGGCCATTCAGCCGGAGACGACAAAGATAGTTATAATAAATTTCAACAGAGCTTTAAAGGGCCATTGACACTTGATCGATAGACAGAAGGGGGGAAAAACTTATTGGGGGAAACAATTTCGGCAAAGATAGAGAAATATATTCTAACCTTAATGAGACTATTAATAATGCTTTCATTGTGAAAACAGCACACAACAGCAAAGGCATGAAAAATTGGTGGCCAATGGCTATTCCCCAGTGAGACTCCATATGTTTGCACACAATTGTTTTGTGGACTGAGTAGATCTTTGTTGGAGTGCAACTAAATTCAGAGGTGAATGGTTCTTCAAAGGAAATAAAATCATCCATGAAGCCATGAGTACATAAACAACGTGGTTGCCAAGATTCAGTGAATCGCAGTAAGACAAAACCACTTTATTATTAAAAAGTTGTATACAGCCTAACAAGTTGCAATTTATCCTATTGTTCTATAAAATTACATCCATATCTTGCTCCATCTTAACAAATTGGTCATATTAACCAAAACAGTATATCCATGAACTAACTTTGAACATTATAGCATTATTAAATGTTTTTAGAGGGAGGGTTGTCATACTGATAAATTTTAGTGAAAAATCCTACTTGGAGAATGTGAAACACGTGAAACCAATAGATCATGAAAGGAAATGAAATACACAATTACCAGAGAACATACATGTGTGCATGATCTCTCCATCTAATTGATTCTTTAGCTACTTAAAAGCAGTGTACATTTTGTTTTATATTGCAAAGCAGATAATCACTGGCTGTTTTCAACATTTTATAATGCTTATGGACAGCATTAATAGAGCTACAATGCTTAAAGATGGGGAAAGTATGATTTCCCCTTTATATGTATAGCAAGGGTATCAAATTGATTCTGATTCCAAATTGAGATTACTGCTACTTGCCTCATATCTAAATGCTGACCATTTTCTCATACTGAATACAGGTTGGCTATATCCTAAGTTTAAAGTTTTTTTGTTTTTTTTTTTCCATAAAAAGAATTTGATGTTCCATACATCATGTTTTTCCTGGTCACGTGTCATTCATTACCGAGTAGTTAATATAATTTCAGGTCAGCTGTTTAAAGCATTGTTATTTCTGAGATGTTATGTCCATAACTTCTTTCATTGATTTCTATGCGATAGGGACTCAAATCAAATCATGTAGTAATGGAAAGGTTTTGGGGTTTTGCATACATACTTTTTATGCAAATGTCTAGTTGTAACATTATTCTATATTCATTTCGTTTTTGTTACTGAAATGAAGAACTGCTGAATTAGATAAAATATAAAAAAATATGCTACCTTAAAGGCATTGCATGTCATTCTGTATCTGCATATTAGGTTACAATCTTGTGTTCATCTTGTCAGTCACATTCACCATAGAAGCTGGGTACTTCCTTGTCTATAGCCAAGTTGCATCCTTCCAACTCACAAATTTCTTGTGCTTTGAAGTGTGAGTTGATACTACAATGCATAAGGGCAGCAATAAGTTATCATTTGCAGCAGCATGTTGCAGAATTTATGGATAATTTTAGTTTTATAGACACATCCTGTTGTCAGCCATATAGGAAAGCAATAAAGGCTGAACAGCAAGCTCAAGTTACACAACACTGGAAGACAAGTTTCATATCTTATGAGGGGAAAAAACTTTTAATTAGTGATGCAGTTCTAGGTTGTTCTTTCATTTTCTGAAGATTTATATAGGACATTTGTCAGCTGACATTCTAAGCTAAAGAATCCAGTGTTTATGAAGTTTCTCTCCAGTTGGTGAAATCTTGACACTCCAAAAGATTCGGCTTAAAGAAAAAAGTGGTACAAACACTGTAACAGATTTGTTCCGGGTGTGAAAATGAGAAAATCTGGGTCATGTTTGGTCAAACTTGAGACATACTGACAGGAAGTTTAGGTATGTTGTTATTGGGGTGCTGAAACAATTGTGAAGTGAGCAGAAAACATTCTTTTGAGCCAAGAAATGGCTACTATGAAGTATGTGATGGTTGCAAGTTCATTTAATGAGGGAGTGCATATTTACTGTCCAGGTGATGTGAAGTTAACATATTTCAATGTTAATAATGTATGTTGCAGCATATACAAAGGTAATGGCAGGTATTTCCGCACATTGCCAACAATAATTCATGTATTAAAGACCAAAAATCAAATGTTACTATGTCAGCCACACCAGTAATAAGGTGGTGGCATACTTTGTTTGAGCAGTCCAGTATTCCATGGAAATTTGGATGGTTTTGCCTCTGTAGCTAGACAGATTATTTAATGTCAATTGGGATGCTATGGAAATTAGTGACACAGAAGAGAATTTAAAAAAAAAGTGGCATATATACATTATGTATTGGCTAACTTGATTCCTGATAAGTTCAGCATGGTCATGACATGGAGAGAGAACTTGTCAGTGGATCTACACCCCAAATGTTTAAAACATAAATTCAGATGACTGATTGGAAACAAACTGGGTTTCAAAGTGCAAAATTTCAAACATGTTAGCTGGCTGTCGAGAAGGGGGTATCGATGTGAACAAGCAACTTGCCTACTGTATATTTACCGGACTGAAGTCTTGAGGTGGAGCTTTCATTTTCCCGGTATACAGTAATGTTTCGTAATAATTGTCTGTTATTTGTGATGGACAACTAGAGGATGAATCTCATTGTGTATTGTAATTCTTTAGCAGCTTGCATAGCATTCATGTGTAACATATATTGTTCATCTTCATATAAACTGAATTAAAATTAAAAATATTATCACGTTTAAAGTATTTTTTAACATTTAAATGTATAGGCCCTAGTAATGTTACTTTCCAAGTAGTGTTCAGTTTGTAATTTTTCCCCTTTATGTGCAAAGTATATAGAAAAACCTGTTGTAAAATGAGAGAACAATCCTTACCACACCCTCCATTTGTCAGACTCATGGAACATGGGCTGTAAAAATATGTGCCTAGATAGTCAAACGCAAGCAAGAGAAAGTGAGTACAGTTGTCTTGCATTGCATTCTACAAGGAAAAAGTTATCAAGGTAAAGAAAAATCGGTATTTGTGGATTTTCCTTTTGAGTAAGTGAACGGCTTTCATAACATTAAGTTGTGAATTGGTACTGGATACACGCCTTTTCCAGAGCGCTGAAATGCAATTTTAAGTAATTTCTCCAAGAACTAAGACCAGTACCAATATGATTGGCAGTATGCTAGTTAGTGTCACTTTTGCAATCCTCCTCCAGTTATGGGCTAGTTATGGGGGTACAAAAACTTCAAGGTACCTCTTCAAAGTGCAGTTCTTGTTGGTGTCTCTTACTACAATGTGTTTGCAACGCATTGATGAAAGGAAAAAAATGAACCACAGGTGGTAAGGTTAAAATTTCAGTTTCTCCAAAAAATTTGATAAATAACTCCTTAATAATCCAGTCATAATATCAGAGTTTGAACTTGAAGTGTCAACACATGCTGTCCTTAAATGAGCATCATAGTGCAGAACATTCAAGACCTTCAAGAAAACATCAAAGCTGTTGGTGAGTAATTGTCAGCGAACTCTTGTAGCAGTAGCTTTGCTATGAAAGTATTAGACATTGTTCGGAAGATATTAACGTTAAGGAAAATTTTGCTTCTTGTTTTATAGTAATGCTGTGTGGATTAAATATGTTGATGTCGTGTACGATATGATATGGAAGTTCACAAATTCTTTTAACGATTTTAAAATGGTTCGCTAGTCATTACATTCCCACAGTGGAAAAGTGTCGTCATGCTGTCCTGGTGAGGGATGATTGACTTGGTAGTAGCCAAGAAGTTATCCGTTGCAATTGCCTTGTTAATGCACAGTTGCAAACTTTGTCAGTGATTACTATATATTTATCACCTTCATTACAGAGAGGTGTTAAAAAATTACGCAAATGAGTACTACAGATTTTATGTTTTAAAAAATCTGAAAGTTACTGTTTGCTTTCTGCCAGTCATGTGCTGCTAAAATATTTTATAGATAGTAATGATCTCTTTGCAGAGTACATAGTAAACCTGTCTGCAAATGATGGAGGTATAGGTCTAGTGTGAGTCATCTATTGGTGGGACTAAAAAAATTGATGTCGTCCACATGCGCAAGTTGTAACCATCTGTGAATCTGCACAGGCGAACTAGGTGGCAGTAATGTGCACATGCATCAGAGCATAGTTATGTGTTGTTTACATAAGAGAACAAAAATTATATAATAAATAACAAACGATTACCTAGTAAATAGGAACCCTGAGCTGTCTTGAATTTTTAATTCAAATGAATGACTGAAAAAATCCGACAGTCCTCTGAGTTTCGCGTGGTATTCTGAGTGATCAGGTAACGTCTGTCTAGTGTGTGTCCGAGGACACATCTGGAGGCCATACTGTGTGCATTGTGTATAGACTATTGAAATTTTCAGTAATCGCTACATTGTTTTTGGTAGTAATACTTCTCCATTTAGAAATTGAAAACACTTTGTTAAAGATGTAAGGAGATGACTCTTTTTGTTCCTTCAGCAATAGTTAAGTGTATGTAAAGAAAAGCCTGACAAAAATGGTAATGTGGAATTTAGCAGTGTGAAAGATATCCCGAGTGAAACCACTCGGACAGTAATATTGTGTAATGTCAGTGTTGGTGCAGTGGATGGCAGTGTAACAAAAAAACTGGATAGAAAGTTCAGAAACAGTATAGTAAAGAATGGTAAAGTTTGGAAAACTCAAATCAGACTAGCATGTATTTTGTACAGTTTAAGAGACATTTCTATAAAGCATGGTGGTCGTTAAAATTGGGGTCGTTATGTTTTATCTAAAGTAGATGTGGACCTAACAAACCTTAAGTCTTAAAATGCATCATTGTCATTATTTCAAATAAAACGTGGCGAGGAAAACCGTCACCAAGGCTGATATGCTTTTTAGTTTGTTTATTTTAGAACACCGCCTGCACATTTTCTTGTGCAGATCATATTTGACAACTATCCCAATAAATGTTTCCAATTCTCAGATCGCTGCAGTTGTTGTTTATCTGGAACACTCAATAATGTAGTAAAATACTTAAAAGAAAACCTCTTATCTTGCAGCTGATGGTAGCACAGACATTAAAGATATGAAACATTGTCAAATTGTTACTTTGATCTTAAACAGGGAAAGAGGTCCACCACAATACTATCCTGGCAAAGGAATTTTTAATCTCTTGACTGCTGAACTGCTAGGAAATGGAATTTCCTGGAAAAACTGCATTTCATTTGCGTGTGATGATGCTTATACAATAATGGGACATAAGAGTTGCTTTTGCCTCTTTTTTAAAAGAAGAGTTCAACCACACATAAGAATTCAATCTTGTTCATGCCATATGCTTCACTTAGCTGCACAAAAAGTGTGAAAAGCCCACGGTATTTTGATGCTGAAGAATTTGTAATGGATATTTTCTTTCTCAGAGAGTTCAAAAGGACAGTCTACTTTAAACATAGTCAAAATATGTGACATTAAACCTCATAAAATAGACTCTCTGCTACAATCAATAGAAAGAATAATTGAACAGTGGGAACCTCTTGCAAAATTTTTCAATCCGGAAAATTAAAAAAAAAACTCTCACTTATGTATAGTGATGCCTATTCTAAATGATCCATTAACTAAGCTATACCTTCCTTTCTTGTGTAATACCCTTTGTTTACCAAATCTATCCCTTCTGAAAGAAGAGCCAGTAATTCAGATGTCTTAGTGTCCAGAAATCTTATGATTTGACTGTGTTGGTAGACTGCTGGAACTGAAATTAGAAGAAAAATAGGTATCACAAAGGTATTGTCATTGATGCGGACACTAGAAGCTACATTCATCATACTAAACTTGAAAAATCTGTAGTAAAAATTTTTATGAAGTTGTCAGAAGATTTTCCATTAACTCGTGTAATTATGTCAAAGGAAATTTTCCACTACATGACGACTTCTTAAGACTTAGAAGTTCTAGGTATTGTAGGTAGGAAAAGAAAATCTGAATGAGTGTAGGAAAAAAAAATTAAAGATCATTTGAATGACTTTGGAATGGTGGAAGAAGAGAGCTGATACTGCCTGGCACAAATTATCTGCCATGTGTGATGCATAAGGGATTAAAAAGTATCCATCACTGAGCAAGCTTATGCTTGGTACTGCTTATTCCTCACAGCCCTGCTGCCTGCAACAGTTTTTAATATTGTTAGGAAAAACATTACTGAATTTCAATCTAGGGTGAATACAAGAAGCTTGGAGTGCTTTGATCATCAGTAAAATGAACTGTTTACCTTCAGGAAGAAGGTTCTGTTATCAAAATAAGTTTTCAAAGTATCAGACTCTGGCTTCGAAAAGTGCAACAAGATTATCACTCAAGAGAAAATAGTCATGTCACCAGTGAAGATTCTGTATTATTGAAGTAGATGCAGATCCAGGAAGAAGAGGCAGTGGATGAGAGAGTCAATACGTTTGTATAAAACACTGAAGACAGGCATCTCATTTCATGATGTAAGTGGATTTTGTTTACATGTTTTACCTTCATTTTAATTAATAATTTGAGAGATGTGTATTGATTTTGCAGTATTTGTAAATTACAGAAATGTTTGTAAAGCACCTTTTTAGATTTTTCCATGTAACCTGGTTTTTCATTTTCAGTTGTTTTAATTGCTAGAAAATCTTCTTTATTTAGGGCCAGAAAGTGTCTTAAATAATGTTTACAGGCCTAAAACACAATTCTGATTTCTAAATTTTTCCAGCTAAATCACTCAACCAATGGCAAAATTGTTCCTGTAGTCAACGATGGGGAAGGAAATCTGTTGCCCTCTTTCAATCAGAGCTTTGGCTCTGTCTCTAAATGACTTTGTCAATGGGATGTTAAACTCTTAACCCACCTCTCCCACCCCCATAACTATACAGGGTGTATACGAACCGGGAGATCCGGGAAAAACCCGGGAATTGTTTAGAATTCCGGGAATTTTTCATTGTTTTAGTTTTCAGTTAAATGTTTGATTTTGACTGTTAAGAACCAATACTCTAACAAAGGATGTCACTGTATCCCACTACTGCAGAATAATACTGCAGCAACAAAATGTGAAGGAGAGAAAAGAAAACGAAAATAAAACTTAAGTTGCTAAGGAAATGCGCCATATACAACAAAAAAATAGTGCTCATACAAGCGTCTGCCGACAGCAAAGTGTGTCAAAGGCTTTAGGAAGACTGCAATGCTTCATAACAACAAATTGCCTCCCATGAGCGTGATGTGACAGCTGTTTAAATTAGATTCATTGCGGGTGGGCTCTTGCGCATGCGCAGTTAGTTACGTATGAGTAGTATCTTCTCCCACTTCTGGTTAGAGAAGTGTGAAGTGTGGCTGGATGCCACTACTTAATATTGCCCCAGTTCGGAAATAATAGTAAATCTGGGGCTGATGCACAGAGAAGTTTGAGATTTGGTGGGGAGGTGGGTTGTCTCCACGTGACCTGTGTTTATGTTCAGTTATTTCGTTGTTTCCTCTTCATTTGTTGCTCTCGTGTTAAATGATGATAAAACGGATTTTTGCGGCCGGGAGCTAACAAATTAATTAAAATACGTTCACATAATTATGGAAGGCCAAAGTATGTTACTAGTTTGATATTATTTCCACCTTTCTGACAGTCAAGCATTAATCGCTTTGCGGAACAATGAAGTTATTTTTGCCGGTTTGCCAAAGATGTTTGGCTTTCATTAATCTTTTCTGCTGAGGCAGTCAATTTATTTGAAATGAAGTATTTAATTTCACACTGTTGGCTAGTTTCAACTGTTCGCTGCATTTAAAGTGCATGTATAGCATTATGCCATAATAAAGAACCAAGCATGAGATAATACGGTACTGGTACTCCAAGAAAATTTACATTCAAGTGTGCATTTTAAGCCGAATTATGCATTTTCGTATGGTTCACGAAATTCCGGTGCTTTTCAAGTATCCTCTGAGGTCTTATTTGTTTTATGACGTAATGTAAGATCTTTTAATGTTTTACACGTACGAAAATATATATATGGGATTCCTACGTCATCATAGCTGTGCAAGCGCGGTGACGGCTGTTATCTGGCACTATCTTGCAACTGCTGAAACGAACCTATTTCTAACAGGTCGCGGGAAAATATTGCGAATGGTGGTTTGAAAAGCGTTACATTCATAGCAAATTTCCTTTCATGCAAGATGAGCTGTGCGAGAATGTACAATGAATTTCTTAAATCACAAAGCATTTGACTCCGATTTCAAAATCAACTCTTTGAGGACGACAATTTAGAAGAATTTAGAACCCAGAAGATCAGAAATTTACGTCGTTCTTAAAAATTTTACTGGCACATTTGTGTGATGTATCTTAAAGTGTAACACGCACAAAAAAGATCAACATTATATGTGGAAGCTTAACTTCTCTTCCGGCTTATTAATATTAGAGAGCAATATTATATGTGAATGCTATGTGTATTAATTTAAACCATTAACTTTTCTTATTTGTGTGTTTGCGCTACTCAAGAGTGATCTTGCTAATGGAAGTGCCGGAAAATTCTACATTGATATATAAAACCATAAACGTTCAGAGGATTAACCATCAAATCTGGGAATTTTTCCATGTATACACCCTGTAGTAGTAGTAGTAGTAGTAGTAGTAATAATAATAATAATAATAATAATAATAATAATAATAATAATAATAATAATAATAATAATAATAATAATAATAATAATAATAATGGACTCAAACATCCCAGAGCAAACAAACAAAGACCAACACGCATCAATTAAACAATCAGAGGAAAACGAAATCTTAAGACAGCCACCAGAACAAGCACAAATAGAACACGAAGAGACACATGTGTTAGACATAGAAGAGAAATTTCAGCTGACATATATAGAATACAAAGACACAAATACAGACATTAGACCATTCCTGCATAGACCGCCAAATAACACACAAGTCGAAACAACAATAAAAACTATCAACACAATCATACACAACAAAATAAATGAAAACACAACTATGGAAGAGTTACAACTACTGGTTAATATAGGAGCACTCACTACACTAAATATACACACTAGGCAGAGATCAGAACAAACCAACACACAGAAGAAACCCACAAAACCAGCATGGCAACACAGGCTACAGATCAGAATAGAAAAACTGAGAAAAGACATCGGACAGCTAACACAATTTATAAGAAATGAAATATCAGACAAAAAACGAAAAAGGTTAGGTAAAATCTCACAACAAGAAGCAACAGAGCAATTAGATGAAAAAAAGCAGAAATTGCAAGCATTGGCCAAACGACTTAGAAGATAAAAAAAAAAGTGAAAATAGAAGGAAACAAAACCAAACATTCAACACAAACCAAAAGAGATTTTACCAAACAATGGATAACACACACATTAAAATAGACAATCCACCGAACATAACAGACATGGAACTCTTCTGGAGCAGCATATGGTCAAACCCGGTACAACATAACAGGCATGCACGGTGGATACAAGCAGAAACAGACACATACAAGATGATACCACAAATGCCTGAAGTGATAATTTTGCAACATGAAGTCACCCGAGCAATTAATTCTACACACAATTGGAAAGCCCCTGGAAATGATAAAATAGCAAATTACTGGCTAAAGAAGTTCACCTCAACACATTCACATCTAACTAAATTATTTAACAGTTACATTGCAGACCCATACACATTCCCTGATACACTTGCACATGGAATAACCTATCTGAAACCTAAAGATCAAGCAGACACAGCAAACCCAGCTAAATATCGCCCCATAACATGCCTACCAACAATATACAAAATATTAACTTCAGTCATCACACAGAAATTAATGACACATACAACACAGAACAAAATTATAAATGAAGAACAAAAAGGCTGCTGCAAAGGAGCACGAGGATGTAAAGAGCAACTGATAATAGATACAGAGGTGACATATCAAGCGAAAACTAAACAAAGGTCCCTACACTACGCATACATTGATTACCAAAAAGCCTTTGATAGTGTACCCCACTCATGGTTACTACAGATATTGGAAATATACAAAGTAGATCCTAAATTGATACAGTTTCTAAACACAGTAATGAAAAACTGGAAAACCACACTTAATATCCAAACAAATTCAGATAACATCACATCACAGCCAATACAGATTAAGCGTGGAATATACCAAGAAGACTCATTAAGTCCTTTCTGGTTCTGTCTTGCTCTGAACCCACTATCCAACATGCTAAATAATACAAATTATGGATACAATATTACTGGAACATACCCACACAAAATCACACATTTGCTATACATGGATGATCTAAAACTACTGGCAGCAACAAATCAACAACTCAACCAATTACTAAAGATAACAGAAGTATTCAGCAATGATATAAATATGGCTTTTGGAACAGACAAATGTAAGAAAAATAGCATAGTCAAGGGCAAACACACTAAACAAGAAGATTACATATTGGATAACCACAGCGACTGCATAGAAGCGATGGAAAAAACAGATGCCTATAAATACCTAGGATACAGACAAAAAATAGGAATAGATCATACAAATATTAAAGAAGAACTAAAAGAAAAATATAGACAAAAACTAACAAAAATACTGAAAACAGAATTGACAGCAATAAACAAGACAAAAGCTATAAATACTTATGCTATACCAGTATTGACCTACTCATTTGGAGTAGTGAAATGGAGTGACACAGACCTAGAAGCACTCAATACACTTACACGATCACAATGCCACAAATATAGAATACATCACATACATTCAGCAACAGAAAGATTCACATTAAGCAGAAAGGAAGGTGGAAGGGGATTTATAGATATAAAAAACCTACATTATGGACAGGTAGACAATTTAAGAAAATTCTTTCTAGAACGAGCAGAAACTAGCAAAATACACAAAGCAATCACTCATATAAATACATCAGCTACACCATTGCAATTTCATAACCACTTCTACAACCCTTTAGATCACATAACATCAACAGATACAAAGAAAGTAAATTGGAAAAAGAAAACACTACACGGCAAGCACCCGTATCATCTAACACAGCCACACATAGATCAAGACGCATCCAACACATGGCTAAGAAACGGCAATATATACAGTGAGACGGAAGGATTCATGATCGCAATACAGGATCAAACAATAAACACCAGATATTACAGCAAGCATATTATTAAAGATCCCAATACCACAACAGATAAATGCAGACTTTGCAAACAACAAATAGAAACAGTAGATCACATCACAAGCGGATGTACAATACTAGCAAATACAGAATACCCCAGAAGACATGACAATGTAGCAAAAATAATACATCAACAACTTGCCATAAAACATAAACTAATAAAACAACACGTTCCCACATACAAGTATGCACCACAAAATGTACTGGAGAATGATGAATACAAACTATACTGGAACAGAACCATTATAACAGATAAAACAACACCACATAACAAGCCTGACATCATACTCACCAATAAAAAGAAGAAATTAACACAACTAATTGAAATATCCATACCCAACACAACAAATATACAGAAGAAAACAGGAGAAAAAATTGAAAAATACATCCAACTGGCTGAGGAAGTCAAGGACATGTGGCATCAGGATAAAGTCGACATTATCCCAATTATACTATCAACTACAGGAGTCATACCTCACAATATCCACCAGTACATCAATGCAATACAGCTACATCCAAACATATATATACAACTACAAAAATCTGTAATTATTGATACATGTTCAATTACCCGAAAGCTCCTAAATGCAATATAACATATACCATACAGTTACAAGGAAGTCACGCTTGACCGAGGTCCGCGTCACGTTCCATTTTTAACCAGATTTAAGTCTGAGAAAAAAAAAGTCAAAGATAATAATAATAATACAGGGTGGTCCCGAATTCATGGTACAAACTTTAATGGTAGGTACAGGACATTGTAACAAGGATTTATTGTATAGGAATGTATAGTCGCAGGTGACGCGGTGAGGCGTAAACAGGGGAAAGAGAAATGGAGTGATCGGTTGGTGTCACTGCCGGTAGAGGGCAGTAGATGAACATGATGTATCGCAGTAGGGACAAGCGCCATTCACAATTGTGCTGCCGTAGACGATGGGTGACTTTACGTATGCAGAAAAAGCAGACATGCATTACATGTACGGCCGTGCAAATGGTAACGCCAGAGCTGCGTTACGAATGTATCGCGCGGAGTATCCTAATCGACGAATGCCGGATCATAGAATTTTTCAACGGTTACATTGTCAACTTTGTGAAACAGGTACGTTCGACGTCAACAGACATGACGCTGGTTGATTAAGAGCTGTACGCACTCCAAGACTGGAAGAACGCATCTTGAACATAGTGGCTGATAGACCCGAGTCAAGCACAAGAACTGTTGCACGTGACGTACATGTGAGTCATCAGACTGTATGCAGAGTGTTAAATGAAAATCGCTTACACCCCTTCCATTTTCAAAAAGTACAAGCATTGAATCCGGCAGATTATCCTCTTCGCGTGAACTTCTGCCAGTGGTTGTTGCAGCAATGTGCGTTGCAGCCGGATTTCGTAGGTCATGTGCTATTTACAGATGAAGCGACATTTTCACGCGAGGGTGTCTTTAATGCGCACAATTCCCATGTGTGGGCAACAGATAATCCACATGCAACGCGTCCACATGCGTATCAACAACGTTTCGGTATTAATGTGTGGGCTGGTATTGTGAACGACTTTTTGATTGGGCCATACTTACTACCCACGCGACTCTGTGGTGAAAGCTATCGTCTTTTTCTGCAAGAAGTGTTACCAGAACTGCTGCAAGATGTTCCGCTCGCCATTCGTAACCGCATGTGGTTTCAGCACGATGGAGCGCCAGCACACTTCAGCACTGCTGTACGGAATTACCTGAATGCCACGTTTGGTGCTAGATGGATTGGGCGTGTTGGACCAGTCCCTTGGCCACCCCGATCTCCTGATTTCTCTTGCCTCGATTACTTTTTATGGGGACATCTTAAGAGTCTTGTTTATGAGACTCCAGTTGACTCAGATGAGGATCTCGTTGCTCGCATATCTGTAGCTGCTGCAGGTGTGCGTGAAATACCAGGCATCTTTGAACGTGTACGCCAATCGCTGCACCGACGCTGTCAAGCATGTATCGCTCATGGTGGACGCAATTTTGAACACTTACTGTAAACATGACACTTGTCAACAACGATTTCAATAAAATCTTTCGTTTTCCTTTCGGCCGTTATTTCCCCTGTTTACGCCTCACCGCGTCACCTGGGACTATACATTCCTATACAATATATCCTTGTTACAATGTCCTGCACCTACCATTAAAGTTTGTACCATGAATTCGGGACCACCCTGTATAGACAAAGACTAACAAAAATACTGAAAACAGAATTGACAGCAAGAAACAAGACAAAAGCTATAAATACTGCTATACCAATATTGACCTACTCATTTGAAGTAGTGAAATGGAGTAACACAGACCTAGAAGCACTCAATACACTTACACGTTCACAATGCCACAAATATAGAATACATCACATACATTCAGCAACAGAAAGATTCACATTAAGCAGAAAGGAAGGAGGAAGGGATTCATCGACATAAAAAACCTACATTATGGACATTCCCACGTGGAATGTTTCCCTCTATTATATTCACTACATTATGGACAGGTAGACAATTTAAGAAAATTCTTTCTAGAGCGAGCAGAAACTAGCAAAATACACAATCACTCATATAAATACATCGGCTACACCACTGCAATTTCATAACTACTTCTACAACCCTTTAGATCACATAACATCAACAGACACAAAGAAAGTAAATTGGAAAAAGAAAACACTACATGGCAAGCACCCGTATCATCTAACACAGCCACACATCGATCAAGACGCATCCAACACATGGCTAAGAAAAGGCAATATATACAGTGAGACGGAAGGATTCATGATTGCAATACAGGATCAAACAATAAACACCAGATATTACAGCAAGCATATTATTAAAGATCCCAATACCACAACAGATAAATGCAGACTTTGAAAACAACAAATAGAAACAGTAGATCACATCACAAGTGGATGTACAATACTAGCAAATACAAAATACCCCAGAAGACATGACAATGTGGCAAAAATAATACACCAACAACTTGCCATACAACATAAACTAATAAAACAACACGTTCCCACATACAAGTATGCACCACAAAATGTACTGGAGAATGATGAATACAAATTATACTGGAACAGAACCATTATAACAGATAAAACAACACCACATAACAAACCTGACATCATACTCACCAATAAAAGAAGAAATTTACACAACTAATTGAAATATCCATACCCAACACAACAAATATACAGAAGAAAACAGGAGAAAAAATTGAAAAATACATCCAACTGGCTGAGGAAGTCAGACATGTGGCATCAGGATAAAGTTGACATCATACCAATTATACTATCAACTACAGGAGTCATACCTCACAATATCCACCAGTACATCAATGCAATACAGCTACATCCAAACATATATATACAACTACAAAAATCTGTAATTATTGATTCATGTTCAATGACCCGAAAGTTCCTAAATTCAATATAACATATACCGTACAGTTAAAAGGAAGTCACGCTTGATCAAGGTCCGCGTCACTGTCCATTTTTGACCAGACATAACGTCTGAGAATAGAAAGAAATAATAATAATAATAATAATAATAATAATAATACACACTTCCATATTTGCAATGTGATTACTGACAGCCACTTCCCAAGGTTGGCAGCTATGTTAATGCAATTGATGAGAGAAATTTCGCAGCTAAATTCTCACTAGGAATGTCGGACCATTCACTGTAAGAATCTTTACCATATTGAAATTACATGCCTGTCTGAAATGGTGTTTACGCTTTGGAGTGTCAAGAAACATCATTGAAAACTTAGATCGGCCACTCATATGGGTTTCATGAGTTTGTTCCACTCAGGGACACTGTTGGTGTAGAGAAGACAGTATTGCTAGGTAGCGTGTCAGTTATGGGAATTTAAAAATTGCTAGTCTTATGGAAAAAAGTTTAAGAAATGGCGAGCGATAGCCTAAATGATTAATTCAGTGAGCATAAAAATACTAGAAGTAGCATATTAAATTTTATTAATTTTAAGTTAATTGTGCAGTGACAACATTGTCCGTATCCACTGGCCAGTAACTACTAGTTTTTTCAAGTATCAGTTTATGATGCAGATTTGTTGATTGTTTGGCATTACAGAACAAGGAAAAAGATTGTCGCATATTTGTTTCTGCCAGAGCTGGAAACAATGTTAGACACCTCAAAGAGGCTAACTGAAACAACAGTACCATGTTGGAAATACTGAGTAGTGAAAGGAAATGCATATGCTTTCTATCAGTGAATAATACACTTATTTGCTTCTATGATCTCCACATGTATAATTCAAATTAAAGTGCCATTTTTGACATTTGGTGTTAAATATGGGGATCACGCATAGTTGACATAACTGATGCTAATGGGCAAAATTACTGTTACCTTGTGCTTACCAGCTGTGTTTTTGAGACTGAAATGTATGCTGTGAGATGCAGTTGCATTCGGACACATGTATATAACTTAACAGAACAGCAGTCTCTGTTGAACATATTGAAAAATTACAACAATTGAAGACTAAAAACACCGAAAGTGCCAACATTGTGGTGGTCCCCCCCCCCCCCCCCCTGTAAACCACTGAATGTGACATAGCTATTATCTTGTTGGGTTAGTACGAGAGAAGTGTCCTTGTACTTAAAAACTCCTCCACTCCGTGCAATAGCGTTAAAAATTCCTTTACTCATGACACAAGGGATTCCGAATGTGCTTGAGCATGTCTGTCCATGGGGTTGAACACAGTGTATTTCTTGCTCGAACAGACCACGGTTGTACTGCCGGTCCATAGTGGCCAATGGGCACAATATTTTGGTGATCAGACATATTGCCATTGTCAGGTGTGCCGACAAACTGAGCTCCTGAGGGCTGGTGCCTGTCTTGAATCCCCTCCCCTCACCTCATGAGATAGTGGCTACAACCTTAGCAGAGCATGGGAACCAGCATTGAGTCTAATTAATAGACACTCTGCGAAGGAAACAAATGGGCGACTAGGGCGGACGAGGCAATTACACTGACACCACCACAGATGCCGATGCCAGTGTCTCACCGGCCGCTGACGCACGGGACCGCGAAGAGAATGCCTCGTGAAGGGAGGGGATTCAAGATGGCTGCCAGCCCTCGGGCTCGGTTCGTCTGCCCACTTGACGATGGCGACGTGTCTGATTGCCAAAATATTGTACCTATTGGACACTATGGACCAGCAGTATGCCTGTGGACTGTTCAAGCACATTATAGTCTGTTTCTTGTGCCTTCTTACAGGTAACATGAAAGGGGACATTTTTCTTCATTTCAGCTATTTTCAATGTGAATCTTTCCAGTGCTTTGATGTGTAAGAAAGGTAAGGTGAGAAGACCTAAGAATTCAATGAAAGCTGTACGTAACAAACTAAGGACAGCTGCTGCCGAGAGAACCATCACACGATGCAAATTGAAATCATTAGAATTTAACAGCATGTTGTGCAGCAAAATGAAATAAAAGCAATTATTGTGTAATTTTTGGTTTCAAACTGCATGACCTCCCATGCTAAGAAATAGTCCTCACCTTGAATTGCCCAATCAATTGAGCGCTGCAAAAAGGATGTATTAGCCATGGTCAATTTTTCTTAGGATGAAATATTGGGAATTTTATTTCTTGTCAGTGATATCAGTACTGTGATCTTTGTTATTGCTTAGAAATAGGTGAAATTATGCTACGCACATTCACTGATTCCTTAAAGTGAAGCATAGCACTTGAAACTTCCACTACACTTCTGCAACACTTTTTCTGTTGGACTTTACAAATGATGTGATACTATCATAATTTGCATTCTTTTGAATAAAATTATCTACAGTGTAAATACTGTGTTTTACCATTTTCTTCAATTTTGATATTTCAGACTTTAGTGATGCTCATTTCCAGTATTTCAATTAACTCATTTCCAGTATTTCAATTAACAATTAGTTGTGGAAATGATTTAAGTTTAAATTTCCTGGGTTTGCTCACCCATTCACTACTGATAGTCAATTCTATTCCCCTTTTAGATTATACTGACAGATGATTTCCATTGGTGCTATTCATATGGAGTGTTGTTTAGTAAAGATTGCAGAGAACTGACATTGAAGGAACTTGGCAGTGAGTGCTGGTTTGGACATTGTAAATACAGTGAGGATTTGAAATATCTGTGTGTAATATGAAAATATAAGAGATATTTGGAAAGTTTGGCCCGAATCGCTGCAGTCAATAGAATATTGCACACACTGAAACGTGCATGTGCACTTACTCCCAGTGTCCCTTGCTTATCAGATGGGACCATTTCCATTGGTATTGTTGTGGTGTGCTTTTTAGTGTCAGTTCAAATTGTTTACAATACTGGATCAACGTGCCAACTGTGAAATAGTTAGTAATCGGATTTTGGATAGCAAGGATATGGCAGCAGTGGAAAGTCGCCAACAGATGTGGAGTGTCTGGTCCCAATGTGAGGAATGACAGTGAAGTGCATAAGTGGATGAGAGGTTTAAAGGACAGGTAAAAAATGTCCATGATGAACTATTATCAGGCCGACCATCAGTGATTGAAAGATTTTGTCAATACATGGACTGAGATTAGTTAGGACCAGCAAATCACAATTTGAACTAAAGCATTGTAGTGTCTGAATTCTGAAAAGTTGAAATTTCGCAGATTGAGGGCACTTTGTGTTCTAAGGCTACTTACTGGAAACAACAAAATGTAAAGAATGGCTCTTTTTTTTAACCAATGTCATAAAGAAAGTGATGATCAGTCTTTCAGGGTATGTTGTCACAGTGGCTGTGGCATGGGTTTTCACATGACGAGAGTCCAAACGTCAGTGAAATGGTTTAAGATAACCGTGTTGATGGGTAGAGGTAAGTCTTGTTAGCAGCAAGGACAATAGACACAGCCTTATACTGCATTACCCTGAATAAAGTCTGATGTGCAATACAGGAAAAGCACTGTGGACTTCTAGTGTCTGGAGTTTTGTTGCTGAGGAGTTTGACCCTACGCTGCCATTCACACCCAAATTATGATCAGAACTTTAAGATGAGAACAGATTGTTAACTCACCATACAGTCCAGACTTAGCACTGAGAGAGTTTAGTGTGTTGCGCTTCCTAGAGGATTATCTCGGCGGCTAGTGCTTCACGAAAGGTGACTAACTTGATGAAGCAGGCAGTAAGTGCTTCACAAAAGGTAATTAGGTGGAAGAAGCAGTTAGACTGGGTGTCGTAACAGGCGGTTGACGTCTATCAATTATGGATACACAAGCTCATAGAATGTTGACACATCTGAGCCAATATGGAAACTATTTGGGAAAAAATATGTAAGCAATCAAATTTATTTTTATTTTTTGAGAAGTCTGTGATTTATGTTTAAAAAATCAGACCGTTACTTTTCAGTATCGCTTATATATATATAGTAGTTAGCTTGTGTGTATTGTACAAGTAAGGTGCTATGTGAGACAATGGGAGGACAGTAATGAAGGCAAAGGATTGTTGTTGTACTGATGAATGAACTGAGAGTTGTCAGAGCATTTCAAACAAGAATGAAAGTATTTTAATAACACATACAAAACTGTTGTGTGTCTTAATCACCACATTGCCATTGAAAGAGTAAACTTGGTTACAAAGAGAATAAAGTTCCGTGAGACAGAAAAACTTATCTACAAATCAACACAAGTTTTGAAAGCATCTCTTGTGTGAAACTTGTCTTGCTCTTTCCTCATACAATATGCTGTGTGCAATGTCCTAGATTTCTGGAAAGCAGTTGGACACAGTGCCCCACTGCAGACTATCAAATGAAGATCCAAGCATACAGAATAGATTCTAAGGATAATAGTGGCTTCTGTTAAAATAACTTGGTGTGGTCCTTTATGACAAGTGTTCATCAGAAGTAAGATCAGAAGTGCCCCAGGGAAGTCCTATCAAAATGGCAGTTCTGCTTATGCTCTTTGTGAGTACTGACTTGGTAAAGGAATATGGAGAAGTCATCTTTCTGCACTGGGATTGAAGAATATGATTCAAAAGTTCAGACTGATTTGGGAATTGTTCCTGGAAGAGACCAATGGCAAATTGCACCACATATTGTTGAAGTTAGTGTTGCCATGGTTGAGAATTCTGAATGCAGTGTGTGATCTTAAAGCAGTGCATGAGCTCTGGCACAACAGCTGAACATCTCTAGTGAAGTTCCAGGCTATTGTGGATGCAGATGGTAATCACATAGGGCAACATTTGTAACTTGGAATGTAAACATTGTACATTCTTTATAAATCTCTCTTCCAGATGTCCTTATAGATGTTTGCACAAAGTTTCATTGCCCTAAAATCACTTGGGTTTTATGTGGCCCCCTCTAGTAGTGAAATGACCCTGTACATTAGACTGAACATAATTTTCATTACATATGTTTGTGCACCCAGTGCAGTATTAAAACTGTACAGACATAACTACAGATGAGTTGCTCTGTAATGTATCTAATAATTGTTGGAAAACCAAATAACTTGTACTGTAGGTTCAGCAGTTGTTTAATAGGATCTAAAACCTGTTGGAGTCAGGTGTGGATTCATGTGTTTTCATCAGTTCATGTTAGTTGTTACAAAATACTGACATACAAATAACTAATCACTCTGCCTCCATACCACAACATGATGTTTTACTGAGTTACAACAGGGCTCTGTTGTCAGTCTACGTAATGTTCATTGTGCCTCATATGTTGTTCCCTGTTATACCCTCTGGTACTGCAGAGGTCAGGTTCAACTAAGAAGCAATGAAGCTGGCACCTTTCCTGCACTCACTAGTTTTCTCACTGCACTACAGCAGTGCTGTATGGCACACATGGAAAACGCATTACTTGGCACTCCCTTGAAATTGAAATTGGCAGATAGCACGTTGCAGTCAAATTTTTACCGCTAGCTGTGGACAGGAACTCCAGTTTATTATGGCTGTGAAATTGTACATTGAAAAATTATAGGCAATGTTGTTGTAAAACAGCAGCCATAGCTTCATTCTTCATCCTTAACATTTTAATATTTCATGAGTTTATAAGGTACATTTTAACAGGATTCAGTGTTCCTATTTATCTTGTTACTTTATAAAGCTGTTCATTGTGCTAATGGGAACATTTAATTGCTTTGCTCGTTAAATTTAACCTCTACACAAAGCAGAAAATTTGGGTCTTATGCTCCCCACAGGAAACATCGACAAAGTAGTGTGTTCCTGGTGTGGCTGTTGTCGAAATAATCTCTTAGCAAGGGTAGAGGAAAGGGAAAAAGTACAAGAGAGGGGTAGAGAGAGGGAACAGTGTTTACAACTTTGAGGAAGAGAAGAAACAATAAAAGTAACATTTGACGTACTTTATTGATGTTTTAATAGTTCAGTTTTAGAAAACTGTCTGAAAACTTGGTATGTGAGGTCATTTAAAGCAGAAAATCCTTTTCTTGCAGGTTTTCAGTATAGTGTACATATTTAAATAACAGCTTACGTAGCAACATCAGTAGCACTCAGAAGTAAATACTGCATGTCGTTAGGTAAAATCTGAGTGTGAAGTTCCTGGTTGTAGCCTTCCCTTTCAGTTTTGTTTTTACCAGCCATCTTTTTGATGAGTTAATCACCTTGAAGCCTCTAAGAAGTGTTGGTAAATGTGACTAGAATGACTAATTTTTTGCTGAGGAAAAATAAAGCCTGCTCTTCAATTTTAGCACTAGTCCTACACTTCATCTTTTTTGCTGTGATATTTGTCATATCTTTTCAGGTGACACTCAGATATTTAATAATACAAAGATGTAGGCTGCTTAAAGACAAATTATAAAATCTTAAATTACATCTAAGTAGATTCACTTTTACCATTTTGACAATTATTCTGTAACAGATATTCCATCCCACAGATCCTTTAGGGCAATTATAATTGTCTTAGTGTATTCAAAAACCTACAATGCTGGCATTTTTAGCATCCTACTCCTGGTAATTACAAAGCTACAATGGAGGGCACTGTGAGGAGCATGATGATTTGTTGAAATCCTGTAAAGCTTTCCTTATCTTTTCATCCTTGCCTACAATGAAATACACTTTTAATGAAAGTGTTGATTACCAATACTTGTGCTATTAACTATGGTATCATGAATAATAAGCATCTCCTGGGAATTACAAGTGAGAGGAATCCTACAGTGCAGCCTGCACTTATAAATGCAAAGAGACATTAACAGTAATAGAAAGATGACACACACACACACACACACACACACACACACACACACACAGAGAGAGAGAGTAAGTGAAAGCAATACTGTCATCACAGGGGAGTTTTTCTGATCATACTACTTCACTACTTCCGCCACTTGTGGTGGGGCAGTAGCGGGATGGGACAGCAATTCCTTTGCACTGTTGGATCTAGGGGAAGACAATTATTCACTGCAGCCTGTGAAGTTTTATCAGTCTTTCCCTTCAGTGTTCCAAATGGCTGCAACCACAGTAAACACAATTGGAAGTTTGTATAATTCTTTCATTAATGGGAACAATGGAACATCTGTGAATCCATGTATTGTTACCTTACTTCATACTACTGCTTTTGTCTGGATTTTCTCATTTGTACTTTATCAAATGTTTATCAACATCAGTTGCTGAAAATTTGGAACTCTTCATGATCTACAGAATTTTTATTTACCACAAACTGTCTACAGATTTCTATGTTGTCCTTATCTTGCTTGCTTATTTTTTAACAAAGCACAAATTTCTATGTTTTCCTTCATGGGATTGTTACTGCCCCTAATCTTGGACATCACTGTTAGTGAGTGCAGAGCGATTAACAAAACCATCAGAAATCAAATCTCCCTGTTGGATACAGGTACTAGCAACTCGGAAAGCATTATGGATGCAGTGGCTGGCTAAGCCAGAAATTTGCATGAACATCTCATTTGGCAGTGTTTGTGCATGTACCATTTGGAGATTTGTTTCTGGCTGCTTGAATTGATAGTTGATAAAACATACTTAGTGAAAACTGCGGGGCAACTTCCATAACTCGGGCATTAGCCAGTAGAGCATTGTGCAGGTTTCTGATACAAACTGATTCTTTTTCAATTTTAATACAGTGTAGGTTTGGAAGATTTGGTCAGCCCATCAAAGTGGTAAGTACTTTCTATTTAGAAATTTTCTTTTGTTTCCTCTTATTGATTAGTTTTTATTGTTCTTTCCACATAGTAATTCTTAAGGCATTTAAGATACAATAGTTTTTTTTAAATTGTAACAAGGAACATAGTTTTGAGTTTCATTGCATCTGGGTGGGATTTGTTGTGAATTTCCC
This sequence comes from Schistocerca cancellata, assembly GCF_023864275.1. NCBI lineage: Eukaryota > Metazoa > Arthropoda > Insecta > Orthoptera > Acrididae > Schistocerca > Schistocerca cancellata. The sequence continues at coordinate 151,849,142 of NC_064630.1, forward strand.
TGGTGATATTATTAAGCCAATTTTGAGTTACGTATGGGACAAAGAACAGATGTAGGGAAAAGTATTAACCACTGGGGAGCACTCTGTTAAGATTGAGACACTTTAACAGCAGGTATATTTCCTAATAACTTTTGCAGCAGTTAATTAAACAATTTGCAGATGAAGTGCATCAACTCTGAAAATCACTAACAGTGCTGCTAAGAAAATTTACGAAAGGTTTCTCATATGCATGTTGAACAAAATGTCTGACCATTCTCCAGTCAGTGTTGTCATTGCATGTGAAGTGTTTTTTCCCCCACTACATCTGGTCAAAGAAACATTCATTTATTATGTAATGTTTAAATATCATTACACAATTTAGGTAAGCATGAAAGTACTGAATTGTCACTCAGTTTCAAATAGCAAATAATATTTGCAGCTACTAGGATGCTGGCATAAAATTACACTTGTGTAAAGTAGTCTAGTGCAGTGCAGTGTTTTTACTTTCAACAACATGCAAACTGTCAAGAAACCTAAACATAAACCTCGTAGAAATATTTTTATTTTTGAGAGTGGATCAGTAGCTTCTGTTCCTTTTTGAATCACTTACGTTCAGTTTTGTAAATAAGGAAAGAACAGTTTGCAACATACTTAAACTGCAAACAGCTAGACATGCCAGCACCACAAAGGAACAGTGGGCAAGGAGTTCGACAAGTGTCACCAAACTTTTGTGCCTGAGAAAAACAGTGATGCATCATGGCACACACTTTTGGATTCATACTTTGGACCAGGACTGGCCTAAGTTAGAAAATTAATTTTGTTTCAGGAGTGCATGCAGCTATGCTCAACAAAAAAAAAAAATTGTTTTCCACATTATTTGTTGTTGGTTGAGTCACTATTTTTTTCTACATCATTATCACTATTTCATTTTATACCTGTCTCATTATACTATTTTATGATCTGTTGTAGCTGTAGTTTTATTTCATTTCATCAGTTGACACATTGAAACAGAAGAAACAACAGAAAAGTGTATGAGATTCCCTATTCCAATAAAGATGTTTCTACATGACTTCATTCAAAACAGACAATTAAGAAATTAAGAGAAAAAGAATATAATTGAATCTTTGATTGGCTTGACCACATTTAATAACTCTAGATTGGTAATATTGAATAACTTAATTAGTTTGTCTCACAGTGGGCCTGTGCTTTAATTGGTCGGCTGCAATGAGCTTTGTAGTCATGGCACACTTTCTTTGGTTCATAGTATTGTCTCAGCATTAAAGGCATATGTCCATGGAGCTCTCAGAGCTTGTTGTTCATCTTTTGATGTCCTACCCACATTAATAAAATGAAACCAAAACAGCCAACTGGGAGCAGGAGAGGCACCACAGGACATTCCAGTTTGCAGAGCATACTCACAGGTGTTGGAAATTCTAGAATTTATTTGATGAAATATGAATGAGTACTTGAAATTTAAATTTCATGTTTAAAAAACTCAGAATTTGTAGTTAATTATCTTGTTTTCTACCACATTTTAATATACCTGGAAAATTCTAGAGTTTCGGATTAAGGAGGTTGTGTGTTATAAGCGACAGAGTTTGAAAGTTTGGGTGTTACTTGTGCCTATGTACACAAACTTGTGTTCGGTGGAAAATGCCCACTACATTTTGTATTTGGCATTCTTTTAGAACTGTCCAGCACCATAAGCAGACCGTTTTTCACTTTTTGTATTGGTTTTCTTCCTTTTCACGCTCTTGTGCTGAACTCTTCTTGAGTTTGTCACTTTCAAAATGATTTCTGCCTTTTCTACAAGCCTTCTATTGCATGCAAAGCTTTCAAAGCAGATTACTCTGGGCTCAGTTTCCGTTTTCTGTAGAACATATTTCCTACGATGCAAACTATCACTAAAATGTGAAGCTGCACCATAAACATGAATAGCAAGGGCATTTCTTCCCCCAGAAGTGGTTTTTGGCAATTTTTCCCATATACACTGATTAAAACTTTCATTTGGGTTTTGGATACTGTCGTGGAGATATTTCTTCAATAAGTTTTCATTCAAAAGGTCCCTGTTTGTATGTTTAATGGCTTCCATTATAGCATTAGGAGAAAATTCCTGTAATGACATTCTTCACCACCGGCAATTGGTCTTTGGTAATCACAAAATGGTTCATTTCCCTTTGGGCACAACTTGTGGATAGGGTTATTGTCTGTGGACATTTTTGTGGTAGTATACAGCCCAAACTGCTTGCATTGTGCCTTACGAGTCACCTGTATGCCTTCTTATTGGCAAGCCATAATGTGTGATAACGTAGATTTTCCTGGCGTATCATATACTGATGATTTTCATGGGTTTGCAGCCGGGTTCCATCGTCCTGACGACAACACAATATTTCGGCGGACCATGTGGCCGCCATTCAGGTGCGATTGAGTGCACAATCACACCGGAACTGAAAATACCTCAGAATCAGCGGCTTCTTTATACCGCGGGTACTGGCCGTTGCGCGTGCACGAGCAACGGAAGAGCTGCTCTCTATGAGGCGAAGAATTGCAGCAGTGCCAGCTGTGAAAACTGTCAAAAGCGAGGAATCGCAAAATTAAAATGCAGCCGGTCGGAAACCAGACTGTTGTTGTTTTATCTGTGATAAAATAGGATTCCACGTGTTACTTGAAGGAAAACCTGTATCTCTAATAATAATATCAGACAGACGTATATAAATTGATACTTTCAATACGCAATCCCAGTAATGGGAAGCCAAGGCAAAATTTGCGTCTCATTATACGACATATTGTGCCCTTCATTAAGACAGTGTTCAGCAGCAACGGCTGATTTTTCCGGCTGGAGCAGACGTGTACGCCGTCGATGTTCCACACATCGATCTTGAACTGTACGAATGGTCTGTCCAATGTAGGCCTTTCCGCAGTGACAGGGAATCTTGTATACCCCAGGCTTCCTCAGTCCCAAATCATCTTTAACTGATCCAAGAAGGGATCTAGTTATGGCCAAAGGAATAAGGACACTTTTAATATCATATTTCCTGAGGATTCTTGAAATTTTCGGAGAAATGCTTCCCACGAAGGGTAAAAAAAGCAACTGATTTGGAAGTGCTCACCGTTGGTTCTCGTGGGGGTCCAAATTGAAAAGCACAAGTAATTTGGTGATCAGAATACCCATTCTGCCTGAAAACAACCTTAAGGTGATGAAACTCCGGTTTCAAGTTATCGGAATCCGAAACAGCAGAAGCCCTCTTGACCAGTGTGCGTAAAACTCACAAGCGTTGATGTTGTGGATGACAACTTATGGCATGAAGGTAGCGGTCCGTATGCGTACGTTTTTGGTATGTACTAAGACATCCAAAAAGGTAATTTGCCATCTTTTTCAATATCCGTTGTAAATTTGATTCGTGGATGAAGGCAGTTAAAATGATCTAAATATCGATGAAGAGATTCCATTCCATGTGGCCAAATGAAGAAATTATTCACGTATCTCAAAAAAACATGTTGGTTTAAAAGATGTCCTAAGTGCCATATGCTCAAAATCTTCCATAAAGAGATTGGCGACTATAGGGGAAAGAGGACTCCCCATAGCCACACCGTCAGTTTGTTCAAAAATTGCTTCATTAGATAAAAAATACGTTGATGTCATTACATGGCAACACAGCTCACTAGTTTTGTCATCCTAGAGCTGACCAATTAGCAATAAAGACTCCTCCAATGGTATGTGAGTAAAAAGTGAAACATCAAAGCTCACTAGAAGGTCAGATGTTCCAGGGCGTAGAGACGTCAGGTGTTGAATAAAATTGGGTGAGTTGGATATGTGGTGTTCACACTTCCCAATGTGTGGGCTCAGAACAGAAGCAAGATATTTGGCAAAATTTTATGTAGGGGTGCCCAGATTACTAATGGTCAGACGAAGAGATGCCCCAGGTTTATGTACCTTGGTAGACCATACAACCTGGGTGTTACTGCTACCCCTGGATGAAGTTTTTTAATGATATCCTCAGGCATTGAGCTTTTCTTGATAAGAGAGATGGTCTTCCGCTTTATCCGATCGGTAGGATCGCTCCGTAGCTTACTGTATGAAGTATCCTCCAACAAACAAGCCACTTTTGCCAGATAATCTTCACGAGTAAGAACAGTGGCACTGCCTAAATCAGCAGGAAGAACTAAAATATCCTTATCTTCCCTCAGTGACCGAATGGCCTTCCTTTCACTAGAAGAAATGTTTTTATGTGGTGGTGGTGCTCGACGAAGATGAGACACTTCCTGTCTAATTTCTTGTGCCCAATCTTCGGAAAAACGGGCGATGGCCTGCTCCACAGCACTAATAATATCAACAGTAGGCAAATGTCTCGGTGTGGGAACGAAATTCAAGCCTTTCTTCAAAACCGACAAAGTGGCTTCGTCCAATGTCTTGTCGCTAAAATTAATAACAGTCCGGTGGCGACTGATGTCATCAGATGTGGGTGGCTGTTGGCGAAGTCAATGAAATTTAGAAGATTGTTTCTTCACAGTATTCTTCTGAGTAGACTTGGAATAGGCCCATGAGGCTTTGTCAACCCAATTCCAGGATGCAGAAGACAGACGTGAAGAAAGTTCCAAATGTAAAAAATACAAATCTTTGTTGACGTGTAAAACGAATTCTCTCATGTATCAAAGCAAAACTAGCATGTTTCATGATCTTTTTAGCCATGTTAGTATCAATAAAATGAGAAATTTTAGCAAATTTCGGAATGATACCTTCATCCCTGCATCTCGATAAGAACACCAGTGCACTCAGCAATTTTCCTTTCTTCTTGCGTAATTTATCGAGTTTCTTCAAGAATAACCATATCCTCCCCGTAGAGGTTCTTGATGTGATAACGTAGTTCTGGCGTGATTGTGCACTCAATATCACCTGAAGATGGCGGCCAGATGGTCCACCGAAATATCGTGTTGTCGTCAGGACGATGGAACCTGGCTGCAAACCCGTGAAAATCATCAAGCCATAATATATCTGTATCTAGCTTGCCAGTTTCTCTTCCCATGAGACAGTTTTTTTCCTGATAGGCATGGTCTCGGTTTTCTAAGTCCAGTGCCAAGTCTTTTCCGTACTTGCCTCTTAGATTCTAACTTCTGCACCAGTGTCAGTTTGATATGGATCACATTTTTGCAACTCAAGGAGAGCTTTACTGCTACAGTCACAAAGATACTCCACATATTGCAGGCTGTGGGAGGTAATCGATCTGCTAAACAAGCTTACAACTACCTGCGCTTCCATACCTCCACACCTCCACACGTCCGCCGCTCGTGGTCTCGCGGTAGCGTTCTCGCTTCCCGAACACGGAGTCCCGGGTTCGATTCCCGGCGGGGTCAGGGATTTTCACCTGCCTCGAGATGACTGGGTGTTTGTGTTGTCCTCATCATTTCATCATCATCCAGGAAAGTGGCGAAATTGGACTGAGCAAAGATTGGATAATTGTACGGGCGCTGATGACCACGCAGTTGAGTGCCCCACAAACCAGTCATCATCATCCATACCTCCACTTTATAGTTCATATTACATTTGTGATCTGAAATCCCTTTCACACAACTATGATAAAATTTTCTCATAACTTAGACAGCCAGTATTTTGCCAGTGTCTGCAGAAGCCATAGTAACAATTGTATCCACTCCGGTCAACGAAACATGTCCTCAGTTTTGCCAGGTACCGTCAAAAGCAACCACTATGTCCCCATCACCACCATTTTTGGCAATAGATTCTTCAGCAGCACTTCTCATTGATTCTGCAATTTCCTTTACTCCACTAAGTGGTAAGCCATAATAGATCTCAAATTTTGCTGGAGGTGGTGAAAGATTCATCACAGCACAAAATGTTGTTGCTGCCTTCTGTCCCCTATCAATACAGCACATGCCATGCGCTATCATCACATTCACATCCAATCCTTTGTTAAAGATTGGAGTTGTCACAGAAGACACACCAAGGGTGCATTTACTGCAGAATACAGATAAAATTCGTAGCAAGGCTATTTCTGGAATTCTCATCATCCGCCTCAGAGACTGCGCACCAAAGCAGTGCTTGCACATAACATTGTCCAACATTAACTGTGACACTATATTAATATCAACAGTAATATTGCATGAACCCTCAGATTCACAGCCTCCATTTTCATTACATTGAAAAAGGTTTCCTTCTCACTCAGCGTGTTGAAGCACACTTTACTGTGTTTCAGTTCACAAGTGGCACTATTTATGGTCGAAGCAACAAATTCTAGGCATCTTCTGTGTTAATATGCCACAAACAAGCCCAGAACAATGCATCCAAATGAAAATAGATTAGAAATTCACAAAACCACATTCCAGTGAACAAAAAATGCATGTTAGTAGCAACGGCAAAAGTATAGATATTGGTAGTCTGTTTCAGGTATGACAAACCCCGATAGAAAAATATTCCTCAGAGTGAAATGGCAGAAGAATGCTGCACTTTGGTACACTTGAGACCAAATAAAAGTCCTATATTTCCTCAAACATATGTTTTATATATGAAAGATATTTGGAAAGCTGTGCACAACAAAATTTCCATAGTTTTGAAAAATTGAATTTTAGTATTTGACATCCTGTGCAATGTGACATTATTAGGTTTGGTACTCCTAATGCAGAAATAGAAATCTTTTGTCTATGTATTGCTCTGTGTATATAGTGTTGCCCAGAAACTTGATATATTTCTTTGAAGTATTCTTCAGCTGTTGGGAAGTTAATAAGAGATGCCGTGGGATAATGGTTGGTAAATAGTAAGATCCTACCTGGGAATTGATAATGGGTCATCACTTCCGAAAATGTCAGTGCTTAGAGGACTTGTAGCATTGCTTAATTGTCTTAACAAACAGTCCACCTTTAGTGATGTCAGTCATAAATGTGTAATGTTTTCGTGACATACCACTAAGATGTTGCTACAATGTGGCAACTTTCAGAAGTAAGATGCACAGACAGGTTATCAGTGTGCACATGTAGAGCACAACTACGCATGAACTAACAGGTCTTTGTATGACCTGTTTTGCAGATTTCCCTCATGAAGTAAAAGATAAAAAATTGTTTTTATAAAGTTAGGCTGTATTTGTCAGTTGATGGATAACTTCTGGTAAAGAAAATACAGACTTGTCACTTGTCATTCAGACCTGAGGAGCTAAGCTGAGAGTTCACATTTTCAACGCACTCCTGCGATCACATCACAAAGGACAGAGCACAAGAAGAGATAGGTGTGTGTGGCACTGCGCCTACACACCGACCTGCTGCAGACTATATCAGTCTGGCGTGTCCTGGGTGGTTTGCAGACATAATTTCATTCTGCTCCAATAAAACGGTGGGAACCACGAGACTCGGACTGTCACCAATCTACTGCTGCAATTACAACAGTTTGATGAGGCTCACAGCAAGAAAGTACTGCAGGAATGTTGGAAGAGATAGGCAAAACAGTTCCATATCTACAAGGAACTGCATTAGAAGTGCCACAAACATTAGGTGAATGCAATGCTACAAGAAAAGGGAAGAAAAAGGCCAGCAATGCATTTCAAATCATAGCATCCACGCTGACTTTCACATCACGTCATGTCACAGGTTTCTTGGAAAGAATCTGACAGCTGACATCATTGTTTTTGGTCTTGTGATCCCAAGCTCATTTTTTTCTGCCTGCTACACTCCGTTTCAACATGCTCTGTGGTTGATATCAGCTGTTATTCTAAGTATTTGTTATCCATTGTTTTTGTTATTTGTTGTAAATTGTTTCGTTATTTCTTTTGTTAAAATTTATGATTTTAAAATGAATGCCGAAATATTAATTGAAGCAGAGAACATTCTGAATTTCACAACGTGATCAGAAGATGATCCTCACTTTGTTAGGAAAGAAGGATTGCAGAACAAATTAAAAATGGGATAGATCTGATGCCTAAACATGTTAAACCTTCTCACATTTGTGGTGTTACTATCATGTGCTAGAAATGAATTTTCAATAGCACTTCTCTAAATTACGTGCCCTCTACTATATTTATACTGTAGATTTTTGTATGTACCCATGTTTAACATTTTACATTGAAATGAATTTCAATGTGGCTGCAACTTTAAGTGAAAAAGCACTGTAGGTTGTGTGGTAGTTAGCAACCATTGGTGGTCAGTATTTGTGTTGTTTCACTAGCTAACCCCAATGCAAATAAGGCACTTGAACCATTGAAAGTCAAACACAAAACGTAAAGAAAACCAGTAAACCTTGACAGTTAAGTTATTTAGGGAGATATACTTGCTGCACAAAAATTTGCACTGCACTGCGCTGCACTTGCAACTAAACTTAACTGTCAGCAAACCAGTTTTTCTTGAGTTGTAATGGCAGCTCGTAACACTGTTACTTTTAATAATTCTGGCTGCAATTTGATGTAAGAAACAAAAAATTAGAGCTTTGCTACTCTAAAATATTTATAAAATGAATATTCATAATATTCACACTCCTAGAGGTGCATGCGCACCTGCACTTTACCATGTAGTGACATTATTTTTTTACCCATTTTTTAATTTTTTGCATTACTTTGCAACTCTGTATTCCTCCTCAGATATAAACGCTATTCCTGCACACTTCAAACCATATGCGTCCAATATGTCATTTTCGTATAAATTTTGGTACCAGCATCCACTTAAATATGCTCCCATATTGTGTATGTGCATTTCCTGCAGCTGAGGACAGCCTTGCAAGTTGAGATCATGCAACCTGAATTGAGTTGACGTGATGGGACAAAATACATGCTACCATTACTTTACCTTGATAGCCAGTGGGAAGAGGAAACGTTCCACACACAATTAAGGGACGTAGATTGTCATGTTATTGTCTGCTCTTGTAGCCATCCAAGCAAATTGACGTTTATCTGCTGTGGATAGTCAGTCACGCCGAGCTGCAGTGCATCAACAAAGGTGGAAGAAATCAGACATGCTGGCCGCCACATTAGAGGAGTCTGCTGTAGCACCCTCAGTTCACACTCTGAAGTAGGAGCAGCCAAGATGACCACCTGTTATCTCTGAGGATAAAGATGACTGCAGGTGATCCCTGGAGCTCATCACACAGTGGGTCAAGACAGATTTCACTGTGAAAGCTGGAGGGAAAGGCCTTGGCCTATATTAATAGGACAGTGATGAGCGAAGCAGTCACACGCCAATGACCCTACTACATCCAGCTAACACTCCTGGGCAAAGTAAGGAAGGCTGTCTTTTGTGGTTTACTGTGGTCAGAGCAGTCTGATTATCAAAGTACTCGAAGACCTCTGGTCATAAGCATCCATGTTATGCACATAAAATCCCCAATTATGGACATGGATGCCGTCTCCTGTCATAACAGATAACACTGAATACCAGAAGCTGTTCCAGCTCACACTAATGAAGACAGCAGTCAAGATGGAGAGCCTGAAGCCGAGGGTCATCTTAGTGCTTCCGAAGTCATCAATGCCCAACATCTGTATCCAGTGCTCTGAGCTACATTGCCCATTCCCTGGAGAAGAGCAACTGAAGTGTTTGAACTATGATGGGAATCACGTGGTAAGTGATTGTGGCTGCAAGAAATTGCAGCTGTTTTAGCTCGCCAAATTAGGACACCCTGCAGGGCACCAGTCCGACAGAAAGTAACTCACTTCCACTGCCATCCATGCCCTAGAACGGTGTGAGGTTTCAGCAGTGCAGAAGAGTTAGAGCCTGGCAGGAGACATCACGATTAACGAGCTGCGGCTGCCACCACCACCACCACCAGCACCACGTAGCAGCTGTGGGAACATAAATTCACAGAAGCTAAGCACGTGGCACAAAGAACACACTGAAAGTCCAGATGGACAGGACAGCCCACTTGATCTCCTCAAGCAGCAATATGCGCACACGCCAGAAGACGAGGCGAGATGAGACGATGGTGACTGCAGCCACACTGGGGCCACTGACTGCAACATACCTGGTACCCAGCACAAACCATGCTGATGCTGTGCAAAATGGAAATAATAATAATAATAATAATAATAATAATAATAATAATAATAATAATAATAATAATAATAATAATAATAATAATAATAATAGTCACACTGCTCCTGGTGTTAATGTGTGATGAGCGTGGTCACAAACCTGCCACGTCAGAAGTATGCAGCTGTGAAGTCTGCTGTGTAAACAGCCAAGTTGCCAGCTGCTCAACAGCTGGTTGCATAACTTACCCATTTGTGCATCCACTCGTGCAAGCAGTATTGAAATAAGAGAAAGGCAAACCACTACTCTGTTTGCTTGGAAGGCAAGAAACCTGTGTTTTAGTACTTAAATATATCCAGAGGCAGTTGGACCTCTGTGAAGAGCCGCATAGGAATGGTGACTCTTTCTCCATAAGAGTTTTAAATGATTGATGGCTCAGAGTTGTTGGAAACAGTGCATTCCAGTTGGGGTCCTTGAAAACTGCCTGTCAAAGATTCATATCCAATTGATCAATCTCATTTCCCAGTGGCAAAAAAGTATACAGATCATTGAAGTAATAGACAGTGGAGATGCTTAGTGCCTCCCTCCCTCCCTCATATCCACTTTGGCTTTGGCTTACTTGTGCCGACAACTTTGCAGATAAAACAATCTGCTGAAGAGGTTGTGCAGCCGTAGTTAGATTGATATGGCCATTTGACTTATTGGGGATAAATTGTTTGCTGGAAGATTTCAAAAGACAGTGGTAAGTCTTAGTGTTTAAGAAAATTAGTTTCACATTTGTAAACTAAATGATGCTAATCACTTTGACTGAATTTATTTCCCAAGTACCAAAATATACAGGTCAAGAAAACAGTTGTGATTTAGATTAAGTGTTATGTTCATGTCTTTAAAGTTTTAGTCTGAAATGAAATGTATTGTAAGGAGGAGACAGTACACCATCATGCAGTGTTCGAAGGAAAGGCTGTAACAGTGAGTAGCCTGCTTTGCATACCTTCTGTGTCAAATATTTAAAAAGCAATTTATTGCAGCTTATTGGGAATGGGTTCTGCTGGTCTTCTGCCCCTCCAACGTGATTGTGCTACATGCATCTTACAGGGCTCATTAAGGTTTAAACAGGATTTTTGCAAACCACTGCCAATTTTGTTGATTTACATACAGTTGTACGCCAACCCCACTTACCTGCAAGGAGGAATAAGTGATCTTGCTCCTTGACAGCCTCTTGGGGCTTTCCCCCTCCCTCCCTTTTTGTTCCACAGCAGCTGCATAAAGGAAAAAAAAAGATCATTACTATTTATTTTGTTGTTTATCATTCTAATGGTTTTTCCTAATGCAGTTAAAGTAAGTACATCTTTCCATTAAAAATAAAGGCCCTGTCTTGATTAACAGTTTCCACTATTATGGTCCAGCAAAATACGAGGTCTGTTCAAAAAACTACAGAACATTCATAATTTTGTGCCAATGTTGTGTTAGAGCGAAATGGTGGTCGCCATCCCTACATAACTGCCAGAAGTCTCATGGTTGTATGTATGAGGGTAATCCCAAAAGTACATAGAGCTGTTTATTCTACAATTGTTTACATCAGTTTACAGCTTGAACATTTAGATATTTTTCAAAATGCCCACCATTTCTGTCGCTGCAATTTTGTAGATGCTGTGGCAGTTTTTGTATGCCCATGTCATTCCAGCTCGCCATCATGCTGTTTAGAAAATTATGAACCTCTTCTTTAACCTTGTCGTCGGAGCTGAATCACTGGGACCACAGTTAACGCTGATAGGTACTGTGAGACTCTAAAAAAGTTCAAATTGGCAATTCAGAACCGGAGAAAAGGAATGTTTAGCAAGGGCGTACACATTCTCCATGACAACGCTCGCCCACACATCGCTTGGCAAACCGTTGCTCTCGTGCAACAGTTTGTGGAACATAATCGCCCAGCCACCTGACTTAGTTCCCAGTGACTCTCACCTGTTCCCTAGGTTACAAGAACATTTGGCTGGAAAGTGATTCAGCTGAGATCACGAGGTGAAAGAAGAGGTTCATAACTTTCTGAACAATATGGCGACGAGCTGGTATGACATGGGCATACAAAAACTGCCACAGCGTCTACAAAAATGCATTAACAGAAATTATGATTGTCGAAAACTAGCTAAATTTTCAAGCTGTAAAATGATGTAAGCCATTGTGGAAATTACAATGAAATGAACACCCTTAGCTGCTTACAGGCATTGACATATGTCAATGGGGACAGATGAAAATGTGTGCCCCGACTGAGACTCGAACCCGGGATCTCCTGCTTACATGGCAGACACACTATCCATCTGAGCCACCGAGGACACAGAGGATAGTGCGACTGCAGGGATTTATCTCTGGCATGCCTCCCGCGAAACCCACATTCTCAACGTACTGTCCCGCACTACATTCATAGTGCCCCCGTCCATTATATTCATTACTCGTGGCGCGTTACCAATTCCTGCAGTCGCGCTATCCTGTGTCTTCGGTGGCTAGGATAGAGCGTTTGCCATGTAAATAGGAGATCCCGGGTTCGAGTCCTGGTCGGGGCACACATTTTCGTCTGTCCTCGTTGACGTATGTCAACGCCTGTAAGCAGCTAAGGGTGTTCATTTCATTGTAATTTCATTCTAACGAGCTGCTTGGTCACGTGTCCGAAAGAACAGATACCATCTTAGTATATATATAACCATTGTAGAAATAAACAGGTCTACGTACTTATAAAAAAAATTGGAGACCTTGCTTTTGGGATTACCGTCGTATGTTAGCTACTGTTAAGTGCTGTACGGAGCAGAACGCTGTGTCGCACAGTTTGTGAATTTTGAGATGGTAGAGTTAGAGGAGCAACACATCTGCATTAAATTTTCTGCGAAACTGAAGGAAACATCTACAGACACATCAAATTATGCAGGAAGTGTGTATTGATGAATGCTTAAGCTGTACTCAGTGTTGCGAATGGTTCACACAATTTAAAAAGGGGAGAGGACACTAGGTGACCCTCGTTCAGGATGATCTTTGATGTCAACTGACGACCGTGAGGAACGTCAACAAAGCTGTGAGTGCCAGTTGGAGATTGAGTGTCCAAGAGATTGCAGAAGAATGTAACATTTCAGTAGGGTCACGTCGTGAAATCCTGGACTGCATTGTGTTGCTGCCAAGTTTGTCCCATGGCTCGTGACTTAGAGACCAGATACATTCACCTTGCAGTCAGTGAAGAGCTTTTGGATTACACCTATGAGAAAGTCATAACTGGTGATTAGACTTGAGTCTGGTGAGGGTGTTTAGACCAAGGTTCAGTCTTTGGTGTCTCAGGAAAGGTTCTCAGGTTCTCCATGACAAAAAAAAGATTGTCAGGTCAGGTCAAATGTCAAAGCCATGCCAATAGTTTCCTTTTTATTTCCAAAGTTGAAATCCCCGTTCAGAGGAAGATGATTTGCAACGATACAAGAGATAAAATTCAGATGGCACTTCGTGAGATCCAACAAGAGGTGTACAAAGACTGCTGTGGGAAGTGGGAACAGTGTTTGTTGGGAGCTATGTATCAGCTGCAGATGAGGTATTTCAAAGAGACAATGCTCAATAAGTAAAAGGTAAGTGTTAAAAAATTTGTGGAATTTTTTGAACAGACCACCTAAATGCGTCTTTGGATTTATTAACTTATCAATTTCAGGACTGGGGTAAGATGTGACTCACCTTAAGCCTTAAAAAAATTGCTTCCCAAATTTTGTACACACTGTGGTGTGTGCAACAAATGCAGAGTATCCAGTTATTACACTTCCTTTCATAATTGTAGGTTACATAATTTCAGAGCATTTTACAGACAGAAAATATAGCAAATTTACAATCAAGCTGTGCTGAGACAATGTAGTTCGGATATAATGTTTTAACCGAGTGATTTCTGCAAAGTTGTTAGATAAGGTCTGTATCTGAAAGAAGACATGAACAATACAGTGATTTTCACATTTTTATCTGAAAAGGAAAAACTTTTAGACTCATGCCCTTCCACACATATAGCAATCTGCTGATATTACAGGTATGGTTGTAATTCAAAATTCCTCTTACGTCCATTTAGCAGGTAGAGTTGAACAGGTAGCTTATACATGGATTGAACTCGCAGTCAAGTACACAGTTACCGTATGCACGATTGTTTTGTAACTTCATTGCATTCCACTAAGTATTGTGTGGTTTTTAATTGATTCCTGTATTGAAAAACTTTAGGATGCTTTTCACTCTCTCATTCAACCCCTTAAAAATTTTTTCCACATTATGTTCCAAAAATAATTTTCTTATTCAGGGAAAGCATCCTCTAATGAACAAAATAACATATATGTACAAAGATGGCATTTAAAGCTCAAAATAATGAGTTCAAAAATTGCAAAGAATGAAACCCCAAGTAGACTGCAGTGGACATTGACTTATATATCTTGATACTTCAAGTCATCTTTTTTAGTTTCTCTATAGCTGTGAAGTCTAACCATGTATTTAGATCAATTTTAAACTTCAAAATAATGAGTGAAACATTTTTGAATATCACCAGTAATAAAATCCCGAGTATACTCTTGCACTGGAGTTTAGAAGAAAGTATCCTGGAACTTGTCTTTTGTAGTTTCTGTGTAGCTATGGAGTCTTAACTATGTATTTCACAGTAGTTCCTGTGAACATATATCTTGGAGAAGCTGGCTGGAGTACAATGAACGTAGTGATTTCATACCACACTTGCCGCTCAGCAGACGAACTGTTATAATATGTCTAATGAAGTGCATCACATTTTTCTTCACTTTCTGAGCTGCTGAATTCAATGTCAGATGACAGCCAGACTTCAAATGTAGTACCGGATGTTCTCCAGCAGCCAAACAAGTAACTATCGGTTCCGAAATGGATATAAGCAGGATTTTATTTTTTAAAAGGTGTCTTCTTAAGTTGCCTGAGTATAAGTGGGCTTTTAAGTTTCTCAGAATAACAAAAATGAGAACTCTGGGTTTCATATTAAGGGTTTAATATGCTACTGACTATTGTAGCACTTGGGGGCCCTATGGCAATGCATAAAATGCTAGTATTTTTGTAGATAAGCTATTTTGATAGTAACACAACAGATTAAATTATGTGATAGTGTAAGTGCCTTTTCACATGAGCCTTGTTGTATCCATGTCTTATTCATGGTTCTGCATCACATGTCTGTAATTTCATGCAAGGTACTGAGAAATGTTTGTCCCTGGTTTTGCTAATGATACCGTACTGCAAACAGTTATTTCCTTAAATTGTTAGGAAACCAAGATGAAATTGAAGTATGAAGGATATACCACCACTTGTCAAATAAGAGGTTACGCAGCAGACTAGTATGTAGAAAAGTTCTTTTCTTTTTGTTGGCTGTCTGTTGATGCATATTCTGTTCAGTGGATTATTTTTGTCCTCCCTCCACAATTGCAAGAAAAGTTTGAACAAGTTGGTGAGCAATACTATAACAGCAGATTGTTTTGATTGGCCTGTGCCAAGATTTTATAAAATTATCAATAATTATTTTTTCAATTATCAGTAATTACTATTTTTCAGCTGTATCAGGCAGAACTGAATTACAATAAATTGGTATGTAAAACTGAAGACGTCCTGAGAAGAATGAATACCTGTGGAAATAACTGCGATGTGGGTACTTGTTATCTGTTTCACTGCAGATCGGAACTTGATCCTGAACAACCTCGTCCATTACTGGTGTCGTCGCCCCCCCCCCCCCCCCCCTCTCTCTCTCTCTCTCTCTCTCTCTCTCTCTCTCTCTCTCTCTCTCTGTGTGTGTGTGTGTGTGTGTGTGTGTGTGTGTGTGTGTGTGTTTTTCCATTCGGCACCTACCAAATTAACCATTTCTGATCCTTTTCATGTTGAAGCAATTTTTTAGGAAAATTCCAGAGACTAGGAGGTGAAATTGTTTTCAATTTTTTGTCACTGCTTCAGTTCCTGTTAAACAGTTGGGTAAGTAGCATTCTCTATTGTCAGTAATGTGTCGGTGATAGATCAGTTACGCTCGGAAAGTGTTCTGTCCTGGTTGTGTTCCTCCAAACAGGCAGTCCCTGTACATCACATAGTGGATGCTGGCATATTTATGGTAACATTCAGTATTATTAGAATTATATATTAATACCTTCAGCTGCTGACAGGCGTTGATACATATCAACGGGGACAGGTGAAAGTGTGTGCCCTGACGGGAACTCGAACCTGGGATCTCCTGCTTACATGGCAGGTGCTCTATCCATCTGAGCCACTGAGGTGTGCGCAAGATATCCCTGCAGTCGCACTGTCCCCTGTGCCCTCGGTGGCTCAGGTGGATAGAGCGTCTGCCATGTAAGTAGGAGATCCTGGGTTAGTCCCAGTCGGGGCACACATTTTCACCTGTCCCGTTGATATATATCAATGCCCGTCAGCAGCTGAAAGTATTAATATATAATTCTTATTTCATTCTAGACGGCTGTAGGTCATCAATGGTGTCTGTTCTTTCAGACGTGTCGGAGAAAAACACACCATATCCATACAAGTTCAGTATTTGTGTTACGTGGCCAAAATTGATGGAAATTAGAAACTCAGATATTAATGATCAGACTACTGCAAACCAATACCCAGAATCCCATTACTAACATAAATATGTAATTTATGGTCACATTATCTACATTTATATTAAAAAAAACTAACATAATGTGAAATTGTAAGGATGTAAACACAAAACACACAAGGAATTATGTTGTGAAATTGCAGGAGAAAGTGGTTTTTTGGGGGGGAGGGGGACACTCTGCTGACATGATGAAAAAATTTATAAGACATAGGAGACCAGCATTCGGAGTATTTGAAAGGGTTTGGAAGGCTTGCAATCAAACGAGGCAGAAGGAATAGGCCGTATTCATTCGGAATTTTAAAAATTATTGTGGCAAATGACAGAGTTATTAAAGTTTGATTGTAGAATCTTTGAGATCAGGGACTTACCATTAAGCTTCCGCACGAATATTATCCACACAATGCTGAAGATATCAAAGACAGACAAGTGACATCTGTCACACAATCAACTAGACAGTTCACAAGTCAATAAGAATAATACAGAAGAATAGAAAAGAAAATAATTTTGTCTTAGGAAAGGTAACATAACAGCACCAGAGAGGCAGTACCAATTTTGGTTGATAATGGACTAAATGCACTGTCATACAATCTGTTTGAAAGCTTAAATTGTAAGGTGTATGTTGCAGAAACAGTGAGAATGGAAGACAAAATGAAGTGCTTGTAATAAGAGGACATAAGGCAGAGACATTCTTTATTCCCTAATGTTCAGCATGTAGATTGCAGAATCCAAGACAAGGAGTGTTGGTGGGACTAAAATTCAGGGTTAAAATACATCAATGAAAAAAATCCTGCTGATATTGTTATGCTTGGCAAAATTGAGAGTTCCAAGAAGGTATGTTGAATGCATCAACTGTGCCCAGAATATAAATTGGATTAATTTTAAAGAAAGATAAAAGTAACTAATAGTAGCGGAAGTTAGTGGTAGTGTTAATACCAAAAATGGGGACCAAGTAGTAGGCAGTGCAAGAATTCTGCTCTATTGGGGACAAAGTAAAGTGTGATGGAGAAGCAAAGAGGATATGAGATGCCTGCTGCTCTGATAATGTCATACTACCACATCTGACTGCAGTGTGCACTTTGTTGGTGTGTAGAACAATTTCCGTTAATGTATGTTTGGTGAAGAGACTTACAGTAGTGTTCATGATGAGTGTCACAAAGTAAATACAGCATGTGTTGCGTTAAGAAGCAAGAGTATTAGTTTTGAGTGTAAACTTATAAAGGCAGGGTCAGGAGCAGAAACATGGCCAAATGTGGGACTCAACCCAGTGTTGTCAGTTATCATTGTAGTAAACAGGTGAAGCAACACAGCGGGAAAGCTAATACTCAGTGCTGCAAAGTATTCTGTCCCTCTGTGCACAGAAAGCACAACCTGCCTAGTTGCACACCACTACAGTGCAGGGAAGGAGGGTGTTCCCCACTAAGAGATATACTAGTATTAAATGCTGGGCTTGCTTTGAAGAAAAAAAATCAGGAGAATGTGCATCTGGAGCACAACATTGCACTGAAGTGAGTGGTGGACTGGAAAAGCCAGAAAATGAATTGAAACATTTGATGTGGTGCTCCAGAATGATTCTGGCAATGCAGTGGAGTGTTAAGATATGAAATGAGTTTCTTCTTAAAATCAGGAAACAAATATGTGGAACATTGTAACTAGAAGACACAGTTAAGACACCATTCAAAAATTTTCACAGTAGTAAATTGATCTGCGATGGTCAGAAACATTGCAGAGGACGGGGATTCGAACGTAAACTTGAGGTGGAATTGGCACAGGAGAGGAAGATTTGTGGTACGAATCAAACCAGTGACAATCCTTCCTCTCATCTCGAAAACTGATGAAAGTTGTAAGGTTGTTAATTCAACTAGGCTCCCTGAAGTTGAACAGTTCACCATATTTTATAGTCACCTGTGGCATTAAGGCCAAACAGCTTTTATGTGCAACAGGCTGTGATGGTCACAAAGGGTTTAGATCCATTTTTAATACAAAATGGAGACAATATATTTCTGAACATTTAAGCAAATCCATGTTTTGCAGCAGGGTGGAAGAGTAAGGTGTTACATGGTCAAATATAATGCTGCAGCTATATCTGAACAGTCAGGTGCGAGATAAATTCAGTTAACCTTTGGTATAAGATATTGAAAGGTGAATTAGAATGGCCTAGTAGAAACAGATCTATTCTGTGGCTTATCATTAAAGATGAATTTTTTGTTTTATTACGGTCTTAGGTTAACACAGATTGTATGTTATAATTAATTTTTCATGTTCATAAAGCTAGTTGCAATTCAGATCTTTGCATGTTGAGGACAATAGGTCTTAAGATTGTGAGAATTCAACCATAATTTTTGTTTACTTGGAAACTGTGATAGAAATATCCTGAGGTGGAAGAATTTTCATCCTGATGTAGAAAAGATGTAAAGCAATTCTCTGGAATAACCATTCCTCTTAAGATGAAACAGGAGAGATCTGTTTCAAAATTGTTGCCATTGTGTTTGAAGGATGTTTATTTCAAAAAAATTCGTACATTTCACTCTTTTTGCTATTGACCAAAACCCAATGGCACTTGACCTAATGAGGTAAAAGCAGCTCACAATATCACCCCATCCCTGGACTTAGTCTCAATTCACTGTTGCATTATGTTTGCTAGGCAACCACACCACATGTTCACTTATGCCATATGCACTGTGACTCATCACTCCGCCACAATTCCACTGTTCTGCAGATCAAAAAGTGTAGTTCATATTCTAATTAATAATATTACATGTTCCTTCTATCTGTGAATTATGGGCACCAGTATGGCAGGGATACCTCTCTTTGCCTGTAAATGAGTCACTGCCTTCCTAGTCAGTATCTGACAAAGTAGTGTACATTATAATTGTAGGCCCCATTTATTGGGCCTACAAGAATGATTATAATTTAGTGCTTCCCTGGTATTCCTGCTTCGCATAAGTTAACAATAGGTATGAGCATGTGCTTAACTGACATTTTAATTTACTGCATACTTGGCTTCTTCCTCCTGTGTTTAAACTGTTAAATCAATGTAGAATTTGGCATATTCAAACAGAACATGTCTGTAAGGTTGGCAGCTTTGCTTGTGGATGCATAGTCTGAAAAGTACTTCTGGTGGAGATGTTCAGTCATACAGTGCGTTTGTAAATGCCAGTTCTGGCATTATAACACTTGCCACTACTCTCAGCTAATTGCTAATAAACCATACAGTTTTTTAATAAAGATAAAATTTTTTGACCTCGTGGTTAAAGCTGATAGAACATGAAATACCATGCATATGTACTAATTTGGACGACTCCACCATTACAGTTTCCACTTAAAGAAGCTTTTTTCTGATTTCTGAATGGTATTTGTCTCAGAAGAATTTGTTTGGAAAAATGCTATTAAAAGTAGACAGAATAGTTAGCAAAGAGGCTAAATTTCCTTCATCTGGAGAAGAAAGGAGAAGGGGAGGGGGAGTTGAGTTGGGAAAGGTTAACCAAGAGGTCAGTTAGCTCAAAGAGAAAACAACCCACCTTATGTAAGTATTAGCTATGAATGGTTAAGTGTCTCTTACAACAATACTGTTGGAAGCAAGTACTGGCCAGTTATGTTCTTTGTAATATTTTACAAAAGTTTGCCTATAATTTTTTTCCATGCTAATGGTGAATGAGCATTGGTAGTGAATTAGTTCACATAAGAAAAGAGCATATAGCAATATATTTTTAAGTTTACTTTCCTTGACTTGTTTCAAGATTAGCCTATCTTAATTTACCTTGTAGTTTTTATGTATTTGTCACTTTTGTAAAATGTACAGGGTGATTATAATTAGAAAGTTAAACTCTCAAACTGCTGTAGAAATAACACCCCCTGGTCAGAATGACATGGAAGTGCAATGGAATATTATTGAAGATCAGGAAAACATATGGCAGAAGAAAAATAGTTAAAGAATGTAGCAAGAGATGGTGCTTTAAGCATCATAATTTAATAGTGTTTGATGACGAATGAGTCATAGAGCAATGCCTGAATTGTATATTTCACGTTAAACTAACTGTACTACTGTGTGCATGGGTGTACAGGTGTGATGCTGTTGTGTAAGCCCATCCATCACGGCAAGGTCATATCACATAGGACGGGAAAAATTGGTTTTTAATGATGTAGAGGCCAAAAACCGCATGAAAAGTGTCAATCAAAATCAAATTGGCTTATTAATTTCCAAGTGACTGGTGCAAAACGTGTTCAATATGCTGTCCACGGTTTTCTGCAAAAAGTTGAAATCGAGAAACGGCATGTTCCACAAGTGATCAAAGTGTTTCTGTGGTCACATTCGGAATGTGTTGTGCAGTGTATGCCTTCCATGCTGCTAAGTTTGCAATCAGAACACTGAACACGTCTTTCATATAGCCCCACAGTCAGAAGTCACACGGATTAAGATCAGGTGTTCGGGACAGCCAGGCTGTAGGGAAACGGCAACTGATAATTCTAGCATTTCCGAAATGGCACTTCACTAGCTGCTTAACTGGATTTGCAATGTACGAAGGTGCGCCATCTTGCATAAAAATGATCCCATCCACACTGTTGGAGAGCTGGAGTGATATCGTTGCACAAGACACTCGTAGTGTTTACCAGGGACTGTACAGGTAACAGTACCGGAAGCACCTGTCTTTTCAAAAAAATATGGCTGTGTGATAAATGATGCAGCAAACCCGCACCACACAGTAACATTTTCAGGATGAAGTGATACTGGTTGATTTGCGTGTGGATTTTCCGTTGTCAGTATTTGACAGTTATGTTTATTGTGTATTGACTTACCGTGTCAAATGGAGGTGGGCTTTGTTTATCCACAAAATCTTCCATGGCCAATCGTTGTCTGCTTCCATGTGAAGAAGAAATTCTAAAGCAAAGGTCTCTCCTGCTGGGAGGTCAACAGGAAGCAACTCATGCACATGGGTAATTTTGAATGGATAGGGCATAGAAGGATGTTTCATAGGATTTTATGCACTTTGCTCACGGGTATGTCCAGTGTTCGGGCAATTCTCCGTGCCTTACACATTTGCACACCACCACTTGTCTCCTCCTGCAATACTGTGGCCACTGCTGCCGCTGATGTCACTGATGTCAAATCAATTTGTTCTGTCCCTCTACCAGGTTGCACACCAAAAGGACCCATCTTTTCAAATTTCTGAACCATTTTCTCCAGACCCACGGCAGTCATCTGGCCAATGCCTTTTTTCAAATCCTTAAGTGTCGGGAACTTCCGGAGAGCGACGTGTGCACAGTAGTCATTCTTGTAATACAGATTTACAGAGCACGATCCTGCATTGAGACAGTCATGGCGAATTTTGCAGATGGGAAAGGAGGAAAAGCCGGATACCCGGCGTGTTTATACAAACTTCAGTGGGTCTTGTGCATGACAGGTGTTTTCATTTACGTATTCTGACACGTACAGTGCCATCTCTTGATAGATTTGTACACTTTTTTTTCTTCTGCCGTACAGTTTCCCTCTTCCCTGATAATATCCCGTTGCAGTTTGTCATTCTGGCCAGCGGTGTTACTTCTACAGCATTTTGAAAGTTTAACCTTAATTATAATTACCCTGTATTTAGAGTTCTTCAGCTTTCTTTCATGTGTCAATAAATGCTTCCACACCCATCAAATAAATACATACATACATACATACATACATACATACATACATACATACAAGATTAACTTTCACACCTGTCAAATATACTCATTGTTAATACTGTAGGTGCATTGGACTGTCAACCAGAACAGTCTAGAATACAGCCTGGAATGTGACACTTCATGGTAGAGTAATTACGTGTGTCTTCCTTCATAGTAGCTCTTTGGCACATCTGCTAAAAAACATTTTGTCCTGTCACGTATGAGCAGTAATGTTAAGGAGAGTAAATATGCCCTAAATGTGAATGTTGATGACACATTATCTCAGAAATTTTGATAGACCTGAAATTTTAGGAAACTTAAAACTCCTTTTCTGATTAGTGAAGCAGATTCAGAACTTAAACATAATTAATTTTTTAAATTGTGTTAAATTTTTCTTTAAAAACTCAACTGTTTCCACCTGTAATTAAGAAATTGGTGGAGGTCGATTTATTTAGGTACAGTGTACCAAGAGGTAACAAAGTTTAAAATCTGGTAGAGAAATCTGTAATGACTTCTGAGGTAATGGGTCAAATATTTTTTTAAAAAAAGTCATTTTCAGGAAGTTCAAAGTTTAGATAATAGTGCTTAGAAACAGCCAAGCTCATAATCAGCATTGTCTGTATCCTTTCCTTGATTATTCTACAAGCCTAGACATTTCCTTCTTTTCCTGCCTCTTGCTTCTTTAGTCATTTCTTCTGCCGCACGCTGGAATTTCACAATTCTAAATCGATCCATTTGCTGGAAGGTTTGAAGTGTGTTGGCTCTTGAGTGCTATAAAGTTGTGCTAGTACCATTGTTAATTTATTACAGCATATCAAACGCCAAGATGCATAACTATGTAAAATTCCTGTATTTAGTGTGTGGATCCAAATGTCAGGTTTTGTGTTCAATCATGGAGACATTTGGAAAGGTCACTATGAGCTGACACTGTATATACCGGTTTAATAACCTCCATCACTGTGGATGGTATGCTGTTTCTGTGCCAAAGTTTGTCCCTCCTACCTGCTGCCTGAGCTTCACAGTACTTGTGCTATAACTCAGCATCTGGTGGCCAAAGTCTTTTCTAGGGGTATCATCAATGGGTGATTTTCGTAAGAATGTAGCCCACGCTGCTCTTAATTTTTTGTAGCCCATATGGGTTGTAACTTATTGTCATTCCATAATAATGCTGGACACTTAACATTGTTTTTATCTGTAAATTTTCCTTCAAAATTTAAAGTGTGCTATCTTTAAAATTAAGCTTAGAAAGTGCTAGATGCACGTGAAATACCACCACTTTTGTTTACGCAGTGCATCCAACCTCTTATCATGAACATGAAATCAAGGAATAAACAACTGAAAACCACAATCTTGTAGAGTGGACACTTCCAGAGAAAAGGAAGTGTTAAGTCATTGCATGACAGCTGGATTTTATTGAGTTTGCAGTGTTAACTTCGAAATGATAAAAAGTTTGAATTATTTGACAAATAATAAATCAAATTGTTCAGGACAGATCAAATAAAATTAAGACATAATAATTGAAGAATGTCACCTTCCGACCAGTTTCACTGTACGTAATGTACAGTAATGCATGAATTAATATACTCGTAACAGAAGTTCCCATACAAGTGCTTGAAGTAGCATGTTGCTAACTTATTACTACATATTAGCTGCATTTCTGTTCTTTGAGTTTCATGATTACTCTGTTCATTTTTCCTCCTATTTCTTTTTCTTGGGTTTCATTAGGCATAAGTTTAGTCTTGCTGTTAGTAATGAATTAATACATGCATCTAATATGTGATGAACATATTTTTATGCTTTCCTGCAGGTATTCAGTTCAAGCTGCTGTTAAATTGATGAAGTTGCAGAATTAAATCATCTGAATGTCTGGAACATAACTTACTATTGGGTTTCTGCCCATTTAGACACCTAAAACATTATTTAATGTGTCTTAGTTTGGTTTCACTGGTGGTTGATTTCACTGGTGTTTGAACAAGGTATAAATTGGAAGTTGCATAGTAACAGAAATACATTAAAAGCATGTTGCTTAATTCTTTTACTCTCCATTTTTCTTGTAGACTGAATTTTTCTTAAGCATGTGAGAATAAAAACTTTAAAGTTAGTGAATAGTAAAAGGTTTAACAAATTGTTTAGGCTTTTGTGGTGACTTTTTGGTGTATTGCCTTTTGGCTTAATATTTGGGACTATAGTCAGTGTTGAATGATTTCTGACATTTTTTGCCTGTACATGCTGTTGACATTGTGCCAGAAAAATCATTAATTTCCAGTTATTGATCACATTGTTCTGGGGCTGTTAGTATGTGGGTCATTGGAGGGAGGGTGGTGAATTTGTCAACGGTTTACATTGAGTGTACTGTTGGTGCAGTGGAGAAGAAATTTCGTCACTGAACAAGGATTCATAGTCTGGTAAATTGGTTTGAATCATTTGATGAAATTATACATTTTAACAAGGACTTCGCTGACATTTTTTTCTTGTGTGCCTCAACAACACAGATGGTTTTACCATAGGTGCAACTGTAACAGTGGGTAACTTTGGAGAGGTGACTCACCTGTTGTTCCTGAAGAACGGCAGCTGTCTTTTGTGTAGTTGCTGAGGCAACAATCTGGATAATTGACTGATCTGGCCTTGCAACATCAACTTAAAAGGTCTTGCTGTACTGGTACTACAAACTGCTGAAAGCGACAAGAAATCACAGCTGTTATTTTTTCCAAGGACATGCAACTCTACTGCATGGTTAAATGGTGATGGCATCCTCGTGGGTAAAATATTCCGGAGCTAATATAGTCCTGATTTGGATCTGTATGTGAATTGCTCAGGAGGATGCCGTTGACAGGAAAAACAACTCATTCTACAGGTCTCATTCTGCGGAGTGTTTTATTCCATAGGCAGCTAGTTAGGTTAGAGAATTCAGAAAGGAAAATGGATAGGTTGAATTTGTGGAAATTAGTGAAGGGTGGTGGCAGGAAGAGGACAACTTCTGGTCAGGTCAGTACAGGGTTACCAACACACATCATGTAGAGGTACTGCAGAGTAGGCCTCTTAATGAATAAGATAAGAATGTGAGTAAGTTACTACAAACTGTATTAAACACATTATTGTAGCAAAGATACTCAGACAACACCAATGTCAACAGTAATAGGTTATATGCCTGATAGTTGCGCAGATGAATAGTTACAGGAGACGACAGGTTTAATTGTGATGGGTGACGAATTTGGTAGTAGAAGTAAGGGAAGGAAAAAATATAGAATGTGGGGTGGGTGAGAGGTATGAGCGGAAGCCACCTTGCAGAATTTGGCACAGAGCATAATCTAATAATCACAAACATTTGGTTTAAGAATCATTTTAGGAGGTTGTATACATAGATGTTGGTTGCACTGGAAGGTTTCAGATTGGTTTAGATGAATTTTGAAGCCAGGTGGATAAACTGAAGAAATCAGAGATAGATGCGAGTTTTAGTGAGACTTATGGAATGTTAGACTGTAGTGTGGGAAATTAATGCAATAGAAAGCGAATGATTAGTTTTTGAAGATCAGGAAGTCAGTGGAAACAAGGACCCTGGAGGTGACGAACATTCCCTCAGAATTATTGAGGTGTTTGGGACAGACAACCATGACAAAATTATTCCACTTTGTGTACAAGATACAAAGAAAAGTAAAATCCCCAAATACTTCAGGAAGAATGTAATAATTCCAGTACCAAGGAAGACAGGGGCTGACAGTGTGAATACTATGGAACCATCAGTTTAGTAAGTCGTAGTTTTGAAATATTGATATGAATTACTCATGGAAGAATGGAAAATAGAGCAGAAACCAACCTTGGGATGGCTAGTTTGGGATCTGGAGAAACGTAGGAGCAAGTGAGCCAGTACTGGCCAATGTACTTCAATACTGACACTACATGTAATCTTAAATTGAAGAAAGGTAAGTCTGCATTTTTAGCATTTGTGGATTTGTGAAAGCTTTTGAAAGTGCGGAATGCACTACACTCATTTAAATTTTGATGATAGCAGAAATAAAATACAAGAAGTGAAGGGTTATTTACGACATGTAAAAACTCCAGAGTAATGAGTTAAGACATGAAAGGGAAGCAATGACTGTGAAGGTAATGAAATAAGTTTGTAGCGTGTCCCTGAGCATTGTGCAAACTGTGAAGGAAGCAAAGGAGATATTTGGAAGAGGAATGAAATCAAACAAAAATAAAAATCTGAAGTTAGTTGAGGACATTTTACTTAATCAGAAATGTCAAAGGGCTTGCAAGAGCAGTTGACTGGTATAGCATCATGAAGAGCGATAAAATGAAAATCGACAATAGTTAAAAAAAGTTAATGGAATGTAGTCAAATCAAGTGAGGCTGGAGGAATTAGATTAGGAAACGGAGCACTAATAGTAGTAGATTAGTGCTGTTATGCGGGCAAATAGGGAATATATCAAATGCAGACTGGCAATAGCAAGGAAAGGATTTAAGTGGAATTTGTTAACTTATGATATAAATTTAAGTGTGAATGTCAGGAGTATGGTCTTGCGTAGAAGTAAAATGTGTACAGTATGCAATCCAGACAGAAAGATAGCATTGAAATATATTATAGAAAAATTCTGAAGATGGGCAAATTAACAAAGGAAGTGATTCTGAATTAAATTTGGAGGGGAAAACTTACGGCACATCTTAATTAAAAGAAGAAATTGGTTTGAGGTATCAAGGAATTGTCCGTTTGGTATTGGGGGGGGGGGGGGGGGGGCAGTGCACTTACATGTGCACAGTAAATGTAAAGTAATTACTCTGATGAAGAGGGGGATGGGGTTAGGTGTCAGCATGCCATCAACCTGCACCAGGCATTGGTTGATGTGGGAGTGGATTTTTTTCCATTGGCCATGTTCCGCAGTTCTGTGTATTGTATTGACATATCCTTAGAAATAGAAATGGGCTTTGCCTGTCCAGAGACTGTCACATGGCCCTTCGTTGTCCACTTCCATGTGAGCAAGAAATTCTAGAGCAAATATTTTGCTTACTGTCAGATCAGCACGAAACAATTCCTGAATATGGGTATTTTAATGGGTACAGGAAGTTTTGTAGAATTGTATCTTCTGCTCAAAGCATATTTAAAGTTTGGGAGCAAGATGGTGCAGTGGTTAGCACATTGGACTCACATTTAAGAGGATGATCGTTCAAACCCGCTTAAAGGTTACCATCCCCCCCTCCCCGAAACACTTTGCTTAAATTTATTTTAATATATTTTCACCTTTCCAAAGGGTATGGTGAAAAGATATCAGCCAGGAACTGCAAAATGTTTTGTTTTTTTTTTTTTTTTTTTTTTTTTGTTATGTCTTGCAGTGAGTGTCTGTAGGATTGTTTTATTTTAGTGGTTTTGTGGAGTATTTCATACAAATGTGGAAACTGGAATACCATCTCTTTTTGGAGAGAAGACATCTGAATGGAAATGCTTATAAAGTGGTGAAGGTTTAGGAATGGGCTGCGTTGTTTTCAGTACTTGGGAGATGGGCAGCTGAAGTCAAAGGTGACTGTACTATCTTGAAGGGGATATGTCAAAGACATCCAAAGCTGCAGGTGTATATGACATCAGTGAAGTGGACAAATAATACAGGAAGATGTGTGATGAGAGGTATACGAGACGTCAACCTTTATAGACACAAAAGAAGAAAAACAGAATTATATGAAAGCATTGTGTAAGATTGCTGTTATTCAAGGCTGACCAAAAGGAAATTTGAAAAAGGTTTATAAGGAATATTTAGATTAGGAAAGAAAGGAATCCAATGCATGCACATTAATTTGTTGTTATGGTTGAGACAAGGGTTCACCAGTGCGTGCCTAAAACAAATGAAGCAGTGGTTGATCACCTAAGTATATTGCATCTCCGGTAAAACTTAAGACCAATGTTTCATCCATGCAAAAGGGATTCTTGGTTACATTGTCAAGTGTGAAATAGTAGGTGAATGTCTTCTGGGTCACCTGGATGGATATACATCACAAAACGGCCAAATTGTAAAATTGGGATGAGGGCAAAAGCATTATTTTCAGAACAATGTGCATACATATACTGTACTTTGGTAATAGGAAAAATAAGGTTAAAGTTTGCATTGCAGGAAAATCCACCATTTTAACAATATTTAGCATACTACTACATGCAACATTTTTTCCGGATGTAAAACTATTTTGTCCAACAGAGATGCATATTCTGAAGACCTTTCAGAATCTCAAATTTTGTGCGCGATGTATTCAACTGAAAAAAAGTGAATTGACCTCAAAGCTGACAAAAGAACAGAAATGTCCTTATTTAAATAATCAGCAGTGTAGGAAAAGGTAGATTGCCACTTACTGTAAAACTTGACACATTAAGTTGCAGACACGCACATTTAAGACACTTAGTCATAACATTTCAGCCACAGTTTTATTGAAAACATGCACACAAGTGAGAGAGACTGCCAGCTCCAGCAGTTCGAGCCAGAATGCAGCTGTCGTGTGGAATGGAAGCAGCAATCTGGTGGTGGCAGGGAAGGGGCGAAGGATAGCAGTGTATTGGTGTATGAAGAGATAAGTGCTTTTGGCAATGTGTGCAGGTTCTAGAATGCCAACAGGCACATTATCTGCAGGTTGTGGGGCAGGGAGGTATGTTGACAGAGGGTGGGAGATTAGTGGGGAGGTGGTGGTGGAACATGGGGTGGAAATGGTTGGGTGAAGGGTGTGGAAACACAATGTCACCGTAGGTTGAGGCCAGGAGTGGATAATGTGTTGTAGGGATAATTCCCATTTGTGCTTTCAGAAAAGCTGGTGGTGGAGAGGAGGATCCAGCTGGTTAGAGTATTGAAGCAGCCATTGAAAAAAGCATGTTGTGTCCAAGGTCATAACAAATATAAATAGCTGTACAACGATTACAGCCCATCTTTCTCCACCTCCCTGTCCCATAAAATCCTGAATCTGTGCCTATTGGCATTCTAGTCCGTGCACACTTTGTCAGACAGCACTCCTGTCGTCACCCATCCATACACTGCTATTGCTTCCCCTTTCCTGCCTGCTCCAGATTGCTGCTCCCATTCCATGTGATAATTGCATTCTGGCCCGAGCTGTTGGAGTCTGCAGTCATGTGTGCGTGAGGTGTGCTTGATTGTGTGAATGAGTGGTGCGTTTTTCTCTCTTTCCAACGAAGGCAGTGGCGAAAAGCTTATGTGTAAGTGTCTTTCAGTTGTACGTGTCTGCAACTTAGCATGTCATATTTACAGTAAGTAGCAATCCATCTTATCCTGTTTAGTTGATATTCCTACTTGGCATTTCCATTGCTTTATTTAAAAAAGATTAAATTATTTGTGGTTGTCTGCTAATTCATAACTTTCAGTTCTGCTTAATCTCTCATTGTCATTTGTTCCTAAGACGACAAAATAGATACACCGCATTGTTTTGCAAAAAGTTGGTTTACTGACGTTTCCTTAAAATTATTCTTACAGTACTCTGTAAAACCTGAATTATGTTTTCAGTTATTTATACCTCCTTTTCCTTTCACATACTATGAATAACAACAACAGTCCTCTTACTTTTTTTTCGCCCCCTCCATTTCTGCTTCTGCATAGCACTCCCTAAAGCATTGAATAAAGGCCAACAGCCAGCTCTATCCAGTATTTTACTGGTCTGTCAAGCATTTGTTATTCCATTCAGCTCCTCTATTAGTGCTTCACATCCATCATCACTGTCTTCACCGTTGTTTTCATCCAGTATTTCACCTCCAGCTTACTTTTTTGTTCATACACAGCCTTACATTCTTTTGTTGTGGGTTGAGTATTTTTGTGTAATAGGATGCTTTCTGAGTTTTGGAGTATCATGTGGTATTTGTCTTCCTCACTTCTTGAATATTGTGTAACTCTTTGGCAGTGGAGGATGACAGTGAACAAAAGAAAAATAGCCCTCTAAATTGGTTGCAAGAAGTTGAAGATGGAAAATCACTGTCATAAGAAGTGTGAGAAGAGATTTGGGCAGGTAAGTTAAAATTATGCTCCATATTAAATTCATTTTAATTTTTTTTATGCTGTCATTTTGGGCACACAAGAATTTAGCTGTTCAGTATTATGTGCTGCTCACAAATATAGCAGAATTTATCATTGCAGCCATATTTGCCTAGAGGAAAGTACACTGTGTGTGTGTGTGTGTGTGTGTGTGTGTGTGTGTGTGTGTGTGTTCAGAGCTCTCATATGAAGGCAGAAATGAAGACTAGTTCTTGAAGCTTGCAAAATGTCAGAATAAAGTGCCATGCAATATTGGAAAAACTAAAAGCAAAATGCTTTGCTAGTTAAGGAAAGAAGGCACTCGGAATAAGTAGCACGGAATTTATTGTATGTAATCAAACTATACAGGAAGTTGTGCAGTGTCATCTCCAGTCATGGATGTTTAGCAGTTTCCTAATGTAAAAATTGTAAGTGTTTCGCAACCTCATTTAATAATGTACCAAACTTCAGTTAAAGAGTTCTTACATGAAATCTAATTTCCTTGACCAGGGCCTGGACCCGGATGTTAACTAAACCAGTTATTTCTATGCTAAACACAAACCCAAATTGGCTCATATTGTGGGTGACCACCGATACATGGTTCATAGCGACTTGCTTTATTTTATTGCAGCTGAAGTGAAGAGTTGCAAAGGGCAGTGTGTGTGTGTGTGTGTGTGTGTGTGTGTGTGTGTGTGTGTGAACGCGTGCCAACCAGTAGGTTTTTAGGGAGTACAAAAGTTAAAATTCCTGGTCAGCATTAAACAATTTAAGCATACTTATGTAAATCATTTCGTCATGTGATTTTTAAATTGACTTTAGTCTGCTTATGAAGAATAGTGCATAAAAATTGTGGGTTTAACACTTTGGCATGGTTAGGAATACTGCAAGCTTTTTTTATTATTGAAAAGTTATTTAATATCTGTTATATATGAAAACGAAAACAATATTTAAGGTAGCTATTAGTCCAGATTAAAGAAAAACTCTGCATTTAAAGCCTGGAATAAAGCCATGCAAAGACTAACTACGGTTCTAAAATTCCTGTGTTTCTGTCATCCTGTGTTTCTGTCATCCTGTGTTTCTGTCATCCTGTGTTTCTGTCATCCTGTGTTTCTGTCATCCTGTGTTTCTGTCATCCTGTGTTTCTGTCATCCTGTGTTTCTGTCATCCTGTGTTTCTGTCATCCTGTGTTTCTGTCATCCTGTGTTTCTGTCATCCTGTGTTTCTGTCATCCTGTGTTTCTGTCATCCTGTGTTTCTGTCATCCTGTGTTTCTGTCATCCTGTGTTTCTGTCATCCTGTGTTTCTGTCATCCTGTGTTTCTGTCATCCTGTGTTTCTGTCATCCTGTGTTTCTGTCATCCTGTGTTTCTGTCATCCTGTGTTTCTGTCATCCTGTGTTTCTGTCATCCTGTGTTTCTGTCATCCTGTGTTTCTGTCATCCTGTGTTTCTGTCATCCTGTGTTTCTGTCATCCTGTGTTTCTGTCATCCTGTGTTTCTGTCATCCTGTGTTTCTGTCATCCTGTGTTTCTGTCATCCTGTGTTTCTGTCATCCTGTGTTTCTGTCATCCTGTGTTAGTTAAAAGTTAAAAAATGGATTTTCCAATATTTTAAAATGTTGTTGGATATGTGGTGTGAGGAAGCAAGGAGCAGCAAAGGCACCTACTGTTGTACTCTGGAACAATGGATTGGTTTTCTTCTCCCGATGAGTGTTTTGAACACTGCTGCCCACTGCAAAAGTCACGAAGTCATTCGGTAGTTGGAACAACGAGTTGACTTGGTTGTCTCCACCCACTGTTGTGCAGTAATGATGTTCACTTATTTATTATGAATAATGCTCAAGATAAGGTCTTTGTATTTTCAAGTAATTGGCGTCTTTCACCGCTGGGAAGCAAAATGTATCTCCCCACACTTGCATGCGCAAAACTCATGAATTTATTTTATTGCTTCAACATAGGCAAAAATTTAAGATTTTCTTGTTAATTAATTACAGGCTTTATCTAACATTGATGTAAAAGTACCTTCTTTTTGGTGTTAGAAATATGGATTATCGTAGAATTTGACAAAATTGTTGCATATTTTGCCCAGAACTAACTTGTGATTGCCTATATTCTTCCCTATGCTCTGAATCAATGCAACAGCAGTACACTCTAATTTTGTTATTGATTGTGCCTTCCCACAGCAGTGCATGTCTTCTTTTTATGGTACCCATTTGTTTCTGTAACTCTTTTCAAAAGCATTCTGAAAGAATATACTGATCTGTGTCAGCTGTACAGTTGTTCTGTAGATAAGTTGCAGACTTTAATGTGAATTGAAATTTTGAAGGGACAGGCAGCAAGTACAGTAGATGAATCTATTTTGTACAGCTGTCAAGAAATCTGATGAGCTGTGACTACCACCTCTTTCTGCTCTTACATGAATCAATCTGTTTTCAGCTGCTAAATTTAATATCAAGCACATTAAATATGATGCAAAGTCGTTGGTAGAATATAAATAACTTAGAGTAAAGGTAACAATTCTCTAAACAGTTGAGGTGCCAAGACACACAAAATAGGCTGAGAGTGTTACTAGCTTTAGGGTAAAACCTTGCAGAGCTATACAGCCACACTCCTCCCCCTCCCAACGCATGCACATGTGCATGCCTGCACGCACTATTTCATCTTCTTTGGATTAATCCTCTCCAGTATGGAATCTGCTGTTCTCAAGATTTGCCAAATTTAATTTTGTGGCCGAATGGGCTGCCTGTTGCTGCAGTCACCAATTACCCAAGGAAGGAAGTGATGGCCACCTGTCCATGATGTGTAAACTTAGTTTTGTGCGTTGCGGTGTTTTAGTGTCTTATTTTCTGTTGTGGAAACGGGACCAGCCTAGCACGTGCCTGAACGAGCGTGAGAAAACGCCTAAAAACTACATAAAAGCTGCCCTGTGCACCAGTCAGTTGTTAACCTGTCATGTGGATTTGATCTGCCTCCGACTGTCCTTCCTGTCTTGTAAGCTAGCATGCTGTGTGTTACGTTATATGAGTAGGTTCTTGTACGGCTAAATTGTCTCAACTGAGTACATTCTGCTTGTTACTAGACTGGGTGACGGGACAAAGGTAGTGCGGAGGGGGGGTTGAGGAGGGTTGGCCGACACCTGGGAGGGTGAGGCAGTGGGTGCGAGATGGGATTGTGGCACTGATGAGCTTGTTTGTTGTGGCTACAGGTGGGGAGAGTTATGTATAGTGCACATTGTCATGTGGGAGGGGAGATTGAACAGAGGAAGAGGGAGACTACAGGTAAGAGGGTGAGAGTGCAGAGTAGTGAAATTCGGGTTGTAGGGGCAGGGGCTAGTGAATTTTGAGGCAAGAAAGATTTAGGTATTGTAGTACATGTTGCAAGGAGAACATAGATCTGAAGCAGTCATTGGAATTGAGCATTTTGTTAGCAGCATGTTCTCCACTGAGTGATTAACTCTGCTCTTGGCCATGCTTTGGCAGTAGCTGTTCATCGAAGTGGCCAGCTGGTCGGTGGTCATCCCCAAATGAAATGCTCTGCGGAAATTCTAGCAGATACGCCTTGTACCTGAACATTCAACAGTGTTATTACATATGTGACAAGCGGTTGGTAGTAGGTGTGATGTAAGAATGGCTTGGCTGTTGCACAGTGGTAGATGGGAAAACAACCACTTCAGGAAGTTTTTTTTATGTTCCAATATTAAATGATATTGGGTGATTCATGGGATTGAGGAGGCTCAGAAAAATAAGGTGTGTGTGTGTGTGTGTGTGTGTGTGTGTGTGTGTGTGTGTGTGTGTGTGTGTGTGTGTGTGTGTGTGTTTTCTGTCTGGGGGGGGGGGGTGTTTGTAGGCAAAAAACTATTCCGTGGTATGCAAAATGAAAATTAATATAACACCTGTGGATGCACATGCTTTTAAGCTCTTCACAGTGGGACACGCTGTACTTTGTACACAGTTGTGAAAACCAGGTCTCAGTCAACACTTAACTCATTGTAGACTAAACAACATTACTTACATTGTGCAGCTCACCTCAGTTCATATTTAAACCTAGCAGTGTTGTTTCACCTACCAAACAGCCATTTCCTGTACAGCTGTTCACATTCCAGGCGATGTAAAAAGCTTCGAAATGCTTCCAAACTGCGCTAATATCCAGTGTAGGAAGCACAAAAGTGTGTGGAATGGGACCTCTCTGTGCCTAATAGTGTAATAGGCTCCTGAGGTTCATAATTCCACACACAATCTGCTGGGACTCCTCTGAGTTTTGCCAGTAAAAAAGATTTAAAACATTGCAGTGCTTTACTAAGCATAGTGGTGTTGGAGATGTCATTATCGGCTCTCGATATATCGAGAAAAAATATAGATATATCAACAAAAAAATATACACATACCTGCCTATAAAAATGTAGGTGCAGATTGTAAATATACTGCCGATTTTAGAGCTGTATAAGTATTGGCTTTATTGAAAGGTATTCTTATCATCAAGCAAACAGCCTGCCTAACCTTTTTAAGGCAGAAATTGAAAGAAAAACTATGCATAATTGTGCGTGGTGACAACCACTTTGCTAGCAATGGTAAGTGGCACTATAAAATGGTTCTGTCGTCACATATCAGATTTGTCCGGAACACTTTGGCATCCCTGTTTTCTCATTTTTGCCAATGCCAGCGACCTAGCAGTTGTAATGTCAAAATTGCGTGGTGAAGCTAAACGTTGTAGTTGTTGTTGGTAAGGCTGAGTGCCGATTACTCAACATTTTCTCTCCCGTGTCTTTGCCCACACTAAAGACCAACTTTGTCACTTAGATTTTTGTGTTTTAATGCACTTGGTTTTTTCTTCACATCGGAAGTTTTTTTATTCCGTTCACCATGCCATCGCTAAGTGCAGCCGGACTTCTTTCGTGCCACATATACTTGCTTAACACAGCCGAACAGAAAGATTGGACATGATGAAAGCTGAAGTAGTAGTAAGACCCCACACAGTGAAAGTAAAATTATGTTCTTCTGAAATTTCAGAACAATTATTTCAGATATTTAACAAAAATTGTGAAAGAATATAATATAAAATAAAAATATCGGCACATGGTATTGCCATTGATATCAGTTGCCAAAAATATCAATGTCTGGGGGAAAAATCACCAATATGTATCAATTTTTTGGAAACAATTGATATTTTATCAACAGGCCTACTGCCCACCAAGTAAAAAGACCTACAGCTTAATGTGGCTTCCGAAATGTGACTCAGTTACTTTGTCATATTAATAAATCATCAGGTGAAAGAATCACTAACCAAAAGAAAACATCCTAGCACTGACTGGGCATGATTCCCACAGATTTGTCTTTATAGCTTAGCACTTCGCCACCTCTTAGTATATAGATTTTTCTTATTTACATCAGATGAATAACCAGTATTGAATGACCCAACAAATTCATTCCTTGTGCATTGCATGGTGTGGAGGACTTTCTAGCCTGTAACTACATAGTTCACTGCGAACAGTAGGCGTTACCTCTGGCGCGCATCCTGTAATACTTCAGGCAAAGCGTCACTCAGTGCGCCATGTAACTTATTTTGGAATGGTCATAGAGACGTGCTTAATGTTTGAAGCAGTGGTAATTTTTTACGACAAGCACTTGGTTCTCATCCCTTATAATGATCAGTTTCTGAGTATGTTTATGTGGAACAGCCACGAGAAGGAATATTTATGATTGTAATAATGAAAGAACTACATTTTAGATGGCTAACACATCTGTTATAGAACATGGGATAATCATCCTAGAATGCTGACATACAGGAAACCATACTCTGGATATCAAATGACGAAGCACTTGGGGCCCCGTTGCTCATATGGAACAATTTGAGATTGCCATTTTGTATGTATAGCTCTAAAAGCTAGTGAAGCTGCCTTTTCTGTGAGTAGTTTTAACTGGCTGACTTTAAAGTGTATAATGGGATGTACCAGATAAGAAAGTAAATAATTGAAAATAGTGCTTTCGCAGTTTTGTGTGGAAGATATAAGAATGTCTTTTAATAAAGCTGTGGAGCATGAAATAACATCGACTGACAGTTCAGAGCGAACAAACTACCTGCCATTTTACACCAAATGCAGTACCCAGCACACATACATGTCATTCGCATCTGGCCAACATTTCATATATTTTGCATGCAAAAGGAGGACCAGCATGATGTTACGTAAATAATCTTGATGTTCTGGCTGATGGGTGTTTAACACAGTATTACACATTACAAATTATAAAGGTAAGCAGAGAATATATTAGTTCATTTTACAGTGTTTCCCGAGTTGGTAATTATTATGTAAGAGAAGTTAATATTGTTTGGACAAGGAACATAAAATCAGATCGACAAATTTAACTTTTTGGTACCAGCAATACTACATTGTGTCACTGAAAGTTCCGCTTGATTGTAGTCTAAACTAGTTTTTTCGTCCTTGACAGTAACTGCATCATTAACTGATAGAAACAACAGATTACATAAAATGTGTAACCTGTGTATAGATAAACCTTGTACACTATACAACCAATGAAGGATTACACCTTTCGTAATACAAGCTACACTTGATGAACAGTTGAATTGAGCACGTCTAATCAGTATGCCCAAATGATTGCGAAATCTCGTCATGGGCTCCAAAAGACAAGTGAAAGTTTTGCTGACAAAGCCTGATGCGTTGCTTACCAACAGTTGTCCACAAATACTAGAGATTAGTCAGAACTGGGTTAAAGATAGATACATTTCAAATTGTGACCTTGCAGACAATATAAGTACTCATGTTTTTAGTGTTCTGGAATCCATTCAGATGTAATTCTGTGGCTATGAGGTGATAGGTTATCTAGCTGAGGACCCATGCAAATGGCTCTAGAAAAAAAACACATGCGTGTGATTGGGCAGTAGCTATCCTGTATTGTACATCAGTGAGGAGCAATAGTAAATGTAGCATTTCCTGCCATGTAGAAATATCCCAGGGGTGAATACATCTGTCACTTGCCTGAATGTTTCCATGCATGCCACATGTGATTTCAGGCATGTACGTAACTTGCAAGTTAGGGTGTACCAATAAGCACAATTTTGTCAACTTTTTTCCATGCTTTGTGTCCATTGGTTGGTGGTTCTGCGCCCATCAAATTTTTGTGCTGTATGGCGATGGATGTAGGTATATGATAGTAATGAGGTATATGATAGTAATGAGGTATATGATAGTAATGAGGTACATGAAACTGCCAGTGTTAATTCCTGTTCACATAAATGTATAACCTTGGTGATTATTTCATCAAGTAAACATGGCATTTAATGTTATGGTTTTTTAAATGTGAGTGAATTTGTCAATCTCTATAAACAGTGACTGACCAAGCAACAGAAAGGTTGTCTTCCATCTGGCATGTTCTATCCAGTCACTTCAGGCACATGAGATTAGTGTTACTGGAGTGTTTGATGCTCCCCCCACCCCCCTCCACAAAAAAGCTGTTCCTTGAACATTCCCGCCCCTGGGGCTATACACCTCTAAGCTGAGTTAAGGTTCAGCTGCAATTTAGATTAGATTAGATAAGTACTTGTTCCATAGATCACGAATAAGACACTTCGTAATGATGTGGAATGTGTCAGCTTAATAAAAGGTGTCTGTACAAGATATTACATTACACAAAATATTAAAAGCCACTTCATATTTTTAATTTTTTTTTTTTGGGGGGGGGGGGGGGGGGGGAATTACCCACTTCCTATATCCAAAAATTCATCTAATGAGTAGGAGGAGTTGCCATTAAGAAATTCTTTTAATTTCCTTTTAAATGCTATATGGGTATCTGTCAGACTTTTGATGCTATTAGGTAAGTGACCAAAGACTTTTGTGACAGTATAATTTATCCCCTTCTGAGCCAAAGTTAGATTTAACCTTGAGTAGTGAAGATCATCCTTTCTCCTTGTGTTGTAGCCATGTACACTGCTATTACTTTTGAATTTGTTCGTATTGTTAATAACAAATTTCATAAGTGAATATATATATTGTGAGGCTACAGTGAAGATCTCTAGCTCTTTAAATAAGTGTCTGCGGGATGATCTTGCATGAGCTCTGGCAGTTATTCTGATAATGCGCTTTTGTGCAATGTACACTCTTTTACTCAATGATGAGTTACCCTTAATATGATGTCATACGAAAGCAGAGAATGAAAATAGGTGTGGTAAGCTAATTTACTGAGATGTAAATCACCAAAATTTGCAATGATCCCAATAGCATAAGTAGCTGAACTCAAACATTTCAGCAGATACTCAGTTCAACCCCTCATCAGTGCATACACATAGAAATTTTGAATATTCTACCTTAGCTACAGATTTCTGATCGAAGTCTATATTTATTAATGGTGTCATTACATTTACTGTGTGGAACTGTATGTACTGTGTTTTGTCAAAGTTTAATGAGAGCCCATTTGCAGAGAACCACTTAATGATTTTCTGAAAAACCTTGTTTACAATTTCACCAGTCAATTCTTGTCTGTTGGGTGTGATAGCTATACTTGTATCATTCGCAAAAAGTACCAGCTTTGCATCTTCGTGAATATAGAATGGCAAGTCAATTAATATATATTAGGAACAGCAGTGGACCCAAGACTGAACCTTGCAGCACCCCATTCTTGATTGTTCCCCAGTTTGAGAAATCAGCAGTTTTTTGCATATTATGTGAACTGCTTATTTCAACTTTCTGCACTCTTACAGTTTAGGTATGGTTTAAACCATTTGAGCACTGTCCCATTCATACCACAGTACTTCAGCTTATCTAGAAGTATTCCATGATTTACGCAATCAAAAGCTTTTGAGAGATCACATAAAATCCCAATAGGTGACTTTCGGTTACTCAGAGCATTGTACAATAATTTTGGATAAGGCAGTCAGAAGAGAGATTGGGCAGTAGTTGTTGACATCAGACATATCCCATTTTTTATGCGGTGGTTTAACAATGGCATACTTCAGTCTATCTGGGAAAATACCGTGCTTCAGAGAGCTATTACATATGTGGCTAAGAATCCCACTTATCTCTTGGGAACAAGCTTTATTATCCTGCTAGAAATGCCATCAATTCCATGTGAGCTTTTATTCTTGAGAGAGTTTATCATCTTCCTAATTTCATAAGGAGAGGTGGATGGAACTTCAATTGTATCAAATGGTGTGGGTAAGGCCTCTTCCATTAACTGCCTTGCTTCTTCTAATGAACCTTTAGATCCTATTTTCTCTACAACATTTAAAAAATGATTATTCAAAATGTTTTCAACTTCCAGCTTGTTGTTTATCAAGTTTCCATTTGCTTTGATAGTGATGCTGTCATCCTTTACTCTTGGTTGCAGTGTCTCCCTTGTAATAATATTCCAAATTCTTTTGATTTTGTGATCAGAGGTATTAATCTCAGACATGATACACATGCTTCTGGACTTTTTAATAAGCTTTCTTAACGTAGCACAGTAGTTTTTATAATGTTTGGCTGTTTCTGGGTCATTACTCTTTCTTTTAGTTAGATACAGTTCCCTTTTGTGGTTAAAAGATATTTTTATTCCTTTGCTAAGCCAAGGTTTTTTGCATGGTTTCTTATAATTAGATTTAACTACTGGAACAGTTCTCGAATTCTCTTACAAGTGTATCATGAAATAAGTTACATTTTAAATTAGCATCGGGTTCCTTGTACACCTCATCCCAGTCTAACTGCTGAAGATTTTCTCTGAAATTTCTAATTGTTGAGTCATTAATTGAATGCACAACTTTGGAGGGTAGTTTTGAATTACTGAATGGAGCTATGTCATATACGGTACTGTAACTAGCTGAGCATCATGATCAGAAAGGCCATTCTCAACATGTCAAAAATTTATGTTTTTAAACCTATCTTGGTCTATAAAAGTGTTATCTATCAATGTGCTGCTGTCCTTTACTACCCGACTAGGGCAATTAATGACAGATGTTAAATTGAAACAACTGAGAAAGACTTCCAGGTCATTCTTCCTATTACACTCTTTCAGTGAATCAACATTGAAGTCTCCTCAAATAATAATTTCCTTTCCCCTATCTGACAGATAGCTCAACACGGCATCCAAGTTTTATAGGAATAAATGAAAATTTCCTGAAGGGGACCTATATACTGTATATACTGTTGAAATTATAAAAAAGCTCTCCTTAAGTTTAAGCTGACAGGCACATGCTTCTATATGTTGCTCTAGACAAAACTTTTTTTCTGTCTAAGCTTTATACACAGTGATAACTTTTGACATATGTGGCAACTCCTCCTCTCACCTTATTCTCTCTGCTCATATGTGCAGCTAGTTTATAACCACTGATATTTACCTTTTTCATATCAGACACAGTGTGATGATGCTCAGACAGGCATAGTATATCTATTACATTATAAGAGTCAACGTAATCTAAAGAAACCAGGAGCTCATCTATTTTATTCTTCAATCCCGGAATATTTTAGTGAAAAATGGTAACATTATTTTTTACTTTACTTTTGTGAGAATCTTTTTTCTTTAATCCACCAATATTTTGGTTAAATATGGTAACATTATTATTTGCTTTCTTGTTGTGAGAATTTTGTGAGTTTTGGGCCTCTTTAGCACCTGCCTGCCTGAACTTCTCATTGGTAACTGAAATTAGTCTAAAAAGAGGTACATCCATGAGTACTAGTGTCCCACCTTATGGATTTCACTAACAACCCTGCCAGTTCACCCTTCCTTTCCCTTCCCTTTCCTATTTGTTTTGGCTAATCATTTAAAGACACAGATTTTGGGAGCAACTGCAACTTGATATGAAATGAAGATGTAATCTGTCATTGTATGTACTGTAAACATCAGCAAAGTGCCACAAAAGGAACAGTGATTTGAAAGTGGGAAAAAACTGAACAGATTTAGATTCTCAACTGCTCATATTTTTTAATCTGTAGCAGAGGAATTGTTTTCTTGCTATTCTCTACAGTAAGTTGCAAGTTAGGTATGCCATTAGTGGCAGTCTTCAATCAGTGGGAGCCAATTTTCTTGGTATAGGTTTACACGTATATTGCAACTCCCCTGGTCAAATACAAAATTTCATCTATCAGTGCTAACCCTAGTCACATGCCACTTGTAAAAAAAAATAAAATAATTGCCAGCAGCACAGTTAAAAACATTGCCATATTCATGTGGAGTAGTAAGAAATCGCTTGCGTTAGGCCAGTTGACCTTCTGATAGAGCTGCTGGGGCATCAGGAGTGTATAGAATAAAATCAGATTGTTGATAAGGTGAGAGCTGAGTTAATGTTAGGCTTATCTTTCCTAATAAAAATATGTCAGTCAGTTTTCACCTCTCACCTTTAACCCCATGTTCAGTTATCCAGTCAGTAGTCCTTGATAATGATACCTTCCTAGTGCACTTTCTGCAGTTATCAGAAGTGAAATGGTTTTGGTTTGATTCTTTGGGTTAGGAATTAAAAATTTCCCTTGCAGATTGAATCAATATTAAGTGCTGTATTTTTATTAAATTTATTGAATTTTGGATTGGGGTCTCAGTATTTTTTAATTTTGGAAGATTAGACCAAATATTTATTTCATTTTAACTATAGCAGAAGAAAGCTTGCATAATTCAGCACAGTCGAAAGGAAAGTAGTGTTAACACCTTCGTGTGCATTCAGTGGATGGATATGGCAGTGTAGTTAATTTAGCCTGAGTTGTCAAATATTGGGCTGAACCACCAGGAAATTGTACATTATTCTGGAATTCTGTCATTTTGTGTGGTATACTGTGACCTCCATTAGTGTTCCAAAATATATATTTAGTGATAATTCATAAAAGCTATTTCTCTGTTCAGGTAAAATGTAAAGGGACACTCCATTTATTCAACAACAACCCACTTTCACCAGGTGGTACATTGGAAGGAGCATATAAAACCACATTGAAATGTGGAGGATGGGAGGGGGGGGGGGGGGGTGCTACAATAGCCCAAAGTAACCACCAAATCGCCCTCACCCCCTTTCCTCGACCTAACAGTACGTTCAGCGACAGGTGCTCTCTCAATGTCTGCAGTACGTGAATGAATGAAACTATTGATATGTCCATGTGGTAACTTAGCTGTTTACAAAAAGCATTAAAAAATCAGAATAATACAAATATGGTCAAATGATTTGTCTAAAGTGAGAAATAAAATAGAGAAAAATTAATGCGCCTTTGGATGATGCTGAAAATGATGTACAGCAATTTGAACAGTGAAGCAAAAATGCGCTTGGCATTGGTTGACAAAGCAGCAGGAACACACCTGTGTTAAATACGTAGAGTGAGCGATAAGCAGTATTGATTGTAAATGGTCTGTGCTATATGGCTCCATTTTATTCTGTATTGTATCCTGGTTTTTTAAATCAGAAAACACGAGTGAGCTGGAACAACAATGTCAACAGCACTTGTAAGGAAAAAACACTTGCTTTACTGATGTTTGTAGTATTGTCTAGTGATAAATTGTTTAGACTGAAAAATTGGTGCACTTTTTACACCATTGGGTATGGATTTTTTACACCATTGTGTATGGAAGATGGAAATTCGTTAAGGCCACACAACAGCAAACTGCATGATATGCATAATCTGCTAGAAAAATATCCTCCGATACTCTTTAAAATTGTTTGCTTCGGATTTGCACATTGAGCTTTAAATTCTCAATCAGCACCTCATTTTCTGTGATTTCAACAATCATTCAGATGTGCATCAAATATTTCTCTAATACAGAATATGTTTCTTCAGTCTATTTTAGTTCATATTTCATTTCATAAAACATTTGGCTTTTTTATTTTGTTCAGAAAACATTAAATACAATATTTACATATTAATTGGTTTATTATTATTATAAATTCATAAATTCTGCTGGGCAACAGTAACTGAAAATGTTAGCAAAGCAGTAGGCAAACTAAGTAGTTCCAGAGCAGAGGACTTCTATGGTTTGTCAAACTTTGTCATAAAGAAGATATCAAGTCCCCTCTAACCACTGTCATTAACCGTAAATTACAGCAAGGTATTTTCCGTGACTGTTTGAAAATAGCAGTAACCATTCCCATATTTAAGAAAGGAGATAAATCAAATCCAAGTAACTATCTCCCTATCTCATTAATCCCAATAATATCTAAAATAATCGAAGACTGTGTTCACCAACAAATGAATCACTATTTTGAGAGGAATAACCTGTTAAGTGACTCACAGTATGGATTCAGGTATAAACTATCAACAGTTAAAGCAGTTGAAAATATTGTTTGTGATACATATGATGGTTTTGAAAACAAATTAATCTCCTGTGCTACTCTCCTAGACCTGAGTAAAGCATTTGACATTGTATCTCATCGTACTTTGATCATGAAATTGACATGGAACAGGACACCCTGAAATTATTAGAATCTTACTTAAGCAACAGAGTACAATTTGTTAGTGTAAATGGACAGCTGTCAAACCCACAAACCATAAAAAGAGGTGTGCCACAGGGCTCCATATATGGGCCCTTCCTGCTTGTAGTGTGTGTTAATGATATGCCACAGTATTTACTTTAACAGTCCTCTATGCGGACAATACAACTTTTATCAATTCAGGGCAGACTTGAATCTGTACGAGAAAAAATCATATAATATTTGAAAAATCGGTTCATTGGTTTAGTGCAAACTCCCTATACGTAAATGGAACAAAAACTGAGGAAATATTCTTTAATTTGAAGGTATCAAACAAAGAGAATAAGTCCATTAAACAGCTAGGAATGATGATTGACCAGAAACTTAGCTGGTATAAACATCACATACATCTGTTCTTACCTTGCACGTGCTATGTTCCTACTTTATAAGCTTAGGAGTAATGTCAGCCATATTCATATTTTGTTTATTTGCACCCCCATCTTTCATATGATATTGTGCTCTGGGGAAATTCTTTCTATTCAGTATCAGTTTTTAGATGGCAAAGAAAAGCTTTTCGATGTATAGTGGGTTTATCTCCTAGGGATACATGCAGGGAACATGTCAAAAAACTTATGACAGTTCCTTGTTTGTACATAGATTATTGCTTATTGCACATAAAAGAAAACATAGCTCAATATCCCCTTAGGTCATCTGTCCACACCCATAATACAAGATGGAACCACGCAATTGATCTGCCATACTTTAGATTGTCCAAGATACATAATAGTTACAAAAATGTAGCCCTCGAACTGTTTACTATGCTCCCTAAAATTGTACAAACAGTATCTAAAAATAAATTTAAGAGAACATTGGGTCAATGGCTCAAAAGTAAATCATTTTAGCCAGTGGATGAATACAAAGGTGCAGCTCTCCATGCTTCTCGATCCTGTCCAAGCTTCATCTCCCAGTACTTACTGCAACCTACATCCTTCTGAATCTGCTTAGTGTATTCATCTGTTGGTATCCCTCTACGATTTTTACTCTCCACCCTGCCCTCCAATGCTAAATTTGTGATCCCTTGATGCCTCAGAACATGTCTTACCAACCGGTCCCTTCTTCTTGCCAAGTTGTGCCACAAACTCCTCTTCTCCCCAATTCTATTCAATACCTCCCATCTA
Organism: Schistocerca cancellata; assembly: GCF_023864275.1. NCBI lineage: Eukaryota > Metazoa > Arthropoda > Insecta > Orthoptera > Acrididae > Schistocerca > Schistocerca cancellata. The sequence continues at coordinate 151,893,845 of NC_064630.1, forward strand.
ATTTTCAGCATTCTTCTGTAGCACCACATTTCGAAAGCTTCTATTCTCTTCTTGTCCAAACTATTTATCGTCCGTGTTTCGCTTCCATACATGGCTACACTCCATACAAATACTTTCAGAAACGACTTCCTGACACTTAAATCTATACTCGATGTTAACAAATTTCTCTTCTTCAGAAACGCTTCCCTTGCCATTGCCAGTCTACATTTTATATCCTCACTACTTCGACCATCATCAGTTATTTTGCTCCCCAAATAGCAAAACTCCTTTACTACTTTAAGTGTCTCATTTCCTAATCTAATTCCCTCTCCACCCGACTTAATTCGACTACATTCAATTATCCTCGTTTTGCTTTTGTTGATGTTCATCTTATATCCTCCTTTCAAGACACTGTCCATTCCGTTCAGCTGCTCTTCCAGGTCCTTTGCTGTCTCTGATAGAATTACAATGTCATCGGCAAACCTCAGAGTTTTTATTTCTTCTCCATGAATTTTAATACCTACCCAGAATTTTTCTTTTGTTTCCTTTACTGCTTGCTCAATATACAGATTAGCTGTTATAGCATAGAGAAATGTACCTCTGTCTGTAGTAGGACCTAAATTTGGAAAAAACAATATCTAACATATAGGCATACACACATTTCGAATTCTGTATATTTGTATCAGTATCTTAGGATAAGGACATGGTGTTATCAACATGTATATGGTAATGAAATAGTGTCATCAACTTGAATACTCTCCGCTTAATATAAATTTATATAATGTTTTCTTTTTTATATTGAAATTAACACTATATAAAATTCCAAATGTTTGCTTTTGTACTACACTAACATTTATATGATTTATACACTCCTGGAAATGGATAAAAGAACACATTGACACCGGTGTGTCAGACCCACCATACTTGCTCCGGACACTGCAAGAGGGCTGTACAAGCAATGATCACACGCACGGCACAGCGGACACACCAGGAATCTCGGTGTTGGCCGTCGAATGGCGCTAGTTGCGCAGCATTTGTGCACCGCCGCCGTCAGTGTCAGCCAGTTTGCCGTGGCATACGGAGCTCCATCGTAGTCTTTAACACTGGTAGCATGCCGCGACAGCGTGGGCGTGAACCGTATGTGCAGTTGACGGACTTTGAGCGAGGGCGTATAGTGGGCATGCGGGAGGCCGGGTGGACGTACCGCCGAATTGCTCAACACGTGGGGTGTGAGGTCTCCACAGTACATCGATGTTGTCGGCGGAAGGTGCACGTGCCCGTCGACCTGGGACCGGACCGCAGCGACGCACGGATGCACGCCAAGACTGTAGGATCCTACGCAGTGCCGTAGGGGACCGCACCGCCACTTCCCAGCAAATTAGGGACACTGTTGCTCCTGGGGTATCGGCGAGGACCATTCGCAACCGTCTCCATGAAGCTGGGCTACGGTCCCGCACACCGTTAGGCTGTCTTCCGCTCACGCCCCAACATCGTGCAGCCCGCCTCCAGTGGTGTCGCGACAGGCGTAAATGGAGGGACGAATGGAGACGTGTCGTCTTCAGCGATGAGAGTCGCTTCTGCCTTGGTGCCAATGATGGTCGTATGCGTGTTTGGCGCCGTGCAGGTGAGCGCCACAATCAGGACTGCATACGACCGAGGCACACAGGGCCAACACCCGGCATCATGGTGTGGGGAGCGATCTCCTACACTGGCCGTACACCACTGGTGATCGTCGAGGGGACACTGAATAGTGCATGGTACATCCAAACCGTCATCGAACCCATCGTTCTACCATTCGTAGACCGGCAAGGGATCTTGCTGTTCCAACAGGACAATGCACGTCCGCATGTATCCCGTGCCACCCAACGTGCTCTAGAAGGTGTAAGTCAACTACCCTGGCCAGCAAGATCTCCGGATCTGTCCCCCATTGAGCATGTTTGGGACTGGATGAAGCGTCGTCTCACGCGGTCTGCACGTCCAGCACGAACGCTGGTCCAACTGAGGCGCCAGGTGGAAATGGCATGGCAAGCCGTTCCACAGGACTACATCCAGCATCTCTACGATCGTCTCCATGGGAGAATAGCAGCCTGCATTGCTGCGAAAGGTGGATATACACTGTACTAGTGCCGACATTGTGCATGCTCTGTTGCCTGTGTCTATGTGCCTGTGGTTCTGTCAGTGTGATCACGGTGTTCTTATTTCAATTTCCAGGAGTGTATGTACATAGTTACATGAGTATATAACCATCTTTATACTGTAGTTGAACTTATTGACGAAGCCCATAGTATAAGAAAATACTCAATGGCTAATAGATTATTATTATTATTATTATTATTATTATTATTATTATTATTTGAAGAGTATGTAGATGAAGAGAAAGCAAATGAGGGGTTGATTGAGATTTTAAATTTCAGTGTTCAACTTAGGATTTTAAGGAGTCCTAGAGGATGTTTGTCTGTGGATTTTTCGTAATTACTCTTGTCAAGCAATTAAATCCCTTCCAGAATGAATTTTCACCCTAAGTAGTGTGTATGTTCTGAAACTTACATGCAGATTAAATGTGTGTGTGATAGTGTCAAACCTTAGTTCTGTGACTTTATCAGGTTAGTGCTCTGCCAGCTGGGCAATTCAAGCAGTCCCTCACAGCTTTATTTATGCCGCTGCCTAATATCCTACCTCCCAAGCTTATACTTTTTTTCCTCCCCCAGGAGTGCTAGTCCTGCAAGATATGCAGGAGAAATTATTTAAGGTTTGGAAGGTAGGAGATTAGGTACTGATGGAAGTAAAGCTGTGAGAGCGCATCATGAGTTAGGCTTGTATAGCTCAGCTGGTAGGAAGTTTTTAATTAAATACTTTTTTGCAGAATTAGACCAATGCTAATCCAGTTTGTAAGTGGGGAAGAGTTTTATCCAGGCATCAATTGGTAATGTGTGTCCTTGTGGTAATAAACAGATCTAGATTCAGTACACTTCAGCATTGTGCGCACAGCTTCTGAAGAGATATCATTGACCTTCATAAGAAACCTATTGCAGTCTTACTTGATGATATGGTAATTTTTATTGTTTTGTAAGTCTTCAGTGTGAGCTAAGTGCGAAGGTCAGGCTTAAAATGAGATCTAGGACTGTTGTCAGCAGATTACTGAAACTTTGTGAATGAAAGTTAAAAAAACACCTATTGATGCAAGATAGTGTAGAAGCAATTAAAATAATCTTAAATGGGTGTTACAGTGCTATCTTATGTTGCATCACAAATGGAAGAATAAAATAGTAACGGTTTATATTATCAAAGAAAAAGACTGGTAAACTACTTCCTTATTGCTATAAGTGTGTTTTCCACAAGTTCAAGATACAGTATTTAGTATGTAGAAAAAATATGAAGAAAGCCATGTGGACCATTATGTTGATAAACAATAATTCAACAACAGGGAAAGAAGTGGTGAACCTCAGTACCTAACCTATTTATAGCTGAAAAAGGCTTTTTAAAAGTCTTAAGAACTTTGGCATGCAAATTTGAGGAAAATAAAGCTCACTTTGGTAACTTAATAATGAGGAAGATTTAAATTTTTGAGAAAAGGTTATGTAGCAAAAATTCAGCAGTTTAGAAAATGAAAATTATAGTGACTTAAGTGTTGAATTTCATGTGTAACAATTCAGATGGAAAAATAGTGTACTCTACTTTTGAGTTGCTAAATTTTACCTCAGTACAGTAATTGGATTCCTTTCTAACATCTTCTGTTATGGGTACTACACATTGAAAGTCTGAACAGCATATTATTAGTTTTTGAGAAGACTTTTTTCAGCATCAAAATTTTGGCATAATTCAGCATAAATAATTTCTCTACTTTCTATGGCAATGTACATTTCTGATATGATCTCCAAAATATTTTAGTGTCTCATTGTTGCTGAACACACATCATGAACGGCAACAAATTTGGTCAGTCTAATAATGTAGAAACATTTCATTCATTGCCTGCTGTTTCTTGGACAACCACTAAATGAGCCAAAACATTGTGACTGTGTTATTGAATGGTGGTGGTGGTGGTGGTGGTGGTGCAGGCACATGATGCCATAGTGAAAGTATGTAAGTGAAGCAGTTGACTTGTTTAATGTCAATGGATTTCTCCCATTTGCAGTACAAGGGCTAATGTTGTGGTCTTCTGCTTGGAAAAACGTAAACGATGAGTGATTGTCTGTTTGCTTGCTGCCGTTGTGAGCATCTATTGAAAGTGGTTGAAAGACAATGAAACCATGAATAGGTGACAAGATATTGGATGTGTGCCTCATCAGACGTCAGAGGCTTGCCTATTCTGTGAAACAAGATACGTGGTGGTCTGTGGCTGATTTGTTGACCTAAGCAGACAAAAGTGTTTGGTGCAAACCTTTCAGCACACATAATTGACTGTAGGGCTCAAAAGCTGTGCATTTCAGTGTTGACTCAATGACATCATTTAAGATCGCAGTCTGCACAGGATTAGAGAGATTGGATATGGATCAGTGGAAACATGTTGCCTGGTCAGGCGAACAGTTACTTGTGACAAAGTCAGTGGTTGTGGCTGTATAGATGTTAGTCCTGGCAAACTATTGCTCAAAACATGCAATTTCCCATTAACGCAGCTCAGGGACATGAGCCTGACTTCCTTGAGGCATGTGGTATTAATTGAAAGTACCATAACTGCTGTAGACTGTGACATTGCTGACCATCTGCGTTCCTAGTGCTTGATGTCTTCTCTGATAGCAATGGCATGTTGTGGCAGGATAACTGCCTTTGTCACAAGGACAAAACTGTGCTACAGTTGTTTGAGTAGCACAATATTAAACTTGTGTTGGTGTCGTGACCACCAGATTTGCCTGATCTGTACCCAATGGGACGCATTTGAGATGCTATCGGGCACCAGTTCCACACCCACAAACCAACAACCCATAATTTTGTGACCTGTGCAAGACATCCAATACCGCATACTTCTGGAAATGTAAAAAGAACATGTTGAATTCATGCCATTCTGAATTACTGCTACACTACATTTGAAAGATGCATTAATGCCCCTAAAGAGGATATAAAAACACAATATATATGTGGAAATTGCAAGTCTGAAATAGCATAAATGAATCCAAACTTTTAACATTTAGACCAGTGTAATAGCACTAAATTTAGTTTTAATGGGAGGTAAGAATCAGCAGTAACATCTCGTCTGATAAGAAACAATATCTTGCCATATTCAGAAATCGGTTTAGTAAAACAGAAGTAAGTACTGGTGTAAGTGTGTGTGCAATATCGGCGTGTTATTAAAGTTGAAAGGACAGTGTGTGGGGAGGTTCTGCAGTTTCTGTATTATGAGGACACAGCAATTCATTCAGAGCTTGCTACTACACAGTAGAAATGGATGTGTTGAAACTAGTTCATACAAGAGTTGTGTACAGTTGAGAATACATACTTGAACTCGTATTGTGGCAGCAGTATGGGATTATCATCCAATATTTTGCGTGGCTGTAATAGATCATACCAGTTCATCCACTGTGGATGGCAAAATTTATTGTTTAGAGTAGGCTCTCCTTCAACCCTTGTAACAAACTGCATACTTTTACTATTATACCTCCAGCATGATAGAAACATTCACTGATAAGAAACACCCGAAGTGTGATTATTTTTGGCATTATTTAATAGAGCAGGTGTGTTTCTCATGTTAATTCAGGGCATGTGAACAGAAGGCTACATCAGAAAATTTTAGTCTGGGGCGTAGCCTCTTTCAGATTGTTCCTCAAGCTATATTTCAGCAGATTAATTTCTGCTCACATAAGCTTGGGAATTTGAGTCATCTTTGAAGAAAGACCAGGTACTGCATCCTGGGCCTAAACATTTACCAGAGCTGAGGTATGATTATTCATTATCACTCCTCCTACCGATATGCATTCAGGACGACTGTTCAAACTCGTGTACAGCCATCCTGATTAAGGTTTCCTGTGATTTTCCTAAATCATTTAAGGCAAATGTCAGAATGGTTCCTTTAAAAGGGCGCAGCGTACTTCCTTCCCCATTCTTCCCTAATCCCGTGGGACCGATGATCTCGTTGTTTGGTCCTCTTTCCCCAAATCAACCAACCAACCAACCAACCTGCTCTTACCACTGTTGCTGCTCTCTATCAATGCCGTGTGGTTCTGTTTGCAGCACTTGTAGTCTTTACTCAGTATTGATGATGTACAGTTCTTCCATTCTAATCACTTATGCACCATATTACTTATAAAAGTTTGTTTCTGACGAATCTGCCCTTCGTGTTGTAATTTTCACAGGTGATAGTGTAAGATCCAACAAATGTGTCTAAAGTTGATACGGGTACAAAATCAGTACACCATGCTCAATATTAATTTTAATCAGCCAATTTCATATATCTGATTTTCAGTGATTAGCAGTCGTTGTGTACAGACAAGTTTAGCAAGAACATGTCGCACATTTGTCAGTATGGACGACATAAACAGCAAAGCCACAAAAAACAGGATCAGTTGTTACTCGTGGATCAGCCTCAGTATTATGGCATGAACTTGTCCAGTAATTAAATACATAATTTGACCACATTCTTGATAATTATGCATCACTGTAAAAATTGGCCCTGTATTATATGTTAATGACATCAGTTTCTAATCATATGCCATTTTGTCAAAATGTTTACCAACAAATAAAATGTTGCTCTTGGATGGTTTTGTCTGCCCTCGGATGGTTTTGTCTGTAGTTAATCATTGCAATAATATTGATAGCCTCTAATGCAGGGTATTGCACTTCAGTTTGGATCCAGCATAAATAATATACTGCTTATCTTAGTCACAGATGGATTGCAAAATAAGTAATTTTCCACATATGTCATATATCTTTGCATATTTGTGACATGGATTCTATTTGTGCCTATGGTTGTAGATAAGAGAACGGAGCCAAACTACAAACTGTTGGTGTATATATTCCTCAGGATTGAACTTTTTTTTTTCCATGATGGGAAATCGCTTCCATTCTCTTGTTGATTAAGCAGAATTAAACAATATTTGTTCTGTTTCACAGGTGAGCTATGAAGATCATTGGCAGAGATACTATGCTGACTGTGAACACTACTATTGATCAGTGCAATGATACACAGTGAGATAAAGTGAGTAACTGTTTCTTTCTGTATGCTGTGGCTGCTTTCTGCAATTTGTTGAAAAACATGTGAAATGTTTAACTGTTAATACTGTGTACCTTGTACTCTTCCCTCCCTCTCTGCCACTTGCCCCCCCCCTCTCCCTCCCTCCAAGGTGTTCATGTCTGCTTGACACTAATTCGTAGAGGTGAATTAGTATACATGCCTTAATATAAATTATATTATGTGCTAAAAAACAAATTCGTTTCCCCAGATTACTGTAAACATAGTTCTAAATTTGTTAAAATTGTTAGTCGACCAAAATATTATTGCACCTGGGAGTGAAGGTGCTTTGGTCAGCTTATCATGAGGTTTTGTCCTGTTGTTTCACTGTGGTAAGCTGAACCACTCAATATATCCACAACTGTTTTCCTTATTCACGACTGTAGTTGTTTACTGTAACGTCACTGTGTTTACAATAAAAGCCACTGGAGACAAAGTGCAATAATATCACATTACAGTAGTACTTGTTTAAAAATAACTCTACATTGGTAAATTGTTAATTCCAAGGTAATTTTACTAGTGTTGTGTATACAATTAAGGATACAAAGTTGGGCTCCTTAAATGACAGCCAGAGTTATTCTTTTGTTTCGACAGTGCTGACGCAAATGAAACACTAAATGTAAATATTGATCTGTGTGTTTTGTACACACTCAGAGGAAGACATGTTACTTACTTGGAAGTTGTTCTTTCAGTATTTTAGACTTGTGTCAAAGTGATAACACAAATGCTCCTGCAAATACTACACGCTGTCATTATATTAGAGAAGGAAAGTTGCTACTCACCATATAGTGAAGATGCTGAGTCGCAGTAGGCACAACAAAAATATTCGCACAATTATATCTTTTTGTTTGCCTATGGCGACTCAGCATCTCCGCTATATGGTGAGTAGTAGCTTTCCTTCTCTAATATAGTTACATTACATTCTGGATTTTCCATTGTTTGATTTTTACATCCTGTCATTATTGAGATACATTTAATAAATATTCACCAGTGATTGTCCACCCCACCCCACCCTCTGCTTTTTGTAACGTACATTTTTTGGTGCGACAAATGAAGTTCTATGATGGCCTCCACTGTATTACATGAAACATAATCATTTTGTGTCACAGTATGCATGTAATATCCCACACTTCAGGAACATTAAATCGGCTGTAAATTAATGCCATGTCTGGAACAGTTATGGTAAATTTCATGACAGCCTCGAAATTCAGTGGTGGCTACCGCTGTCAGCTCACCACTGTGAAACGTCTCTGGTATATGCAAGAAATAACAACAAACTTTCTTCACAGTAGTGCGCAATGTTGATTGTTTTCAAACACTGATTTTCCGATCTTTGCAGCAGCAGCAGCAGCAGCAGCAGCAGTAGTAGTAGTAGTAGTAGTAGTAGTAGTAGCAGGAGCAGTAGTAGTAATGCGTAGTTTTCCTAAGAATCTTTTCCTGATAGATGTGGCATTTTACACCTTGATTATTAGAGGAAGAAAGACTGATACAAAAATATTTTTCTCAATTGAGATTTGAACTGAATATTACAGGTAGTTCCCCACCAGCAGAAATGCTGGACCATTGTATTAATATGTTGCTGCAATAATGAGAACTGTCATTACTCTGGTGATAAAGATACAAAGCTCACAACTTAAAAAAGAAAACTTTACACATTGCTCCAGGAGGCATTGTCAGTATTAAAGGATATGACAACAACAATCATTCTAAGCAAAAAGTCTAGTAATAATGGGTTCTAAAATGCGTACCTTAAGAACTTTGAGCACTACTTTGGTAGAAATGTATTTCACATTAGTGGAGATGAACTGCTCATAGCTCTTAAGGTACACATTTTAGAGCTTGTATTGATAGATTTTTTTTTTGTTCCAATGATTGTTACTGGCAGATATCCTTCAGTTTATTGGGAAATTGGTGTGCAATGAGAGTTGCCATATATTTCCCACTGTATTACTTAGTCTCAACTACACGAATTGTGGGAACAGTAAATTTCCATAATGGACCTATCTGAAGCATATTTGAAGATCTTGTGCTCTTAAGTGAACCTGCACTCTACTGAGAAATGATGTGACATGCTGAAGGAAAACCAAAATAACCTTCAGAGTTTATTCGTGTTTTGTAGCTAGCGTACGTGGCTGAAGCACAGCTAAGAATAAGAATAGGGTTTTAAAGCATATTGTTTGAATTGATTGTGCTCCATACAGTATTAATTCTATTTACAGTAGATATTTTTCTTGGAAATGCAGACAACAGTAAAGTACTCTGCCAAGTTGTCTGTAAAAGCAGATACTGAGTATAGATGAATGTATATTTCCTTCAGCAAAAGTGGTCAGATATTATTATGCTGGGTGAAAGGTGCACTTTATGACTCCAAATATCAGTAAGTCACCTCCTAGTGGCAGTGCTTGTGTGTGGTGTAGTGTTGGGTTGGATCATTTTCTGCGGATTACGAATGAATGTTTCACAGATTAACTGGTAAGCTCAACACAGTTCAGTGAACTTGCATATAGGGAATGCGATAATTCCATCAGTGTAACAATGACATTCTGAGGGATTAATAAGTTTTGAGCAGGATCAGAATCTAGCACATTTCAGCAATGGTGTGAAAATACTAAATGTAGGGCTTAGGGTCAATCCATTTCTAATATTGCTCAACATTTTTGATTTTCTTGATTTTTTTTATCATGTGTTCCCTATAGGCAGGCATTCACAAAACTGTTGTAAAAATTTTATGAGTCATGGTTTTTTTTTTTTTTTTTTTTTTTTTTTTTTCTGGCAGCCGTTTTTACAATGGCGGTTGGGCAAATTTTAGTGGAAATAAACGTTTGCGGAAAGTTTAATTGCCATGTTATTTTAAAAGATATCAGAATAATTAAAAAACCACAGTGTGCTCAGCATGAAATGAACTTCAGGCATAATTTTTTTTAATTTCTCTATCATGCAAGAGAGTCACTCAAACTTTCTGTAAATACTCTGAAAACTTTAACAACCTTCACTTTCTAAGGCCTTCAATTTTTATGAAGAAAGAGACTCACTAATAATATGTTATCTCTGTGTTGTGTACTTACATAACTACCTGCAGTAAAAGTTGCAGTCCTGAGAAGGCACTCCTGTTTTTTCTAGAGCTTTTCAAAAATGGTCAAAACCCTTATGATGTCAATTTTTGCAGGTCAATATCTAAAAAGGGACTGAATGAAAACAAGTGAAAGTTTCACACAATTTTCTTGATTCTCATGGGCATATCTCTCAAAACAATTATGACTGAGACTCAACTACATTGAGAGTAATAGATCAGCAAATTTCAGTAAAAACACTACCCCTTGTGCAGTGCAGTGCCAAGTTATCAAACAAGGACTTGAAATTATTACAGTTAAAATTGGTCAAATGATGTTTAAATCATTACACACAATAAATGATCAAATATTTCTACTTTTAAATAACAATGGGCAGAGATAACAATTATCATGAGCTCTAATTCTTAAAATTAACGGTACATTTGTTGTACTACACTTGCATACAGTATATACATAATAATGTTTCTCCATGTATACAGATTTAAAACTTCAGTTGTAACTACTTGCCAGCTGCAATTTTCATTAGGGAGTTAAACAAACACGATATTTCATTGCATAGTTTATCAGTTATGTTGTGTGTTCTACCAGACACTGTTGTGAGTTCCAGTGGAGTCGGCTTTCGTACTGTTTTATTTGCAGGCACCCAAGCAGTGTCATTTTTGGAAAGTTGAAAGGCAGTTCTTGGACCAGAAGGGTGAAAGAAATGCACCAAAACATAATTGTTATCTTCACTTTTCTCTTCAATTTTTCCAAGCTACCACTTCTCATCATACATACAAACAACAAATTGTTATTCGTAAAAGATGATACATTTGTAAAACGTATTGAAGTTTGATGATCATCAAAGTTGGAGCCTTTGGAAGTAACATCTTATTTGATTGTCACTTATGGGAACATATCTGTGATAACTTCTTGTTCCTTTCAATGGTAAACAACAAACAAATCTTTCAGCCAGCGTTGTTTTGATTTGTTCAATTTCAGTTGAAGAAACAAATATATATCTAATTCCAGTAATATTCTGTTGACGGTATTTGAACAAATCGTGTGAAGTGAGGATCTGTTCTGTGTAAGGTCTTTGAAGGGAAGCTCGTGTAACTTTTCTTTTTGTTGTTCCGCTTATCCCGTCGCAAGAATTCTTTCCGTGTGATGAGGCAAAGAAATTCCACTCTGCTGGTAAACCAAAATCATTTTTGTGGTGGCAGATATTAATGAAGTTTTCTTATATTTGTACTGGCTGCTTGCGCCATCACTAAAGTAGATTATCTTTTCAACATTACGTATGATATTCTTAATTTCTCTAATGAGGTGATGTTAAATTGCATACACAGTCGTAGTATTGTGTTGTAGGTGGTCACTAATTACACAAATAGATTTGCATCACACGTTGTCTTCTTTTTTGAAGTAGATGACAAACATGCAGTGTCGCTTGTGCATTAGTCCAGTGAAAACTTTGAATTTCATCTTGTACTGTAAATGTTTAATTTTCTGCAAAATCACTAAACAGTGGGTTTCTTTCAGATTTTCTTTCGTTTCCTTAAAATATTGAGCTTGAGCTTTTGAGATAAAGTGATGGGATTTTAAAAGCACCAGCTTATCGACAAGAGACTGTAAAAATTCTTCACTGGGCATTACCTGTGTAATAAGCTCAACTCTTATCAGTTTGTACCCATTGTTTGAAAACTACTTCATCAGGCAAGATGTCAAGTTCATTTTTTAAGATATCAAGTAGGGTATCTGGTCCAGGACATACTGCACATATGTCAAGCATACATTTTTCATTATCAATATCACATACTATGAAAGCTATCAGGTCTTTATAATTTGCATTAAGCTTTGCTCCTTCCATCATAAGCTTTGTGTTTTGATTATGCTTGTAAACGCATACAGTATGAGTTCCTGATGAACCCGGAAGAACACACCGCTTTGGTCGTAGAACACAAAACATAGAGCGGCCAATTTTGTTATCTGGGTATTTTTGTTTATAGAGGCTGTAGAGCTCATTCAGCGAGAGAATAATTAACCTTTTCTGCACCTTAACACAGTTGAAACAAATTCCTTTTTACCAGGACACATGCGACTATTGTCATCATCCTCGTAAAATTCTTTAACACTATTAATAAAAACTTCACTTATTTTGTTATCATCTTGTCTTTTCGAAAGATGTGGTAAGATACCTTGATCCATAACTAGCTGCCTAGTTAACTTCACCATGTATTCAGATGCACCAAATTCCTCGATTATTTTTTTCTTTGACCATGATCTTGGCAAGAGGCTAATTATCTTAATTTTGTTACCTTTACTGGAAACTTTGAATTTTTCTTTCATTTTGGTAATAAGTGTATCATACTCACTTTGTACATTTTCTGTACTATTTCCATTCTGAGCATCTAAGTCATTATGGACAGATTCTTCCAATTTTTGCTTGAGAGAACTTGTAATTTTATCAGTTTTTCTTTGTAATTTTATCAGTTTTTCTTTGTAATTTTATCAGTTTTTCTTTGTAATTTTATCAGTTTTTCTTTGTAATTTTATCAGTTTTTCTTTGTAATTTTATCGGTTTTTCTTTGTAATTTTATCGGTTTTTCTTTGTAATTATTTTATCGGTTTTTCTTTGTAATTATTTTATCGGTTTTTCTTTGTAATTATTTTATCGGTTTTTCTTTGTAATTATTTTATCGGTTTTTCTTTGTAATTATTTTATCGGTTTTTCTTTGTAATTATTTTATCGGTTTTTCTTTGTAATTATTTTACCAGTTTTTCTTTGTAATTATTTTACCAGTTTTTCTTTGTAATTATTTTACCAGTTTTTCTTTGTAATTATTTTACCAGTTTTTCTTTGTAATTATTTTACCAGTTTTTCTTTGTAATTATTTTACCAGTTTTTCTTTGTAATTATTTTACCAGTTTTTCTTTGTAATTATTTTACCAGTTTTTCTTTGTAATTATTTTACCAGTTTTTCTTTGTAATTATTTTACCAGTTTTTCTTTGTAATTATTTTACCAGTTTTTCTTTGTAATTATTTTACCAGTTTTTCTTTGTAATTATTTTACCAGTTTTTCTTTGTAATTATTTTACCAGTTTTTCTTTGTAATTATTTTACCAGTTTTTCTTTGTAATTATTTTACCAGTTTTTCTTTGTAATTATTTTACCAGTTTTTCTTTGTAATTATTTTACCAGTTTTTCTTTGTAATTATTTTACCAGTTTTTCTTTGTAATTATTTTACCAGTTTTTCTTTGTAATTATTTTACCAGTTTTTCTTTGTAATTATTTTAACAGTTTTTCTTTGTAATTATTTTAACAGTTTTTCTTTGTAATTATTTTAACAGTTTTTCTTTGTAATTATTTTAACAGTTTTTCTTTGTAATTATTTTAACAGTTTTTCTTTGTAATTATTTTAACAGTTTTTCTTTGTAATTATTTTACCAGTTTTTCTTTGTAATTATTTTACCAGTTTTTCTTTGTAATTATTTTACCAGTTTTTCTTTGTAATTATTTTACCAGTTTTTCTTTGTAATTATTTTACCAGTTTTTCTTTGTAATTATTTTACCAGTTTTTCTTTGTAATTATTTTACCAGTTTTTCTTTGTAATTATTTTACCAGTTTTTCTTTGTAATTATTTTACCAGTTTTTCTTTGTAATTATTTTACCAGTTTTTCTTTGTAGCTGATAGTCGCTGGTCTTTGTTGAACTTTGTTATTTTACGTAAAGGAGATAATTCCAAAGTTTCACAGATTGATTCTACTTGATGCAAAGAATCATCCTCAACCAATTCAAAAGGCCCAGGAAGAAATTCAGGATAATTCTCAACACTAATTGCCACTTTTTCATCTGGTTTATGTACAAATATTCTTGATGTGAAAGTTGGGCATAGAGCTTGTCCAGGAATTAGGTTAATATCCACATGTTTTTTGTTTAGGTGTTCAACTAGTATTTTATGCCAACCGTTTTTAACTGGCTTTTTGTGAGTACCAAATGGGTCACAACACTTTTTACCAAAAATGTGGTTGTATTTGTCTGAATATTTATCTTCTTGGTAATAACAAATATTAGAAATTTCTTTCGAACAAACCTTGTTCTTCAGCTGGCAAGTCACTCACTCTTATTAATTCTTGATGCACTTTCTTCTTGCAGTGTTGTTTATGGCACTGTTCACTTATTAGTTCACCCACGAAACAACTCATTTCAATACTTGAAAAATCTACTATTCTTGAAAACAGTTGAAGATGGGAGACTTCAGATCTACACTTACAAAACCCTTATTCACTTGTTTATTGTCTTGGGTCCTGCAAAGAAAGTAATATGAAAAGTAACTCCAATGGAATTCTGGTAGAACACACAACATAACTGATAAACTATGTGTTTAACTCCCTAATGAAAATTGCAGCTGGCAAGTAGTTACAACTGAAGTTTTAAATCTGTATTCATGGAGAAACATTATGTGTATACTGTATGCAAGTGTAGTACAACAAATGTACCGTTAATTTTAAGAATTAGAACTCTTGATAATTGTTATCTCTGCCCATTGTTATTTACAAGTAGAAAATTCGATCATTTATTATATGTAATGATTTAAACATCATTTGACCAATGTCAACTGTAATAATTTCAAGTCCTTGTTTGATAACTTGGCACTACACTGCCCAAAGGGTAATGTTTTTACTGAAATTTGCTGCTCTGTTACTCTCAATATAGTTGAGTCTGTCATAATTTTTTTGAGAGATATGCTCATGAGAATCAAGAAAATTCTGTAAAATTTTCACTTGTTTTCATTCAGTCCCTTTTTAGATATTGACCTGCAAAAATTGATGTCAGAAGGGTTTTGACCATTTTTGAAAAAGCTCTAGAAAAAACAGGAGTGCATTCTCAGGACTGCAACTTATACTGCAGGTAGTTTTGTAAGTACACAACACAGAGATAACATATTATTAGTGAGTCTTTCTTCCTTCATGAAAATTGAAGGCCTTAGAAAGTGAAGATTGTTAAATTTTTCAGAGTCTTTAGAGAAAGAGTTTGAGTGACTCTCTTGCATGATAGAGAAATTAAAAAAAATTATGCCTGAAGTTCATTTCATGCTGAGCACACTGGTTTTTGAATTATTCTGATATCTCTTAAAATAACATGGCAATTAAACTTTCCCGCAAACGTTGATTTCCACTAAAATTTGCCCAACCGCCATTGTAAAAACGGCTGCCAGAAAAAACTATGACTTATAAAAATTTGTAAAACAGTGTTTTGTGAATGTCTGTCTATAGGGAAGTCATGATGATAAAATCAAGAAAATCAAAAATGTTGAGCAACATCGCGTGGGTGATTTGAAATGGATTGACCCCTTAGTAATCATGCCTGTGGCACTGCATTGCCATCACTCTTGCAGTACTCAGTGCTGAGAATTTCCAGTGAACTGACAATTTCTCAGCCTTGTTTTCATTATCGGTTTTGGATTGGTACTGAGGGTTGGGATCATTTATTTAGAATATTTCCACATGTTTACAACAGTCTATAACAACACTACTGTTTCACACCATACTGCAAAGAAGCAGATTGTACCAAAATTACAGGATAAACATTGAAATGTCATCTTTCAGATTTTCAGCAAATTACTGTATAAAGTGTTGTGAAATGTCACCATAGGTATACATTGAATTGGCAACAAAGTAATTTAGGTAATTATGTGTGTTTGATTTAAAACTGTTAGTTCAGCAGCTGTGCAACAATCACAAATTGACCTCTTTGTTTCATCAGGTTACAGTGATGATCTAGTGCGTGTCTCAAAACAGCTGCTGCTGACAATCTCAAAAAAGGCCCGGTATACTGCAACTGCTGTGCCAGTCCACTGTAGCCGAAATGTTAATAAGAACCGAACTGCTGTGTATAGTGTGTCCCACATAACTTTGCCATCTCTTCTGTTCCTGAAATAAAACACACATGAAAAAGACTCATACAACCGGCAGAAATGAAAAATCCCAACAAGTAAATAAACATCACATCAAAACAAATATATTTTTGTAAAATGGCACAGGTTTTTTCCCCCTACTGAAATGAAAGCTAGAGGTATGTGATGGCAAACTTTTTATCACTGCACTAAATCTTGTACTTCCTAAACAGTGCCACAGCTCCTGCTGTAATGTGATTTGCTTTCACTGTCCTGAAGCCTGTTTTAGGCATTGTTAGTTCTTTGCTGTCGTCATTGTTTCAAAATCAACATTTTTCGAAAGGTATGAAGTTTAGGGCACTGAAAACAAGTCTGCTCTCACGAATAGTACCTCTAGTTTCCTTTTCAGTAGAAAAAACATAATTTGCTATTTTAAAACAAAGAAAGCGATGTTTGTTTACATCGGTGGATTGTGCATTCCTGCATATTCTGTGAGGCCCTGACATAGGTGCATACCTGGCTAATCACATTTTGTTCTGTTTCAGAAATATCAGGTAGCCTTGCTCCTAAAAATGTTTCTTTGTATATGTACTCTTATGCAATATGCGCAGGTGCAGTGTGTGCACGTGAATTTGTCAGGCGTCAAGAAAATATAACTAGTGGCACACTAAAGTACTGAAGTAATCTGTATTCTTATCAACATGACTGTGCACTCTGTTGATTGACTCCCCAACAAGATCAAATTTCTTTCTCCCTCTCCTCTTCTCTCCCCTCCCCCCCCTCATTTATTTATTCGGGATGTTGTTGTAGCTAACATTACACTGTTTCATTTAGATGAAAGTATATAACAAGGGTAATACATAAACTGAGGTTATTCCTTTCATTTCTTTCAGGGCATTGACCGATTTGTGGTTGAAAATGACTGAGAAGAGCAAAGTGGTAAGACATCTTAACTATGTGAAAAGAAAATTTCTGTTTAGAAATTTATTCATTTCACAGAGAGACAGTTGGGCTGGGCCTTTGACAATTTGCATACCTCTTCAAAGTGTAGAACACTGTTTCCTCTACTCAGCAAAAACTTGTGGCTCTGAAAACTGATAGTACTTTGATTGTGATCATTTGTACTGGCTATACTGGGAGTATGCTAGTAAGTATGTACTAGACAGCTCAACAGTCTCTTTGTAATTTTAATAATTTTAATTTTTTGCTGTGATACTGTATGAACTTGTTTTAAATTAACTAGAAAAGTAAATTTAGTGAACACTTTTTCTAAACTGCAAAGAGTTTGTTTTTTGCCAATCTTTTAAAACGAGTGTGCATCTCTAGTTGTTGACAGTAATCTGAAAAAGATAGATTGTTATTCACCATACCGAGAAACGTTGTGTCTCGGTCTGTGATTCAGCATCTCCACTATATAGTGAATAACAGTCTATCCTTTTCATAATATTGTCGTTATTCCATCCTGGATTTTTCATTGTATAGTTGTTCATGTTAAAGTAATAAAAATTTACTCAGTATACTGCATAATAGTAAGTAGACCATACAGAAATACGTGAAGTGCAGTCTTGGTCTTTCTGAAGGAACTTCGAAAGGGAATAAGTAAGTAGTAATTGTTAAACTTTTGTTATTTTGTCATGTGGGGTGTTGGCATCTATCTGCCGATCGGGAGATGAGCAGAACAGGGTTGCACTTCTCCCATTTAGTGCTGTCAGCCTAACCTAGGAAGTGGCAGTTGCATTTTGTTATTTCTTTGGAGTGCATAATCGATTGGATTGTAATGAAAAGATGTAACATGTAAAGCGCATGCGCCCGCCCCCCCCCCCCCCCCCCAAACAAACACACACACACACACACACACACACACACACACACACACACACACACACACTATTGAATGTAATGATGAACTGTGTAGCAATGTTGGTTCAGTGGCAACATACCGTATTTACTCGAATCTTAGCCGCACCTGAAAAATGAGACTCGAAATCAAGGGGAAAAAAATTTCCCGAATCTAAGCCGCACCTGAAATTTGAGACTCGAAATTCAAGGGGAGATAAGTTTTAGGCCGCACCTCCAAATCGAAACAAAGTTGGTCCATTGTAGTATGAGACACAATTTAGGTCGAATGAATGACGATACAGCTACAGTAGTTTGGTTTGAGTAGTAAGCTTAGCAGTTAAGCTTTACCAGGTAGCCATTGCTGTGCGTCAGGCGCTCCGTCCGTATTTATACGGGTACCCTTCCTTTTTCACGTGCTGCGTCTGGTTTGAATTGATTGCTAATTTTTCTTCGATAAGTGCCATTCTCTTTATTATAAGTGTTTACGTCATTCTAAGCTGAAAATGCATTATTGTACTGTGTCATGCATTGGTTATTCCATTCTGATAATGAGTGTTTACGAACTGTCACCGCTTGCGGCATGACTTGCTTATGTGCGCGCTACCGACGCTTCCAATTTAAAAATAAAGTGAGGAATCGTCTCGTTAGCGAAACAATGGCAAGAGGCTGCTATTTGTTGTTACTTACACTGCTGCTTTCTTTGATAATGACCAACAAGAACCAAATGTGAAGGAAAGTTTAGCGAAAATTTTTCCCCGTTTGAAAATCTTGCAAACGCCTCTTTAGTACATTACATTCTGCACAGAAATTAGTCATCTTAGATTTAAAAATCTAGTCAGTTGCTGTGCTTCGTTTCTGATTGTATCACTATTCAGCATAAGAGCAATATGAATATAAACTTGACATGGTATTATTCTTCTGCATTTGCTGTCGTCTCACTCTAGTTTCTTAGTTTATTAGGCAGACAGGATTTAATGAGATAGCAGCAAACACACAAGTATATGTGGCAAAATGTTTATATTCGTATTATTCTTATGGTGAAGATAATACTGCATGTGATTAACAATTCATAAAAGTTACTATTAGCAACCATCTCTTGTCACAGGTAGGAAAAAATTCAGAACGTAAAGTTGGCCATATTGACAAACATCCCAAATAGTCTTGCCAGTCGGACTTTCGTAGTACATTGAAAGGCTGCTACATTCGATGATGAATAAGACGGAATTTGTATTTACTTTGTTGGATAATGTATGAAAATGCAGTGGTCAAAACTCGGGGCGGAGAAAAAAAGCTTGTCTTCCACATTCTTCTTCTTCTCCTCTCTCTCTCTCTCTCTCTCTCTCTCTCTCTCTCTCTCTCTCTCTCTCTCTTTTTTTTTTTCTCTCAGAGGTTTTGGCGCCATTATTTATCTTTGTGCCTGCAAAGCATGCCTGTGTAGCGCTACATATATTAGACGGCAGAAGTTAGTTGTGGCGGCACCTACCAACATTTTACAGAGCTTCCGCTTACTTTGCACTTGATTCTAAGCCGCAGGCGGTTTTTTGGATTACAAAAACCGGAAAAAAAAGTGCGGCTTAGATTCGAGTAAATACGGTATACTTTCTTCCACCTCATTAAAGGCCTTGAGTGACAGGGTGTTTATAGTGTTGATAACATGTATGATAAATATAATTCTATCCTCAACACACATTTCTTACTCCTTGAAAGTTACTTGCAGTTAAAATGATCAAAGCCCAGTACCCAGTAGTAGAGCTAACAGTCAAACTGGGTGGCTGGCTAGTGGGATAAGGACATGATGGAGGATGGAGCAGCAGTTATATCATAATGTTAGAAATTGAGCTGCAATAACCCATTACAAACAGTACCGCAGTTTCTTAAAAATGTTATGAAGGCAAAAATCATGAGGTAATCAGATAAAATGGCTAATTCTCAGGATAATATTAAAACTATGTCGTCATTTGCGAAGGTAGTGTGGCCAACAGCATAAGGTCTGAGATATAGACTTCATGCAGTAAAAATGCTTTCATTACTGGTATTTCAGATATGTCACTTTTAAATATAGCAGATGAATTTTAAAAAAACTGGGTTTCTACAGGCAATCATTTAACTCTTAGAAAATGGCTTTCCAAGATAGCTATCTGGTATACACCTTAGTGATACTGACGAGATGGAGACTGAGTTTATAATTAAATCACCAAAGACTCAGGACTCTCAGGGATGTGATACGGTACTTTGCAGAATACTAAAGTTCTGTGCTGCATATGTTAGCCCAGTAATTAGCCACAATTACGGTATTCAAATGTGAAACTGCTTTATAGAAAAAGATAATGTTAACAATTTCAGACATGTTGGTATGCCATCTGTCCTCGCTAAAGTGACAAAGGAGACCACACACACACACACACACACACACACACACACACACACACACACACACACACACACACCTACCTCTGAAAAGCCCAGCATTGCGTAGGTATTCATTTTGTCAGTTTTCTATTAGAAAACAAAACATGAACTGTGTTTGTAGAGAAGTATTCAAAAAATTTCTTTTCCCTTTATTCATGAAAAACCTTTCAAATTATGAAATAGTCACGCAGAGAAATGTGCATAATGTACAGATGTAATATTGCAACATCCAAATTAAGAAATAAGAGACCAGACAGTTTCTGTATGCTGTTCACGTCTGCAGCACAATTTTGTAAACATCCCTATGCCTACACTTCTCTGCAGCTCTATAAATGGCTGTCATTTTCCTCTTTACCTGTTTGAACTTTGTAGTTCTAAGCTGGCAAATATGCTGCCAGATGTCAGAGGTTTCCATAAGTTCATGTGACTGTAGTAGTGTCTTAGTAGTTAAGAATTAATGTGTTAAAACTTTATGCAGGATGTGGCTTTTTCTTTTTTCATACATCTCAATATTTATATTGTCATATTTCCTGAACTATGATAAGTAGTTAGTTCTTACCCATACAGTAATCGTTGCTTGGCACTGAGGTATGCATGTACCAGA
Organism: Schistocerca cancellata; assembly: GCF_023864275.1. Lineage (NCBI taxonomy): Eukaryota > Metazoa > Arthropoda > Insecta > Orthoptera > Acrididae > Schistocerca > Schistocerca cancellata. The sequence continues at coordinate 151,914,782 of NC_064630.1, forward strand.
TTTGGTTGAAATCGCTCCACTGGAGTCTCTCCTTAACAACCACATGTAGAAATTAGTCAGGGTAACATAAACTACTTCAACAACTACTAAAAATTGTCAAAGGTTTGCAAAAATGACAAATGAAAAATTTAACATGTCCGTTGATATATTTGATACATTAACACATTTATTTCAACTTTCATTACCACAGAAAAATTCTAGAACGAACAGTTGGAGCAGAAGAAGATTAATGATTTCATGCCAGAAAGAGACTGCCTCTGTAAAAGAAGTCATCCAGAGTACTGAGAAAATTAATAATAGCAACAAAAAAGTGTAATGATGAGTACATTTATAATTCAGCAAATAAAGTGAAAGCTATGTCTTATAAAAATAATCTGGGGAAATAGTATTGTGTAAAATATAACAGTTTCGTTTCAGTAGCAAACACATTTAACTTTTTCACAGCTGTTGCTGATTATATGATAGTCAAACTTAAATAAGAACTTTCAAGCCTGTTGACATAAAATTAGTGAGCGTAGAGGATCAGTGTTCACCAGCTCTGTCTCAGTGTCTGCAGCTCATGGTCTAGTGGCTAGTGTTGCTGCCTCTGGATCATGCGGTCCTGGGTTCAATTCCCAGCCACGTTGGGATTGTCTCTGCTCACAGACTGGACTGGGTGTTCGTGTTGTCCTCATCATTTGAGTAGTGGCAAGACAGGAAATGGAAAGATTGGAACTTGTACGGGTGCTGATGGACCACGAAGTTGAATGCCCCACAAATCATCGTCATCTGCACAAGATGAAGTAGCCGAATCGGTAAAATAACTATAAATTCCAACTCTTCTGGCATTGGTGTCCTGCTACATTTTAAAGAAGAGGGCACCAAACATAATCGAAATACTAATGCACTTAATGTGACCACTCACTTCTTTGATGTATTGAAAACATCCAAGGGTATTCCAATGTAATAAAAAGTGAGAGTACTAAAGTAAACAACTGCAGACCTATTACTGGTTGCTCTTTAATTGCAAAAATGTTTGGTGCATCTGGTACATACTAAACCTGCCAGGCAAGAAACACAAATCAACAAGAGTATTTATTGACTTATCGAAAACTTCTGACATGGTGGATCTGCTGTCAAATCTTGTAAAATATGGTATTCAGGGCCTATCCAACAATTGGATCAGTTCCTTCCTGAGTAATCATAAGCAAGCATTGTGCATCAAAAACATGAATGTGAACGTAAAAACTATTTCTGACATTTGTCAGATGATAACCTAATTAAATATGCTGCTCCCCAAGGATCAGTAATGGGACACCTTCTGTTCCTCCTGTACTTTAATAATCTTAAGCTTAAATGCAAATGCTCATAAAATGATTACATTACATTTGCAGATGACACCACAATTCTATTTAAAGGGAAAGTAAGGAAGGATTTGCAGAAACCAGTAAACACTGTCAGAAACAACTTGGCAACCATACATAACAATCAGCTTGTAATAAACAGCAAAGAAAAAATATCACACTAAAATTCCAGTAGGCTGCAAACATGGGTATAGTCACCCCATTTGCCTCCACCAACAGTGAACCAGTAGGTAACAATAAAGAAATTAAATTCTTGGGATTGTGACATAAGAATCATGTTTGGAAGCAATTGTGGAAATCTCTATTTAAAGTTTTTGTTTCTTCTTTACCATGTATCTATTGTATGGAAACCCTTGTATGCATTTGAAATAAATGTAATAAGTGAGGATTTCAGATTACAAAAAGCTGCGATATTCAGGATCATTGTACCAGAGCAAAAGCTTACATGTGACCCAAATCATCACATCCTTGTGCCAAAACGGAACTTTCCACATGAATGTTAAACTTTGTAACCAACTTCCCAAAAACATAAAAGCAATTAGTGGGGTAAAAAAATTGGAAACTCTTTAGTCGTAATTACAGCATCGCTGTTTTTACTCTGTTAAAGAATATTTACATTTATGGAAGTATACTGTAAAAATACTTAATGCACATGGTTTATTGTTGCAATTTTAAATAAGTATGCATAGAAATCACTTTCACATGTACATTATAAGTTGACTTTCCAGTGTCTTATACATAGCTGATTTGTAGACAACAGAACCAATAAAACAGTGCAATATACGAGACAAGATCAGAGTAAGCACGGTTTCCAATGATGCTGCACCATTCTCAGTTAAAGCAGTTTAAGAAATTTCAGCTGTTTGAACTAAAACATTACACCCGTGCAGTATGCACACACACACACACACACACACACACACACACACACACACACACACACACACTCACACACACAGAGAGAGAGAGAGAGAGAGAGAGAGAGAGAGAGATTGATTTCACTTACTTCTGCTTGCTCATTGTCACATTAGTGTGTAGGCCATGTGTGTGAAAAGTAAAAATGTTGACTGTTTTTCAGTCTGAAGCAGGCATAGGTCAAAAATTAAAATACATGGGTTTTGAAGCTTAAGCTTAGTTGAGTATACAAAAGCAGGGGCTTGTAAGCTAATCCTTTGACTGCTGCAGATGTGGTCTCTGGTCCCCATGCTAAGCAAGGCTTTGTTATAGCTGTACTGATTTCCCTAACACTGCTACCTACAATGAGATATGGAGTTCCAGCCACTACAAAATACCCATCTTAAGAAAAGTATTTGGTGAAACAATTTGACATTTGTACATTTTACTGGGAGATGAAGCAGCTGGAATAGCATGGAAAGCAGCATCAAACCATTTCTCTGGACTGAAGAAATTATCTTACATTCTGATATCTTTGCTTGATAAAGGACTGAAATATTTTCAGTATTCGCCATAGTTACTATGCTACCTCAAATAAAGTGAAGCATTTCACGAAATATTAGTGTTTGCAGAAGTGAAAATACATTTCATAAACTTTGCATGTGGTTGATTTTATCTTTGACATTTCTGTGTATGAAATGTGGATAAGAAATAAAAAATTTATTTAAAATTTAGAGCAGAAAAATATCGCTTTTTGTTCTCGTGTTGTTGGGTTTTATATCCAGCAGACAGCAACGTGCGGCATGCCCAATTCAGTCCACTTGTTTCTGTATCTGGCAATGCGCCCAATTCCTTCCCTATGTGTCTGGAATCTTGGTCATAACAATCTTAATTTCATAAAAGTTAAAGATATCAAAGTGAGTTTTTGTACAGGCGAGAGCAATTGTGTGATAAATCCGCAAAACTTTTTTTTTTTTTTTTTTTCAATTCTCAGAGATACAGCAGCAGTTACCTGTTGCAGCGAGAGGTTGGCAGAATGGCATGAATAAAAACGTCAATAGTGCTTAAGGAAAACTCAAAGACTGCATTTAAACATGTTCTCAGCAGCTGGAGAGTGACAGAGCCTGGTGGGTTAACTCGTCCACATCTGTAAAAGGGTTTCATAAAAGTTAATCTAATTTGGCACTTCATCATGCATGTAGTTGGTGCAAAATTGGGACTCCTTTCTACGAGAGACTATAAAAATGGAACCAAAGAAATCAAGCTGAAACTTCGTACATATGCATCCAAAAATCATTGAATCTACTCAAAAAATTTCAGTGGATTCAGAAATGGTCAAGTGGAGTCTATATCTGAAACTGGCCCACTTGAAGTGGAATGACATGTTTGTATTGTTATTGTATTATTTCATGTAGTGACTCGTTCCATGTCTACAGAAATTTGGTCCTATGAAACCCGAATTTTAAATTAAAATTAACTGTTCAACAATGTGCTAATACTACTACTGCATTGTTTGCTTTTAGTTATTTGTAATACCTGAAACTCGTATACTGTTTGCCCATAACTTCAAAGTTCTCTCAATTTTTTACAGGTAGTGCGGTGAATTTGGATAGTACTGCCAAATACCTGTTGAGATGATACTAGTGGCAGCATAGGTGGTTCCACTTGTGATACTTCTGTTAATGTAATTAAGAAGTAAGTATATTGCTGTAAATTTATTTTTAATAGTGGATATACAATTTTATATGAAAATTGTGCAATCAAGGATGTGCAGCTTTTTATTTTGTTATTATTATTATTGTTGTTGTTGTTCTTATAGGGTGCCAGAAAATCTCGAGCTGCATGGAAGCATTTTGATTTAAAGTCCTGCAGCTGATGAAAGGCAAAACTGTTCCAGCTACGATGAATTAAGTTGGAGTATCAGCAGGGAAGATGATTTCTGTAGCCTTGCTGTCCAGCATGTTTTTATACATTAAAGAAATGTCATAATAACCTTTCTCTGTTCTTTTAATCTTTCTCATTTTGCAATGAATGTGTAAACCTTTCTTGATGAACAACAGATACAACTTCCTACTTAGTATGTGAATGAATGTTCACATGATGTCTCATCTTGCAAGTATGGTTGGGATATTGCTTGTTGGAAACTTAACCTTTTGAAATTCCAGCTACTACTGTCAGTATTTGTGGGGACCTTTTACAGGTAGGTGAACCACTGTAGGAAAGGGTGGAGCGATTGATTGTGTCTGTATTACTTTCACATTTTTAAAACATTTATTAAAGAACAAATTTGCATAAAACTTTGGTGTTACTGATGAAAACACAAAAATTTATCTTTTAATTGGTCCACAATTACAGTATCAGTATTAAACATTGAAACAACAGCTACTTTCAGAAGCATATATATATAATCACACACACACACACACACACACACACACACACACACACACACACACACACACACACACACACACTAACCTTCGAAAGAAACCAAAGACCTCTCAATTAAATCAGTGTACTTCACAATTTAATAAAGCAACTAAAACTTGGTCCTATAAATTTAAACCGTGTTCACTTTATACAAATAGTAATGAACTGCCCCTCTCACACTGACTTAAAAGCCCACATAAACATAGCAACTAATAAACCTGCAAGACTCTTTATTATTAACATGTCCATTAGAATCCAGCATTAGTCCATGTCACTCCACGGAAATACAATACAATACAATACAGTACATACTCTTACACCTGAAATAGCCCGGTATTATACATTTGCATAAACAGTCTCCTTAACTTACTCTGTTATTGTTAAAACTCTTAATCATTCTTGCCATTGCCAAGGCATAATACCAGCACATTGAACCTGATCCAGTTGTTTACCAACCTCATTACCAGGGTTAGGATTTTTAGGTGCGCACCTTTTGTCTCAGGGTAAATTAAAGCTTTTCAGAAAGATACTACAGTGTGAATTTTGTTTCTAGTTGCGAAGAGGCATTTTTTCATGCACCTTTGTTCCATTTTTGGTACCTTTATTCCTTTTTCCCCACAACCATGCCAATAATCTCCTTCCCCCCTTCTGTCTTTAAGTTTTACTCCAATTTATGCTAAAAGATTTCTAATCAATATAAACTAACTTTCAGTTAATGTCTCCATATCTTGCTGTGTACGTGCGAATAGTAAGCCTAACTCTTTCAGTAAATGCCTCACGGGAGTTGAAAGCACATCTGCAACAGTGAAAAGTAAGTGTGTGTTTGAAAAACCTCTTCTCTTGGTTTACCGCTATAAAGTAGCCCTCAATAATGCTATCGACAATGAGTGATTCAATCCCACCAGGATCAGTAGCTTGCTGTTCGTGACTGCGAACGTGTTGCTGTGAGATGCATCATATGTTCACATGGAGGTGGAGGCTGGTTATGGAGAGACAGCAAAGCCAAAATTTGAAGGAATTACAATTTAATTTGCCTGCAGCACTTACACAAGGAATAATTTCACTCGTGAAGTTGAACTGTCAAGCCTTCAAGGGATTTCTTGAAAAATATCCAAAGATGTCAATGCCCGACAAAAGTACTTTAAGAAAAACTACGTCGAGCTCTTTACCAATAAACCATACAAAGAATCGAGGAGAAAGCGTCTGATTGCGACGTGGGGAATCATTGTGGATGAAATCATGTACTCACTGGAACAACATGTTTTGAACATTTTTAGTTTTTACTTTAGCAGGGGAGAAAGTTGAGCCCATGTTGCTAAAAATGTATGAGCTGCAGAAAGCCAGTTCCAGTACAGTAATGCAATCAATTTGGCCTACTTGTATCTAGTTAGAAAAACTACTACTTGTGGTTACAGACCAAGCTCCATACATGGCCATATGTTAACCAGTTTTAACCTTTATTTCTTAAGTTGAAGCATGTGATGTGCTCAGTTCATGCCCACCTGCAGGGTTTGTGAATCCATAAGGAATGAAGAAGACATTGCAGATAAATTCATCTCTGCCCTGAACATGATGTCAGAAGAACATGTCTGGATTTTTCCTATCATAGGCTCCTTCCAATTTCTCCAAATACATTGTCTACCATATACAGAAGTTACCACCCATTGCCACATCATTGATAGTGACTGTTCTCACTTGAAATACAGCAATGTTTCTCCTGAATACTCCTCAAACAGAATCATGTACCACACTGAATAAAGTACTATACTTGGTGGTCATAAAAAATAGACTTCTCATGGTGAAGTTTTTAATGTCATTCACTCATTCTCACCAACTCACCTTATTGTAGTGAGTAGCTCCTCAGCAGAAGAAATAGCAAGTCAAAAATTTGTGCAGTGCTCTGTAAGAGTAGCTGAAGTGTAAACTGTCTGGACTCATTCCATAGAAATTTTTTATGTTGAAAAACCACAGCCAAACTGTTGGATATTTGTAGCATTAAATAACGATAAGCACAATCATGCCCTCTTCAGAAGGGCTCATGATTGTAACTGAAACGTGACTTGTACTGTCTTGTAGCTTGTATGGAAAGTTGCACTGTGTTTTGTATCACTTATCTTACCATCCCAATGGGTAGTAAGTGTCACCCCAATAAGTGTAGTGTTTCACAAACCTTTAGTGCAACGTGTTCTGTCACATAGCATTTCGTGTTGTGAAACACACCTAATTTATTCCTTTCACTGTCTCAATGTACCTACAAGCTTTCTTCATTAGAGATACATACGCCACATCCAGCAGCTGTCTGGCAGGAGGCTCTTGAAGGAAGAGGCATGAATCTAATGTAATTTTCTTAGCACAGTTTAAATATTTTCGGATTATTACATGACAAATTTGTCAAGAGAGACTAATTTCGTGCAGTCTTGTTTCTGAGTAACTACAGTATCATAAACCAATCCTCAAATGTTGAAGCATAAAGCTATCCTTGCCTTGTGTGACTATTGTGTTTTCGAGATGTTCAGCTGAAATAAAAAAATAAAAAAAATTGTGATAAGTCCCCACAACATTGCCACAAAAGATGTGGAAATTGCATGTTTTTGAGCTGTTCATAATTTTGCCCAGATATTGCACACAGGTCTTGCAAATTACGTCCACTGTTCCAGGGTTTTCACTTGGGCTCGTCTCACTGTAGTTACATGTGTGTTCCGGGGCACATCTTCACTGAATCCTCTTTAAGTGCTCAAAATATTCATTAAAGAGACACCATATCAACTGCAACTTTCACTTGTTTAACATTACTACAAAGTGTTTTGGTGTGGTGTGTGCGTCTTCTAAGGGATGATTTAATAAATTCTTGTCCCGTAAGATTGTTTTCGAAGTATTTAGTCACAACAACTTGCTTGTTTAAGTAGTCTTACGTTGAACTGTTCACCCAAACGATGGTGTAATCAACAAAATTCAAATTTTACATGGAAAACAAAAAATTGTTTTAATGTATACCTATTTAGGTTTTCTTCTCACATGCAGTATATGATAAAAAACATTTTGCATAATGTTGTAACAGTTCTGAAATTACTGGTTTTTCTGTGTTATTGTAAAAATAGAAAGCTTATTTTGAGAAAATACAATAAATTGAATCAAATGACCTGTTTACAGCAATACAAATCTGCACAAACGTCAGATATTGCAAAATATTTATCACTGTTGCAGTTATCCTAAACATGCACAATCATTATTATATTTTCGTGATTAATCAAGGTGTTTTGCCAGACTGACTTGCAAATCCATTGTTCGCTTGGTAGTTGCTGTTACAAAACCTATTTCTCAGCTAGGGCACGCATACAGTGGAGTTTCTCCTTGGGGCAAAAGTCTATCTCTCAAGATATGGAAAACTGAAATGTTAGATAGGGTCAGATTTCTTTTCCCAGTACTTCTCAACTTTTTTGCACTGCTTTGACAAATTTACGGTTGGTTTGTTATAATTTTCTCTTTGTGCTAGTTGTCAGATGAAATTTGTAACCAGACCTAATCAGTTATTTTGAATAAGCCTGTGTGCACCATTTAGTCTAGTGTCGTAAGATCTCTGAAATAATCTGGTTCCATCATGCAGACAAAGGAATCCTCCCTCTGTCCTTGGTGTTAGCTAGAATTGGAATCCAAATCATAATCGTATGTAGCTATGCTCTGTAACAAGGAATTTACACTCAACAGCACTGAAATATTTAGAATCTGATTTGGAAAATGTCAAATAATCTACAAGTTCTGCCCAATGTCGTGGTTGGACAAGATTATCAGACTCAAAACATGTCTGTTGTTAAGTGAGTTAAAATGTATAAGAACGTTCTTCAGAATGCATGAAGATATCTCTACTTACCATCTCCTGGCAATGTCTTCATGCCAAAAACACATGAAAGCAGAGTTACCACTGGTATTATGTATTGCCAGGTTGTAAAAATGTGCTGCCTTTGGTATAATACAGAAGAATAATTCATCTGTGGACAGGTGAGTAGTGCTGAAGACCTACCATGGACGTCACTACATTGTCTGTATTTTGGCTTTTTCCATTACTGCCAGTGTGTGTTTTGTTTGCTGCTTCAGTCCTAACTTACAAGCCCACATTTTAATATAAACCACTTCTGAAAATATATCTAAATGTTTCTGCTGATATTTTGATTGGGTATTACAGCTCCACACTACTACATATGGACTTAAATAATGACTAGTGCTTTTATGCCTGGAGTAGTAGTTTTCTTTCCCTTAAAACAGTTCATTGTGTTTCTTGACTAAGTTGTTGCGTTGAGTGAGTGGTCTAGGTATTACTTGACAGTAATCGGGGAATGTCTGCCCAGCTAGCTCAATGTTCTCTGAATTAACAGTGCAAAACTTGCAAAGCTTAACTTGATTACTTTTACTGCTCGTGTCAGTGAGTGCTTGAAGGTATAAGAGTTAATGCATTACAGAAAAAAATTCCCTTGGAGTAATTATGCAATGTAGTGTTACATAGTAGAGGAAGTAAGTGTTATGACACTACTGCATTAGAACTCTGTAAGTGTTTAACATGCATAACTTTCTGGCTATGTAAGTAACGAGAAACATACTTTAAAAGTAGCAGTTAGAAGTTTACCCACTCACCGTAATGATGTGAGGTGGTAGGTTTCAGTAATAGGATCTTTCCTCCTCGAAATACAGTGGCACATACTATCCCTCAATGCTACATGTTTGTCATTCCTATCACACATGTTCACGTATCCTTCCTTCATTCAAGCACTTCTGTGCTCTGCTTATTACGAAAATATTGTATGTTGTCCGTGATACCGTAAGATGTTTACTGTAGCAAAGGATTTTGTGCCTCGATAGTGATACCAAAAATGAGGCAGAATCAATTTAACAAGTGGATGCAGTGTCAGATACTATGAAGTTTCAAATTTACGGTCCTTTTCAACTAGTGAAACTAAAATTGCCATTTATTGACATGATTAACAAACATTTTCTTTTCTTTGGAAATAAATACTGTTGGGTGACTGATTCTTCACAAATTTCCCTTTCAGTGTGTTCTTAAATCTGGTTGTAAGAGTGCAATAAATACTAGAAGCAATTTTCTAACTCTTTGTCAGACATAATTTGTTCTAAAGACTTTTCTAGAACCCCTGCCATTCAATTGACACTATTATTGCCATGACCTTACTTTCATATACATGAACCTTATTTTTTTACTGTTGCAATACAGTACATAAAAAGAAAAGTAAAAAATAAAACACTTGGCAAGAGACCTAGGTAAGTTCAAACTACTATTGATTTAGGGTTTAATTTGGCTTATGACAAAGTAATCGTAAGTGTAATGGATACCAGCTCAGTTTTAAAAGGATTGAATTGTAATATTATAATATTTGAAATCAGTCTAAAGGATAAATTAGGAAGAACACAAAACAGTTTTTCTGTGTTTGCAAACAGGGTTGCCTATGTAAAATAAAGAAAAGTGACTTCTTTTTATGTGCATAACAAAGTGGCATCATATAACTTGACCATCTTCAGACCTAAAGCCAGATTTTGTGGGACAACCTTCCACGATAAATTTAATTACTTGGAACAAGTCTTCCCTCTCCTACACTGTAAATTTATCACCACCAAAATTAATCATGATTACTGTAATCAATATGTAGCACATATGCTACAGTGGGCCTGTGCTAAATGTTGGATTTTTTGAAAGGTGATGGCTAGCTGGCACAAAAGAAAAGAAATACAAGAATTTACACAATTGACGTAAATTTTATTTATGTACTAAGTACCAGGTCCATCCAGAAAATAAAGACGTTTGCACACAGTCTGTGTGCCTGTCTTGTAGCAGCTGTGATTTCTGATGTTAATTGTGATGTGGACAGTTGTTGCACACAAGTTTGTCGGACCTTGGCACATAAGTGCAGAGACAGCTGTGACCATGTCTGTGTTGATTGTGGACCCCATACTGTGATGTGCGAAGTGTTAACTAGTTTTCTGCTGGTAGAAAATGCTAGACTCTGGCATTCACTGCAAACGTGTTACCATCTATGGCGAACTTGTAATGAATCCACCCAGTGTCTGGATGTGGTGCATAATGTTTAAGAATGGAACATGTACCCAACAGACTGCTCAGGACAACCCTCTTGTCATCAGATCTGCTGCCCAGTCCGAACAATTTCAGCAGCTGGTGATGGTGTCACGGGAAAAAGCATGGAGAGCGGGAAAGAATACCAGTGTGCACTGGATGCAACTGGCTGCAGATTGTCACATGTCAGCTGCTTCGGGGTCTGAGGCTATCATCAGCTCCTTTCGGTGGATGGCTGATTCAATGAAGGCATGGAGCATCACACGTAAGGGTGCAGGCCAAGCTATCTATATGTAGCATCATATCGAATATGAAATGTGGTTATCTGGTTTGAAGCAGAGTGGAAGGTCTAAACCAGAGGCTCAGACAGCCCTGCGACAGTAAATTTCTCGACGAGTGTTACCTGGTGGAGAGTTGTAATGATCTCCTTTTGAGGTCAAGTAGCAACGGGCTACGAGAGTAGATTACGCATGGCGTGCACATAGGAATTTTTTAGTTTAGAGACTCCCGTCCCCCTGGCATCAGGAATGATTGCCTGCCAACGTCAAAGTTACATCAACTACAACTTTCTGAGAGAATGCTCATCCTCACAGATCATATGTAGAAAAAGGTTTCAAGGAGATATCCCAGAAGGTGTATCGCTTATGGAAGGTTATAATGCGCAGATAGTATTAGGAACAAAAACTTGGTTGAAAGCAGAAGCGAATAGCAACGAAATTCAAGTTCACATATGAATATTTATCGTAAGGGTAGTTCAGTCGCCAATGGCGGTGGCGTATCGTCTTGGATGTCAAATATGATTTAACCTGGGTGAAGGTAAACATCAAAGGTCAGTCAAAAATGGTAATCGACCACTTGGGTCAGGAGTTCAGTGATAGAGCGCTCCAGAAAGAAATCAAAAAATATCCTTAATAATTTTTCTGATCGCACTGATGTAATTGGGAATGACTTTATCCTGGCAGGTGTAGATTGCGAGGGTCATGCTATCAAAACTGGTGCCCGAGACAGGTATTTGTGTGACGTTATTGTGAACGCCTTCTCCGAAAATTACTTTTAGCAGATATTCGGGTCGTGAATGTAACGTCTGAGACCAATCAGTGAACATACTTGAACTTATCGAACCATTTAATGTAGAGGAATGTATTATTGATCATAAGGGTATGACAGCAACTATGACTACAGGTTTTACCACGAAAGTACGATGATCTGAAGATGGCAAGTAGGAAACTTGACACATTGCCGCAGAACGACGTCTTGACTCGGGAGATAATATGAGATGACTTCATCAAAGAACTTCACATCAGATTCGAGCGAAGTAAAAACCTAGCTGTTAAAAGCTATGCGAAGCGAAAACTTGAGTATGGAGAACAGTGAGAGAAGTGTTCAATGTCCCTGAAAGTAAAACTTCGTCTCCCAAACTTGAGTAAAACCAGTAACAGGTTTTAGTGTTAAGTAATATCAGTAAATGGTTCGAAATCCTCTATTTATTCACTCAGTGACTATATAGACACCGAAACGGAAGATAACTGAGGAAAGGCCGAAATGCTGAATTAGGTCTCCCGAAATCGTTTCGCTGCGGAAGATCGTAACACAGCCCCTCTTTTTCCCACATCTACGAACTTCGAAATACCATTTTTTAAGATAACTGATTGCGTAATAAGAAAGCAACAATCGCTTAATAGTGGAAAGACATCAAGACCAGATGAGATACCTATAAGATTCTACAAATGTTATGCGAAATAGTGATGGGGAGCTCGTGAATGAGTCGTTCAAATGAACGCTTCACTCCTGTGAAGTGTGAACTAACCACTCAATTTCAATGAACTGGTACTTCAAACTCTTCACAGATGGCACACTCCACACTTTTTTCTAGTTCACTCACTCTCTTCCCCTCTCCCTCACCCACGTCACTCATTCTCCCTTCACTTCAGTCCTCCCTGTGCTGCCTGTCGACGAATCGCGCGGTGTTTGTGGGGAAAGGTAGGTTTAGGAGGGGCGGGGGATGTGAGGGGCAAGGAGAAGACAGCGTCAGCTGCTACCTGCAGTGCTGACATCATTACCCGTGACTATTTGTGCAGTTAAACTTCGCGTCTACGGGTAGCCTACCGTTGGCAGCGCTTGAAGACAAATGAATATTAAAGATGGAAACGAAGAGGCTATCTGTGTGAGCACGCACAGCCAACATGAAAATAAAAGGTTTGTTAATAACACTGAAAGAGGGATTTTACCTGAAATCGTACCAATGACTACAGGTGACAGTTTACGTTTTGAATCTAGTGGGTTATTATTGTCAACAAAATAAAATCTACAGGAAAACTTCTGAATAATTACTTAACGTAGGTATATAGACTTTGTGACAGTGTTAAACATACTCATTCTATTTTGGATTAAATTTTAAAAGGAACATAAAACTGGACTGCATTTCGTTGATAGCCCTATTTTTCAGTCCATGAATACAACAAATAATGTTTCATTTGGCAGATAAAGACTTTTTTTGGCGCTTCACGAGAAAATGTCAAGCAAGATTAAATGTAGTACCTTCTTTATACGTGACAGCCTTCTCTGTTTATCTTTCCTTTGTCCCCTTCGACCATGCTCTATTTAAGATAACTCAGACGCTGTAAGAGCGAAAAACGTTGCGTGCACGTTACTCCATAGTTCCGCCATCTGTTGGTAAATTTGTGAAGTATCACGAAGCTTTATTGTACGAGCGAGGCGAAGCGAGCGTAGCAGCGGCTGAGCGACGAACTGGGCAACTTCGCTAGGCTTCCGTACTTCACGAATGAACTACTTCATTTGAACGCTTCACGGCAAAGAGTGAAATGAATGAAGTAGTTCACAGCAATGAACGAGTTCGACCCACCTCTAATGCGAAAGAACTTGCTCCCCATCTAGCACAAGTTTATGGTCGATTGCTGGACCAATGAACTGTAGCTAGCGATTGGAAAAACGTGCAGGTCATTCCCATTTTCAAGAAGGGTCGTAGGACAGATACACCCAATTAGAGGCCTATATTGATGTTGTCAGTATGTTGCGGAATTGTGAAACATGTTTTATACCCAAGACATGAAGTTTTTGCAGAACGAAAATCTCGTCTATAAAAACCAGCATGGATTCCGCAAATGGATCCCAGGGGGCACCTCTCTTTAGTGAGTACGGGCTTGGTTACCAAGGGACACCAGCGTTTCCAGCACTACTTCCTCTTTCGTTTCCGACTAATAATTTGTCCAGTTAATGTGAAATAATGTAAGATAGTGTTCACATAACCTTATTAAACTTCCACAAGATTTTAATAATTCCACCTGGTACAGTTTATCTTAGCTGATTGCTCTGTTTTAACGAAGTAATGCCCGTCCAGTTACATTTGCATTTATTACTGGTTGTGATGTGAACTGCTGCTTGGCAGTGCTGGTGACTATTCAAAATCTGCTTGCAATTAATGTTAATTTATCAATAAGAGTAGTGTTAGTCAGTGAAATGCAATATAAACGAAGTTAAACAACAGTTGGTAATTTAACTTTTGAATCCGCCGGTTTATTGGCATTTCTGGAAAAGAACACTCTTTTACCCTCATTCGATCAGCAAATTCCGTGTAACAGTTTGTATGTGAAATGTATGTATTACGTCACAAATCATTATAATGAATTGATTTGCATTACAGTGTTGCTAAACAACGTGATCAACAAGGTGAGATGTGTCCTAATTAAAACAGAACCTCCATATTTTGAATAAATTTTCGGTTCGTTTTTATCAAAAATCAGTATTTGTCTCAAAAAGTAATTTCAAACCTTATGCAAGTACGTTTGGAATTGTTATACGCAACTTAATGGAAAGCTCAACCACGTGCGTGTAATGTGCTTCAAATCGAGCGTGCAGGTTTCAATATTCCCTGATGGGCTAAACGACTTTTTGTAATAACGTGATCTCTCTCTCTCTCTCTCTCTCTCTCTCTCTCTCTCTCTCTATCACGTTAAGTCTAAATGAAACTGGATTTGTCTCTATTCGGCTCAAAATCACAAAATGAAATTCACCTCACTGGTCAGCGAACTGTACACGCACACTTTTAGCACTGTAAATGGTAACTCGTCTAAGAGTAAAAGCCGCAAATAAATTCACTCTCTTTAGATGCATACAAAAATCAAAACACCTTTATATTAAACATAAATTATGGCATGCAATTACTAATTAAACACTATTCTAAATAAAATTCAAGAACTTGTAGCTCATAATCAATAAAATTTTATCCCGTGAACGAAACTATTAGTCTGCTAAAACATTCAAATTACTGTCAATTCGTTTCTGGACGATTACGTCACGAATTGATACTTGCTTGGAATGAACGAAATACCTGTACTGAAAAATAGTATCAGTTGATTAATTTCCGGATTTTATGACAAATTTGGTACCCCCTTGCATCGCTACTCCTTCACCCTGGCACCCTTGCTCCGTGTTCTAGTACACCCAAAACCGACCCAGGTTGTCATTCACTTGTGGGGGATCATCAAGTACCAGCATGAGTAGGCAGGGATCACACTGGGGTGCCTTTGATGCAGACTCCCCAGGTATGCCATGGCGTATGTGCCCATCATGACTGAGGCACAGGGGACTCCTGGCAATAGATAACTGGCCAGGTTGCTGTGGCTCGGTGGCTCACATGAAGTGAGCCCCCCCCCTCCCTTCAGGGTGAGTGCACCATGGTGTATAGTTTACACATTAAGGGTGTGGTCACATAGGCCCAGCAGTCTCCTCAAATGGAAAGGTCTCGTATGATGCAACAAAGTATGATCCCTTACCCCCCCTTTCGCCCCTTACCCCCCTTTCGCCGCTTACCCCCCTTTCGCCGCTTACCCCCCTTTCGCCGCTTACCCCCCTTTCGCCGCTTACCCCCCTTTCGCCGCTTACCCCCCTTTCGCCGCTTACCCCCCTTTCGCCCCTTACCCCCCTTTCGCCCCTTACCCCCCTTTCGCCCCTTACCCCCCTTTTGCCCCTTACCCCCCTTTTGCCCCTTACCCCCCTTTTGCCCCTTACCCCCCTTTGCCCCTTACCCCCCTTTGCCCCTTACACCCCCTTCGCCCCTTACACCCCCTTCGCCCCTTACACCCCCTTCGCCCCTTACACCCCCTTCGCCCCTTACACCCCCTTCGCCCCTTACACCCCCTTCGCCACTTACCCCCCTTCGCCCCTTACCCCCCCTTCGCCCCTTACCCCCCCTTCGCCCCTTACCCCCCCTTCGCCCCTTACCCCCCTTTCGCCCCTTACCCCCCCTTCGCCCCTTACCCCCCCTTCGCCCCTTACCCCCCCTTCGCCCCTTACCCCCCCTTCGCCCCTTACCCCCCCTTCGCCCCTTACCCCTTCTTCGCCCCTTACCCCACCCTCTTTGCCCCTTACCCCCCCTTCGCCCCTTACCCCCCCTTCACCCCTTACCCCTTCTTCGCCCCTTACCCCCCCTCTTTGCCCCTTACCCCCCCTTCGCCCCTTACCCCCCCTTCGCCCCTTACCCCCCCCCTTCGCCCCTTACCCCCCCCCCTTCGCCCCTTACCCCCCCCTTCGCCCCTTACCCCCTCCCTTCGCCCCTTACCCCCCCCTTCGCCCCTTACCCCCCCTTCGCCCCTTACCCCCCCTTCGCCCCTTACCCCCCCTCTTTGCCTCTTACCCCCCCTTTGCCTCTTACCCCCCCTTTGCCTCTTACCCCCCCCTTTGCCTCTTACCCCCCCTTTGCCTCTTACCCCCCCCCCCTTTGCCTCTTACCCCCCCCCCCTTTGCCTCTTACCCCCCCTTTGCCTCTTACCCCCCCTTTGCCTCTTACCCCCCCTTTGCCTCTTACCCCCCCCTTTGCCTCTTACCCCCCCCCCCTTTGCCTCTTACCCCCCCCCCCCTTTGCCTCTTACACCCCCCTTTGCCTCTTACACCCCCCTTTGCCTCTTACACCCCCCTTTGTCTCTTACCCCCCCCTTTGCCTCTTACACCCCCCTTTTGCCTCTTACCCCCCCCTTTGCCTCTTACCCCCCCTTTGCCTCTTACCCCCCCCCTTTGCCTCTTACCCCCCCCCCCTTTGCCTCTTACCCCCCCCCTTTGCCTCTTACCCCCCCCCTTTGCCTCTTACCCCCCCTTTGCCTCTTACCCCCCCCTTTGCCTCTTACCCCCCCCCTTTGCCTCTTACCCCACCTTTGCCTCTTACCCCCCTTTGCCTCTTACCCCCCCTTTGCCTCTTACCCCCCCTTTGCCTCTTACCCCCCCCTTTGCCTCTTACCCCCCCTCCTTTGCCTCTTACCCCCCGTTGCCTCTTACCCCCCCTTTCCTCTTACCCCCCCTTTGCCTCTTACCCCCCCCCCCCTTTGCCTCTTACCCCCCCCCCCTTTGCCTCTTACACCCCCCTTTGCCTCTTACACCCCCCTTTGCCTCTTACACCCCCCTTTGTCTCTTACCCCCCCCTTTGCCTCTTACCCCCCCCTTTGCCTCTTACCCCCCCCCCCCCCCTTTGCCTCTTACCCCCCCTTTGCCTCATACCCCCCCTTTGCCTCTTACCCCCCCCTTTGCCTCTTACCCCCCCTTTGCCTCTTACCCCCCCCCTTTGCCTCTTACCCCCCCTTTGCCTCTTACCCCCCCCCCCCCCTTTGCCTCTTACCCCCCCCCTTTGCCTCTTACCCCCCCTTTGCCTCTTACCCCCCCTTTGCCTCTTACCCCCCCTTTGCCTCTTACCCCCCCTTTGCCTCTTACCCCCCCTTTGCCTCTTACCCCCCCTTTGCCTCTTACCCCCCCTTTGCCTCTTACCCCCCCCTTTGCCTCTTACCCCCCCCCCCCTTTGCCTCTTACCCCCCCCCTTTGCCTCTTACACCCCCCTTTGCCTCTTACACCCCCCTTTGCCTCTTACACCCCCCTTTGTCTCTTACACCCCCCCTTTGCCTCTTACCCCCCCTTTGCCTCTTACCCCCCCCCCTTTGCCTCTTACCCCCCCTTTGCCTCTTACCCCCCCCTTTGCCTCTTACCCCCCCCTTTGCCTCTTACCCCCCCCCCCCTTTGCCTCTTACCCCCCCCCCTTTGCCTCTTACCCCCCCCCTTTGCCTCTTACCCCCCCTTTGCTCTTACCCCCCCTTTGCCTCTTACCCCCCCCCCTTTGCCTCTTACCCCCCCCCTTTGCCTCTTACCCCCCCCTTTGCCTCTTACACCCCCCTTTGCCTCTTACACCCCCCTTTGCCTCTTACACCCCCCTTTGTCTCTTACCCCCCCCTTTGCCTCTTACCCCCCCCCTTTGCCTCTTACCCCCCCCCTTTGCCTCTTACCCCCCCTTTGCCTCTTACCCCCCCTTTGCCTCTTACCCCCCCCTTTTGCCTCTTACACCCCCCTTTTGCCTCTTACCCCCCCTTTGCCTCTTACCCCCCCTTTGCCTCTTACCCCCCCCCCTTTGCCTCTTACCCCCCCCCCACCTTTGCCTCTTACCCCACCTTTGCCTCTTACCCCCCCTTTGCCTCTTACCCCCCCTTTGCCTCTTACCCCCCCTTTGCCTCTTACCCCCCCCTTTGCCTCTTACCCCCCCTCCTTTGCCTCTTACCCCCCGTTGCCTCTTACCCCCCCTTTCCTCTTACCCCCCCTTTGCCTCTTACCCCCCCTTTGCCTCTTACCCCCCCTTTGCCTCTTACCCCCCCTTTGCCTCTTACCCCCCCTCCTTTGCCTCTTACCCCCCGTTGCCTCTTACCCCCCCTTTCCTCTTACCCCCCCCTTTGCCTCTTACCCCCCCTTGCCTCTTACCCCCCCCCCCTTTGCCTCTTCCCCCCTGGTCTCTTACCCCCCTTGGCCTCTTACCCCCCCTTGGCCTCTTACCCCCCCCCCCCTTGGCCTCTTACCCCACCCCCTTGGCCTCTTACCCCCCCCTTGGCCTCTTACCCCCCCCTTGGCCTCTTACCCCCCCCCCTTGGCCTCTTACCCCACCCCCTTGGCCTCTTACCCCACCCCCTTGGCCTCTTACCCCACCCCCTTGGCCTCTTAACCCACCCCCTTGGCCTCTTAACCCACCCCCTTGGCCTCTTACCCCACCCCCTTGGCCTCTTACCCCACCCCCTTTGACCCTTACAACCCTCCCCCCTTTGGCCCTTACAACCCACCCCCCTTTGGCCCTTACAACCCACCCATTTTGGCCATTGCTCTCCCCCCTTAATTTCGGCCCTTACTCTCCCCCCTTAATTTCGGCCCTTACTCTCCTCCCTTTCATTTCGGACCTTACTCCTCAACCCGCCCTTCCGGCCCCGGCCCTTTCGGACCTTGGAAGGAATGC
Source organism: Schistocerca cancellata (assembly GCF_023864275.1). Lineage (NCBI taxonomy): Eukaryota > Metazoa > Arthropoda > Insecta > Orthoptera > Acrididae > Schistocerca > Schistocerca cancellata. The sequence goes on from NC_064630.1 coordinate 151,933,794, forward strand.
ACTACTAGACAGCAAGAAGGAAAATCCTTCCCCACCCAATACTTGATCTATAACAGGACCAATGACAACATCTTTTTGGCGTCAAAGCCAAAAAAAATTGAAGAGAACTACAGGGAAGTTGCAATCATCTCTAATATGAGGACCAGTTCCCTCGTGATGAAAACGTCATCCCTGCATAGTCACAGGCACTGCTCTCTTGTGGAAAGTTGGTAGACATTCCTGTTGCTGTCACTACCCAGAAGTCTCAGCATGGTCCAGGGCATCATCTTTCATCACAATCTTCTTTTGCAATCTGACAATGAGCTGCAGGCCAACTTAGTGATGGGATATGCACTTCATGTGTCACGTCCATAGGGGATCAGTTGCTACTGGGGCTTCTACCTTAGCTTTTGAGGGTGATACATTGCCTGAAAGTCTACTGGTGTGATGTGAAACCCTATCTTCTTCTTCCTGTGAGATGCTTCAGGTGTACAAAGTTAAGACATATGTATTTCTGATGCACTGCTACCCCTGTCCGCAGGGATTGTGGACATCTGCTGCACATGAGTGTACCTTGTGCCACTCCCCCAGCTGTGTAATCTCTGACGAGCTCCAATCTCCCTGCTCACCAGATTGCTTCATTTTAAGTGTAAGAAGAAATCCAGGAGTACAAGACTCTGGAGTAGCTCACATATCAAGTGGCCAGGAAAAAAGTATGAACATCTTAACCCTATTCAAATGATATAATCTTACAGTACAGGTGCAACTTCATTGCTTTTTCATGATGACAGTACCTTTGTCTGTTGCACCTCTTACAGTGGGCTCTGAGCTACCTGCTGATACCTGAGCCCAGGTGCTCAGAAGCCCTTCTGGTGTTTCCACCACACCCAGTTTGGGAGCATTGCCTGCCCACCTGCCAGGACACTGCTCCCCATCCCCCAGCTACAGGTGCCTCAACATCCTCTGGCTTCTCTAGCTAGGGAGAGGTGCCTTAGGACTGTTCCTTCCACAGTTCCTGCTGGGTCACAGCCAGCTGGTGGCTGAAGAAACCACAGGCTGCTTTCCATCGGACTTCTGATTCTGCAGGGACACCTTCCTGGCTATCGTCTTCTAAGGAGGAGGACAAAAACAAGTCCTCTAAGAAAAAGGAAACTCAGTAGACCCCACGCCACCAGTCTGCATATACTGCATCTGCGCCCCTGAGACACCAGATCTCTCCAGGCAACATACTGCAGAACCTACATCAGTGGACCCCCTGACATCTCAACCAGTGGCAGCACATGGCCCTGAGTTATAACCTGCCCTCTCCTCTCCCAACTAGTTGCTTCATCCCCCCCACCCACTCGATATTTGGTAATCTAACCCTCCTGTGGAATTGTAACAGATTTCTCCACTACTTGGCTGAGCTAAAGCAGCTTTTAAGCACTTACCCCTGCATTACATATTTCCCTCCCGAAAACATGGTTTCCAGCAACTCGAACCCCTGCCCTTCCTGACTACCAAGGTTATTTTAAGAACTGTACTGACTGAGATGGTATTGGGTGGAGCTTGTATGTATACGCTGGACTCTTCACAGTGGTCTTCTGCATCATGATACACATCAGATTTTACCATCTGTAATGTTTATTTCCCTCCCAATGGTGTCATGTGCCAGGATGTACTGTGTGCATTACTGTCTCACTTTTCCTAGTCTTTGGTGACTTCAATGCCCATAACCCTTTGTGGGATGGAACAGTGATCAGTGGCAGTGATACAGACGTTGAAACAGACGTTGAAACTTTACTGGCATGGCCCAATATTTGCCTCTCAAACCCTGGTGTTCCCACACACTTCAGTATGGCACAAGGTACCTAAAGCCATTGAACTCTCCTTATGCAGCCATGGTCTTCTACCATCTATCGACTGGAGGGTCTATGATGACTTGTGTGGTAGTGACAAATTACCAATCTTCCTGTACCTCTGTCAGCAATGCTCCCCTAAATGCCCACCAAGATGGGTTCTTCTCATCCTTTACTTCCCATTGCGAGACAGTATCGATGTGGCTCTTTATCATACAACAGCCATTCTTTTGGCAGCCAACCAAGCCATCCCCCTTTCTTCGGATTCCCGCCCCCCTCCCTTGAAAGATAGTACCCTGATGGACCCCAGACATTGCTGTGGCCATTAGTGATTGTAGGCAGGCTCTCCAATGCCGCAGGTAGCACCTTTCACTTAAGCACATTATTGCCTTTAAAGGGCTCTGTGCCCATGTCCACTACCTCATAAAATGACAAGAATCCTGGGAACAGTACATTTCCGTCACTGGGTCAAGTACCTCTCCATCACAGATATAGGCAAAAGACCAGACACTTCTACGGAGTCCAGTCCCCCCCTCCCCAGGTGTCAGGTGTAGCTGTATTTCCTTCGATGGTGCCATTTATACTGATCTGTTGCCGAAAATTTTGCTAAGCATTGTTTGTCATGCAACTGAGAACTGCCACCCTGCGTTTTGATTCATTAAACGGCAGGTGGGGCACATGCTTATACAGCCCTCCATCTAGAGACACACACTATTTGATTAAAAGTATTCGGACACCCCAAAAACACACGTTTTTCGTATTAGGTGCGTTGTGGTGCCACCTACGGCCAGGTACTCCATATCAGCGACCTCAGTAGTCATTGGACATCGTCAGAGCAGAATGGGACACTCTGCAGAAATCGCGGACCAGGTGATTGGGTGTCACTTGAGTCATTCGTCTGTACACGAGATTTTCACACCTCGTCAGTTGACTGACAGACGGTCGACAGTTGAAGAGGGTTGTAATGTGTAATAGGCATACATCTGTCCAAACTGCATCAGGATCCACTGCAAGTACTATGGCAGTTAGGCAGGAGATGAGAAAACTTTTATTTCATGGTCGAGCGGCTGCTCATAAGCCACACATCTCGATGGTAAATGACCGACAACGCCTCCCTTGGTGTAAGGAGCGTAAACATTGGACGATTGAACAGTTGCAAAACTTGTGGAGTGACGAATTACAGTACACAATGTGGAGATCTGACAGCAGGGTGTGGGTATGGCGATGCCTGGTGAACGTCATCCGCCAGTGTGTGTGATGCCAACAGTAAAATTCGGAGGCGGTTATGCTATGGTGCGGTCATGTTTTTCATGGAGGGGGCTTGCACCCCTTATTGTTTTGTGTGGCACTGTCACAGCAGAGGCCTACATTGATGTTTTAAGCACCTTCTTGCTTCCCACTGTTGAAGAGCAATTTGGGGATGGCTTTTGCATCTTTCAACACGATCGAGCACTTGTCATAACGCTTGGTCTGTGGCGGAGTGATTACACATCAATAATATCCCTGTAATGGACTGGCCTGCATAGTGTCCTGATCTGAATCCTAAAAAACACCTTTGGGATGTTTTGGACTTCATGCCAGGCCTCACCAACCGACATTGATATCTCTCCTCAGTGCAGCACTCTGTGAAGAATGGGCTGCCATTCCCCAAGAAACCTTCCAGCATGTGACTGAACGTATGCCTGTGAGAGTGGAAGCTGTCATGAGCATGGGCCAACACCATATTGAATTCCAGTGTTACTGATGGAGGGCCCCACGTACCTGTCACTCATTTTCAGCCAGGATACTTTTGCTCACATTGTGTCTAATGCTCCATTCAGTGAGTGGTAACTCTCCAGTACCTTAGCCCATTGCCCTGATAGGGCTCCAGGATTAGACCATGTCCACAGGCACATGCTAAAACATCTATCAGTTGACTGTCAGCATCGCATCCTTGTCCTCTTTAATCAGATCTAGGATGAGGTTCAGTTCCTATTTCAGTATCGAGAAAGCGCGATAGTTCCGGTCTGAAACCAGGTAAGAACCCCCTAGAAATGGACAGTTATCATCCAGTCAGCCTTACTGACGTCCTCTGTAAGCTGGTCGAACATGTGGTGAGCACATGGCTGTGTTGGCTCCTTGAGTCTCAGGGCTTTTTGGCTGCACCTCAGGGTGGTTTTCGCAAAGGCTGTCCCACTGCTGATGATTTGGTTCACCTGGAGTAGACCACCATGTGGATGGTCTTTGCACAGCAACAGCACCTCATCACTGTCTTACTAGGCTACATTATTGGGGTCTCCAGAGTCCACTCCAGATTTTTTTACGGAACTTCCTGTCAAACAGTACGTTCTGGGTTCGATTGGGTGCTTCACTTAGTACCGCCCATATCCAAGGGAACGGGATCCTGCAGGGCTCTGTACTGAGTGTCCCCCTCTTTCTGGTGGCCATCAGTGGTGTAGCGGCAGCTGTGGTGTGTTTGGAATCGGTTTCGATATATGCAGACGATTTTTGTTCCTCTACTATGGGTGTTCTAAGCATCGCCTAGAGGGTGTCATACAGAAGGTGTCATGGGCTGAGAACCCATGGCTTTTGGTTATCCGCCATCAAGACTTATGTCACTGCCATACTACCCACTCACACCCAGAGCATTACCTAGGTATCAGTTACTTTCTGTAGTTAAGATGCACTGCTTTTTTAGACTGGTCTTCGATTCCTGGCTGATATGGCTTCCCAACCTTCGCCATCTCCCAGTAACACTAGCTAGAGTTCAGATTGCTTTACCATTTTGTGGCTCTACAAAGCCCTGATTCTGTCCCATCTTGGTTATGGGAGTCTAGCATATGGTTCAGCGTCATCCTCAGCATTGCAAACACTGGACTCCAGTCATCATTGTGGGATCTGACTTGTGAGAGGAGCCTTCCAAACTAGCCCTGTGAAGAGAATACTAGTCGAGGCTGGAGTCCCTCCATTTCGTATCAGGTGCCAACAACTGCTGCTGTATTATACTTTACAAATTCGTAGCTCTCCTGAACATCCCAACTAATGTGTCCTTTTTTCCCTGGAAGGGAGCTCCACCTACCATAACAGCGACCCAGAACTGGGTTTACAATTGCTGCACAGCTCTAGTGTCTCTGTTCAGGACTGAAACTTCCTACACGGTCACCTGTGGACAGAGATGCATCACATCTCTCCCCGTGGCTTATGCCCCAACCTCGGATTCGTCTCCAAGTTTCCTTTGGTCGGAAATATTTCATTCACCCCACTATTTTTCGCTATATGTTCATGGCTGTTCTTGAGACGTAATTGGGTTCAGAAGTAGTATTTTTCAATGGCTCAATAGATAAACTGGCTTTTCATACACACATGCACAGTGCAGTGTACTCACTCTTTGCCAGATGGCTGTAGTGTCTTCACTGCTAAATTGAGGACTATTAAACTAGCCCTTAGCCATGGGTGTTCTTGCGCTGGCAAGAGGATCCTAATCTGTAGTCATCGAATGACGTGGTGCAGTGATTACAGTTCAAACCCACATTCGGCCATCCTGATCTAGTTTCTGTGCTTTTGCTAAATCGCTTTAGACAAATGCCTTGAAAGTTGCCTTGAAAGTTGCCTTGAAAGTTGCCTTGAAAGTTTCTTTGAAAGGGCATGGCCGATCCCCTCCCCTCCCCTTCCCCTCCTCTTCCCTTCCATAAAACGAGATTGTGCTCCATCTGTAATGACCTCATTGTTGACAGGATGTTAAACTCTAATCTCCTCCTCCTCCTCCTCCTCCTCCTCCTCCTCCTCCTCCTCCTCCTCCTCCTCTGTAGTGACTTCCTTAGCAGCCTTCAGGCTATAGACCAATGCTACTGACCTCACCCGATGAGAACAGTTATGCAGGATGTTGTCTCTGACCCCCATCAAGTTACATGGCCAGTAATCATCATTTGGACCACCAGTCATGTTGGAATTTTGGGAAGTGAATGGGCTGACTGGCGAAGCTGGTCACCTGGATGTAAATTCTGGAAATGGGGATCTCAGAACCAGATCTTCGATTGTTCATATGCCATCAGTTGCTGGAACTCCAGTACCTGGCTGGCCCTTGGCTGGCCCTTGGCCACATACTCCAACGTGAGAATACCCATCACTGCCGATGCAGAGTTCACCAGACAGTGTCCTAGTTACTCATAGGCTGCTGTAATTTGGTTGCTTTGAGGTGGCATCTTACTCTTCCAAACACGCTACCTCTGGTGCTAGCAGATGATGCCAAAGTGGGTGATCCAGTGTTTTGTCCAGGAATATGGTATCTATCCCCCCCCCCCAAAATAAGATAGGGCTTTTTAGCTTAATTGATAGATTGATAGTCTGAGGGGTTGGTGGGGAACCCCTCTCCTCCTCCTCCTCCTCCTCCTCCTCCCCCTTCCCCCTCCCCCTCCGCCACAGGGGTCCCTTATTGTAAATTGCTTGGTACCCCAGCCTGGCCTCTACCCTTGCAAACTTTTTATATTCTTCATTCTTTTTCATTCCTAGCTTTTAATGCTTTGTGTTAACTGGTCATTTAACGACTTGTCTCTGCTGTGTTTTTTCTGGGCTTTTGTATTTGTTACACTTGCACTTTGCAGGATTTGCCTTTCGCTTCCTTCCTTTGTCGACCACTTCTGGTTTGCCACTTAAGAGATGAAGGGAGTGATGACCTTACAGTTTAGTCCCTTTCACTCCAAACCAACCAGCTAACAGCAGAGATTTTGAGAAATTTAGTCGCTTTGCTCGTTTATGAGATCCATAGCACTATAGACAACGGCGCTCAGGTTGATGCCTGTTTTCTTTACTTCAGGCAGCCATTTGACACCATCCCACACCGCTGTTAGTGAAAAAATACTACTTTATCAAGTATCGAACCAGATTTGTGACTGGATTCAAGACTTCCTTGCAGCTAGAACTCGATACATCGCTCTTATTGAAACAAAATTGACAGATGTAAAGATAATTTCCGGTGTACCCCAAGGAAGTGTGATAGGACCAGCATGGTTTGCAATGTGTGTAAGTGATATTGGGTGTTCTTAAGGGGGATGTAATGGATTTTGCTCCAAAAATCTATTTTTCAAAAGTATTTTCTTGATCTACACAGTTTAATCTATGTTGTGTGTGAATTTTGTCGCGATAGCAGCTTTAGAAATGCCTTTAAATAGTTAGTGATAAACTCTGCACCTTTTCCAACATTTGGGAAATTGCTTGCTTCAGCAGATTTTTGTCAGTGTGGAGACTATTTTCTTTAGATATCTTTGGCTGACGTCTATATCTCTGGCTTCTAATAACAAAAAAAAATGTAAAACAGAGAACATGAGGTTCAAAGATTTACTTCTCATACCTCTACATGTAATAAGCTTACCTCAATTTTAAAATCCTCCATACTGATACTCCTCATTCTCCAGGTTTCTCTTCTCTCCCCTTCGAATCTGCATGGCCCATATTTGCTGGTAAGACACTGGTCTGTTAGTTTTCTTGAGCCTGCTCTCGTCGATGGTGTAAAATGCTTTTGTTGTAAACACACTAGGATCTGTACCAACTCTCTTCAGCACTTCAATTCTGCCATTATTTCCGTTATTGTAACATGAAACTCATTACCAGTACCTTTTATGAATGCAATGAAACCCACATTGAGGTTTCTTGCAAACCTTGATTTTTTGTGTAAGTGTCTTGATGGAAAGACACAAAATTCAAATGAAAGCCTCAGTGATTTAATTTCTCTTAGATGCTCAAAAAGGACATTCTGTGGACTTGAAGTACTCAAAAAGTATATGTGCTAATGCTACGAAATTCTCAGAAACTATTCGCAACGTGTTTCTGTCTCTGGAACTAAAAAATACGAGATCCTGCAATTACATTCTGATTTTTAGATGACGGTGTGTAGAAAAAAGTTAATTTTGGATGTGCAAAAAAAACTCAGTTAAAGATACAATTTGTACCATAAATTAATAACTGTAGTTAAGTGGTCTTATAACCTTCTCGGGACACTACTATAAAATTTTCAGATTAATTGAATGATTAGAATTTGAATTTTCTTTTTATAAAATACAATAAAAAATTAAAAATTTAAATTTGTGGCAAAATATTAATCCTGCATATTTTATTATTTTTCTATTAAAACACAGCTCATTTGCTTTACACATGCAAAGTTTTAGATTTGTACATTAATAAATATGGCTGTAATGATTTTTTAAATAAATGTTTACATATTCTGTTACACCCCCCCCCTTTAGAGACTGTCCGCAGACGATGTGGTTGTCTATAAGAAAGTAGCAACGCTAAAAAAAACATTGATTTGGAAAATGACGTACAGAAGGTTGGTACAGTCCCTGGCAGGTAACGTTGAACGTAAGTAAATGTAACATATTGTTCTTACATAGAAGAAAGTCACTACTGTAAAACTACACTATTGATGAGAAACCGCTGGAAAAGTATCTGCTGTAAAGTATCTAGGAGTAACTACCCAAAGCGACCTCAAGTGGAATGACCATATAAAACAAACAGCAGGGAAAGCAGACGCTAGATTGAGATTCATAGGAAGGATCTAAGGAAATGTAGCTCATCGATGAAGGACGTGGCTTAGAAGGCGCTTGTTCGAACGATTCTCGAGTACTGGTCAATGGGATCGTTACGAGGAAGACTGGTAGAAAATACAGAAAAGACACAATGAAGAGTGATACATTTCCTCATAAGATCACTTAGATGGCGTGAAAGCATTCTTGAGATGCTCAACAAACTCCTTGGCAGACATTACAAAAGAGGTGTACATCACGGTGAAGTTTACTATTGAAATTTCGAGAGTGCACTTCCAAGGTAGTCACACAACATATTACTTTCTCCCACATACATCTCACATAATAACCACGACGAGAAAATTCGAGATATTGGAACCAACAACGAGTCTTACTGGCAATTATTCTCCCCATGCGCTGTTCACGTGTAGAACAGGATAGGGGGGATCAGTTGATGGCACCAAAAGTATCCCGCGCCAAAAACCATTAAATGCCTTGCGGAGTTAGATTGGGTGTACAAATGAAAGGTGGATGATCATTCTAGAGAACTGGCTACTCAATATTAGCGATGTGCTTGAGCAATGTCGGGAAGTGTCTCGTTCAATTACCCAGCACATTTAGGGTACCATAAGACATGTGTACAGTGTGTGCGGTTGATCAGATAGCTGTGAGAATAGGTGCTACATTAGCGTTCTTGGGATGTTACAAAAGGTGTGACAACACTTTTATTGATCAGATGTCCACAAAAGATGAGACAAGGGGTAAACAATGAAGTGACAGGCTTTGGAGAGGTTTCATCGTCAGATGCCACTGAAGTCACACAAGTTCAGACAAACTGCTCATCTCACAACTGATTAGAATTCACACACATATGAACATACACTTCTGAATTTTGGGACAGTGAAGGGGTCCTACTCGTCGATGTCGTGCAGTGCGTCTCTACAGTCAGTAGTGATGCATAATGTGGTATCCATGAATGTCTTCGTCAGGCTATCCAGAAACGCAGAAGAGGCAAGCTCTCACATGCACTTGTTCTGTTGCACGACAATACACATCTGCATGCTGCCTGGCACACACAACCCTCACTACATCAAAAATTCCAGTGAGACATCTTCAAGCATCCTGCCTACATTCTGGACCTGGCACTGTTAGACTTCTTCCTGTTTTCAAAAATTAAATAGCGTCTTGCTGCTAAACTCGTGGCAAACGATGATCTGCAAGATGCTGTCATGACCTGGCCAAGCAGTCACATGGTGTGAGGGTATACACAAACTAGTGCGAACGCACCACGAGTGCCTTAATGTCAAAGACATCTGTGTGGAAAAGTAGACAATGTTTGCCAAAACATGTTTATTCAATTTCTGTATTGTTACTGAATACCTTGTGTCCCAAAATGTTCTTTACTTTCTGGATGGCCTCGTACATTTCTAGTAGCTTATTACTGCCAACTGAAACACAAGAGTTATTTCCTGTGAAATTCCTTGAAACACTTATGTCCAGAATGAAAAACTGGCATCACATTGTGTACACATTACCAATAGTACGACGATTACAGACTTCTAATTGACTCCTTGACCTGCTTTTCTGAACGTGGTTCATAATTGCTGCCATATAAGTATTGATCTGTTTGGACACTGTTTTGTAGATTAGCACTGAATGTTCAGATAGTATTGATATTATTATTATTTCTTTCCTTTCTCAGACGTTATGTCTGGTTAAAAATGGAAAGTGACGCGGACCTTGATCAAGCGTTACTTCCTTTTAACTGTGCAGTATATGTTACATTGCATTTAGGAATTTTCGGGTAATTCAACATGTATCAATAATTACAGATTTCTGTACTTGTATATATAAGTTTGGATGTTATTATTGTTATTATTATTATTATTATTATTGTTGTTGTTGTTGTTGTTGTTGTTGTTGTTCTTCTTCTTCTTCTTCTTCTTCTTATTACTCATCATCATCATCATTTTTTTTTGTTATTTCTGTCACTATAGTGTTACGAATGTCCGTTTTGGGGCATTTTGTGTTGATACTATCAAAGCACATTGATATTACTCTTCAATAACAAAAGTTTGAAGCCAATTCCTTTCCTCACAGATGTTTGTACAATGACAGAATTATGACCAACTATGGTAATAACGGAATTTCTAATTGTGACAAGAGTTTATAACACACAGAATTGTTAATAAAACTATTGTTTTGGTTCTACTTTTTTATGTAATGATTTAGCCACGAACCTTACCATCAGTATCCACGAAAAATATTAATCATAGTATTTTCTGCTCTGTTTCTGTAATGTCATTAGTTTTGTCCAGCAAAGTGAAACATTTCTACAAAAAAAAATTAGCAGCAGGCACTACGTTATTTTGGTAATAACATTTCCTCAATTTTATTTCTTATTGCTCTTGCAAGTATCAAAGTACTTTTTTCATTATTATGGCTCTAATGTACTTTGTTTTGGAATTTACATGCTGTCTTTTTATTTTCCTCTGTTGTCAGTATTAATTTTGAAATCTTCTACCTTTCTGGATGGTCCTCGTACATTTCTAATAGGTTATTACTCTCAGCTGAAACACATTTAAGAGCTATTTCCCGTGATATTCCTTGAAACAGTTGTGTCCAGAATGAAAAGCTGGGTTCACATTGTGTACGCAAGAATTAAAAACTTTCGATCGTCTCTCTTATTCTGAGGCCAGGAAGAAGTATGACCGCCTCCATCCCGTGACGTTGATAACTTCGTTTGCCTCAGTTGTGTCCACTCCTTCCACAGTATCCTCACCCCTATCCTGTCCCCCCTCCACCTCCGCACCCCATCCGGGGTCTATGCCTCCGCCTCCCAAATCCCTCCCTTCCAAATCCTCCTCCCTCGCAGCCCCTGCCCCCTCTGCCCCAGGGGCCACCCTTCCTCCTACTCCCCCTCTGCCGCATGAGAAGCGATGCTCTTCTCAGGCGTCCATTGGGGAAACGTTCTGGACCCCGGCTTCCGAGGTCCGGCATTCCAAAACGGACCCCGCGCGTGAGCACCTTCTTCGGGTCCAGCCCACCATCCCCGTGCCTCATCGGACTTCCAAGAAGGCCTCCAAGAAGAAATCTTTATCCCCCTCTCCACCCCGGCGCGTTTCGTCTGACGCTCCGTCCGTGAGTCGCTGCTCCCGGCTGTCCTCAGTTTCGCCGGGACGCTCTGCTGCCAGGCGCTCAGCTGGCCTCTCGTCGGCGAATGATGCTGCCCCTCCTAGGCAACCTGGGAAAGCGGCCGCCGCTGGCGACGACTCGATGGAACAGGATCCGCCTCCTGCCGGTTGTAGCATTGTTCCCTCGAAACCTGGCCCTCCGCGGCCCTCGAGGTGACCAGCTCTTCACCCGTTTCGTTCCCCCTCTTTTCTGACTAGCGATAGCTTTGTTACATTGGAACATAAGAGGTATACGATCTAATCGGGAGGAATTACAACTGCTCCTCTGCCTGCACTGTCCGCTCGTCCTTGGTCTCCAGGAAACCAAGTTGCGCCCAACTGACCGTATTGCTTTTACCCACTATACCTCGGAGCGGTCTGACCTCCCCCCTGTGGACGGTATTCCAGCTCATGGTGGGGTCATGTTGCTCGTTCGGGACGATGTCTATTACCATCCCATCCCATTGACCACCCCACTCCAAGCAATAGCTGTCTGTATTACTCTTTCTGCCTTTACTTTTTTTGTTTGTACCGTCTACACTCCATCGTCATCCACAGTTAGTCGGGTTGACATGATGCACCTGATTGTTCAGCTTCCTCCGCCGTTTTTATTGTTTGGCGACTTCAATGTCCATCATCCCCTTTGGGGCTCTCCTGCATCCTTTCAGAGAGGCTCCCTCTTGGCGGATGTCTTCAACCATCTCAATCTTGTCTGCCTCAATACTGGCGCCCCGACTTTCCTCTCGGACTCTACTCACACCTACTCCCACTTGGACCTCTCGATCTGTTCTACCACTCTTGCCCGTCGGTTCGAGTGGTATGTCCTTTCTGACACATATTCGAGCGACCACTTCCCTTTGTCATTCGTCTCCTGCACCACACCCCATCCCCGCGTCCTTCGAGCTGGAACATACCGAAAGCTGACTGAGGACTTTACTCCTCCCTGGCGACCTTTCTGGACCACGATTTTCTCAGTTGTGACAGTCAGGTCGAATACCTCACGGCTGTTATCATCAATGCTGCCGAACGTTCCATTCCTCGTACTGCCTCTTCTTCACGTCGCGTTTCCGTCCCCTGGTGGAATGAGGCTTGTCGAGACGCTATCTGTGCTCGACGACGTGCTTTACGCACCTTTCGCCGCCATCCTACGTTGGCGAATTGTACTGGATACAAACGACTCCGAGCGCAATGCCGTAGAGTCATCAAAGACAGCAAAAAAGCTTGTTGGGCCTCTTTCACCAGCTCCTTTAACAGTTTTACTCCCTCTTCTGTCGTCTGGGGTGGCCTGCGCCGGCTGTCGGGCATTAGGGCCCACTCCTCGGTACCTGGCTTGATTTCAGGTAATGAGGTCCTTGTTGATCCTGTGGATATCTCCAACGCCTTCGTCCGCTTTTTCTCGGAGGTTTCGGGCTCCGCCCATTACCACCCTGTTTTCCTTCCCAGGTAAGAGGCAGAAGAGGCTCGGCGACCTTTCTTCCACTCGCTGAATCTGGAAAATTATAATGCCCCATTTACTATGCGGGAACTCGAACGTGCACTTGCACTATCCCGGTCCTCTGCTCCGGGGCCAGATGCCATTCACGTTCAGATGCTGACACACCTTTCTCCAGCAGGCAAAAGCTTCCTTCTTCGTACCTACAATCGCGTCTGGACCGAAGGTCAAGTCCCCATGCGTTGGCGTGACCCTGTCGTTGTTCCTATACCCAAACCCGGGAAGGATAGACACCTTCCTTCTAGTTACCGCCCCATTTCTCTTATAAGCTGTGTCTGTAAGGTGATGGAGTGCATGGTTAACGCTCGGTTAGTTTGGATTCTTGAATCTCGGCGGCTACTTACCAATGTTCAATGCGGCTTTCGTCGCCGCCGCTCCGTGACCTTGTCGACATTCATCATGGACAACTTTTTGCGAAAGCGCCAAACGGTCGCCATGTTCTTCGATTTGGAGAAGGCTTATGATACCTGTTGGAGAGGAGGTATCCTCCGCACTATGCACAGGTGGGGTCTACGCGGTCCCGTGCCCCTTTTTATTGATTCCTTTTTAATAGATCGAAAGTTTAGGGTACGTGTGGGTTCCGTATTGTCCGACGTCTTCCTCCAGGAGAACAGAGTGCCTCAGGGCTCCGTCTTGAGCGTAGCCCTTTTTGCCATAGCAATCAATCCAATTATGGATTGCATTCCACCTAATGTCTCAGGCTCTCTTTTTGTCGATGACTTCGCGATCTACTGCAGTGCCCAGCGAACATGCCTCCTGGAGCGCTGCCTTCAGCATTGTCTAGACAGCCTATACTCATGGAGTGTGGCAAATGACTTCCGGTTCTCTGAAGAGAAGACGGTTTGCATCAACTTTTGGCGATATAAAGCGTTCTTTCCACCATCCTTACATGTCGGTCCCACTGTTCTCCCATTCATGTAAACAACTAAGTTTCTAGGGCTCACACTGTACAGGAAACTTTATTGGTCTCCGCACGTCTCTTATTTGGCTGCCCGTTGTACACGTTCCCTTAATGTCCTCAGAGTTCTTAGTGTTCATCTTTGGGAGCGGATCGCACTGTCCTGCTTCGCTTGTATCGGTCCATAGTCCGATCAAAGATGGATTATGGGAGCCTCATCTGCTCGGCCATCCCTCTTACGCCGTCTCAACTCCATCCACCATAGGGGATGCGACCGGAGCTTTCTACATTAGTCCCGTCGAGAGTCTTTATGCTGAAGCCGCCGAATTACCATTGACCTACCGGCGCGACGTACTGCTTTGTCGGTATGCCTGCCGACTGTTGTCAATGCCCGACCACCCCTCTTATCAGTCCTTCTTCGCCGATTCTCTCGACCGTCAGTATGGGTTGTATGTGTCTGCCCTGCTGCCCCCTGGAGTCCGCTTTCGTCGCCTGCTTCGACAATTGGATTTTGCCCTCCCTACCACCTTCTGAGAGGGTGAGAGCCCGACACCACCTTGGCTCCAGGCTCCGGTTCATGTTTATCTCGACCTCAGCTCGCTCCCGAAGGAGGGTACTCCAGCTGCAGTGTATTGCTCACGGTTTGTCGAACTTCGTGCGCGGCTTGCCAGTCACACCTTTATTTACACTGATGGCTCCAAAACTGACGATGGTGTCGGCTGTGCCTTTGTCGTCGGGGCCGTCACCTTTAAATACTGGCTCTTCGACCAGTGTTTCAGCTTTACGGCCGAGCTTTTTGCTCTCCATCAGACCGTTCAGTATGCCCGCCGCCACCGCCATTCATCGTATGTACTCTGCTCTGATTCACTCAGTGCTCTTCAGAGCCTTGGAGCTCCATATCCGATCCATCCCTTGGTGCAACGGATCCAGCAGTCCCTCCATTCTTTTGCTGAGGGTGGCTCTACTGTCAGCTTTCTGTGGGTTCCCGGCCATGTAGGAGTACCTGGGAATGAGGCTGCTGATGCTGCAGCCAAGGCTGCAGTCCTCCTGCCTCGGCCAGCCTCCCATTGTGTCCCGTCATCTGACGTTAGTGGGGTTGTTTGTAAGAGGCTTGTGTCCTTGTGTTAGGATACTTGGTCCTCACTTCAAGGAAACAAGCTCCGGGCAGTAAAACCGTTCCCAACTGCTTGGACAACCTCCTCCCGACCATCTCGGCGAGAAGAGGTCCTTCTGACCAGGTTGCGGATTGGGCATTGCGGGTTTAGCCACCGCTACCTGCTCTCCGGTGACGCAGCCCAGCAGTGCCCTTGTGGTCATGCATTAACAGTGCGCCATGTTTTATTGTCGTGTCCCCGTTTTAGTCAATCTCATGTTGTCCTGTCTCTGCCATCTACTTTACAGGATATTTTAGCGGATGACGCTCGAGCAGCTGCTCGTGCTCTTCATTTCATTACTTTGACTGGATTGTCCAAAGACATCTAAATCTTTCACTTATTTTATCTGCATCTTTGTAAGAACTTTCTGGTGTCCCCCCCCCTTGAGTTTTACTAGATTCTATGTGCTCTAACAATTGTGACTGGGCGGTAATGACCTCAGTAGTTGAGCGTCCTTAAACCGCAAACAACAAAAAAAAAACATTGTGCACGCATGCTCGATGGAATTTAAGCCAGGAGGGTTGGGGAGGCCAGTCCATTCACCAAATATCCTTTAATCCCAGGAGGTCCTTCATCTGTGCTGTTCAGTATAGTAATGCATTGTCATTCATAAGTGTGAAGACTGGGCCGAAATCACCACTGACAGAAAGCACACAGGGAAGAGGTGAATGTACCGTATTCTGAGATTGGGAGGTCAGTATGCCCATGCAACATTACCTCCCCTTCTCCATAATACATGGACCACCAAAACTGTCATGTGTGTCAATGTGCCTGGATGCATTATGTCTTCCCATCTCTCGCCATATGAAGGTACATCCAGAATCACGACTCACTGCTTGTATACAAAAAAATGCTGGAGCCCCACTCCTCACTGGTCCAGTTCCTATGATCTTGCACAATCACAAACAGTGCTGCCAATGCGCGAGTGTCAAAAGAGTAAAGCGTTCTGCTCATTGAGCAGAGAGTATACCATTGCAGTCGCTGTGCCACTGTGGAGTGTGGGACTGTGTGCTCTGTAGTCCTGTTAAATATGGTTGCAATTGCACCCACTGTTTGTTCTTGCCTGTTGCAGAACGAAGCAGACACGTGTTGCTGTAGGTGAGCCTGGTTAACCACCTTCTCTCCTTCCAGCAGCAGTGCATGTGGCTTTGAATGCTCCCCATGCATGTGAAACAACACTGTGTGTAGTACCAGACACCTGGGCTGTACTTGTCACACTTCGTTCTCCTTCCAGTTTGCTAATGATTATGAGGGAAATGTTAGTCCAGGCCACCTAATGAATACCACCACTACAGCACACAGTAACTGCTCACTGACTGATCCACAACTGTCTTTTTCCGTTCCTTCAACAGCCTCGTGTTGTGGGGCCAGCGCCATCTGACGCTACAGTCACGCTGACCCTAAGCCATGTTACACTTAACTTTATGTGCATGACTGGGAGACCTCTGGTAACATGCTCCTGCACATACGTCCATTTTCATCGAGTAATTAATATGTTACTTTATATAGCTCGTCTTAGAGTTTTGCAGAGCAGTCTAATTTCCTGCGAGTTTGCCCATATGAGAAAGTGTAGCCCGAGTGTCCTGTCTGCATGGCGACTTCTTTTGGATTAGTTCACTCTGATTTGAGAAAAACAGCTGGTCCTGCCATGTCATGGCCCTTAGAGTATCGGGTCACAATCGTGCATCCAGTCCAGTCGAACTTCTTTTTTTCTTCGCCATGTTTTACCAGAACCCCATACTGGCAAAATGACATTAATTTTTTTAGGTGACTTTTCTTGTGGTTGAACGATAGTACAACAAAACTTTAATTACTTTTTGATTTTGAGGTGAACAAATAATTAATTGTGAACACTGTTTTAAATTTTATATTCGTTAAATAGAGAGAAAGATGAGCACCTACTTTTGTATTAGCGCAACAGCAGGCTTCGCATTGAGGTACAGTGTTAGACACAAAACCTGTATGCTGCAGAGACGAAGTTTGTATTTGTTGCCGACAGCTGAGACACCTTCTGATGCCAATTAACAAACAAAACTATCCAGCCACCCCTCGGAATTCTATATGCACGACGTGGCAACACTGAAAGATGTGGGAGTATCAGGAGGAAATGCTTTCTTCTTTTAGAGCTGTTATACTGCTGTATCAGCTTGTGGGCTAGTGGTAAATATCCTGCAATGCAGACAGTTTGAGTCCACTCCTTTCTCTATTTTTTAACTACATTTCAGTTGTCTGCTAGAACCTCAGATATAATTCGCTCCACTTTCTAACCCATCAGTAATAGCATTTCAAAAAATAATCAAGCAAAACAGCTTGTTGCATCCAGATTAGATTCCTCGCCGTACAGCGGCCACACGCTAGGCATCGTCCAATCAGCTGACTACAGCGCGAAGCTATGCTTGTATTTACCAACTGTGTTTTCCTATTTTACTTTTCTAGTATTTATATTGCAAATACATGTTGGATTTTACTTACGTGAAACTTGTGAACGTTATTCAAGCATTGTGAAATAGCCGCAAGAGGAAAAAGGTCTAACATTTGAGACATATTGTTCACTTTGGGTTTTACCGAGGGGCGAAGGCAGCTGTGGCAGCTAGAAACCATCGTATTATGTGTGTAATGAGTGCTTTTGCATAGAGCACAAGAGAGAAGGATTTTCTTGTTTGAAGAAAAATCATTCTGGAATTAACGATTTCCCACATTTAGGAAGTCTTGAAAGGAAATATGAGAGACGAATGTGAACATTTAACATGTGTGCGCCATTTACGTTTAATAGGTAGGGTTCAAAAGTCGAGTGTAGGAGTGTTCCATGCTCTAATTCAAAGCAAAAAGAAATCATAGGGGTGACTATCATTGCATTTTTGCTTCAACATCATCAGTTGGCTCATTGGGCATGCATACTGAATATTCTTACTGATACCATGTTATGATACCTACATGTTAAAACGTTAAGAAGAAATTAACCACCGAACCCTAACAAAAGACATATACTGAAGTGAAGGTCAATGTAAACATATTTTGTATCTGGTGGCTCAAGAAGGGTGTTGTGAGCTACGAACTTCTAACCAAGAGTGTGCATCTCAGTTTGTATTTGTTGCTGACAACTGAGACACCCTCTGGTAGCAGTTCACAAACAAAACTATCCAGGAATTGGTTTCGGGTCTCATCCCTCATGCATGTATTCTTATGGTCTTACGCCCTCAAATATTTACCTTTCCCGCTCCTTACCAAATAACTGTCAAGAAAATTACTGTCTGGACTACCTATTTAACTTGTCAGAACCAACAGGTTTCTACAGGCGTAAAATCAGTAACTACGCTGGTGCCCAAAATTAATGCAACAAACCGCTATTTCCCCGTCTTGTGTCTAATTCACGATATAATCATACAAACTGTCATCAGACGTCTGTATGATCGTGTCTGTATGGAAGGTGGCATTTCGGTCAATGAACAACCATGCCAACGATGACGTCAGTGCACCTATGAAACGAATTAGTGTTTGTCGTGTACCCTGACATCCACAATCGTTGTGTACACAGTCACAGACGGTACAGCATGGCACAGAGAACATGCCTACCAGGCGCTCTGCGGTGGAGGCCCAGAGAAAGGAAGGAAGCAGGACAGTCGAAAACTGATGTGGCCCGATGGCTTAGTATGAATTGTTCTGTTCTTCCTCGAAAATGGCGACAGTGTATAGAGACTGAAACTGTATCCTGCAGACCAGCGCAGGACCAATCACGTGTGACTTCAGAAGAGATGACTCTTGTTTTGCTGTGAGAGCACGACAGTACTGCCTTAGTACTGCATGGTAACTTGCATGTAAGCTCGCAGCATCCACTTGTGTTGTATCGAGTCAAACGGTGCGCCGAAGGCTTCGGCAGAGTGGCCTTTATTGTTGGAGATCTACTGTATGTGTACCTCTAACGTATCTTCAAAGAAGGGAACATCTAGAGTGGAGTCATCAACATGCCACCTGCGCAGTAGAACAGTGGACCAATGTTGATTTCACAGATTAGTCCCTATTAAGTCTGGAGAGTGATTCGCAATGGATTCGCATATGGAGGGCACGTGGAACACAATTTCGGGACCCAGACATTGTGGAAAGAGGTCGATATCGAGGAGGATCCTTAATGTTGTGGACAGGGATTATGTTGACCACTCGAACCCCACTTCATGAAACTGTATGGGTGAATCAGCAAGATTTAACTGCTGTCAAGTGTCATGACGAGTTCTTAGGACCTCATTTGGTGCCGTGAGTCCAGACTCGTACTGATGGACGACAATGCTCGACCACATAGATAACAAGTGGTTGATGTTTTCTTGCAAACGGAAGATATTGCAGGGCATGGCGTCGCCTGCACGCTCTCTCGATTTGCATCCTGCAGAATGTGTCTGGGATGCACTAGTGAGACAGCTTGCATCACCTCAACATCCACCAACCACCGTCCAAGACTGCAAGCAGCTCTGCAGGAAGAATGGGAGTTGTTTCCTCAAAATGACACTGTTGTCATTATTCACAGCATGCCACGTCGTCATCAGGCCTGTATTGCTGCCAGAGATGGTCACACTCCATGCTGAGCACATTAACCAGTTGTTGGAATGTGTGTGGAAATCCGTTAAGTTGGAAACAACGAAGAACATTTTTGTCTACCGTCATGCACGTTGCAGTTGTTTGCGTTCTGTATTCTTTATATTGTTTCTACTTCACTGTCACATATTTATACTGTTTTGTGTGCAAAATAAACGCAACCTTGCAAAATGTCCCTTTGTTCCATCAATTTTGGACACGAGTGTACTTGAGCATCATCAGACTGTTTTAGGTTATCTGAGGGAATATACTGTTAATGATTAATTTATCTTTTATGGTTACTGTTGCCTTCAATAAGCAAATGGAAAAACGTTATTAAAATGTTCACTGTACTACTAAAAATGAAATAAAACTTAACACGATAGCCTTACGATTAAAAACGTTCAATAAAACATGAAGTATCTGCATCGAGAGGGTGCCTGTATTGACATGAGTTAGTAAAATGTTACTCACTTTAGGCTTCAAGACGTTATATTTACTAGAATAAAATTTTTACTCTGCAGCAGAATGTGCGCTGGTATGAAACTTTCCAGAAGATAAAAACTGTGCGCCAGACTGAGACTCGAACTTTCTTATTGAGATCCAGGCGCAACTCAAATGTTAAAGGGAACGCAACTGCTAGCTGTCCTGAGTTCGAGTCTCGGTCTGGCACACAGTTTTAATCTTACAGAAAGTTCTATTTACTTGCTGCCCTGTGTCATACTCAAGTAATACGGAAATGAGGCATTTCATAAATAACAGGACTGTCTCTTCTTTTCGTTGTGTGTCCCGTTGTCCCGAAAAACTTATAAAGGGACACAAAATGTCCTGTTTTTCCGTAGACCCTTATTTCTGAATAAGTTTAACTTTTTCATTCAGTTCTCACTGGGTTTTTGTTTGTTTTATGCGCGAGTTTTGTTTTATGCGTTTTTCGTACTTTCTTATTGAGACTCAGGCGCAACTCGAATGATCAAGGTAACTCAGCTCCCATATTTAAGATGTTTAAGTTTTCTTGGCCTTTGACCAGTAACGAGAGCGGCAGAGAAAGTTGACAGCAGAGATACAGAGAGAAGACTTTCCATTAACTTGCTCTGTGCTGGCAATTCTGTAGTGAGCTTCATGTTGGTCATTTTTCAGGGTAGAAGTAATGTGTGGAAGTAACAAAGTATTGTGAAAGCTCATTATGTGGACGTTAAAGTTCAAATGTCGTGTTTATCTGTAGTAATGAATGTGAATTAACTACACACTGCTAGATCCCACAGTTTGACAGTAGCTGCCATCAGCTCGGGCTTCCGATTTCTGTCGAAAGTACCAGTAAAAAGTAGACACCAGTTTTTAACACTGGGGGTGCAGCGATCTTTCACCAGTGTATTTTATTGTTTGTCGTTCGCTTTTCTCAAGACACACGTTAAGAAATCGTGATTTCTCCGAAATTCTTAAAGAAGAATTATAGCGACCACTGCCGGCACCAGTACAGTTCTGTGTGATGTGGTGCGCGAGTGTCCGAGTCGTGCCCCAAGTGTATGATTGCACAGTGGCGATTCAGTCCCCGTGCCAGTCGCCAGGAGCGCTATGTTTTACCATTATTGCACTTGTTTATTCTGCGTGTTTTACAATATACGTGGTATGTTTTCTCTATGAGTCTTTTCTTTAAGAGAAGTGTCATTGCCGGACGATGTGGCCGAGCGGTTCTAGGCGCTTCAGTCCGGAACCACGCAGCTGCTACGGTCGCAGGTTCGAATCCTGCCTCGGGCATGGATGTTTGTGATGTCCTTAGGTTAGTTAGGTTTAAGTAGTTCTAAGTCTAGGGGACTGATGACCTCAGCAATTTGGTACCTTAAGAATTCACACACATTTCCAAAAAGGCAGGCTAACTGGTCAATCTGGCCAAACTCAGCCCTATGGCCGAAGAGGGGACCCTGCCTGCTTAATGCACAGACTTGATTAAGCATAATACAAGATGACAGAACCCCTGCAAGATGTGATAACTTTACCGCCAGAGGGTGGTTTGTATGACTATCTTGAAACAGAGCTAATCTTCATCTGCACACTTAGCAAGAAGAACGCTTCCACCAAGTTCTGACGCAGGAAAACAGCAGGGATCGCAAGCCATCCATTACTTGCGATATTTGCGAAGCAAGGTCGACGCTGGCACGCCAGACAGCTTGCTGAGAACCATTTGGAGTAGTTGGTTGCCGCCAGCCATTAAAGCAATCATTTCATCATAGTCTGGCATTCTATGAGACACAGTAGCAGAGCTAGCAGAGAAGGTGCAAAATGCTATATTACCCTTGCCTGTCAGTGTAACAACTGTGCAGTGCACAAGCACATCTGCCACGGTATTGTGCGCCAGCTATAAAGATACTTTGGCGGAAAAGGTGCATCTACTGACAGAACACATCAGGCAGTTCTTATCTCAAGGCGATGCCAGCAGCAACTGTAGCTGATTCAGAATGCAGAAGTGCTGATGCAGCAAATCGTTGTCCATCTGACATATGCTTGGGACAGAAATGCTGTGGGAGATATATTGGCACCACAGCAGATTTGACGATCAAGCGTTCCACTGTACCAAACCCTGTGTGTACCCAAATGCCAGAGGCAGTAGGATGAAGACGCTTTGTCCGATTGCCAGCTGCAGGCACAGTGTGTGTTTGCAAATCACCAGCGTACAGAACAGAAGTACATGATTGCCACAGCTCCAGTTTGTTTATATTCCGATGGTTGATGCTAGACTAGTCTAGGTCGCAAACGTCATTCATCCTTGGAACTGCAAACAGCTCTTTGGTCATGATGTACAGCATACAAAATTTCGAGCTGGATCTGGATCTAGACCTATGCCATGCGTATGTGTGGAATTTCACGATAATGGACGTCGGGAGCAAATGATCGGGCCTGATACTTGGCACACTACAATCTATTGCCTGACTTACGCGTGGTCGATTACACAACTGAGCTCGGGGCTGGGGGATTTCGGTGCCATGCCACAATCCAATCCACCAAGCTGAATGAAGCCACTGACAGTAAGTATGCTACACTGCTTCGAGATTTCACAGCCTGACAAGACTCCCAGGTATGCATAACACCATGCTCTATATACAGATCACTGAGGGGCCCCCGATATCTTAGCCCTATATCGCTTAGCAGTTTATAACGTTCTTAGGGGTTATTTTTACTCATCGTAGCTGGAAATCAGTCGCTGCACAAGTCCTGGAGCAGTAACTGTAAGTTTTTACTATAAAGTAAAAATAAAATTTAATCAAGTTTCATTTGATATTTATTACAGTTTCCAAATAAAGGCATCTTGACAAATCTGAAATAAGTTGTAACATACTTACAATAATGAAATAAATCAACAAGCTACATGCTTTCTGTCCAACATCACACAAAGTACTGACTTCCACTGCCAACATGGCTGTAACTATTTATACTTTCTTAACAATTCCGAACAATCCTCGCCATTGTTTAAAATGAATATTTGATTAATTAACAATTAAAATCGATACAAAAAAATTGAAAATACGTATCTGATTGTATATTTACTCCAAATCAGCTAGTACAGTACGATATTAGTACATGTCTGTTATTTTATTCGAGAATAAATTCTCGTATGAGAAATTACAATAATACATTTACATTTTTTATTAATTACTAGAGGCTCCCTTCATGGGAATTGTTCCCTTCATTTACAGAACTTCTACACTTTGAGGTGAAAGAAATTAAACAGTTATTTTCTCAGTTATAATTTTTTCTAGGTGAGTTACATATTTTGTTTACAAGTGCGATCCTGAATTAGACTGGAAAATCTTCGTTTTAAGTGGGTCTTAATGGGCTGTTGCGTTTCAACACCCCCAAAATCATTTGTGAAACTGAAAGTTGAGCAAAACCTTTTCTGACAGGTCTATGTAACAGTCCTCATTTTACAATAAACTGGAGGAACAAGCATTTTACTTATGGTATAAGATAAATATTATGTTTTATTAAAAATGTAAATTAATTATGAAGCATTATGCAAAAATTATTACTCAATAGTACAAGGAAAGAACAAGTTATTTCTTAATTCTATGAGCTAACATGTAACTTATAGTTACAGACTAGTACAAAATTCCTATGTGTAAATGCACTAATATCTGTACTTTACATAAATGTAAGTAGTCTTGATGTTTCCAGTACACAGACTGCTCCATAGTTAATCTTGAAGTGTGCAGACTACATTATAGATAATCTTGAAGTTTGCAGTATGCAGACTGCTTCTAGAGAATCTTGAAGTTTGCAGTATGCAGACTGCTTTCTAGAGAATCTTGAAGTTTGTAGTACACAGACTGCTTTGTAGAGAATCTTCAAGTTTGCAGTATGCAGACTTCTTTATGGGATGAAATGTCTGACCAATGACCAATCTTACTATTTTTCATTTGTCCAGAGACTTCCAACGTTTCACTTCCATCCTTTACAATCATCCAAATATTAATTAATGTATTTGTTCAGGAATACATGCACAACACTGTTGTTGTTTTTCCCTTCACAGTAAGTGCTAGCAATAACTGAATGAGACATAAGAGTGCAGTTACATATTACTTTGAGTGATAATAAACAATAACTTGAATAAGTGACTAATACATCATATTAGTTGTGTTTTATAAGTTATTGAAACAGCACGAACAACTATGTGGTTGGGCCTTATATACAGGTATGTGTTCACCACTTGGGTGAGAATACACAATAAATGAATCATAAATGATTGGTACATCATGACAAAACATGGTTAGGTATTATACATTGGTAAATTGGTACATAAGTGACATATACATCGTGACAATTATATGGTTGAGCATTATACATTGGTAAGTTGGCTTGAGCATTATATATATGTAACATATTTAAGTAAATTCACTATCTTCAATAGTGCAGAAATACTAGCTTGTTTCTCCGATTCTCCTATAAAATAGGCTTTAGTCAACAACAGCAGGTGTTGTACACAGTAAATTAGAATGATCTCATCAATAGAGGTATATGTATGAAAATTACTAAAGCGAGGTACAGAATTACTGTGTTCCTCTGATATCTGTTGCTGCTCAAACCTCAAACATAAATTATTATATAAATATGAAAAAATAGAAATAAGGTAGCCAAATGCATCGAATTACAGAATATCTCATATCATAAAAATAAAGTCAACTGCCTCATTGGGCAGATCATCCAAGTGTTACAATGTTCACATTGTGTAAGGTACTTTCATATGCATCAATATATTTGCTAAACATCACAGAGTCAAGTGTGATAATGAGAAAAGAAATTTTTGTTACATTTTCAAAATTAAGCAAGGAGCAGATCTGAGATATAAAATTAAAGTTACTGGAATCTCAGCCAAGTGATATAAAAGTTCCCTCCCAAATGTCATGGCATATATAAGTCTTACATTAAGTTCAAGGACATATTTCATGTGTTTATAATGTTACAAAATTTTATATTAGGCAGGGTGGTCGAAAAGTCCGGAAACACCCTGATAAAATCCAAATGGAGTAGCAAACAAGGAAACAGAGTACCTACACACGAGGAACGGGAAGGGGGAAACTTTATAGGCTATTCCACCAACATGGCGACCATCTTGAAAGCCGCCATCTTGGATTCAACTTCAAAATTTCAAATGGGAATGTGGTCATGTGGCATATCAGACAGATAGAGAATTTCACCAGAAAAACAATGCCGTTGTTATTTTAAATATAGCTTTATTCATTCTCGGGTTATAGCCAATTACTTGCGGTAGCAGTGGGACGCTCGGCAGCATGAGTATTACGTACTGAAAAGTCATAAAATGGACTCTGAAACGGTGCTAAGTGACTATCTCATGTTACATGTGTTTAACTGTTAGGTATCATTTACTCATGCTAATGTTTTAATCATTGTTTCCTTATTTACAGGTTACAAAATGTCCTTAACACATGAAGAATGCATTGAAATCATCTTGATATCAGGAGAAAGAAGCACACGGGTCACTGCTGAGGATTTCTACAGTCATCACCCAACCAGACTGCCCATCATTCACAGTGCACTTGCTAAGCTTTTGGCCAAATTCCGAGCAACAGGTTCTGTCGCAGATAAACCTAAGGCTGGAAGACACCGATGAAGCAACAACAGTGAGCGTGTTGGCATTATTCAGCAAGAGTCCGCAACGGAGTACTCGTCGCCTGTCACAAGAATGTGGGGTTAGCCGTACCTCCATACTGCGAATTTGTAGCAGCACAAATGGCACCCGTACAAAGTTCAGCTGCTCCAACACCTGAACGAGGATGACCCAGAACGTCGGGTACAGTTCGCAGAATGGGCGACACAGCAGAGTGATAGGATCAATTATAGTTATGATATGAAGATTTAAGATGGCGCCCAGAGAAGATACACATTTGGTGAGTTCCGTTTTTAGTAGTAAAAATCGCGTGTTTAAGTGTTCTCTGTGCGAGAAATGCAATGCAGTGTGTGATAATTTGTGTGTGCCGTGCCACATCTTAATTAAAAACACTGGGAAAAAAGAACATGTAAACTCTCATGTATACACAAGTGTTAGTGATCAGCCTGGTAAATACAGACCTTTGCAACCAAATTTGGATGATATTCTTAGTGAATTAGCAACAAAACAAAAAATCATTGGCATCCTGTGCGATGACTTAGTAAAGCCAAAACAGGACTTGATATATATTCAGTCATTGAACAGTGTTAATACATCGCCAAATAAAAGTTGTGCTGAGTTTAATAGGCCTAAAAAGGTCACTCGTCGAAAACCAAACGAATCTATCGCACAAGTGCCATTAAACAATCGTTTCAGTGTTTTTGAAGAGAATAGAAATAGTGAATACTCATTTGCTACTGTATTGTCAAATAAATGTGTGTCAGGGAAGAAATCCCTTAAGGTGAACATCCACTCGGATAGTCACGGTCGTGGATTAGCAAAAATCTTACGTGAAGATCATGATGTTAAAGTTTGCAGTTATTTGAAACCAGGAGCACCCTTGTATGAATTCGGAAAAAACATAAAAGATGGGTCTCTAACAAATAAATGAATATGCAGTAATAGTGGGGCAGCCAAAGACGTATATAATAATGAATTGTCGAGTGCTGTCCAAAACTTGAAGAGGATACTTGATTCTAATAATAGTAAAACAATGACAGTCATGGGAATTCCACATAGACATGACCTTACATTTGAATTGTGCGTAAACTAAGAAATAACCAAGGCTAATGAACAGTTCGAAAATATATGTAAACTGTATCTAAATATTCAGTTTCTGTCTGTCGACTTCCTACTTAGAGACAGCTTCACGAGACATGGATTGCACCTTAACAGAAAGGGCAAGAAACTTCTCTGCAGAAAAATTGTGGAAATGCTGCCTGTAAGTACCAAAAAAAATAAATTACTCGCCTAGAACAGTTCAACCTTCAGAACCTCAGCAAACACCACCATATGCAGCAGCTCAACTTTCCAAAACTACTGCAACAACTCATCTCCCAACAGTGGACCCACTATTAATAGCATTAGCAAATTCACCATCATCAGCGAATTCAAGAGAGCCAACGCCTGTGGCAGCATTACCAGGATTAATTGCTGACACAACAGAGACTTCACAAAGGGCAGCAAAACCTGAATCAACTGAAGGAAAATCACCCTCATCAGAAGTGGTTGCAACAGTAGTACTAGCATCTACAAATATTGTTGCTCCAATGGTCATTCAAGAAATCACTTCAGAATCCAGAATAGACCTACCAACAAGTTCAGAAGAAGATCAGGGGATATCATTACTCCCACAAGCAGAAGAGGTTTTCCCAGCATCACCTCAGGAAGATATACTGACATCAAGAATAGTTCCAGAGCCAAAAGATAAAGCATCATCAGCACCCAGAGTATCATTTGCAGCTGCTGCAAACCATCAGAGCACCTAACAGACAAGGATTCTTCATCAACCCAAGGAGAAGTGCCACTTGCAAGGAGGAGGAGCCAGAGGTCCAAAAAAGCTGCAGTTCATAGTGAGAATTTTTTATGGTATCATCACAAGAAAAGGAAAATTGTGTCATAACTACACGTCCAAGTAAGCCTAATGTTAATACTTTAAGAGAGACTAGCCCAATCAAACACCTCAAATCTCCAGCCAGTGCTACTAAATTTGCTGTTTACCATCAGAACATTCAAGGCTTCTTAAGTAAACTAGATGAGCTATCCATAAACATTTTAGATAAGGACTTTATTAATAATGCTGATGTAATCTGTTTTAGTGAACACTTTGTGAAACTTGGTTGTGACACACTACAACTGAATAACTATAACCTAGCAGCTCTTTACTGTAGACATTCTTTAGATAAGGGTGGAGTGGTGATTTATATTAAGAACAAAATAGCTTATAGATCTTTAAACTTGAGTGAATACTGTATTGATCAACATTGTCAGGTTTGTGGAGTTGTAATCTGTACTGATTTCTCTGAAATTACTGTCCTTTAACTTTATAGGGCTCCTGCAGGCAAAATCTGTATTTTTCTAAAACAGTTAGCATCTCTGTTAAATAATCTCTTTGCAAAAACAAAAGATATTATAATTGTAGGTGATTTTAATGTTGACTTTCTTACAGATAACATGGGAAGAAATGATTTATCACATTTAATGAACTCTTTTAACTTAACAGCACTGGAGGATTTTCCCACTAGAGTCACAGCTAATTCTACAAGTCGAATTGACAACATTTCTTAGACAGCAGTAGAATTCTAAACATAACTGTAAAACATATACTGAATGGGCTCTCAGACCATGATGGTCAACTACTTTCAATTGATGATGTTAGCCCTCTTTGTAAGAACAATGCCTACAGTAAAGCTTCCAGTGTAATTAACACACAATCTATCAATAGCTTCTGTAATTCCCTACAAGAAGTAGACTGGGACCAGATTGAGCTCCTGGACAATGTTAATGACAAGTACAATGCTTTTCTAAATGAATTTGTCTGCCTATTCGAAGTGGCCGTTCCTAAAAGGACTGTCAAATCCAAATGCGAGACCTACTCTAATAAAAACTGGCTAACTCTGGGCATTAAAACGTCTTGCTGAAGGAAAAGGAATCTGTATGCCTCACTCAAATCCAGTTATAGTGTAGAAAAGGAAAAATATTACAAACTATACTGCTCTATCCTTAAAAAGTTCTAAGAAGGGCAAAGAGTATTTCTATGAAAATCAGAAATTTTTGTCTCTAATAACAAAATTAAAACCATATGGGGCATAATAAAAAAGGAAACAGGTAAAATCCCTGCTGCATAAAACACAATAGAAATTAAAACAAATGATACCATTCATGACAATGTTGAAATAATCACTGACATTTTTAACAACCACTTTCTGGCATCAGCAGTACAAACTGGAAAAACATGTTCTGTTAATGAAGCAATGTTATCCCTTCAAAAAGCTATTAATAAAAAAACCAAGCAGATTAAAGTGTCTCCTTTCACAGTACATGAAATTGAGAATATAATTAGAGAGATGAAGAGCAAGAATTCTGTTGGCATAGATGGTATCTCTTCAAGATTACTGAAGGAGTGCTATAAGCCGATAAGCAAAATACTGTGCCATGTATTCAATGAATCCATCCAGCATGGGATTGATCCTGAGACTAAAGTATGCTATTGTTAGATTAGATTAGATTAATACTAGTTCTATGGATCGTGAATACGATATTTCATAATGATGTGGAACGAGTCAAATTTACCAATACATGACATAATTAAATTAATTTAACAACATAATTAAGTTAATGTAACAACTTTTTTATTTTTTGTTTTTTTAAATTTTTTTATAAATTTTTCTGTTTGGTTTTTTTCTTAATTTATATCTAAAAATTCCTCTATGGAGTAGAAGGAGTTGTCATTCAGAAATTCTTTTAATTTCTTCTTAAATACTTGTTGGTTATCTGTCAGACTTTTGACACTATTTGGTAAGTGACAAAAGACTTTAGTGGCAGTATAATTCACCCCTTTCTGTGCCAAAGTTAGTTTTAATCTTGAATAGTGAAGATCATCATTTCTCCTAGTACTGTAGTTATGCACACTGCCATTACTTTTGAATTGGGTTTGGTTGTTAATAACAAATTTCATAAGAGAGTATATATACTGAGCAGCTACTGTGAATATCCCTAGATCCTTAAATAAATGTCTGCAGGATGATCTTGGGTGGACTTCAGATATTATTCTGATTACACACTTTTGTGCAATAAATACTTTATTCCTCAGTGATGAATTACCCCAAAATATGATGCCATATGCAAGCAATGAATGAAAATAGTCGTAGTAAGCTAATTTACTAAGATGTTTATCACCAAAATTGGCAATGACCCTTATTGCATAGGTAGCTGAACTCAAACGTTTCAGCAGATCATCAATGTGTTTCTTCCAATTTAATCTCTCATCAATGGACACACCTAAAATTTTTGAATATTCTAACTTAGCTATATGCTCCTGATTAAGGTCTATGTTTATTAATGGCGTCATACCATTTACTGTACGGAACTATATGTACTGTGTCTTATCAAAATTCAGTGAGAGTCGGTTTACAAGGAACCACTTAGAAATTTTCTGAAAGACATTATTGACAATTTCATCAGTTAATTCTTGTTTGTCAGGTGTGATTACTATACTTGTATCATCAGCAAAGAGAACTAACTTTGCCTCTTCATGAATATAGAATGGCAAGTCATTAATATATATTAAGAACAACAAAGGACCCCAGACTGACCCTTGTGGAACCCCATTCTTGATAGTTCCCCAGTTTGAGGAATGTGCTGATCTTTGAATATTATGAGAACTGCTTATTTCAACTTTCTGCACTCTTCCAGTTAGGTATGAATTAAACCATTTGTGCACTGTCCCACTCATGCCACAATACTTGAGCTTGTCTAGCAGAATTTCATTATTTACGCAATCAAAAGCCTTTGAGAGATCACAAAAAATTCCAATGGGTGGTGTTCGGTTATTCAGATCATTCAAAATTTGATTGGTGAAAGCATATATGGCATTTTCTGTTGAAAAACCTTTCTGGAAACCAAACTGACATTTTGTTAGTACTTCATTTTTACAGATATGTGAAGCTACTCATGGATACATTACTTTCTCAAAAAGTTTGAATAAAGCTGTTAGAAGGGAGATTGGATGGTAATTGTTGACATCAGATCTATCCCCTTTTTTATGCAAAGATATAACAATAGCATATTTCAGTCTATCAGGGAAATGCCCTGTTCCAGAGAGCTATTACACAGGTGGCTGAGAATCTTACTTATCTGTTGAGAACAAGGTTTTAGTAATTTGCTGGAAATGCCATCAATTCCATGTGAGTTTTTGCTTTTAAGCAAGATTATTATTTTTCTAATTTCAGAGGGAGAAGTGGGTGAGATTTCAATTGTATCAAATTACGTAGGTATGGCCTCTTTCATTAACAGCCTAGCACCTTCTAATGAACACCTGGATCCTACTGTATCCACAACATTTAGAAAATGATTATTAAAAATATTTTCAACTTCTGACTTTTTGTTCGTAAAGTTTTCATTCAATTTGTTGGTAATACTGTCTTCCTGTGCTCTTGGTTGACCTGTTTCTCTTTCACTAATATTCCAAATTGTTTTAATTTTATTATCGGAGTTGCTGATTTCAGACATGATACACATACTTCTGGATTTTTTAATAACTTTTCTTAATATAGCACAGTAGTTTTTATAATGTTTGATAGTTTCTGGGTCACTACTCTTTCTTGCTGTCAGATACATTTCCCTTTTCTGGTTACAAGATATTTTCATACCTTTAGTAAGCCATGGTTTGTTACATGGTTTCTTATGAGTATATTTAACTATTTTCTTGGAGAAGCAGTTTTCAAATGCATTTACAAAACTGTCATGAAATAAATTATATTTTAAATTGGCATCAGGTTCACGGAACACCTCATCCCAGTCTAACTGCTGTAGGCTTTCCCTGAAATTTGCAATTGTTAAATCGTTGACTGAATGTACTGCTTTGGAGGACTGTTTAGTACTGCTGAATGGAGCTATGTCATATATTGTAACTAGCTGTGCACCATGATCAGAAAGACCATTCTCAACAGGCTGATCATTTATCTGGTTAAACTTATCTTGGTCTATAAAGAAGTTATCTATAAGTGAGCTGCTATCCTTTACTACTCGAGTAGGAAAATCAATAACGGGTGTCAAATTGAAAGAACCGAGTAATACTGCAAGGTCATTTTTCCTATTACCCTCTTTCAGAGAATCTACGTTGCAGTCCCCACAAATAATAATTTGTTTCCCCCTGTCTGACAGATAGCACAACAAAGAGACCAAATTTTTCAGAAATAGATGAAAATTTCCCAATGGGGACCTATATGCAGTTACAATTATAAATGTGCCTTTATTTAATTTAAGCTCACAGGCACATGCTTCTATATGTTTCTCTACACAAAAGGTTTTTGTTTCTACACTTTTTGCACAATGATAACTTTTGACATATATGGCAACTCCTCCTTTCTTCATATTTTCTTTAATTTCATGTGCAAAGAGCTTACATCCATATCAGTAACAATGTGATGCTCAGAGAGGCATAGTATATCTATTTCATCCTCAGCTTCTAAATCTTCTGAACAAACCAGAAGCTCATCTATTTTATTCTTTAAACTCCCAATATTTTGATGAAATATACTTACATTATTTTTAATTATACTTTTATGAGAACCTTTCCTTATTCTAACATTTGCAGTACTTTCCTGTCTGAGTTTCTCATTGTGCTTAGGCCTAGTTCCTATACCAGTGGTCACATGGTGTTCAGAGAGGCAGATTATGTCAACTCTCTTTAAAAAAGGCGATAAAGCCGACGGTACCAACTATCAGCCCATCTCCCTTTTAACAACCTGTTCTAAAATTCTTGAGAAATTGGTTCAGAAAAGACTCATGCATTGTAAGGCATTAAACAGTAGACAGTTCGGATTTCAACAGGGTGTATCAGCAGAACAAGCTATTTTTTCCATCACCCATCAAATCTTAGAGTCTTTCAATAATAAATTATCTCCTGTTGGTGTCTTCTGTCATCTTTCTACGGCCTTTGATAGTGTTAATCATGAAATCCTCTTAGCAAAGGCTGAATATTATGGTATAAGTTGCTCAGTTGGCTCATGGATTAAATCCTACCTAGATGGAAGAAAGCAGAAGGTCATGTTGAACGACTCTGAGGGGTACTCTGTGTGATCTAGCTGGGCCTCTATTGGCTGTGGTGTTCCTCAGGGCTCTGTTGCATTGTTTAAAATGAATATTTGATTAGTTAACAATTAAAATCGATACAAAAAATGGAAATACATATCTGATTGTATATTTACTCCAAATCAGTTAGTACAATATGATATTAGTACGTCTGTTATTTTATTCGAGAATAAATTCTCGAATAAGAAATTACAATAATACATTTACAGTTTTTATTAATTACAAGAGGCTCCCTTCATGGGAATTGTTCCCTTCATTTACAGAACTTCTACACTTTGAAGTGAAGGAGATTAAACAGTTATTTTCTCAGTTATAATTTTTTCTAGACGAATTACATATTTTGTTTACATGTGCGATCCTGAATTAGACTGGAAAATGTTCGTTTTAAGTGGGTCTCAATGGGCTGTTACGTTTCAAGTTGCGAAGGCAGAACTCCACAGCATGATTCGAGATGGTAGCCAGTAGTTCTTGGTCTTCACCACTGCATCTAATGCTGAAAAAGAGTGTGCATGTTAGCCTTATGGTGATTACAGAGCCCTGAATGCCAGAACAATACCAGGTCGATATTCAGTGCCATTACTATATGGTGGGTGGTGCTCGCCTGTACAGCGTTTTTTACTGCGCCAAGGCGTACACACAAATACCCGTGGCCGAGGAACATGTCCTGAAAACAGTCATAACTACATCGTTTGGCCTCTTTGAGAGTAATTTCATGACATTTGGCCTAAGAAACGCTACAAAGACATCACAGAAATTCATAGACTCCATCTTGCAAGGCCTACCATTCTGCTTCACATACTTTGATAACATCTTGGTATTCTCGGCCTCACCAGAGGAACATCGCCACCATCTTGTTGAAGTCTTCGAGCACTGAGTATGGCATTGTGCTGAATACAGCAAAGTGCGTATTCTGTCAGATACAAGTCAATTTTCTTGGCCGACGCATTCCTTGTCAGGTCCCATAACCAAAACCTGAAAAAGTGGAAACTATTCTGAAGATCCCCAGGCCTTCCACAGGTAAGGAGTTGCGACGATTCCTAAGGACACTAATTTTTTTGTTGGCATTATAATATAATATAAAAATATTTGAAAAATATTTCGATATATGGAATTAATGAGATTAATTTTTCGGCACTTGGACAAGCACAATAAGCTGGACTATGTCTATAAACGGATTCATATTAGTTCATATTAGTTCTGCATGAACAAAATATTCTTTTTCTTGCTGTAGATTTGTGCTTATTAATTAATAATACTACGTCCGATCGCCGTATCCACCTTCAAAATCCAGATCGTGACCATGTTGCATTAATCGGAACTTCATGAATACTCTGAAGTACACAGTTGGGTTTCATTTCTTCTTTTACAGTACTACTTGGAATAATGACTCATACAATCTTTCAGTTAGTAAATAATACTATATTCTTTTCTTCAATGCACATAAAAATACAGTCTTTTCACTCATTCGCTTACCTAAATTGCTACCTCTGATTATGCGCTAAAATAATGTGCATCTACCTTCGTTCAATTACCGATGAACAGGAAAAAATCTTACGTTTTTTAACATTTGAAAATCAAAAACAAATGACGGTAGGCGCAGGCCTTATGCTGGGCTACCACTTCACCTTTTCTCTTTGCCTTTAAAGAAAACTAAAACATAAAAGCAAGAAATGAAAAAGGTACATCACAAACACCCTCCTACTAGAGATGGGCAAACTGAAACATGTAACTGTTTCGAAACAAATGAAACAGTACAATGTAATGTTTCGATACAATGTTTCGAAACAGTGAAACAGTTTGTGTTTTGTAATCTAATAAACCTACACATTTTATCATCTTGAATGTCTACTGTATAAGTATGTCCATATAAACATAAATGAGGTGCGAGAGCGCTAATCAAATCGCAGAAAGTATGAAACTATTACTTAGGCGTCTTGGCAGTTTCGTATTTCCTGAAGCAAATGCGTTGCTTTCGTGTCGTGTGACTTTCATACTTTTCAATTGGCTGAGGACAGCCATAGCTGAAGACAGAAGAACCACCACGAACGGAACTGGAGGTGGGAGCAAACTGCAGAAACAACGGATATGCTACTGGGATTCCCACATTCCGTTAGTATGGGTAATGTACCCATCTTGCTAATTTCCATGCACACAAAGGGAATCATTGTGGATAATAGGCACCGTGACTATACTCACAAATAATGCCAAATAATTCGAATAAATAACAAAATATAACAGAAAAAATTTTGTAAGTTGTTTCGAACCATTACTATAAATTCACTATGCTTCCCAGCCCTTCCCGTTCACCATTACACTATCAGTGATATGTCAAACAGATTGCTTGCAATTATACCTACACCAAATTTATGTAGATGTCTAACAACTGCCACTTTATGCTTTTTTTATTCAAAATGTTGTAGGCCTACTTGCGTTTCTTAATATTATTACTGTACATGACCAGAGAAACGTACGTTGTAAAAAAAAAGTGTAATTTAACTGAATGATTTTCACATATTTATTATTTTGAATGTGAATAGTATACGTTGTTTTATTGTTTGGTTAGTGTTTATAAAGCAGATGTTACGACATTTCAGAATAGGACAGTCAGATAGAAACGAAGCTTTATTTTTGGACATCTTAAGCTTCGTGCTATTGCTTGTCAACAAGATTTCGACACTCTTGAAAGTGTTTCACGAAGTGGTATGTTGTGTTTCAGTACCTATGCCGAGCCCGAATCTCGTCCGACATAGCGCGGAATGAAACATCACTGTTTCGATACAATTAGTCCGTTCCAAGCAGAGGTGGACTGAAACAGCCTTATTTTGAAACAACGATACAGTTTCTGTGTCTGGCTCGAGATCGAATCTGGTCCGGTTACCCGAGACAGGGGCGGAATGAAACACCACTGTTTCGAAACAGTGAACCACAGACGTTCCGAAACACTGAAACAGTTCCACGTATCGGTACACTGTATCGAAACATAGAAACAGTGGCCAAGTCTACCCCCTACAGTATACTGTCGGAAGTAAGTCTCTTTATTTAGGGTGACAGTATACAGTACCCTTAGTTACATTGGGGCTCACAATTTGGTCACTTCGTGCACGTCAGTGGAGTTTTAATGCCCTTATGCTACTACAAGTGTATCTACAAAGCTTCATTTGTTTGTCCATTGCAAACTCATACACATAAATACATCCACATATATTTATATTACATAATTGCACGTCCATGTTGTGCCAACATCTTAATCTGTTATTTATCCTAAGATTTGTTAAGATGTATGGTGTGAACAGGGGAAAAATTTTAAATTTCTTAAATCGTCCTTCCACTCTGTTATTAAAAATTGTTTTTCTCATTTGCTTTCGGTTCACTGGCAATTCTGAGAAGGTGTCCTTTCACCCACGCTATCTCAATGTTTGCTGCACTTATGGCCAGCAGCAGCTCATTGTTTAAGGCGCCCGCCTCAGTGACGCAAGCGCCACGTGAGCAGCAGCACTGCCCTCGCATCCATTATAATGTCGGTCCAGGCTTATGAAGTCGGTGTATATGCCATCCAGTGCGGAGACTTGATAAGACGGATTCAGCTCCAACGCTCAACCCGAAGAACACCAATACATCATCTCGCACCTGGACGAGGTTTTCGGCCAGTGGAATTGAGTGTAAGGGCCACTCTGCAGAATTCGGCATTATCTTCCGTTGCGCATTGTAGTTCTGCGGTCCTCACACATCAATTAGTGATTTTATGGATTTCTTCTGATTTCTCCATCGCACACGCATCATACTTACTGTATTCACTTCACTAGACTGTAGCGTTTACTCTTATCACGGCTCAGCCATTATTTTCACTATTGTCAGGCCTTACAATTTTTATATCATTTCACACGTGCGAGTACTTTACTCGGGTATCGCGTTGCATTTCACATAAATACATAAATGGTTCTTCTTCAAGAATAAAATTTCACATAAAATTCGCAATATTACTTTCATTTTACATAGACTCAGATACGACAATAATAAATTTCTACATCTACATTTACATGGATACTCTGCAAATCACATTTATGTGCCTGGAAGAGGGTTCATCGAACCACCTTCACAATTCTCTATTATTCCAATCTTGTATAGCGCGCGGAAAGAATGAACACCTAAATCTTTCCGTACGAGCTCTGATTCTCTTATTTTATCGTGGTGATCGTTCCTCTCTATGTAGGTCGGTGTCAGCAAAATATTTTCGCATTTGGAGGAGAAAGTTGGTGATTGGAATTTCATGAGAAGATTCCGTCGCAACGAAAAACGCCTTTCTTTTAATGATTTCCAGCCCAAATCCTGTATCATTTCTATGACACTCTCTCCCATATTTCGCGATAATACAAAGTGTGCTGCCTTTCTTTGAACTTTTCCAATGGACTCCGTCATTCCTATCTGGTAAGGATACCACACCGCGCAGCAGTATTCTAAAAGAGGACGGACAAGCGTTGTGTAGGCAGTCTCCTTAGTAGATCTGTTACATTTTCTAAGTGTCCTGCCAACAAAACGCAGTCTTTGGTTAGCCTTCCCCACAACATTTTCTATGTGTTCCTTCCAATTTAAGTTGTTCGTAATTGTAATACCTTGGTGTTTAGTTGAATTTACGGCTTTCAGATTAGACTGATTTTTTAACCGAACTTTAACGAGTTCCTTTTAGCACTCATGTGGATGACCACACACTTTTCGTTATTCAGGGTCAACTGCCACTTTTCGCCCAATTCAGATATTTTTTCTAAATCGTTTTTCAGTTTGTTTTGATCTTCTGATGACTTTACTAATCGATAAACAACAGCGTCATCTACAGACAGCCGAAGACGGCTGCTCAGATTGTCTCCCAAATCGTTTATGTAGATAAGGAACAGCACTACCTTTGGGAACACCAGAAATCACTTCTGTTTTACTCGATGACTTTCCGTCAATTACTATGAACTGTGACCTCTATGACAGGAAATCACAAATCCAGTCACATGACTGAGACGATATTCCATAAGCACGCAATTTCACTACGAGCCGCTTGTGTGGTACAGTGTCAAAAGCCTTCCGGAAATCCAGAAATACGGAATCGATCTGAAATCCGTTGTCAATAGCACTCAGCACTTCATGTGAATAAAGAGCTAGTTGTGTTTCGTAGGAACGATGTTTTCTAAACCCATGTTGACTGTGTGTCAACAGACCGTTTTTCTTTCGAGGTAATTCATAATGTTTGAACACAATATATGCTCTAAAATCCTGCTGCATGTCGACGTTATTCGATGTGTGCCTGTAATTTAGTGGATTACTCCTACTACCTTTCTTGAATATTGGTGTGACGTGTGCAGTTTTCCAGTCTTTTTGGGTACGGATCTTTCGTCGAGCGAATGGTTGTATATGGTTGTTAAGTATGGAGCTAATGCATCTGCATACTCCGAAAGGAACCTAATTGGTATAGAGTCGGGACCAGAAGACTTGCTTTTATTAAGTGAGGATATTTATTTCTACGTTCTTCATGTTGGCAGCTGTCCTCGATTCGAATTCTGGAATATTTACTTCGTCTTCTTTTGTGAAGGCATTTCGGAAGTCCGTGTTTAGTAACTCTGCTTTGGCAGCACTGTCTTGTAACGCCGGAAATGCATATCCTCCTATTTCCATTTATTGTACTATAAATTTGTTTTCCTTATTTTTGTTACCTGAATATATAACATTTCTGTGTCTTCATATATCGTACTTGTTTTACTATTTGTATATATATATTTATGCATTTATGTCGATGTATAATTGGTTTGTTTCGTAAATATTATTTGTATTTTTCGCTGGGTCTTGTCTAGGGAAAACTCCTATCGAACGATTACATCGATAGGTCGTGTGAAGAATCAAAGTGTGTAGGATCTTTGGTAGTGTTAACTCTGCCGCGTGGAGCGCGGGCTGAGCAGAGGGAGTCTGGCTGGAGTAGCGAGTGGAGCACGTAAAGTTTTAGAACTGTATGGCAGACCTCAGCTTTTCAAACTGTACCATTTTCGTAACTATAATTACAGCAACTTAGCATGAACATTTGTTGCTCATTGTCCCAATTGCATTACCAGGCAGGGTCCCTTCCTTTTCCGGAATGAACCCAAGTGTCGTTGAAATTCAAACGCCAGCATTAAAGTATAATAATTCGATTTCAATGCTTTAATTTCAAAGTTCAGTTAAAGTATTCATAGCTGGCTACAATATTTAGATTGCACAAGCACAAATTAAGAGTGCGAGTTTTGTTACCGTATTTTAGCTTACCTGTGACTGCAGCTCAGCTTGGTATGTACTCAATTTTACTATTGTTCAGAATCATTTAATTCAAGATCAAAGTTAAATCTCTTATTTATAAATTGCGTAGATTCAAGTAGCTTTTGAAATGATTGTTGAGGTAGTCCAAGACTAACCGTATTTTACTGAATTTCGATGTGCTTCAGAAAGAAAGCTTACTATTAACTTCAGTCACTAAATTAACTTTCGATTTTCCGGTTTTATTAATTCTTTTGCTAAATTAAGTCAGAGTGTAGCGAAATTTATTACTTTTGACAAACTTTCAGTTTTCACACTACACGTGTCAACCTTCAGTTGCCACGCTTCTAGTGCTAATTATATGTGTAATAACCTTTCTTTTTCAGTTACTATAGTAATTGTCCTTAGGACTGTCGACCGTAATTTCCCCCAAATCTCAAATATCTAATTACCGCTAGTTAATTGTTAACGTAACGGCCGTACATTTACTTTCTTTATTAACTTTACCCCTTTTCAAAATTAATTTCCACCGGTTTCATTTGCATTTTTCCTTTCATTTAGATGTAATCCTTTCCTCCCTCTTTACCGACAGATTAACTTAGATGACGATTGCTTTTCCCAAATTTCCATTAGGTACACGCGGTTTAATTTTTCACTGTCATTAAGGTCGATAAGTGAGGGGGAGGTTACACGTGGCGACCGTGACAGGACAATCTTCAGGTTTGAGGTTGTTCTGGACACGAATTTTGCATTGTGCAAATCTCGTAATAAAGTACTGGTTACGAAATGGTCGATACGTCAGCGAGAATAAGTAGTGGTTGTAATCCTAATTATATTTGAGATTTGTTATTTATATTGAAAATTATTAAAATGAGTGAAGGCAACAATTACCAAAATTTGGTAGACTTGGATAAGGAACAATCGGTCGAACAGTGGGAAACGCGCACCGTGGTACCCATTGTTCAGGGGCGGGCGGCTAGCATGAAAGACGCGACCGCCGAAACGCAACAAAGAGCAGAAATGGAATTCCACACTTTAGAAAATGTTTCGGAATCGGAAGTGAAAATCAAATGTGAATCCTTTGATGACGAATACGGGGGGACAATTAAAGAGGAAGCCGCTACGGAAGTAAAACCGGTAGTTTCCGGGAATTTAACTGATTTATTGAATGTTTTGATTAACGAAATCAAGAGTCAATCGGCCAAGCAAGAAGCTCAGTCCGAAAAAATTGAACGAAAGCTAGACAGTCAGAACAAAGCTATTAATGTTGTTAACAACAATGTTGGAGTTGTTAACACAAAAGTTGATAAAATCAAAGAAGATATTGTTGTGATTAATACCGAAATCGGTAATCTTAAACAGGAAATTATAGGCGTTCAGGCGGAAATTGCGAGCATAAATACTCGTTTTTATTACGAAATTAGCAGAATCGAGAAAAGTGTAGGAGAATCAGTTGCTCCGATCATCGAGAATAAGGTGACGGAACAAATTCAATTAGTGAAAAAAGAGGATCAAAAGAAGGTGGAAACTTTAAAGGCTTTAGTATCCGAAGTAGATACCAAAGTGACGAAGCAGGCTAATACCTGCGAAGAGAAAAAAAGGGAAGTAGAAACGCTTGCGACAACCACTTGCCAAGTAATTACGAGAGTGTCGGAATTAGAAAAGAAACTTGACGAAAAACAGAGCTATGTGCCAATCTATGCACATAGTTCGGAATTGTTGACGAAAGAGGAGCGGTTCGACCCCTTGAAAAAAGGCGGTATACACGCGACGGATTACATTAAGAATTGTGAAAGAGTTTTACCCAGATCATGGACTAATGAGAGAAAAATTAACGCGATTATTGATGTCTTGGCTGGTGATGCCAAGTGTTGGGGCTTAAACCTCAACATTACGAACCTGACTTTTGACGAATTTAAAAATTTGTTTCTGGCTGAATACAGGTCAGAGCAAAAACAGCAAAGTGTCTGGCGCGAATTTGTCGTATCGAGGCCTTTCGATGCGAATTCTCGCGGTTCGATGAAGGAGTTTTGTGAGGGCTGGATCCGCAAGTTGGAATATTTGCGTGATCGCCGCACGGAATCCGAAATAGTCTGGGAACTCTACAAAAAGCTTCCAGATGATACAAAACGCTACGTGGGAAGCAATTACAGGACAATAAATGATTTCCTGGAAAGAGTGGAAGACGAGGACAATTGGAGCAATAATCGCGACTGTGGTAGAGGCCGTGGTAACAACAACGGGTACCACAGCAACCACAACAACGATAACCATGGGAATAACGCATACCGCAACCATGGCAGCAATAACAATAATGGTTCGGACCGTAATAACAATCGGTACAATGCAAATAATAACAGGAATGACGGAAACCAGTATCGTACTAACGTGATACGGGCTTCGCAGAATAGTAATAACGCCAGAGGGTGTGATCAGCCGCCTCAGCAGCATCCGGGGACCGTATCTGCTGGGACGAGACAGGGAAACCATTAGCGGCGCCGATGAGGGGCCGACCGGGCGTGGAGAAATTTTGGCGGCCCAATAACAGGAGAAAACCCAGGTGTCGTCGTTATGAAAATTCCGTGTGGAATAATCAACGGCGGGAGAGTGTGCCAGTGTTAGGAGAAAGGAGTGCGCCCACAAGTAGTAGATCAGCTGTATACATGGCAGTAGGAAGTACATTCACTGTCAGTGAGAACAATTTAAGTAGTGTTCCGGAAATCGATTATAAAGTGGCAACTGTAATACCCACAGCGGAACTGGAGATTGAGTTTAAGAATGATTCGCAATTGTTGAGAGAAGATCATATGTCGGATAAAACGTCCGTCATCGAGCGAGGGGATGCAGAGTGGGATGAGGTCTGGTTAAGGCAGTTCGGTCGCTTATACGACGAACTAAGAGATTATAGGGGTCTGTATGGGAGAAACGTTTATGGGAAGCGCGTGCAGGATTTTCCGCGGCTCGTCCCGCAGGAAGATAGTGTTTGTGAAGTGATAGAAAGATCTGGCCCTAACCGGCAGACTTTACTAGAAATAGTTTATGTTAATGGGGAGCACGAGCAAGATTCGTCGTGTTTCGTCCCGCAAGAGTTGGATGTTGAAGTAGTAACGGAAAGTTCTGGCCCTAATCGGCAGACCTTACCGAAAGTTTCAGTGGTAGAAGTAGCCGACCCATCCGACGCAAACCTCCAGTCTAAACATTGCGAGAGTATTAAGGAGAAAGATTGCGAAGATTTTAGTGATAGCCGGACACGATTGGTAGAAAAGCACATAGATTACAGCGTGTATGAGGTTAGAGCTGACATTATATGGTCAGACGATAGCAGTGTGGGTTGCGCAGATCTAGCGTAAGTAATTGCAGGAACTACTGGGCACATTCCTCCAGGTAGATTGGCGGATGAGATCAATCTGGCCAAAGAGGAATCAATGAAGGTGACAGTTAGTGAAATGATAGCAGGGCAACCCTCACTAGGTGACGAGTTACAGGAAAAGGTTTCGGTATTGGAGGCGAAGCTACAGACTAAGCCTCAGGACAAACGTGTTGAAATTAAAACTGTATGTGAACAGAGGCTGAAAAAGCCGCCGGATAAGCCGGATTTAGGATCAAAGCCGGATGGTTTTTTCTGGAATGACCTGGATATAGACGAGGATTTACTATGGGAAAATAAAGAAACAGTCGAGGACAAGTGTAGACAGATAGTAGTGTCTGCTAATATGCATGGCCTACAACTAAACATGTTGATTGACATCGGTGCAGAATTGAATGCTGTATCTGGAAAAATATTTCAGTTACTGAAAGACAGACCTGGCATCGTAGTTATGCCAGTAACAGGAGTGAAAATTATCGGTGCTACTGGGAAGGCCAGTAAACCGGTCACAAAACAGATTTTTGTCAACTTCGAGATATGTGGGGCACGATTTGAACAAGAGTTTGTCGTTGTGCCAGACTTAACTACGGAAATAATTATCGGGTTAGATTGGCTATTAAAGTATCGTGCAGTGATTAATTGCGAAAGCAGAACTTTGACATGTACGTCACAAGATAAAACAATAGTAGTTAGTTTTGACGAGGCAGGAGACGGTGTGCATAGGCAATACCAGCCTATACACATTGTTAACTGGCCGGATGGTATTGATGTAGGTATGAATCTGAACTACTGTAATGTGAAGAATCTCGGCATTGACAATAATGTAGAAAGTGAATTGGAAAGTATTGTAGACGGTGTGTCAAACGTAACACACGAACAAAGACGAGACCTGTATGAAGTAATAATGAGGAATAAGAGTATGTTTCAGACAAACTGAGTAATGGTGTGAAAAAAGATCGTTTGCTAGAAATAATGAAGCTAAAAACCGATGGTCGCATACGTCGTCATGACGCTAAAGCGCGTTTTGCTAAGTTTGCAATCGGAGACTTAGTGCTTGTAAAAGCTCATGAGAAATCGAGCGAGATAGACCATGAAATCTCTAAATTTAAGTTTTTTTTATAATGGACCATATAAAGTCATTGGTATACCTCACACAAATGCTTATTGCTTAGAGTATCCAAGCTCTGGAAAACTATAAGGTATACGGAACATTGTAGACTTGAAATTGTACCAACCTAGGATCGATTAATACCACACAATGGGTAATTTGTACAGTATGTAAAATAGAGTGTAAGATTTAACCTTTTGCTAGATTGCCATGCTTTTGACTGACCAAGGTCATTAAAGAAGTTGTAATTAATAAGTAATTAATTTTGATTAATCAATTTAATTTTTAATCAATTTAATCATGATCTAATCAACTGAAAAATCCAAGCTGCGAGTTTAAGTGTTCAGCTGAGTCACAGTAGATTAAGGAATGTAAATTTGCTTTTGCAACTAGCTGTCAGATTTCATGAATGTGTGTTTTATTAGTCATTGCCAATGTACTTAGACGCTGTTTTAAGTTTCAGGCTAGTACATGCGTGTGATGATGGACAGTGTTGAGTTATCCACTGTGATAATGTTAATGTACTCCTTGAGATTACTCGGGAGTGAGTTTTTCCGAAAGAATTCAGTGAAACGGACGTTCTGGAAATGCCGTTACACAGGCGAGTGAGATCAAGCGTGCCGCACAGGCGGGCGCAACAATACTTGCGAGGCGAAGCCGCTGTCGGCTCTTGTGCCACTGTCGGCTCTTGTGCCGCTGTCTTTGTACTTGCGGGTACGGAAGGCGGAATTGTTTTTCTTCCTGGACAGCTGAAAGAATTCTACTGTCAATATTTATGGTTTTTTCGATCTGCTGTATATTATTTTCTTGTTTAGCGTTAGGTGCACACTCATG
Source organism: Schistocerca cancellata (assembly GCF_023864275.1). Taxonomy (NCBI): domain Eukaryota; kingdom Metazoa; phylum Arthropoda; class Insecta; order Orthoptera; family Acrididae; genus Schistocerca; species Schistocerca cancellata. The sequence goes on from NC_064630.1 coordinate 151,978,213, forward strand.
ACGAGAATATTAATTATGAAAAGTTTATATAAAATGTGTATTCTCTGTGATTCATTATTAATTTGCGTATTTTGATATACCTGTTTTTATGACCATGTACTCTGATTACTTTTGTAAATAGTATTTCATTTCTTGATACTGTTAGGAATTTTGATTTTTTGAATAGCTAAACCATTTTCTATGTTTTCTATGAATGTTGTCAACCTATTTTATTTTGTGCAAGATGACAGAGTGGAATAAGATTAGGAGTGTCTCCACTGAATCATTATCGTCAAAAAATTGGTTTATGGTTAATTAGGCGAATGCTAAATATTGTTGATGTTTTGAGCATATGCATTTTCGCTGTTTCTTTTTTGGGACATTTTCTGAGTCTGTTTACGTTACACGAACATCCTCAGACAATGTGGGGCACGTTTAACGCCGGAAATGCATATCCTCCTATTTCCATTTATTGTACTATAAATTTGTTTTCCTTATTTTTGTTACCTGAATATATAACATTTCTGTGTCTTCGTATATTGTAATTGTTTTACTATTTGTATATATATATATTTATGCATTTATGTCGATGTATAATTGGTTTGTTTCGTAAATATTATTTGTATTTTTACGCTGGGTCTTGCCTAGGGAAAACTCCTATCGAACGATTACATCGATAGGTCGTGTGAAGAATCAAAGTGTGTAGGATCTTTGGTAGTGTTAACTCTGCCGCGTGGAGCGCGGGCTGAGCAGAGGGAGTCTGGCTGGAGTAGCGAGTGGAGCAGGTGTGTTGTGTGAAGCTCCCGCGAGTTGCCGCGCTTTCGGGGTTTGGCAGCATGTAATTGCACTCGACTTGCGATGATAGTTTCTGACATGGTGTCGCGGACGGGAAGCATTAGCTGGCGCACATCAAGAGCCCGTTTCGTCTGGTGACCGTGTCGAGAAAAAGGCGCGCCAACATCCAGCTTCTGCAACAGCGACGGCCGACAATGACTGACTGTCGCCACCTCCTCGATCGACGGCTTCAAACCTTCAATCAACCAACAAGGAAGACAGGAAGCACGTAAAGTTTTAGAACTGTATGGCAGACCTCAGCTTTTCAAACTGTACCATTTTCGTAACTATAATTACAGCAACTTAGCATGAACATTTGTTGCTCATTGTCCCAATTGCATTACCAGGCAGGGTCCCTTCCTTTTTCGGAATGAACCCGAGTGTCATTGAAATTCAAACGCCAGCATTCAAGTATAATAATTCGATTTCAATGCTTTAATTTCAAAGTTCAGTTAAAGTATTCATAGCTGGCTACAATATTTAGATTGCACAAGCACAAATTAAGAGTGCGAGTTTTGTTACCGTATTTTAGCTTACCTGTGACTGCAGCTCAGCTTGGTACGTACTCAATTTTACTATTGTTCAGAATCATTTAATTCAAGATCAAAGTTAAATCTCTTATTTATAAATTGCGTAGATTCAAGTAGCTTTTGAAATGATTGTTGAGGTAGTCCAAGACTAACCGTATTTTACTGAATTTCGATGTGCTTCAGAAAGAAAGCTCACTATTAACTTCAGTCACTAAATTAACTTTTGATTTTCCGGTTTTATTAATTCTTTTGCTAAATTAAGTCAGAGTGTAGCGAAATTTATTACTTCTGACAAACTTTCAGTTTTCACACTACACGTGTCAACCTTCAGTTGCCACGCTTCTAGTGCTAATTATATGTGTAATAACCTTTCTTTTTCAGTTACTATAGTAATTGTCCTTAGGACTGTCGACCGTAATTTCCCCCAAATCTCAAATATCTAATTACCGCTAGTTAATTGTTAACGTAATGGCCGTACATTTACTTTCTTTATTAACTTTACCCCTTTTCAAAATTAATTTCCACCGGTTTCATTTGCATTTTTCCTTTCATTTAGATGTAACCCTTTCCTCCCTCTTTACCGACAGATTAACTTCGGTGACGATTGCTTTTCCCAAATTTCCATTAGGTACACGCGGTTTAATTTTTCACTGTCATTAAGGTCGATAAGTGAGGGGGAGGTTACAGTCTATCGCGCAGTGAGTGTATTGATTGTTTCTTGCTGCTAACATACTTCACATACGACCAGAATCTCTTTGAATTTTCTGCCAGGTTTCGAGACAAAGTTTCGTTGTGGAAACTGTTATAAGCTTCTCACATTGAAGTCTGCGCTAAATTTCGAGCTTCTGTAAAAGATCGCCAATCTTGGGGACTTTGCGTCTGTTTCAAATTGGCATGTTTGTTGCGTTTTGTGTACCAAGGAGGATCAGCTCCGTCGTTTGTTAATTTATTTGGTATACATCTCTCAATTGCTGCCGATACTATTTCTTTGAATTTAAGCCACATCTGGTCTACACTTATAGTATTAATTTGGAATGAGTGGAGATTGTCTCTCAAGAAGGCGTCAAGCGAATTTTTATCTGCTTTTTTGAATAGGTATATTTTTCGAGGATTTGGGGATTACAATATTCAATCTCGCTACGACAACCCTATGTTCACTAATCCCTGGATCGGTTTTGATGCTCGTGTGTTTTCACAACTGTTTACTATTCGCGTTGGCTCATGAACTAACTGCACAATTTCGGATGATATTTTATGCGTACCCCCGGAATTGAACATGTATTTTCGCCAACATATCGAGGGTAAATTAAAGTCACCACCAACTATTATCATATGAGTTGGGTACGTGTTTGAAATCAAACTCAAATTTTCTTTGAACCTTTCAGCAACTGTATCATCTGAATTGGGAGGTCGGTAAAAGGATCCAATTATTATTTTATTACGGTTGCCAACAATGACCTTTGCCCATACTAACTCACAGGAAGTATCTACTTCAATTTCGCAACAAGTTAAACTACTTCTGACAGCAACAAACACGCCACCACCAACTGTGTTTAGCCTATCCTTTCGGAACACCGTTAGGTTCTTCATAAAATTCCGGCTGAGCTTATATCCGGCTTTAGCCAGCTTTCAGTGCCTATGACGATTTGAGCATGTGAGGTGCCGGGGCTAGCAGTGTATTTAACACTAAATTCTTCTAGAATCTTCATGTGGAAATGATGCTCTAAGCCCCCCTCCCTTTTCTAACTCCAACTTTTGCTGTTGCACATGGATTAAGAAGAAACGCGAACTGCCTCTAATCGATCCTGAAAGTGGAGTAGGAAAGAGTTTGGCACCTGCAATAATTTAATTTGATAGAAATTAATTTGATAAATAAGTTTCATTAACGTGGTGAGAAATGAAAGGGTTGCTCTACCGATCTACAGAGGGAAAGTTCTGTCCAAAATAAAAAATTTGATTTATTATGACTAAACTCAAAATAATAAACACAACACATGAAACATTTACTTTACATCAAATTGGATACTCAAATAAATGCTGTGAAGGTGAAGTTGTCCGTAAACCAGCTTGTGACGTTTATGACCAAGGGGTATGTGGAGCCAATTCCTTGCAACTCAAATCTTAAGAGAAACACCCAGCCAACCCAACATTAATTGCTGTTATAGTAGTGAGAACTCAGACAATGAACGCCCAAGACAGAGCCACGTAAGAAAAGGCGGGAACAGGCGCGCTCTGAGCTCTGATTATCACAGAGCAAAATTCCCTAATCTGCCGGTGCTGCGAACGTACATTACCAAGCTGTCTTCTTAACTGCAAGGACACGATCTGGCGTACCAAAAGCGATGGCTGGTTGCTTCGACATCCAGTCGTGGAGATGATAATGTCGCGAGTATAGCCCGAAACAAATTATCCTAGTCTGGTTGCTCCAGACTAGACTTCCTATCAATACAAATGAGCCTCTGAGGGAGACAAAGAAGGCTCGTCACACAATCACTGACGGTACAGTGATTGATTTTAACAAGCGAAGTCACACAGTAACTCCGATACAGTCAACTTTAGCCAAAACTGCTCAAGATGGACAACATAGGCCACTTGTACTCAGAACGTTCAATTGCCAACTGTACTCGGAAAGTTACGCTGAAGTCGAAACTCAGAAACTTCGTCAAACAGTTACAATTAAATGAAAGTATATTAGACAGCCAACGGAAGGCAGGCTGTCCAGAGCACTGAGAGCTCAGTCTTGTAACCTACCCCGACCGAAAGGCGAGAGCCGACTCCACTCAAGCGCACCCATACAAGCCAAACACAGAACATTCCAGCCCCCATGACAGTGGCCATGGTTAAACGTTCCAATCAGCAACTCGAAAACCGGCGGAAAATTCCGTTCTATTGCCGAAGCACTCCTGTTCCACCAATGGAGATACTTGGCGCCAATTTCTGCGCCGATTTTGCTACTTCTCGGAGCTATCCCCTGAGCAAGCCAATCACAGTTATGATTTTATAGAAAACGCGGGAATTTGCCCGCCAAGACTGCCTGGGAACACAAGTCATTCCCACGTCTCGCTGGTAGCCCGCCAGAAAGTGTTTTCACTAAATTTCAGCAAAGTAACGGAATCTCTAGCCCAGCCGCTCCGTTAAGCCCCTGTGGGGATGTCGCCCCCTTGCTTATGACAATGTCGGCGTCTGGAAAGCATCCACTCGACTCCCTCACACCCATTGGCTTAACCCTTTTAAGATCAGCAGCACCCGCCTGTCACTTCACCACCCGGGTGACGAGAGACGCTGCGTGGGAAGTCCACGTGTGAAGGAATAGCATCTTTTCACCGCATGCAATTAGAGAGAAATATCGAATTACTCAAAGTAAGATAGAAATATGCCTGGGAACACAAGTCATTCCCACGTCTCGCTGGTAGCCCGCCAGAAAGTGTTTTCACTAAATTTCAGCAAAGTAACGGAATCTCTAGCCCAGCCGCTCCGTTAAGCCCCTGTGGGGATGTCGCCCCCTTGCTTATGACAATGTCAATGCCACCTCTCAAGCATCAGCACTTTCTATTAGCGCTTGGCGCTCTGGTACTTTCCCAACACTGCTACGACTCTTTACAACTGTTATAACAATGGTTCCAGTATCTACGTTCTTCCTGTGTTCAGCCTGCACCCTGTGTGACTGAAGCCCTACTTGTGTTTTCCCGAGACCCTCTAACTCAAAAGCCCACCCAGTCCACACCACACAGCCCCTGCTACCCATGTAGCCACCTCCTGCGTATAGTGCACACCTTACCTATTTCAACGGAACCCGGAACTCAACCACCCTTTGGTGCAAGTCGTGGAGTCTGCAGCCTAAATGGTCGCAGAACTGTCTGAGTCTCTGATTCAGACCCTCCATTCGGCTCTGTAGCAAAGGTCCGCAATCGGTCCTGTCGACTATTCTGTTTGTTTATTTACACGTCAAGTTCCGTAGGACCAAATTGAGGAGCAAATCTCCAAGGTCATGGAACGTGTCAGTACATGAAATTACAAGATAAAAGTAAAAACAAATAAAAATAAATGTTCATGAACCAGAAAAAAGTCAGTCCATACGTTTAAGTAAACGCTATCAGCAATACAATAAGAATCAGCTTAATTTTTCAAGGAACTCCTGGACAGAGTAGAATAAATGACCTATGAGGAAACTCTTCAGTTTCGATTTGGAAGCGCGTGGATTAGTGCTAAGATTTTTCAATTTGAGTGGCAGCTTATTGAAAATGGATGCAGCAATATACTGCACCCCTTTTTGTACAAGAGTTAAGGAAGTCTGATCCAAATGCAGGTTTGATTTCTGCCCAGTATTAACCGAGTGAAAGCAGTATATTCTTGGGAATAAACTAATATTGGTAAGAAGAAACGACAATAAGGAATATACATATTGAGAGACCAATGTCAAAATACCCAGACTCGTGAACAGAGGTTCATGAACTCACACCACTTATTGCCCGAACCGCCGATTTCTGAGCCAAAAATATCCTTATAGAGTGGGAAGAGTTACCCCAAAATATAATACCATACGACATAAGTGAATGAAAATAAGCAAAGTAGACTAATTTTCGCGTCGAATTATCACTCACTTTTGATACTGTTCGAATAGTAAAAATGGCAGTCTTTGAACAAGATCCTGAATGTGAACTTTTCACGACAGCTTACTATCTATCTGAACACCTAGAAATTTGAATTGTTCAGTTTCACTAACCATTTGCCCGTTCTGTGAAATTAAAACGTCAGGTTTTGTTGTATTGTGTGTTAGAAACTGTAAAAACTGAGTCTTACTGTGATTTAACGTTAGTTTATTTTCTACAAGCCATGAACTAAGGTCATGTACTGCACTATTTGAAACCGAGTCAATGTTGCACACAACATCCTTTACTACCAAGCTAGTGTCATCAGCAAACAGAAATATTTTAGAGCTACCCGTATTACTGGAGGGCATATCATTTACATAAATAAGGAACAGGAGCGGCCCCAACCTTGAACCCTGGGGCACCCCCCACTTGACAGTACCCCACTCAGATCCCACATCACAGCCGTTATCAACATTGTGAATAATGACCGTTGCTAAAGTAAGAGGTGAACCAATTGTGAGCTACTCTCTGTATTCTGTAATGGTCCAACTTCTGGAGCAATATTTTGTGATCAACACAATCAAATGCCTTAGTTAAATCAAAAAAATACGCCAAGCGTTCGAAACTTTTTGTTTAGCCCATCTAGTACCTCACAGAGAAAAGAGAATATAGTATTTTCAGTTGTTAAACGACTTCTAAAGCCGAAATGTACATTTGATAGCAAATCGTATGATATAAAATGATGAATTATCCTTAGATACACAGCCTTTTCAATAACTTTTGCAAACACTGATGGCATAGAAATAGGTGTAAAATTATCTACATTATCCCTTTCTCCCTTTTTATAAAGCGGCTTTACTACTGAGTACTTTAATCGCTCAGGAAACTGACCATTCCTAAAGGAAAAATTATGCTGCAAATGTTCAGCTCTGCTTTCATCTTGCAAGCAAGACTGGCAGCCTTTACCACTTCTCTAAGCAGCTCGAAACCAGAGATAATCTCTTCTGATCCAAAGTGACACACATCATTTGTATCGACGTGAGCAACCACCTGCAGTTGGCTGCACCCTGTGCTCTTCATGGCATCCAGGAGGATCCTTTCCACATCTGGAATGACTCCACCCAGTATGCACATGGAGTACACATTGGTTTTCTTATCCTTCTTGTCAGCCAAGTCCCTAAGGGGCCCCAAAAAGGGCCAACGTTAGAGCTCCCAACTACCAGTAATCCCACTCCCTGCGATTGCCTGGATCTTGCAGGCTGAGTGGTTCCTCTGAAACAGGACAGGCGACAGCATCTGGCTGAGCGACAGTGTCAGCCACAGACAGTACAAATGGGGTTCGCATCCCATAACTGTAACTGAAGACAAAATACAGATCGTTGGTAGATGGTTTGACAGAAAACCCAGCTTAATGAATCTTATTTTCCTGAGCCCTACCAAAACACCCATAAATTATTCAATTAATGATAGGGACATGTACCGTGATATACTGCACATGACTGGTGTACACAAGATCATGAAAAGCCTGAGCAACAAGAAATATAAAACCATTATAAAGCCAATACTTGAAGGCGAAAACAATAACAACGGTGGCAGCAGCAGTGATGGTATTGACATTGAGCATAAAGCAGTGAACAATCGAATGCCTCAGTAAATATATAATGACGACCCCAACGAACTAATAGATCAACTACGGTTGCTCATGGCAACAGCTGCTGCAGGTAATACAGCTCATTCAAATGAGGTTGTTTCGATAATCTCGGAGCTTCGAGGCAGAGGTATCATCGAATAAGTATGGAGACAGTAGTTAGAGAACTGGACAAGCCAGCACGCGAAACATACCCTTGCGGGCATGTTATGGTTTAAGGGTTGGATGACTTGTGGCAAGCTGATCTTGTAGATATGTGGCAATATTCACATAAGAATAATGGTCTGAAATACATTTTCATGATTATTGATAAATACTCCAAACTTGCCTGGGCATAACTCATCAAAACAGAAACCGGTCGAAATGTCGCTGATGTTTTTAAGCATTTGCTACAGACAGGAAAGAATCGATGCCCAGACAATCTCCAAACCGATCATGGCGGGGAGTTCTACAATAGGTATTTCAAGACAGTGATGTAGCGGTACAGAATACATCACTATTCGACATTCAATCACCTGAAGGCGAGTATCTTGGAGCGCCTGAACAGAACAATAAAAGGTCGAATGTGGATGCGTTTTAACCTTTGCAGCTCATGCAAATGGACAGATATCCAACCGGAAATAATTGCTCAATATAATAGAACCAAAGATAGCACAATAAAAATGAGACCAATCGATGTTCGTGATGATGGACTCATGGATACCGTGTACTATCGCATTAAGATGCTGTATCCACACAAACAGAAATTTAATGTAGGTGACTTGGTGCGTATCTCAAAACACAAGCCGGCATTTGAGAAATCATACCTACCGAACTTGTCAACTGAGACATTTACAGTTTCAAAGGTGCAACGAACGAATCCTAGAACTTATATATTGAAGGACAGTAAAGGTGAAGAAATTGCGGGCTCCTTCTACACTGAGGAGGTACAGAAAAGCTCAGAACAAAATGTTTTTCTCGTGGAGAGAGTCATAAGACGTCAAGGCACTAGTAAAATGGCTTGGTTTTCTTGCTACACAAAACAGTCGGATTGACGCTGGCGATTTGCTATATAATGGATATGCATTGCCCACAACCACCACAGTAGTGTCCCATGCGCGCTAGAAGAGCCATTAGTGGAGGCGGTGGTGTTCTAGACAATCTAGCTGTGGAATTACACATCTCTGGGTATAAGTACTGTGGGCCTGGGACAAAGCTTCAGAAACGCCTGGCGCGAGGCGAGAAGGGAGTCAATCTGCTCGACGAAGCGTTTATGGAACACGACATTGCATACGCAGCAATTAAAGATCTATCAAGTCGTCACATTGCAGATAGGATTTTAGCTGATAAGGCTAAGACAATACGGAGAAGAAAGGAGATTGGTATAGGTCAATGCATAGCAGCATTTCAGTTGATAAAACCATGTGTGGAAAAATCAAGTTGGGTTTAGGAGTGATGAATGTCAAGCGTATTCATAAATTTAAAAAAAAGCCCATTAGCTGTCCTACCAGATCGACCACTCACAAATACAAACCTTCTTAAGTTTGTTAGAGATAAATTCAAGATACCAAGATTCCGTGGTGTGTTTATGTGGGATGCATTACCGAAAACTATGTGGAAAACTGGTAATGCGGTATTGTGAATTTAGATGTTGCTGGAGGCCCCAACACCCACTGGGTGGCGTACGTTATGAAAGACGCGGATACCGTGTACTATTTCGACTCATTTGGTGATCTGTAGCCACCAGAAGAATTACAACAATACTTCGGACATCTATGCATCGTGTTTCTCTTGACATTTTTAACATTCTGCGTGGTGTGTGTTTGTTCTATATCGTGTCTCCCTACCACTTTCGCGCAACGACGCTCTGAGCGTGTTTTTTAGGGAATTGACTAGTTTGAACCTGGGACCTGTTGCTGGTAAGGAGACGTCAGACCACACATGACATGTAGAGTTCAGAAGAGTTCAGTGAGATTAGAGATGATATAACCAAATACTTAATGATTTCAGCGTCAGCTCCACTGCACTCCCTGTAAACGAATCTTAATACTAACTAAATTTAGTGGAAGGGGTTCAAGGCTTTCCTATTTTTAGTTAGTTGGTAAAATAACGTCGAAAAAGCAGTTAAGTTTACCATTGGAAATTTTATTCTACTCTCAAAACATTGTTTATAAATTGCACTATTGATAAAAGGAAATGTTTTAATACAGGATGGTAAAAACCAACTGCGTTCAACAAAAATGTGAACGAATATTCCCTGAATGGGTTTCCAAGTTCTACAATGGATCGAAGGATGACCTATGCCATATCACATCTATAATCTAGGTTTAAATTAAGTTTCACAAAAGAGAAAACTATCAAAATGGTCTACAGTGACCCTCAATTATCTTTAATTACTTACCTAACTTGTAGTAAATTACAGTGGCTGATGTGGCTTCTCAATAACTATATAACAGAAAAACCATCGCGTTTCAGATTTTTACTTCAAGTGGCAAATGTGAACACCATGAGCTTTAATTGACGATCGACACTAGTATTACGCAAAAAGAGAGTGTAACAGATGAGACTTCTGCAGTTCTGAGTGAAGCTTTATGCGCTGTTATGGGACATCGCGTGCGTTCATTACCTTGTCGGTGTTCGTCAGGGGGCGGCGGGCAGCACAGCTCCACTCACCTTGCCGTCTCGGAAGCAACTCCCCTCTAACTTCTCCTTACTACAATTTACCGAAGTTGGTTAAAAAAAAACTATCTGGCTGTGTTTTCATCTGACCAATCAGGGTCTCAATGTTAACTTTAAGCTCCGCCTACAAAAATTCTGTCCATCCAATGAGAAACGTTATACTTTTCGTGATGGGGCAATGTTTTTAAAGTTTGCAACGTAACAGAGACGCGAAAAAGTCTCACGCTGAAACTTGCAGCTGGTGTGGTCCTTTTAGCGTTATCGTAAGATCTATACTGTTCTTCTGGAGGGCTCTATCTTTTAACATGGGCTGGGGGTGGTCCTGACATAACAGAGATGCGAAAAAGTCTCACGCTAAAACTTGCAGCTGGGGTGTGGCCCTTTTTGTGTTATCGTAAGATCTATACTGTTCTTCTAGAGGGCTCTAGCTTTTAACATGGGCTGGGGGGTGGTCCTGATGTAACAGAGACGCGAAAAAGTCTCACGCTAAAACTTGCGGCTGGGGTGGTCGTAGCGGTTAGCTGGCGACGTGGGTGTCCGTCCCTTATCGTAGGGCCTTCAGCTTAACACGGTTCTGCTCTCGGCTTCTGTTCTCGTTTCTCCCCTCAGAACTGCGTCTGTCTCACGGTGGGAAGGTATGACATGCATTTAGGCATTCTTGTGTTAGTCTGTGGTATTCCATTTGCTCACTCGTTACTCGTATTACTTTGGTTAATTTAATGTCACGATTTATTCGGAGCTATGTGTCATACTACTGGATTTGCTTATCATGTCAGGGTTTTCATGGAAGGTGTTGGATTTGCCTGACACCTTACACATTCACAAAGAAGAAGCACGCTATATATGGAGGAGTTTTAAACATTCGCCTGCCAGAGTGGCCGAGCGATTCTAGGCGCTTCAGTCTGGACCCGTGCGACTCCTACAGTCGCAGGTTCGTTCGAATCCTGCCTCGGGCATGGATGTGTGTGATGTCCTTAGGTTAGTAAGGTTTAAGTAGTTCTAAGTTCTAGGGGACTGATGACCTTAGATGTTAAGTCTCATAGTGAAAAAGTCCCCCACGGATCCCTCTCTCAAAAAATAGAAGCATTGCAGCATCAGTCAAAAGTTCAGTGCTGCGCCCCATTTTTTTTGAGCATATTGTCCCAGAACATCCCAGGTGCCGTCTAATAAGAGGCGGGGTCTAGAGAGTATGTGGTCATACACACACTTAGGAACTTTTCGAAAACATCTGCAAGCAAATGCACGTCTGCGTCCATGTATAACCTTCCGTATTCTTCCAAATTGGGGATGTTGAATTCCCGCCAGAAATTCACAGCATGCTCATAATCTGCTGTAGTTATGGCATCGCCTGTGAGAGTACTGGTAAATGCAGATATGTCGGGAAGCCTGGTTTCATTGAGTTTGGCATACTATCAACATATTGGTATGGGAAAACTCTTTTCCTAGTAGCATGTTGGAACTTTTCCTCATCGGGAAATGCAGATCGAGTGATATGCATATTATTCCGAGATAAAGTTTCAACAAGTTTCTGGAGTGAAGTCTGCATAAAGCGTAAAGAGTCAAGGAAGCAGAGCGTAATTTTTGGCGTCATTCGTTTTGAGAAAGAAATGTACTTCTCAACACTTTCAGTGAGGACACTGACCTGATCTTTCTTCATACCGAAATTAGCCAAGTGCTCAACGAGAAAATGAGCGTCATACCCGCTCAAATTATGAAAAAAGACGGGTATGTGTCTAGGTAAATTATACTTAAAATTGCATGCGGTGTGAGCTGCACCGCAGTACTTACCCGTAAGATGACAGTGGTCTCTACGAAGAGTTTCCGCTTTTCTATCTAAGCCTAGCCCACAAATATGAAATTAACCGCCTTTTCATACATTTCATCATTTTCCTTTGATTTGGTCATGGGAATGTTGGAGCTGTAGAGCCTATCAACAAAATGAAAGTTTTTCAACCTCAGTGAGAAGCCAAATCGCGGTATCGTTCCCTACATGAGACTGATAGCGGTTAAGTTTAGAATCATATCCACATACAACTTGAAATGCTGCCACATAAGGTACGTGTTTTTGTGTGAAGTTTGTGTTTAACGCTAAGGGATTCCCTTTACAGCGAGTAATAGGAGCCAGCAGGCATTCAAAGTCAGTGTACACTACAAAAAGGACAACGCTGCTGGTGGTGATCATTTTGAAATTTAATGAAGTTATTTTCCTCAGTGGGCATAATCACACCTACCTCGTCCTTGGAAGCACAATCTAATAGATGTATTGCTAATAACTCTTCAGATGAAAAATAATTCAAACACCTTAAACAAATATGTTCTTTATGACAATTTTTATTTAGTTGGGAGGAAAGGAGTCGAGACATGTCTTTGATCCAGACGTAGTAATAATTGTCACCTTGAGAGAAGAGCAGCAGGTTTACATGCAGCTCTCGTTCACCTGCAAATTTTGAGAAATGGAGGGGACCGACTACTGTATGCTTGTCTTGCTCATATGACTTGTCCTTCTTCTTCTTCTTCTCCAGGCCATAAACGCGAACCGATTTCCGGTATTCTGAGCCTCAAATTTAGCTATGTCCTGGATCTTTACAGGGAACTCTATACCATCAAAGTTATAATATGTCTTAATATCATTGACTTTCTAACTGCCCTGACATCTAGGATTATCTTTGTAATTGTAATTTCTCTCACAAGACAGGACTGACCAAGCAAAACAAGCTTGATCTTTTGTATTTTAGATATTAATGCATGCCTGCTTGTTCTCAATATCCTTAGGGAGTTTAATATAACTGGACCCTCCATTTATTGGATCATAGACATGTATATGGATGTCGAGGTGTGGTATACAGCTGAGTGCTTTAGCAGACCCGCGTACTTCCATCCTGGAAAACTGACCCATAATAGCACTCAAGGTGGATTCTCGATACCACTCAGCAATGAACGTGCTCCGAGCAATAACGCCATTATCACCCCATATATAGTGCAAGTGCAGAGTCGTTGTCTCTGCGTCTCCTTGATTTTTAGGGGGTGACTCAATTCGCAGCATAATACTGCACTGCACCTAATGGCGTTAAATCTCGGATCCTCTTGGAATTTGAGGAGCTCGGTCTACAAGACAGTGAGGCACGCCTCTAAAAACACGACAGGGTCGCGATACCTTCCTCCTGGATTGTCAATCCTAGTGAAAGAGATGCATCCCTCAAAAGCCCTAGCAACTGCTGAGTATTCTTGAGAGGGGGGGGGGGGTCATTACGCCATTTTTCTCATCCAATTCACAATCAATAGGACGGGGGAGAGCACTACCGCTAGACACAGGATAATCACTATTACTAATAGTACTACAACTAGGTGTCCAGTCGGTAGAAGATGGGGCTGGCGATGGCGTGTCATCTACAGGGAGGGGTATGCAGAGGGGCACACGAACCTTGTGTTGGTTGTGGGGGAGAGCTGGCTGAGGAGGAGGCAGAGGCGGTGGTTGCTGACTGAAGCAACCGGGCTGTGGCGATGGCCTCTGGGGTGCGATGCTCCCACTACTGGTCAGTGGGGTGTGAGACCGATGCAACTGCTGTTCTTCTTCTTCCTCTCCTGCCGACTGTGTTGCGCACGGACGTCAGAGGACTTGGGATGGCGCAGGGAGAGGCACTGCGGCTGCTGCCTCTCGCACAGCTCTGATGGGGGCTACACAAGGCGGAGCATGTCTCTGTGGCTGTGTGCCCCCGATTCCCGCCCCCGCAACCACCGCTCTAGGTATGCGACACATGGCATGTGATATACCTGTAAGATAAATAAGAAAAAAAAAGTTTAATGATCTAGATTTAAAAGAGAAATAAATAATATAATAAGACTAAATAATGGTAATTATTTGCTGTAATGATAATGTTGCCGGCCGGTGTGGCCGAGCGGTTCTAGGCGCTTCAGTCTGGAACCGCGCGACCGCTACGGTCGCAGGTTCGAATCCTGCCTCGGGCATGGATATGTGTGATGTCCTTAGGTTAGTTAGGTTTAAGTAGTTCTAAGTTCTAGGGGACTGATAACCTCAGATGTTAAGTCCCATAGTGCTCAGAGCCATTTTTGAAACATTTTTTTTTGAATGATAATGTTCAAATATATTCACCTTCTCCGCTCTGGCTCCATGGTTTGAGAAACTCATGGGCACATTCAGTCAGATCTCCCACTCACTCAGGCAGATCGAGCTCCTCCTCTAAAAGCTCCATAATTTGGCGGCTTTCTGCAGCGGCCGCCATTTCACCCCTGCCTTGCATGCTGTCATCGGTGCAACCCTCCCTATACATGGAATGATCATCATCTAGAAGGAAAAGAAAAGAATATGTCTAAGAAAGCTCAATCTAGTCATTTGGAAAAGGATTATATATTAGAGGAAATTATTTGATGTAAGAACTACGTTTTTATTACAAATGTACTTACATTCAAGCTGTGCTTGAGCCCTCTCGAACTCCAGCTGCTGATCAAGCTCTTCCAGCATTTGCAGGATGTAATCTAGGAAGATGCAAAAGACAAAGAATAATATCGAGTATGGAAGAATATCTCTGTAGAACAAGTGCAATCGCTTAAGGGGTGCTGCAGTCAATGGTCCAAAACAGATATAACATAGACACACAAACACATACAATCCGTTAAAAGACATAGCAATCTGTATAGAGAGCGGTCCAAAACAGACATAACATAGAGACACAGAACACATACAAGCTGTTAAAAGACCTAGTAATCTGTATAGAGAACAGTCCAAAACAAATATAACATAGAGACACTGAACACATACAGGGTGTTTCAAAAATGACCGGTATATTTGAAACGGCAATAAAAACTAAACGAGCAGCGATAGAAATACACCGTTTGTTGCAATATGCTTGGGACAACAGTACATTTTCAGGCGGACAAACTTTCGAAATTACAGTAGTTACAATTTTCAACAACAGATGGCGCTGCAAGTGATGTGAAAGATATAGAAGACAACGCTGTCTGTGGGTGCGCCATTCTGTACGTCGTCTTTCTGCTGTAAGCGTGTGCTGTTCACAACGTGCAAGTGTGCTGTAGACAACATGGTTTATTCCTTAGAACAGAGGATTTTTCTGGTGTTGGAATTCCACCGCCTAGAACACAGTGTTGTTGCAACAAGACGAAGTTTTCAACGGAGGTTTAATGTAACCAAAGGACCGAAAAGCGATACAATAAGGAACTGTTTGAAAAATTTCAACGGACTGGGAACATGACGGATGAACGTGCTGGAAAGGTAGGGCGACCGCGTACGGCAACCACAGAGGGCAACGTGCAGCTAGTGCAGCAGGTGATCCAACAGCGGCCTCGGGTTTCCGTTCGCCGTGTTGCAGCTGCGGTCCAAATGACGCCAACGTCCACGTATCGTCTCATGCGCCAGAGTTTACACCTCTATCCATACAAAATTCAAACGCGGCAACCCCTCAGCGCCGCTACCATTGCTGCACAAGAGACATTCGCTAACGATATAGTGCACTGGATTGATATGGGCATGTGGGCAGCATTTGGTTTACTGACGAAGCTTATTTTTACCTGGACGGCTTCGTCAATAAACAGAACTGGCGCATATGGGGAACCGAAAAGCCCCATGTTGCAGTCCCATCGTCCCTGCATCCTCAAAAAGTACTGGTCTGGGCCGCCATTTCTTCCAAAGGAATCATTGGCCCATTTTTCAGATCCGAAACGATTACTGCATCACGCTATCTGGACATTCTTCGTCAATTTGTGGCGGTACAAACTGCCTTAGACGACACTGCGAACACCTCGTGGTTTGTGCAAGATGGTGCCCAGCCACATCGCACGGCCGACGTCTTTAATTTCCTGAATGAATATTTCGATGATCGTGTGATTGCTTTGAGCTATCCGAAACATACAGGAGGCGGCGTGGATTGGCCTCCCTATTCGCCAGACATGAATCCCTGTGACTTCTTTCTGTGGGGACACTTGAAAGACCAGGTGTACCGCCAGAATCCAGAAACAATTGAACAGCTGAAGCAGTACATCTCATCTGCATGTGAAGCCATTCCGCCAGACACGTTGTCAAAGGTTTCGGGTAATTTCATTCAGAGACTACGCCATATTATTGCTACGCATGGTGGATATGTGGAAAATATCGTACTATAGAGTTTCCCAGACCGCAGCTCCATCTGTTGTTGAAAATTGTAACTACTGTAATTTCGAAAGTTTGTCCGCCTGAAAATGTACAGTTGTCCCAAGCATATTGCAACAAACGGTGTATTTCTATCGCTGCTCGTTTAGTTTTTATTGCCGTTTCAAATATACCGGTCATTTTTGAAACACCCTGTAAAATCCGTTAAAAGACCTAGCAATCTGTATAGAGCGCGGTCCAAAACAGACATAACATAGAGACACAGAACACATAGACCCACAAACACATACAATCTCTTAAAAGACCTAGCAATCTGTATAGAGAGCGATCCAAAACAGATTTAACATAGAGACACCGAACACATAGACACACACACACACACACACACACACACACACACACACACACGCACACACACACAATCTGTTGAAGGACGAAGCATTCTGTATAGAATGCGCCCCAGAAAAGATATAACACTCATACACTGAGTTAATGGATGGAGATATCAGAACACTGAAAATGTACTTACTAGGTAATTGAACTTTCTCTACACAACATCATTTGCTGCTGCTGCCACTGGCACTGTCGCTGCTGTTGGTGCTGCCTGTACACTTCATATTGAACGAAAGTAGACTGACGACGACATACACACGCACTGAATCAATTATAGGAGCAAAGTGAGGGTGAGTTGGGTTGTGGTTTGGTTTATACAGCTTTATATAGCTTCTATGACGTAGAGTCACGTTACTAATGGAGTAGCCAGTAGGAGAGCAGCATTCTAGGAGTGGGGGGGTGCTACATCATGAAGGAACACTGCACCCCTAGTGGGAAAATGTGAAATTTTTCATTTGTTCATTGACTATCAAAGTGGTACATTAAAATTGGAATGGAATTAAGTACTTAGGTAATTCATATGTTAGATGCACGATGTGGGTGTTACTTTAGTTAGTATATTTACAGAAGACTATCTACAGCAAGAGTATTAAGGTGCAGGCTGCAGCCCGTGACATCAGTAGTTGCTCGCTTGCATGCCGCTGACGCGAACTGTACGCAGTTATGAACGAACAAGAGAGAGAGCAGATGATCTTGGGTTACGTAATGGGGCCATGCAGTGGTCGTATGTCCTAGGGCACATGGTGAAGGAAATGTATATAGTCATCTTGAATAATGGTGCTTGCTTCATCACCTGACGACATTTGAGTGCACTCTGCTGGTGGCGATCTGAACTAAGCCAGTTGGTCTCTGGACCTAGTGGCGAACACATCTGCTTGAAATCGGTCAATAATAAAGACCAAGTCCTTTTTCCCACGAATCCTTAGGTGGAGGAGTCGACTGAGGTTAGTACAAGTCTCCAATATTTCGCGCCAGTAGCGAAACCCCAAGTGACCTATCCTCCCACCAAAATTCAAACTTGGCGCCAGTTCGTAGGATGAAGTGGAGATCGGGTGACTTAGGTTAGTGGAGGTAGGCCAAGAGTCCTATCTTCTCGCGATTTTCTTCGCTTAGTAGAGATAAGTATCGTGTGGTGCATTATCCTGTTGGAATTCAAAGTTAGCGCCAGTTTGTAGGAGGAAGTGGCGATCGGACGACTTAGGTTAATGAAGGTAGCCCAAGTGACTTTTCTTCCCGCCATTTTCTTTGTTTAGTAGAGATAACCGAGGTGTGGTGCATTATGCTGTTGGAATTTGAACTTCGCTCCATTTTTCTGGGGGAGGGGGTCGTGGCACTTTCCCGCCAAAATTCAAACTTCCCGCCATTTTGGATGACGTCACCGCCGCCAGCTTGGATACATATAGCAACAATGCAGAGTGACCTGAAACTGGCGTTGTCCCAACACTCACAACTACACATATAAAACACGTTCCAACACTACTCAGTACATGGAAAAAAGAGGATTTGCTAGGGTCTGCTTTCAAGCTACTTCTAGGATTGCCACTTGTAGTGCGTCTTTAGTGTATTTTTTGTATCCTTGGCATTTGATGAATCTTCATACTATGTACAATATTGTTAAGTGCTCGTTTGTTATCGAGTATGGGAAATGTTTTATACTTTGACAATTCTGACTTCATCACTACTAGTTAATTTTCGTAATAATTCACATTCATGTATACATATTTCAAGCTGCATTTCCGCCTTATTGGTATGACGACATATACATGTTTACCTTCCTAACGTGTGACTGGTAATTTTACTGTATTTTTGTCATGTGTAATTCCACTCATAATTAATTCCCGCTAAAGAAGAAGGTGTTTAAGCTTCTGCGTGTGTCAAGAGATCAGTGTAGAAAATGTTTCACTGCATTATGTGTTCATCCCTCGTACGAATTGTATATCATATTTTCATTTATATTCACCTTATAGTTGCTCAAGCTGTAACAGTTAGCAGCAAAGGAAATATTTTTCATACTAAGTTGTTTTACATGCTGATCTATGCATAGCAAATTACTGTTCTGTGGTGTACGTTAAATGTATCATGTACGTTTGTTGCTATTGACTTCACTGTTTCTTCTTTACTCTTCACTGCTTCTTCGAGATGTTCGATTTCACAATTACTTACTGTAGATATATCATCATACTTCGCTTTCCATACTCATACAATCATTACTCTAAGACTTAAAACTATATAATCTATTCTTACTTGTGTCGCCTTCATGGCCCTTTCCTAAGTAACCCTGTAATATTACTCTTCATATCCATCGCCGTATACCCATATAATTATTCGTTAAAAATCTTCTTCAAAAATCTCCACTTATAGCCCTATCTTGCCTGTGGGGTTCTCACACTAGCACCCCCCCCCCCTATTTATTTCTACCCACAAATATATGGCTCAAAATGGCTCTGAGCACTATGCGACTTAACTTCTGAGGTCATCAGTCGCCTAGAACTTAGAACTAATTAAACCTAACAAACCTAAGGACATCACACACAACCATGCCCGAGGCAGGATTCGAACCTGTGACCGGAGCGGTGGCTCGGCTCCAGACTGTAGCGCCGAGAACCGCATCTGTATATTCTCTTCTACTTTGAATACTTCTACTTATATCTAATTAGCCCAGCGTTCTAAGGCGCTGCAGTCATGGACTGTGCGGCTGGTCCCGGCGGAGGTTCGAGTCCTCCGTCGGGCATGCGTGTGTGTGTTTGTCCTTAGGATAACCTTAGCAAATGACCTTAGCAGTTAAGTCCCATACGATTTCACACACCTATTTCTAGCTATGTACATTCAATAGACTATGTTAAGTTCACATGTCTAGCGTATTCAATGCTCCTTATAATTTACTTGCGCCGATGCACTACTTTTCTTAAAACTACATATGCTTAACCTAATGATATAATCTTAAAATTAGTGCTTTTTACAGTATCGTCTCCAACTTGCAAATAAATGTCTCTATTCGTTTTGTTTGTGTAACAGATTTATGTCATAGTAATCAGCTGATAGGTACTCCGTTTCGTATCGCTTCTGTTTTGTCCAGTTGGCTGCGAGCCGTCGATGCCGATTCGCTTAAATTCTAAAATGCTTTCCATCGCGGTGCGCAGTGTGCCTTGCGCATCTTAAAGAGGACACTGAACTCAACTTTGCATTTTACATACTCTACCCCAACCATCAGCCGTTAGCCGCTTCGCATATACAGGGATATTACAAATAATTGAAGCGATTTCATAAATTCACTGTAGCTCCATTCATTGACATATGGTCACGACACACTACAGATACGTAGAAAAACTCATAAAGTTTTGTTCGGCTGAAGCCGCACTTCAGGTTTCTGCCGCCAGAGCGCTCGAGAGTGCAGTGAGACAAAATGGCGACAGGAGCCGAGAAAGTGTATGTCGTGCTTGAAATGCACTCACATCAGTCAGTCATAGCAGTGCAACGACACTTCAGGACGAAGTTCAACAAAGATCCACCAACTGCTAACTCCATTCGGCGATGGTATGCGCAGTTTAAAGCTTCTGGATGCCTCTGTAAGGGGAAATCAACGGATCGGCCTGCGGTGAGCGAAGAAACGGTTGAAGGCGTGCGGGCAAGTTTCACGCGTAGCCTGCGGAAGTCGACGAATAAAGCAAGCAGGGAGCTAAACGTACCACAGCCGACGGTTTGGAAAATCTTACGGAAAAGGCTAAAGCAGAAGCCTTACCGTTTACAATTTCTACAAGCCCTGACACCCGATGACAAAGCCAAACGCTTTGAATTTTCGGCGCGATTCCAACAGCTCATGGAAGAGGATGCGTTCAGTGCGAAACTTTTCAGTGATGAAGCAACATTTTTTCTTAATGGTGAAGTGAACAGACACAATGTGCCAATCTTGGCGGTAGAGAATCCTCACGCATTCGTGCAGCAAATTCGCAATTCACCAAAAGTTAACGTGTTTTGTGCAATCTCACGGTTTAAAGTTTACGCTCCCTTTTTCTTCTGCAAAAAAAAACGTTACAGGACACGTGTATCTGGACATGCTGGAAAATTGGCTCATGCCACAACTGGAGTACGACAGCGCCGACTTCATCTTTCAACAGGATGGTGCTCCACCGCTCTTCCATCATGATGTTCGGCATTTCTTAAACAGGAGATTGGAAAACCGATGGATCGGTCGTGGTGGAGGTCAAGATCAGCAATTCATGTCATGGCCTCCACGCTCTCCCGACTTAACCCCATGCGATTTCTTTCTGTGGGGTTATATGAAAGATTCAGTGTTTAAACCTCCTCTACCAAGAAACGTGCCATAACTGCGAGCTCTCATCAACGATGCTTTCGAACTCATTGATGGGGACATGCTGCGCCGAGTGTGGGAGGAACTTGATTATCGGCTTGATGTCTGCCGAATCACTAAAGGGGCACATATCAAACATTTGTGAATGCCTAAAAAAACTTTTTGAATTTTTGTATGTGTGTGCAAAGCATTGTGAAAATATCTCAAATAATAAAGTTATCGTAGAGCTGTGAAATCGCTTCAAACATTTGTGATAACCCTGTAGTCGTTCATGTACGCTCCGCTTTAAGTGCGGCTGCGCGTCTCAGTACACTTCACCGCTCGACTCTCGCTAAGAGCTCGCGCGCTGTGAATTCCTTTCTTTTCCATCACTCTTATTCAAGTTGTTTACCCTGATGTAGTATAACTACGTCATCTAATGGTTTTCACTATTGTGTATAGTTGTTTTAGTTCTTGTTATATATTCCGTGATTCCTTGAGGGATATCAAAAGTTTTTCGTTGCTTCTATAGATATTTAAGTCTTAAGAAAGCTTAATATCAAAATACAAGGAAAATTTCTATTCACTAGGTTGTATCTCATTCTTTGCATGTTAGATAGTCGAAGAAAATTGAACAGTCCTTATTGGCTAGACAGGATAGTAAAAGAGGGAGAGGGTACCGGAAATATAAGTATTGTACCCCCTAGCTGGAGAGGAACCGAGAGCCAGTCAGTTTATCCGTCAAAGGGCGACAAACCTTCTACGTTCATGTGTTTTATTGATAAAACAGATAGGGAAAGAACGAGACTTGAATTTTCATTTAATAAATTTCAACAAATCTTTATGTGGATGCATGCCTTTTATTTTACCATTTTTTATATTTCCTATCAAGTAGCAGCCGGATGTGGCTTGTGAACAATGATATATGGACCAACATATAACAATTGCCATTTTTTACTCAATGCTTCTAACTTCGATGATTTTGAATGAGTTCTTAGAAGCACCTCCTGTCCAATCTGGAATTCTGTTACGTTTTTCAATTTCCTGTCGTAAATTCCTTTCCTTATTTGAGCTTGCTCTTCCAATGTTATTAGCGCTCGTCGTACTTTCTCATCTAAGGCTATGCTTTTGTGCTCTAATTTAGGTATCGGTTTTGCCCATTCATCTAGTTCCACATTTTCAAACATAAGTTCGGCAGATGTGTACCCTGTTGACGTGTGCAGTAGGTGATCTACTATATGCTAAAACGGACCCAGGTATTCTATCCATTTCTTTTGATTCTGTGGTATATATGTCCGGATAAACCTATTAAATTCAGGAAAGCACCGTTCGATGGGGCTTGCTTCCGTCTGGAACTTGGATACTAAAATATGACGTTTGTTTTATGATTTCAAAAATGATTTCCAGTGGTCACCTGTAAAATTTGATGCGTTATCAGTTAGTACTGCACGGGGTTTCCTAACCAGTGGTACGTAGTCTTCTAGAATCCGCCTTATAATTGGTCCAGACCTAACTGTTTTGACTGCGTATAGTTGGAGATACCTACTAAAAACGTCATACAGGGCTACGATGTATCTGACCCCGCTGCGGGCTTGGGGATAAGGTCCTGCGGCGTCAATAGGTGCAAGAAGAACCCTTGGTTGCTTTGATATTATCGGGTGTAGTACGATAAGACACGTCCTTTTCTGATAACTTGCTCTATACGTCGCGTCATATTAGGGAAATAACAATACACAGAAATTTTGGCAGCACACTTTAGCGTTCCATAGTGTCCTCATGTGTGGTGCGTGTGTTGAATTTAGTTGTCCATATATTCCTGAGGTATGCACACACCACTTATCCATTCGTCGATCTCTTCTATGGAAAAGAGCGCCATTATGTATAATGTAATACTGCTCTAAATGTTCGTGTGGTCTAGACTACATTTTTTATTATCTTGCTCCATCTCGGCTCTTCTTCCTGCAAGCATTGCATGTTATTGTACATTTTGATCTAATACGCCTCAGCGATACAGATGGCCGTACCGTAGGTGCAACCACAACGGAGGGGTATCTGTTGAGAGGCCAGACAAACATGTGGTTCCTGAAGAGGGGCAGCAGCCTTTTCAGTAGTTGCAGGGGCAACAGTCTGGATGATTGACTGATCTGGCCTTGTAACATTAACCAAAACGGCCTTGCTGTGCTGGTTCTGCGAACGGCTGAAAGCAAGGGGAAACTACGGCCGTAATTTTTCCCGAGGACATGCAGCTCTACCGTATGATTAAATGATGATGGCGTCCTCTTGGGTAAAATATTCCGGAGGTAAAATAGTCCCCCATTCGGATCTCCGGGTGGGGACTACTCAGGAGGACGTCGTTATCAGGAGAAAGAAAACTGGCGTTCTACGGATCGGAGCGTGGAATGTCAGATCCCTTAATCGGGCAGGTAGGTTAGAAAATTTAAAAAGGGAAATGGATAGGTTAAAGTTAGATATAGTGGGAATTAGTGAAGTTCGGTGGCAGGAGGAACAAGACTTTTGGTCAGGTGATTACAGGGTTATAAATACAAAATCAAATAGGGGTAATGCAGGAGTAGGTTTAATAATGAACAAAAAAATAGGAGTGCGGGTTAGCTACTACAAACAGCATAGTGAACGCATTATTGTGGCCAAGATAGACACAAAGTCCATGCCTACTACAGTAGTACAAGTTTATATGCCAACTACCTCTGCAGATGATGAAGAAATAGATGAAATGTATGACGAGATAAAAGAAATTATTCAGGTAGTGAAGGGAGACGAAAATTTAATAGTCATGGGTGACTGGAATTCGTCAGTAGGAAAAGGGAGAGAAGGAAACATAGTAGGTAAATATGGATTGGGGGGAAGGAATGAAAGAGGAAGCCGCCTTGTAGAATTTTGCACAGAGCATAACTTAATCATAGCCAACACTTGGTTCAAGAATCATAAAAGAAGGTTGTATACCTGGAAGAATCCTGGAGATACTAAAAGGTATCAGATAGATTATATAATGGTAAGACAGAGATTTAGGAACCAGGTTTTAAATTGTAAGACATTTCCTGGGGCAGATGTGGATTCTGACCACAATCTATTGGTTATGAACTGCAGATTAAAACTGAAGAAACTGCAAAAAGGTGGGAATTTAAGGAGATGGGACCTGGATAAACTGAAAGAACCAGAGGTTGTAGAGAGTTTCAGGGAGAGCATAAGGGAACAATTGACAGGAATGGGGGAAAGAAATACAGTAGAAGAAGAATGGGTAGCTCTGAGGGATGAAGTAGTGAAGGCAGCAGAGGATCAAGTAGGTAAAAAGACGAGGGCTCTTAGAAATCCTTGGGTAACAGAAGAAATATTGAATTTAATTGATGAAAGGAGAAAATATAAAAATGCAGTAAATGAAGCAGGCAAAAAGGAATACAAACGTCTCAAAAATGATATCGACAGGAAGTGCAAAATGGCTAAGCAGGGATGGCTAGAGGACAAATGTAAGGATGTAGAGGCTTGTCTCACTAGGGGTAAGATAGATACTGCCTATAGGAAAATGAAAGAGACATTTGGAGAGAAGAGAACCACTTGTATGAATATCAAGAGCTCAGATGGCAACCCAGTTCTAAGCAAAGAAGGGAAGGCAGAGAGGTGGAAGGAGTATATAGAGGGTTTATACAAGGGCGATGTACTTGAGGACAATATTATGGAAATGGAAGTGGATGTAGATGAAGACGAAATGGGAGATAAGATACTGCTTGAAGAGTTTGACAGAGCACTGAAAGACCTGAGTCGAAACAAGGCCCCGGGAGTAGACAACATTCCATTTGAACTACTGATGGCCTCGGGGGAGCCAGTCATGAAAAAACTCTACCATCTGGTGAGCACGATGTATGAGACAGGCGAAATACCCTCAGACTTCAAGAAGAATATAATAATTCCAATCCCAAAGAAAGCAGGTGTTGACAGATGTGAAAATTACCGAACTATCAGTTTAATAAGTCACAGCTGCAAAATACTAACGCGAATTCTTTACAGACGAATGGAAAAACTGGTAGAAGCCGACCTCGGGGAAGATCAGTTTGGATTCCGTAGAAATGTTGGAACACGTGAGGCAATACTGACCTTACGACTTATCTTAGAAGAAAGATTAAGAAAAGGCAAACCTACATTTCTAGCATTTGTAGACTTAGAGAAAGCTTTTGACAATGTTAACTGGAATACTCTCTTTCAAATTCTGAAGGTGGCAGGGGTAAAATACAGGGAGCGAAAGGCTATTTACAGTTTGTACAGAAACCAGATGGCAGTTATAAGAGTCGAGGGGCATGAAAGGGAAGCAGTGGTTGGGAAAGGAGTAAGACAGGGTTGTAGCCTCTCCCCAATGTTATTCAATCTGTATATTGAGCAAGCAGTAAAGGAAACAAAAGAAAAATTCGGAGTAGGTATTAAAATTCATGGAGAAGAAATAAAAACTTTGAGGTTCGCCGATGACATTGTAATTCTGTCAGAGACAGCAAAGGACTTGGAAGAGCAGTTGAACGGAATGGATGGTGTCTTGAAGGGAGGATATAGGATGAACATCAACAAAAGCAAAACTAGGATAATGGAATGTAGTCAAATTAAGTCGGGTGATGCTGAGGGGATTAGATTAGGAAATGAGACACTTAAAGTAGTAAAGGAGTTTTGCTATTTAGGGAGTAAAATAACCGATGATGGTCGAAGTAGAGAGGATATAAAATGTAGACTGGCAATGGCAAGGAAAGCGTTTCTCAAGAAGAGGAATTTGTTAACATCGAGTATAGATTTAAGTGTCAGGAAGTCGTTTCTGAAAGTATTTGTATGGAGTGTAGCCATGTATGGAAGTGAAACATGGACGATAACTAGTTTGGACAAGAAGAGAATAGAAGCTTTCGAAATGTGGTGCTACAGACGAATGCTGAAGATAAGGTGGGTAGATCACGTAACTAATGAGGAGGTATTGAATAGGATTGGGGAGAAGAGAAGTTTGTGGCACAACTTGACTAGAAGAAGGGATCGGTTGGTAGGACATGTTTTGAGGCATCAAGGGATCACAAATTTAGCATTGGAGGGCAGTGTGGAGGGTAAAAATCGTAGAGGGAGACCAAGAGATGAATACACTAAGCAGATTCAGAAGGATGTAGGTTGCAGTAGGTACTGGGAGATGAAGAAGCTTGCACAGGATAGAGTAGCATGGAGAGCTGCATCAAACCAGTCTCAGGACTGAAGACCACAACAACAACAACGTAATAAAGGTTCCATCATTATATTAAAAGTACCTTGAAATCTGATGTTTGTTCCTGTAACTCCTGGAAATCAGTGAGGCCTTGGGGTAACCGTGATAGGGCATCTGCCAAAACATTATGTTCCCCTTTTAGGCACTCTATTTCAAAATCAAACTCTTGGACATACATGCACCACCTCGCTATTCTCTTATGTAACAACTTACACGTAAGAAGAAAGGACAAAGCTTGATGATCACAGTAAACATTAGTATGTTTTCCGCAAAGGTAATATTGAAATTTGCGAAACGCCCAAACTACCGCTAATGCTTCTAGCTCAGTTACAGAATAAGATCTTTCACATTCTGTGCGGGTTCTACTAGCAAAACTGATTATATTGACTTCTTCTTTACCATCTTTTATTATTGTTTGAAACAGACACGCTCCAAGTCCCTGATAACAAGCATCGGTGCTTAAACAAAAGTCCAACTCCATATCTAGATGTTTAGGGATAGGTGCATTAATCAGCACCTGCTTAATCTGCTGAAAATCATTTTCACATTCTTTAGTCCACAACTAACTGTGGTTTTTACACAGTAAGTTTTATAGTGAACTACTGTTCAACAATTGTTGGGCAGAAATTTCCTGAAAAACGAGGGCAGTCCCAGAAAACCTTTTAATTGTTTCTTTGTGTGAGGTGTTGGGAAATTGCGTATTGCATCTAGTTACTGGGGTCAGGCAGAACTCCTACTGGTGAAATGATAGGCCCTAAGAATTTTTCTTGTCTTTTCCGAATTCAGACTTTTTAAAGTTATCTGTGGCATCGTATTCATCAAACTTTTGAAAAACCTTTTCCAAAATACCTACATGTTCATCCCACGTTTGAGTCGCAATTAACAGATCGTCAACGCAGAGTGTAACCTGGCTAAGCAATTCGGGTCTAGTGCAGCAGGGGATACAACCACCACCACCTAAAGAGAAGGCCGCGGCGCGCTCTTATGACGTCACGCAAAGCGGGCCAGGGTTGGATTGGCGCTGCGCTTAAAGAATCGAGACGCACGGCCTGCAGATCTTTGTCAAACGGTTTTACAGAACCTATTCCGTAAAAAATAATTAATTTCTGAAATACTTTTAGCTTTATATGGCAGCTTCATGATGAAGTGCCAATCATTTCGATAATGGTCATAACTATTGTGGTATTTCACAGATGAGTATCAAATTTGAGAACGTTGCCATCAAAAATAGGGGTCGCTATGAATTTGTGTTTGATGCATATTACACATTCTATTGCTGAGTATGAAATACAGATGAGGTTTTGAAATTTTCGTAAAACTTTGGATCAATATCTGCTTCCAATCTCGAAAAAATTGAGCATCTGCAGCAACTTCACTTACGATCGCAACGCGCGGGAATGAAATATTCATAACGCCTGTCATATCTCGTAAACCGCTGGAGATAACGAAACGAGATCTTGGCAAATGATACCACGCAAAGAGGAGAGTACTTTGCCGAATGGTTAAAATAAGTAACTTTATCAATCGCGATATAGCAGAAACTATAGTTTATAATTCTTTTTTACCGGTAATGTAATTGCATAAGACTTATCAATAGCCAGTGACAACGTACGAGTGCGGGATGTAAATAATATTGCGATATACATGATAAAACAAGGTACATTTGTGAAAAATGCACTGTGATGAAGTACATTCTTTCTGGACCAGACAACTATTATTTACACTCACTTGAAAAATTCTGCACTAATACAGTGTATAATATTAAATTCCTCTGCCTTTAGTATCCTAAATAAATATTGTGTAGCTGTTTATAGAGCTCCCTCAGCAAATCTGAGTACATTCCCCAAGCAAACAATCACTTTTAACTCACCTCACAAAAACAATTATGCGTTGTTATTGTAATGTAAATTTTCTTTCCTGTAAAAATATGGCAGATTTTGAGCATAAGTCAACAGTGAAAATCAACAAACCTTCAGCAGACATTTGCAACAGCTGGAATGAGACAATGTGTCAAGCTAAAAACGTCAATAATAAATTTAACCTATTTCTAGATTAATTTGTTCCATTGTTTGACACATCGAAAAATAAAACAGATATGCTTCATACAGAGAGATCGCTTTTTAAACATGAAAACAGCAGTTTCAACATTCGTTAGCACTCATGCTAACTAATGCGAGAGTGAAAAACAACACCCACTCACAAATAGAGAATAAAACGTATCGGTAATGCGTAACAAAATACGAACTGCAGAGAAATTTAAACACGAATAAAAAGTAACACGAGCCACAAATTTATATTTCGTTTTCAAAATCAAAATGAAGCCACTTGATAACGAATACTAGGCCTATTTACTGCGAACTTTTGCTCACAATTTTAGTCAAATGTATCCAAAATGCAAGATATTCCACCAGAAAAAAATAATAACTGTACTAGGTATATAGTTTTTACATACCTTCGTGTGCTCAGTGGGTTGGAAATTGTCCCGATGAATCGCTGAAAGACATTTCCAACGCAGATTCGCATCTTTCGGAAAGGAAAACAATATTACTTTCGGTCGAGTTCCGTAATTCCCACGACACCTTGGCACACAATACTTGTAAACCATGTTCACAGTAGCTTCACTACACGTAAACACTGTAATCGCTAGTTTTAAGCACGAATATAGCACTCGATCCAACAAACATGTAGACAAACAAACGCTTCGAAACACAACATGGTGGCCCGCTTGGAGTGACGTCACGGCCTGCTATGAATTTCGCGCCGCGGCCTTGTCTCTAGGTGGTGGTGATACAACCCGTCGGCTTTGAACAATGACGTCATTCCTTAGTCATAGATAGTAATGTCTTCACTTCGAGGCATAGATAATAAAGCAGTTCTGTGTTCTAATAAGCGCTATCATTAAAATAATTGCATGTGAATCTAAAAGCGATCGCTTGATATTAGATACAGATACTTCAGTAGCTGATAAATGTTTTTTGGCTTTTTAAAAAAAAATCTCACGAGATAGAATAAACTGATCCTAAGATACAGATGCTTCAGTAGCTGATAAGTGTTTTTTTGGCTTTTTAAAAAAAAATCTCACGAGATAGAATAAACTGATCGTACTTTATTAAGCAATCAATAAAAAAAACTAAACTAAAACACAACAGCAAAAGACAAGTGAAAGACAAAGGTTAAATAAACAATCAAAACATATAAAATGAAACAGGTTGCAAATGTAACGTACGTGTATTTCCACCTATTCGTAAGTAGGATCAGTTTATTCTATCTCGTGAGATTTTTTTAAAAAAAAGCCAAGAAACACTTATCAGCTACTGAAGCATCTGTATCTTAGGATCAGTTTATTCTATCTCGTGAGATTTTTTTTAAAAAAGCCAAAAATCACTTATCAGCTACTGAAGCATCTGTATCTTCTAATGGGTGCGGGAGTTCCGACTCCTAGGGAGGTGGGTGGGAGCTGGCGATCCTTTTTAGTTTTCCAGCTCTAGTATCAACATGACATTTTCGAATGTGTACTTCCGAAACCCCCATCACAACAACATCCTTCACTTCGCCTTTACACTGACGACACAACTATAATTTGTATCCCGTACTTCACTTCGCCTTCACACTGACACTATATATGTCAATTCGCGAGCAAGATAAAATTGTTGCGTATAGCTATACAGCTCAAGTAACGAATGGGATACTATTAGCGTCCAAGGCAGAGTTGCTGATAAGTGTTTTTTGGCTTTTTTTAAAAAAAATCTCACGAGATAGAATAAAGTGATCCTACTTTATTAAGCAATCAATAAAAAAACTAAACTAAAACATAACAGCTTTTGCTGTTATGTTTCAGTTTCGTTTTTTTACTGGTTGCTTAATAAAGTAGGATCACTTTATTCTATCTCGTGAGATTTTTTTTTTTTAAAAAGCCAAAAAACACTTATCAGCTACTGAAGGGAGCTACAACACTAAGAAGAATCGCTTCTCGGCTTTTGACAAGATATTGCTTAATAAAGTAGCATCAGTTTATTCTATCTCGTGAGATTTTTTTTTAAAAGCCAAAAAACACTATTGCTTAATAAAGTAGGATCAGTTTATTCTATCTCGTGAGATTTTTTTTAAAAAAGCCAAAAAACACTTATTAGCTACTGAAAGGAGTTACAACACTAAGAAGAATCGCTTCTCGGCTTTTGACAAGATCAATGTTTATCTCTCTCGCATTCCTTTGTTTCTCAACATTCTCCTCAGCTCTTTCGTCTTTCTAATACATGGTCTCTGGCGACTTGTGACGTCATTGTTCAAAGCCGACGGGTTGTATCCCCTGCTGCACTAGACCCAGCAATTCTGTTCCAAGTACTCTATATAATGCTTAATAAATACACCAGCGCTCACATTTAATCCGAAAGGTAACACCCTAAACTGGTAGCTCCTCCCGGCATTTATGAAAGTGTATATTTTCTACTCTCTTCATGTAATAAAATTTGCCAGTATGAAGCCTTCAAATCGAGGGATGTTAAGTAGCTAACGCTATGAAACTTCAATAACTGCTCTTCTAAATTCTCTGGCCTTGGTCTTATGGCAACGATGATTTTGTTTATTTCTCTCGCGTCTAACACCAACCGCGCACCGTTCCTTCAGTTTTATGAAATGCGAGAATCGGACTGCAGTAAGGTGAGTGCGATGTTTCAATAACCTTCCACCTAGTTATGCGCTCTATTTCTTGTCTTACTGCCTCTTTCTTTGCCCAAGAAATACCATACGACGTTCTACAATAGGTTTCATGCGGGTACACTTCCATTTTATATTCATATCCCTTAGGCCGGTATTACACTATCAAATTTCTTTGTCAAAGATTTGATCAAAGATGTGATCCAATATTCCGTCCAATATATTTGACAAAGATCTTTGACGTAGCGCTAGAAGGGGTATTACACTGTCATCAAATTTTTCGTCAAAGTTCAAGATGGCTGACAACTTGTTATTAACCGCATCAGTTGTACGTACCCCAATTGCATTGTGTGCACATGCGGAAAAGAAGTGGGGGAAAAATGGAACCATACATACGAGGTTGACAGTCTTAAAGTCCTGGGATTACAACTTGATAATAAATTCAGAACTGCAGAAAGGCCTTAACAAATCTGTATTTGCAATTCGAGTGTTAGCAGACATAGGCAACATAAAAATGAAAAAGCTTGCATACTTTGATTCCATAATGTCATATGGGATATTATTTTGGGGTAAATCTTGAAGTCAAACAAAAGTTTTCAGAGTCCAAAAGCGTGTAATACGTATTATTTGTGGAGTAAATTCACGGACGTCCTACAGAAACCTCTTCAAAGAACTGGATATACTAACTACTGCCTCTCAGTATATTTACTTCTTAATGAAATTTGTCGTAAATAATATATCTCTTTTTCCAACAAACAACTCAGTTCAAACATGATCTGCACAAGGACTTAAAAGCACTTACTTTAGTTCAAAAAGGGGTCCACTACTCAGGAACACTCGTCTTCAATAATTTGCCAGGAAACATAAAAAATTTAGTTAGAAATAAAGATCAGTTTAAAAGGAGCCTGAAAAACTTACTACTAGCCAACTCCTTCTACTCCATTGGCGAAATTTTTAATAGAAACAAATGGTGTATTGTATTTATTCATACTATTAGTATTGTTATTTCAGCTTTAAAAAAATCGACATGTTCCACATCCACGAGGATCTCCTCAGCACGGATCTATGGAACGAAAAACTAATCTAATCTGGGTGAAGCCGTGGGTTTTACGACGACACGATAAAAGCATTCAACAAAACTTGTTACGTGAGCTTACAGTGGAAGACGTCAAGTCGTACATCAATTACTTAAGAATGGATTAGCATACATTTCTGTATGTGCTCAATGAAGTGTATCCTCATATCACAAGGCACAATATTCACTTAAGAACTGCTACATCTTCAGAAGACATGCTCGCTGTAACATTCTGATTCCTTGCTACAGGAGAGGGTTATGTTATGTTAGGTTAGGTTAGGTCAGGACAGGTCAGTTCTGGTCAGGTCTCCAATCTTCTTAATCTATTTTTGTATTCAGGGTGCCTCACGTTGTAAAGCGCCTCATCAGCTTCAGACATCTTTATTAATTTTGTAGTTGTCGGAACACACCAATTGTATTTACCGGCAATGGTTATAAAAACACTACAGACGACAGAACGCTGCAGCGATGCTAGCGCTCCATATGGTAACATGTCACATTACAGTGAACAGAAGACAAGCGGTTTCTTTGATCAAATATACAGCGAGGCCCTAGATTTGATCAAATATTGGACGACATTTGACAAAGTCCCTATTACACTATCAAATATCTTTGACAAAGATATTGGACAAAGATATTGGACAAAGAAATTTGATAGTGTAATACCGGCCTTAATAACACTGGGTTGTTTGCGAAAAATGCTATGACACTTAAAGAGTAATTTTGTCAATTCACTTCGCTGTTCTCTTCTTTCGTTTCACCCTCTTTGGGGTACGCTGGATCAGTCATTTCTTTGTGCGTTGTTCTTTTCTTAGGGCCCAGTATTTCTTCATTCTTTCTGATCTTCTTCTCCTCTCTTCTTCCGAGACGAAGGATTTGGACTTTTGTGTGGATTTGTCTTGGAACCTTATGTTTTCATCTTTAGTAATTAATTTAGCAGTTCGATCAATAAGTGAATTTTCTGAAATATTTAATTCCACTAGGTCTTTCTCAGTTTCTTTAAACCAGTTGGGTTTCGTTTTTCGGTTACGGAAGAAGTCAAAGATTTGTTTAGTTAATCTGTAGGAATTCATTCTGAGAAGATGACCATAAAAATTTATTCTCCTTTTTCGCATAGAATCCGAAAGTTTTTCAATTTTCTTGTAGACAGTTTCATTTTTGATGTATATAATCTTATTGTCTTGAAATTTTGGCCCAATGATTTTTCTTAAAATTTTTCTTTCCTTTACCTCAAGTTTCTCCATTTGGCCTTTGAAATTCATGTTAAGTGTTTCTGCTGCATACAGTGCTTCTGGCTTAATCACTGTCTTGTAATGTGTAATTTTGGACCCCCATGAAAGGGATTTTTTGTTGTATATATTTTTTGTTAGTTGGAAGGCCAATTCAAGTTTATTTTTTCTGGATTCCATTGCTTTGCTTTCCCCAGCATTCCAAGCAATCCATTCTCCGAGATATTTGAATTCTTTTACTATTTCAATCTTCTGTTCTTGAACTTTGAGGTATTTACATGAGTGCTTGATGTTTGTCAATATCTTAGTTTTTTCAGAGGAGATGTGAAGACCAATTTTAGCTGCTTGTTTCTTTAGTTCAAGGATTTGCTCCCGTGCTTCTTCCATTGTTTCAGCAAACAGGGCCATATCATCTTGCTAAGACAACTGGATTTACTTATTTTACTGTCTACTGTTTGCTCATAGAGGATCTCTCCGCCAGCATCATCAAAGTTCCATTTCATTTACCATTAAGATTTGAGGGTAGATAAGTTTAACATTAATGTCAGGTATCTGCCTCATCTGATTTGTCATTGTAGTTCTCATTAAGTCCACTGTCAGTGTGCGCTCTTCTACGTGAAATTGCCATTCCACACTGCCGATGTCTATTTTTACCCCATATCTTCTGAACACCTCCATACCAAGTATACAGTTCACTATATAAGTTTGTCTACCATCAAGACAGTACACTGCAAAATTACACCACATATGCTAATGGGTATGCTGGCCTGTAATTTTATAACTTTAGGTTTACTTACCACCGCCGTTACGATCGTACAGTTCTCTACGGGTAGCGTGGGTACATTTACTCCCCGCGCTATCTCTTTAAACAATTTGGTTGACATCAGGCTTGGTGACGGGGCAGTATCCAAAACAACTGGTACATGTACGTTTCCCACCTTTACCTTTATTGCTGCTTGAATAATACGTTTCCCACCTTTACCTTTATTGCTGCTTGGATAATTTCACTTCTCTTGCGTATTGTTTCTTTCTCTTCAGTGAATAAATCTTCCTTCATTTCTGCTTCCTTATCATACATTGTTTCAGTGTCTACTTCCTCCTTTCTGTTTGTGTTAGTGTTTATGTCGCTAATATTATTACTGTGGCACACTGACAGTTCATTACCTTCTTCCTCTAGTCATGCTCGATTATTATTTTCTGGGCCGGTACAGGTATTCTTTCATTTTCTGCCGTCACTTCCAGGGGCGGTGTCAAGGGGGGGGGGGGGGAGCTATGGGTGCTATAGCCCCCCCCCCCCCCCGATGGAGTATCATATTACACTGGATAAAATGGCTTCAGAAATCAGCAAATATATTACTCCAACAGATTCAATCTTTTTTTTTTTTACAATTACGTAGCAATATAGGTTGCAATGTATTCTAAATACATTTTAACAAAAGAATAAGAACGGCAAATAGCTTACTACCTAAACCAATAAATATCATTTAACTTAAAATAGATGTCTTATTATTTATTAATACACATTTTTTACCCTGAACTCCAAAACAGTTACCAAAAACTACTTTAAGCAACATCAAATTTTACGAATTTGTCGGTGGAACACCCCAATTCTCCTTTTGTTAAGCCATATTCCATTCCCCCAAACCCCCTCCCCGGCATTAGCCCCCCCTTGACCGACTTCTAGAATCGCCCCTGGTCACTTCTACTATGTTCACCGTATGTTCTCGTGCTCGCCAGTTCGTATCCCGGTTGTTTTTGTTTGACTGTACGAGCTGCCGTTTCTCTCTCGGATCCCTTTGTTCCACATTCCGATCCTGGTAATTTGCATTTCCTTGTCGCCTAGTATCAAAGTTTTCTCTCGAATTTCTCCTATCTCGGCCATTGCCGTACCTATGAGGCTGATATTTATTTTCGTACCTTCGGTCACCCTGTGGCTGATAGGTAAACCGATTGTATGAGTTTCCGTTATGGCGCGGCGGTGTATAAGGATGTCATTCATTCATACGCACACGACCATTATAGATTCCAAATCCATTGCCGTTACCGTAGTTGTTCTTCCCATTTGGGTTGTGTTCATTACCGTTACGGATATAACTAGGCATGGCTTGCCCATCTTCATGAATTATATCTATTGAGTCGATCACTGAGAGAAAATACTCGAGGTCACTTTCGGGAATGGTTACTAATTTTTCCCTAACATTTGCAGGTAACTTGTTCTTTAAGATTTTCAATACATCGACATGAGATATCGGATTATTCCAGTAGCGGGTCTTGTTTAGATATGTTTTAAAATAGTTTCTCAGCCCCCCGAATTTCGGATGATATGATACTGTGGGTTAAATACCTCCCGTGTTAATCTCTCCTGGATAGCTGTTGACCAGTATTTATCTAAAAACGCATTCTCAAATTGATCATATGTCTCGCAGAGTTCCGACATCTCTGTAGCCCACAAAAGAGCGTCACCTGTGTGTCCTACCACATAGTTGATCTATTGAGCTTCTGTCCAAGTCCTAGGCAGTACATTCCTAAAGGCTCGGACAAACACTACCCGGTGCGTTCGCTTTGTTTCATTTGCAAATACAGGAAACTGTCGATGCTTTATTAAACTCTCGTCCATTTACAACGCTGTCCAGCAGGACCGAACAGCATTTACAGGCGGTGGTGACATATCTGTTTCACAAAAGGTTTGCCCGTAGCTCGCGTCGCGCGTGGGCACGTCGCGCGGCGTGGGTTGGCTATTGTTGTCCGCGCCACTGATTTCTCTCACCGGCGGACGGCTGTTTATAGCTCCGATTACCGCCCCCGGCGATGATATTACTGCAATTTGTTTGTGAACTCTTTCGGTCATTAACATTTGTTCTACCTGTTTGATATCATGTTCTACGCGTTTTAAAATTTCTTCTTTCTTGTTCCCCATTACTTCCTTCACCGTTTCCTCATAAGTACGCTGTTGGGGTCCGCATTTTTCCGCGAACGTTGTGTTTTCATCTTTTGTATTACCCTTTACTGTTTCGTAAAGTAGCACAGTGTTTGAGTTGATTCTCTTATGTTCTAACTTAAGTAATCCTGTCGCCATTGTGATTTTCTCTACATTTTATGGTAAGTCGTCACAGAAAGAATGCAGCTTCGCTACTTCTGATAGTACATTAACAATATTAACCTGCGTAATATTTTGCATTACCTGTAAATTATCCTGAGGTTCTCTGATTCCGGGTAGCTCCTGCCCCATTGAGTTCTGTGCTCAAATTTTGTACCCCGTCTGAAATGTGTGTCATGTTTCCGATCTCGGACTTTACTGCGCCCATTTCTGCGTTCATATTATTCATTTCTGTTTGTATAGTGTCTAACCTCACCTTCTTTGAATTGTGTTCATGTCTGCTTGTATTGTTTCTAAATTCGACATTTTAGAATATATGTCTGTTATGGCTCGAAATAAAGCTTGCATATCTTCCCTAGTCACTTCTGGCCTACGCCTGTCAGCATCTGCGTCTATACTGCGCTTACTACTTTCATTTAAAATATTCCTTTGCCTTGACGTGTCATTAATTTCGTGTACTGAATCAATGTATTACTTGTAATGAAATGTTCCGTATTCATGCTCGTCGAATGCAACAATGGCATGTCGCGCCTAGCATCCAAATTATCACGCCTGATGGTTACAAACCACTCATTGTTGCGTTTTGCAAATGCAAGGCTACTACATTGGCAATTTGATTTTGGAATGACATTTCCTTATTGTTTCGTCCATCCATTACAGATATTCTTACGCCTCTGCAGTTATCAAAATTAATATTTTCTCTGTTTGAATTTTACTTCTGCGCAATTTCTCGAGCGACAGAATGCGTATACGACTATATGTAATTGTAGTCTCAATTCTCTTCCTGAAGAGGGGCAGCAGCCTTTTCAGTAGTTGCAAGGGCAACAGTCTGGATGATTGACTGATCTGGCCTTGTAACAATAACCAAAACGGCATTGCTGTGCTGGTACTGCGAACGGCTGAAAGCAAGGGGAAACTACGGCCGTAATTTTTCCCGAGGGCATGCAGCTTTACTGTATGATTAAATGATGATGGCGTCCTCTTGGGTAAAATATTCCGGAGGTAAAATAGTCCCCCATTCGGATCTCCGGGCGGGGACTACTCAAGAGGATGTCGTTATCAGAAGAAAGAAAACTGGCGTCCTACGGATCGGAGCGTGGAATGTCAGATCCCTTAATCGGGCAGGTAGGTTAGAAAATTTAAAAAGGGAAATGGATAGGTTAAAGTTAGATATAGTGGGAATTAGTGAAGTTCGGTGGCAGGAGGAACAAGACTTCTGGTCAGGTGACTACAGGGTTATAAACACAAAGTCAAATAGGGGTAATGCAGGAGTAGGTTTAATAATGAATAGCAAAATAGGAATGCTGGTAAGCTACTACAAACAGCATAGTGAACGCATTATTGTAGCCAAGATAGACACGAAGCCCACGCCTACTACAGTAGTACAAGTTTATATGCCAACTAGCTCTGCAGATGACGAAGGAATTGAAGAAATGTATGATGATATAAAAGAAATTATTCAGATAGTGAAGGGAGACGAAAATTTAATAGTCATGGGTGACTGGAATTCGAGTGTAGGAAAAGGGAGAGAAGGAAACGTAGTAGGTGAATATGGATTGGTGGTAAGAAATGAAAGAGGAAGCCGCCTGGTAGAATTTTGCACAGAGCACAACTTAATTATAGCTAACACTTGGTTTAAGAATCATGATAGAAGGTTGTATACATGGAAGAACCCTGGAGATACTAAAAGGTATCAGATAGATTATATAATGGTAAGACAGAGATTTAGGAACCAGGTTTTAAATTGTAAGACATTTCCAGGGGCAGATGTGGACTCTGACCACAATCTATTGAGTATGACCTGTAGATTAAAACTGAAGAAACTGCAAAAAGGTGGGAATTTAAGGAGATGGGACCTGGATAAACTGAAAGAACCAGAGGTTGTACAGAGTTTTAGGGAGAGCATAAGGGAACAATTGACAGGAATGGGGGAAAGAAATACAGTAGAAGAAGAATGGGTAGCTTTGAGGGATGAAGTAGTGAAGGCAGCAGAGGATCAAGTAGGTAAAAAGACCAGGGCTCTTAGAAATCCTTGGGTAACAGAAGAAATATTGAATTTAATTGATGAAAGGAGAAAATATAAAAATGCAGTTAATGAAGCAGGCAAAAAGGAATACAAACGTCTCAAAAATGAGATCGACAGGAAGTGCAAAATGGCTAAGCAGGGATGGCTAGAGGACAAATGTAAGGATGTAGAGGCTTATCTCACTAGGGGTAAGATAGATACTGCCTACAGGAAAATTAAAGAGACCTTTGGAGATAAGAGAACCACTTGTATGAACATCAAGAGCTCAGATGGAAACCCAGTTCTAAGCAAAGAAGGGAAGGCAGAAAGGTGGAAGGAGTATATAGAGGGTCTATACAAGGGCGATGTCCTTGAGGACAATATTATGGAAATGGAAGAGGATGTAGATGAAGATGAAATGGGAGATACGATACTGCGTGAAGAGTTTGATAGAGCACTGAAAGACCTGAGTCGAAACAAGGCCCCCGAAGTAGACAACATTCCATTGGAGCTACTGACGGCCTTGGGAGAGCCAGTCCTGACAAAACTCTACCATCTGGTGAGCAAAATGTATGAAACAGGCGAAATACCCTCAGACTTCAAGAAGAATATAATAATTCCAATCCCAAAGAAAGCAGGTATTGACAGATGTGAAAATTACCGAACAATCAGTTTAATAAGCCACAGCTGCAAAATACTAACACGAATTCCTTACAGACGAATGGAAAAACTAGTAGAAGCCGATCTCGGGGAAGATCAGTTTGGATTCCGTAGAAATACTGGAACACGCGAGGCAATACTGACCTTACGACTTATCTTAGAAGAAAGATTAAGGAAATGCAAACCTACGTTTCTAGCATTTGTAGACTTAGAGAAAGCTTTTGACAATGTTGACTGGAATACTCTCTTTCAAATTCTAAAGGTGGCAGGGGTAAAATACAGGGAGCGAAAGGCTATTTACAATTTGTACAGAAACCAGATGGCAGTTATAAGAGTCGAGGGACATGAAAGGGAAGCAGTGGTTGGGAAGGGAGTGAGACAGGGTTGTAGCCTCTCCCCGATGTTATTCAATCTGTATATTGAGCAAGCAGTAAAGGAAACAAAAGAAGAATTCGGAGTAGGTATTAAAATCCATGGAGAAGAAATAAAAACCTTGAGGTTTGCCGATGACATTGTAATTCTGTCAGAGACAGCAAAGGACCTGTAAGAGCAGTTGAACGGAATGGACAGTGTCTTGAAAGGAGGATATAAGATGAACATCAACAAAAGCAAAACGAGGATAATGGAATGTAGTCGAATTAAGTCGGGTGATGCTGAGGGAATTAGATTAGGAAATGAGACACTTAAAGTAGTAAAGGAGTTTTGCTATTTGGGGAGCAAAATAACTGATGATAGTCGAAGTAGAGATGATATAAAATGTAGACTGGCAATGGCAAGGAAAGCGTTTCTGAAGAAGAGAAATTTGTTAACATCGAGTATAGATTTAAGTGTCAGGAAGTCATTTCTGAAAGTATTTGTATGGAATGTAGCCATGTATGGAAGTGAAACATGGATGGTAAATAGTTTGGACAAGAAGAGAATAGAAGCTTTCGAAATGTGGTGCTACAGAAGAATGCTGAAGATTAGATGGGTAGATCATATAACTAATGAAGAAGTATTGAATAGGATTGGGGAGAAGAGAAGTTTGTGACACAACTTGACTAGAAGAAGGGATCGGTTGGTAGGACATGTTCTGAGGCAAAAGGGATCACCAATTTAATATTGGAGGGCAGCGTGGAGGGTAAAAATCGTAGGGGGAGACCAAGAGATGAATACACTAAGCAGATTCAGAAGGATGTAGGTTGCAGTAGGTACTGGGAGATGAAGAAACTTGCACAGGACAGAGTAGCATGGAGAGCTGCATCAAACCAGTCTCAGGACTGAAGACCACAAGAACAACAACAGTCTCAATTGTTGCTCACTCAATATGCTTTTCGTACTGATAAAGATATGACATTCTCTCTACTTGACTCCAATTGTGTTAACCTCTGAAGCTTTAGGTTCTGGATTTTAGGAAGTAGGTGCCTGGGTCTACTAAGAACGCATTTTCTACATGCTTTGCGCGGTCGTACCTTATTGTTGTCTTGTGACTGGTACTCCCTCTATTGTGCTTTGTTTTCCACTCTTGCTACTGTTGTCTTCTTCCTTCTAATTTATTTATTATTTCTTTTTCTTTCTGTTAGTATTTTTCCACTGTTACATCATCGTCTCCGTCATGTCACCATGAATTATTACGATGATTATGTCATCAGCATACATGGAACACAAAGAAAATATTAACATATATGTATATTCATTGTCTTAACAATACTAGTACTCGCAGTTCTGCTCACTAAGTATCGTCCTGTCTCGGTCGCCACTTTATAATATAATAAATAAATACACAAAAAGCGTTTGGATATATGGAATTAATGAGACTAATTTTTTGGCACTCGGACAAGCACAGTAAGCTGGGCTATGCCTGTAAACGGATTCATATTAGTTCTGAATGAACGAACTATTCTTTTTCTTGCTGTAGATTAGTGTTTACCAGGTAATTCTACTACGTCCGCTCGCCGTATCCACCTAAAGAATCTTGACCGTGTCCATGTTGCGTTAATCGGATCTTCGTGAAGACTCCGAAGTACGCAGGTTACTTTCAGTTCTTCTTATTACAGTACTACTTGGAATAATGACTCATACAATCTTTCAGTTAGTAAATAATACTATATTCTTTTCTTTGATGCTCATAAAAAATACAGACTTTTCACTCATTCACATAACTAAAATGCTACCTCTGATTACGCTCTAAAATAACGTGCATTTACCTTCGTTCACTAGCAGAGAGCGAGTGCTTCCTCTTACTGAGGAACAGGAGAAACATCTTATGGTTTTTAACATTTGAAAATCATAAATACTTGACGGTAGGTGCAGGCTCTACGTTGGGCTACTGCTTGACTTTTTATCTTTGCCTTTAAAGGAAACTAAAACATAAAAGCAAGAAAAGCAAAAGGTACATCACAGCATCTATCATGAGTAGCAGAAATTCAAGGACCATAATAGCCGTACTTGCTGGTCTGAAATGCAAAAGGAATGCAGTAAGAACTTGGAAAGATGGTATGACTGCTGCATTCAAACAAGCGACAGCAGACGCTGCATTGTTGGTGCACTGTGAACCAAGAGTGTCGTTAGCATTTGTGGTAGATGCGAGCCAGACAGCGATAGTGCAGCAATGACACGAAGCGCAGCCTCTAGCCTTTTTCTGGTGAATACTGTCAACATCTAAACAGAAGTGGATCACTTATGTTAGTGTTGTATGAGGCAATCAGTACTTCCAACCTTAACTGGAAGCCCAGAGTTCACAATCTTCACCAGCCGCAAGCCACTTATGTATGCATTTTGGCAGAGCAACGTCAGCTGTTGGCCACAGCGGCATAACCAACTTACATTAATCGAACAGTTCAGCATTGACATCCGACACATATTTGGGGTCAAGAATGTGGTAACAGACTGTCTCTCCTGAGTCAGTAGCTTCTTCATTGCTGACTATGTAGAGCTCGCAGAAGCACAGTGTACCAACCAGGAACTGCAAGAGCTGTTGCAGGAGACATTTCGTCATTAGACTTGCAAATAGTCAAGGTTCCTGGCTCTGGCATCAAGTTATACTGTGATGTGTCAACAGCAAAACCACAGCCGTTTCTACCAGCAAGATTGAAGAACACTACCTTCAAATCTTTTTACAACGTGTATCATCCCAGCGTATGATTTATGTAACACCTCATCACAGATCGCTTTGTGTGGCCAGGATTGGAGAAATACTGCTGTGAGTGGACACTGTGAGGATATAAGATTTTCTAGATATTTTGTAGCCAAAGTTGGAAATAAATAATTTCGTTTAGAGGAAACGAAATCTTTTACTAATTTTGAATATAAATGAACAAGCTTTGTTAAGATATTTATATGCAGTTTTGTTATCCAGAATAATCGTCAGAATATAAAGTTTTAATTATTGAGTAACAAGATTTATTAGGGGACAACTCTTGTTTTGTGTATTTTATTATTTGCGTGAGGTATTCCACCTGCTCTCACAGCCATTCCCAGAGAGTTGAACACATACATTACGTTATCAAAATCATCCAGACACCCCCAAAAACGTATGTTTTTCATATTAGGTGCATTGTGCTGCCACCTACTGCCAGGTACTCCATATCAGCGAACTCAGTAGTCATTAGACATCGTGAGAGAGCAGAATGGGGCGCTCCGTGGAACTTAGGGACTTCGACCGTGGCCAGGTGGTTGGGTGTCACTTGTGTCATACATCTGTACGCGAGATTTCCACACTCCTAAACATCCCTAGGTCCACTGTTTCCGATGTGATAGTGAAGTAGAAACATGAAGGAACACATACAGCACAAAAGCATACAGAGGTGGAACCGCGCGACCACTACAGTCGCAGGTTCGAATCCTGCCTCAGGTATGGATGTGTGTGATGTCCTTAGTTTAGTTAGGTTTAAGTAGTTCTAAGTTCTAGGGGACTGATGACCACAGCAGTTAAGTCCCATAGTGCTCAGAGCCATTTGAACCATTTTTTGGTTGAAGAGGGTCGTAATGTGTAATAGTCACATCTATACAGACCATCACGCACGAATTTTAATCTGCATAAAGATCCACTGAAAGTACTATGACAGTTAGGCGGAAAGTGAAAAAACTTGGATTTCATGGTCGAGCGACTGCTCATAAGCCACACATTACGACAGTAGATGCCAATCGATGTCTCGCTTGGTGTAGGGAGCGTAAACATTGGACTGTTGAACAGTGAAAAAAACGTTGTGTGGAGTGATGAATCGTGGCAGACAATGTGGCGATCCGATGGCAGGGTGTGGGTATGGCGAATGCCCGGTGAACGCCATCTGCCAGCATGTGTAGTGCCAACAGTAAAAGTCGGAGGTGGTGGTGTTATGGTGTGGCCGTGTTTTTCATGAAGGGGGCTTGCACCCCTTGTTGTTTTGTATGACACTATCACAGCACAGGCCTACATTGATGTTTTAAGCACCTTCTTGCTTCCCACTGTTGAAAAGCAATTCGGGGAAGGCGATTTCATCTTTCAACACGATCTAGCACCTGTTCGTAATGCACGGCCTGTGGCGGAGTGATTACACGACAATAATATTCCTGTAATGGACTGGCCTGCACAGGGTCTTGACTTGAATCGTATTGAAAAACCTTGGGATGTTTTGGACTTCACGGCAGGCTTCACTGACCGACATCGATACCTCTCCTCAGTGCAGCGCTTTGTGAAGAATAGGCTGCCATTCCCCAAGAAACCTTCCAGCACCTGATTGAACGTATGTTTGCGAGAGTGGAAGCTGTCATCAAGGCTAAGGGTGAGCCAACACCATAATGAATTCCAGTATTACCGATGTAGGGCACAACGAACTTGTAAGTCATTTTCAGTCAGGTGTGCGGATACCTTTGATCACTTTGAGTCTTGACAAGCAAAGTAATCAAAGGGGGCGAAGAGTCCTCTGCCCCAGCCAAGCAGTCAAGGAATACCAATGACCAGAAGTTTATATCAGTAATGTACATATCTATGTCTTGAAAAGACACTTGTTATTTCGTTACCCAGATGGTCTCCTGTAACAAGGTATTTAAGCCTTAAAAGATCAGAGTTGCCAAGCCCCAGTTTTCAGTAAAAGTTAAGTTATTCTACAGATAAGAAGAATATTTAACAACTCACGGGTTTGCAGACATCTCTGACCTGAAAACCACAACGAGGTAACTTAAAACATAAATGAACTTTCACTCATAGCTACCCTGGTGTGGAACGAACTGGAAAACGATTGAGTAATATCAATACATCAAACTGAAATTTAGGTAAAAAGATTTAACGACAGTGAGGAAGATCTGGTCATGAAAGTTAAAGTGCTAATATAAGAAGCCTCTGTTAACCATCCAATATGTAATTATCGAAATATACTGTTACGACTTTTG
Organism: Schistocerca cancellata; assembly: GCF_023864275.1. Taxonomy (NCBI): domain Eukaryota; kingdom Metazoa; phylum Arthropoda; class Insecta; order Orthoptera; family Acrididae; genus Schistocerca; species Schistocerca cancellata. The sequence continues at coordinate 152,022,560 of NC_064630.1, forward strand.
CACCACTTGTTAGCAGCAGACACAGTGGCTGCGCCAAAGACTGAGAAAGCGTGGAGTTTTACAATTATTTATTGAACTTTCTTTACAATTTCTCCCTCGTCGTCGCTGCCCAGCCCTGCGGATACCTCCGCCTGGCTGCTGCTGTGTAGATTCTCCGACAATGCGCGGAACGCGCGCCGCTGATCGCACTCGGGATCCTCAGGCCACCAGTGCTCCGCTGAAGCCAGGATGCCCCGTGGTTGAGATGAACTCGTCGCTGTTCGGCGCCCCAGTACAGGAACATCCACAGAGCCGCGTCATCGCGAGATCAGCTGCCGCCGCCTGCTCCCCCGGCGACTGGGGAGCCGTCAGTCGCGATGTCCGCGAGGTCCCGTCATGGGCGGACCACGCGCCGTGGGGCCGGGTTAAGGTCGGGACACACACGTCCGGGCCGTGTCAGGGCCGAGCGTCGCACTAGTGACGGCCGTGCTGCGGTCCGTTCCTGCAGAGGCCACACGTGACCGGGGCACGTCCGGTCTTTGTTGTTCCTTGTAGTGACTCGGACGCGGTGATCTGTGTTTCTGTTTGTGAAAGCTGTAAAACATGTTCATTAATTTTCGTTATAGTGAATTTGACTTATAGCATTTGCTTTGGAAAAAGAGGAAAAAGAATTAAGGCAAACAACAAGAAGAAAATTATGGAACCATTCGGTATATTGCAACAGAAATTTCGAATATTTAGAAGAATCCTTCATGGAGATCCTATTAACCTTACAATGATTGTGAGGGCTGCGTGTGTACTCTACAACTTTATTCGAAAAATGGAAGGTTATATGGTGCCCGAACAGAGGATGGATCAAAAGGAAACTGCTTAGGGATCCGGAAAATCATCAAACCTTCGAAACCTACTTCGAATTCGTGGGAGATCAACAGATGCAGCATTTGCTGTACGAGAACAACTCGAAAAATTCCTGTTCTCCACAAGGGAGTGTGGAATGGCAAGAACATGTCGCCTTGGCGATGTAACGATGACATAAACCAAACATCTGTTTGTAAAATAAGAAGTAAATAAATATCTTTCGTGTATTAAAACTTGTGTAGTTTTTATCTTACCTATGGCTTGTAGATCTGTTGCAGTTGTCTTCCAAACTCTGTCTTTGTACTCGATATTCCTGTAGTTTTCACTTCCCTGATCGTAAAGAACAGGAAATTTACGAACTGCTTCTATTAGTCGTTCCACATCCATGTTTTGTACACAGAACAGTCTTGCGCAGTTGCACAGCTCACAAGACAATTCTACCGTCAGGCTGTGTCCGTCACGTGAAAAATTAAACACGGCGAATCCCGCCCGGCCCGGCTCCGGCCCGTTGACATTCCCCGTGCACGGCCCGGTCAAGTGGTGCCCGCTACATTTGTTTTAATGGTGTATTTCGTTGTCCAGGTGACGGCCGATACTCGGACGTGTCTCGGCACGGACACGGTCCGGACATGTGTGTCCAAACCTTTACTGTGAAGTCCGGGCGTCAGTCCCCGGCGGCGCCTGTGACCAAGACCGCGCTGCGGCCGGTCCTGCTGGATGTTCTCGCTGTAATTAGTCAGCCATGGTGCCGACCGAACTCAGGCCGACCTCCAGAGCTGAAGTTGACGTCTGGCGACGAACGGATGACTCCTGCGAGCCAGAAAAGACTCCCGGAATCGTCACCTACGAAGATTGAACATTCGGACGCGGACTATGTGTGTCCTCAGATCCGAACTGCTTCCTAATGGTTTCTGTCTGTTGCTGCCTGCACTCCACTATTTATATCCGCCAGGAGGACGATTTTTTCCCTCGGTGGTAGCTTTTAGTTTTTACTCCCGCAGTATATTGCAGCGTAACTTAGCATGCTGGCCTCACTTCCCGTTAGTCAGCACTCTCCAGGCTTCGCTCGGCGCTCGGTCTGTGTGCGTCCTTGCGTCAGCCTGTTGGTAGACTGCTGCTGTCAGCCAGGCTATCTGTGCTTGCTTACTTCGCAACACCTCGGTCGCTGGCGTGCCTCTGTTTTGCCATTCTCTACTGTGTGAAGCAATGCTTACTACATGTGGCCCCAACAATATATTCTTCTTTCCAGAAGTAACAATTTTAACGAAGTAGCAGGTGTTGGTAGCAAGCAGTACTAACCAATCCTAAAGTTACTGTTCAAGGGCCAATACAAACTCCTGTGCGACACTGAAACATTAAGAACCATCACAGTCAAAACCACAAAGAGTTGAATTCAGCAAAATTGAACAATATTATAAACTGGAATTTCGGTTCATGTATGAATATATTTACATCATTATTGAAATTCAGTTGTTTTGCAATTAAACAACATTAGACGAGTACATCTACCAATATATGGATGCCCCATGACGAAAGTCCTATGCATTGTTCAGAGTGTAGGAGGTTGGCAACTGTCAGCCAGGTCACAACTCGCCAAACCGCCGTTAGAGAGCAGGCTGAAATCAATAGCAGCAGATGACACCAAACAGCAACCATCTTTGCAGCTTCCATGAGTCACAAAACGCCGTAAGTCTGTGGATTCTGATATTTTTTCTTCTTTTCAAAGTGCAGTGGTGTGATCACATGAATAGAAAGTGTAAAGTGTACAAGTACAGTAATTTGGTTGCGATAACCTCTGTGAATATAGCTGCTTACAGTCAGATAGCTGTGACATTGAAATGCTCTGTTATTATGAGCACTATTACATATAGTAAATAAAAAAATAGATCATTACAGCATAAATAGTGGCGGGGGGGGGGGGGGACTAGAAATGTGATTGGAAATCTTAATAAAAATTTGATACTAAAATAATTAAAAGGAAAATTTTGAAAGAATGGTTAAAAAAGGATTGGAAAGTACTCTTATTCGGGGTGAACTTTAATTGGCACTAATACATACAGACCTTCAATACTGAATACATGTATTCAATATCTAACATTCGTAAAATTACGTACATCCGTTTTTGTTACCGCTATTGTGCATGGAGATTGGTATGACAATACTTGTTCCAGATTGCCCCTCCTCTGCTCCTGCGAATACTTCTTGTTAGCTTCGATCCTCTTGCTGCAGGATGCTCGGCGCGTCGCGGAATAATGAACAGAATAAACTTTGCTATCTCGATAAGTGTCTTTAATACTTCCTAACGCACAACTGGAATACACATTTTTTTTACAATATTGACCCCGCGGAACTCGCAGTACGTCCGCCCACTATTACATATCACACAGGCAGATGAATCTAAGGCAACTGAAGAGAATCTTTCTGTCTCCTTTGTTTTTCTGTCGATGTTATGTATGGTAGACATCTAAAAGTATTTTCAACGTGCCCAGGTGTTATTTAAAACTTTGTTTGTAAGTTGAAGGTTAAACCATACAATCCATTTTATGTCAGACCCTACTCCATACGAGTATCAACAAAGCATTTGTTCAAAAAGAAACTGAAAGAACATTACAATATCTAATAGCTGTTATAACAATCCATTAGTTGCTGTTAAGGAACTAGATGGTAATGTGCATATAGTGTTGAACGCACAAACTGTAAACAGAATACTAGAGCCAGGAAGAGATAGACCCCCTACAATAGAAAACTGCTTGCGAAGTTTGAAGGAATAAAATAGACCAGCACAATGGATCTGACGTCTGGTTATCAGCAGATTGCCCTGCATGAAGATTCGCGAAATTACACACCATTCCTGTTTGAAGGAAGGTGGTATCAATTGCATGTGCTACCATTGGGCCTGAATATATCAGTCTCAGTTACCATAAGAGCTTTGGATAAAGCACTGAGCAACGTGTTAAGAAGTAAAGTGTTGTTATATGTTGATGATACAGCTGCAGTATCCATAATTGGGAAGAACACCTGCAAACATTGGATGATATTTTTTATAAGGGTAGGTTCCTAGGATGTTACCATTAAATTATCAGAATCGCAACTTGGTAGAAAAGAGGAGAAATTGATGGAACGCATTGTAAATACTCTGGGTATTCAGGCAGATCCACACGGATCAGATGCAATCACAAAGTGCCCAGAACCTGCTAATGAAAAACAACTCAAATAATTTTTAGGTATGGTAGGATTCTACAGAAAACGCATTGTCAATTCAGTGCTGAATGTACTAAGTTTGATGAAATTATCAAAACGGTACACAATGTGGAGAAGGGATATATATTATCTTGAAGAAATTGCAAAAATAAAAGAAGCATTGGCACTTGTCAGCTACTGGTTCACTCAAATTTTGCCATTACTTTTCATATGGCGGTCACCTGTCACATATTCCAAGAACATGTGATTAATCACACGTTATAGCAAAAGCCAATAGATTTCGCCAGTAGAATGTTCACACAACATGAACGAAATTACAGCATTACAGAAAAGGAAACATTATCACTAGAGCGGACATTCAAGAAATTTAAATATTTAGTAACAGGATATGAGCTAGTAATACATAAAGACCATAGTGCATTGACATTTCTCTTAAAGAGCAAACTTCAACACAGTATGCTAACATTATGGATTCTCTTTCTATAGCAATTTCACTTTACATATTAAATATGTAGTCCGCCACTCGTGATCTCGCGGTAGCGTTCTCACAGGATCCTGGGTTCCATTCCCAATGGGGTTAGGGATTTTCACTTACCCCAAGATGACTGAATGTTGTTGTGTCGTCTTCATCATCATCATTCATCCCCATTACAGTTGGAGGTAGGCGACCACAAACCACCTCCATTAGGACCTTGCCTAGTATGGCGGTGTGGGTCTCCCAGATCGTTCCCCTACGATCTGTCAAGAAGCATGGGACTTCATTTCCATTCCACTAAATATGTAAAGGGGAAAGATAATATAATACTCAATGCACTGTCTCGACTACCTATAGGTCTCCAATCAAACCAAAATGTAAGGTAAAAGAGCAGATCTGCTGTTTATCTTCTAAAAGTAAATAAATATGAGAAAGATATAAACAATTTTGTAAAATCTTAGAAGGTCAACAATGCAATATCAGTCAGTTACTATATACTGAATCCTTATGACAAAGTCTTACTGATACAAATGAATACTGTTTCATAGGAAATACAACTCACATAGATTGTCACTATGCATCCCATACATTAGCGTTCATTTAAAACACTCCTGGAAATGGAAAAAAGAACACATTGACACCGGTGTGTCAGACCCACCATACTTGCTCCGGACACTGCGAGAGGGCTGTACAAGCAATGATCACACGCACGGCACAGCCGACACACCAGGAACCGCGGTGTTGGCCGTCGAATGGCGCTAGCTGCGCAGCATTTGTGCACCGCCGCCGTCAGTGTCAGCCAGTTTGCCGTGGCGTACGGAGCTCCATCGCAGTCTTGAACACTGGTAGCATGCCGCGACAGCGTGGACGTGAACCGTATGTGCAGTTGACGGACTTTGAGCGAGGGCGTATAGTGGGCATGCGGGAGGCCGGGTGGACGTACCGCCGAATTGCTCAACACGTGGGGCGTGAGGTCTCCACAGTACATCGATGTTGTCGCCAGTGGTCGGCGGAAGGTGCACGTGCCCGTCGACTTGGGACCGGACCGCAGCGACGCACGGATGCACGCCAAGACCGTAGGATCCTACGCAGTGCCGTAGGGGACCGCACCGCCACTTCCCAGCAAATTAGGGACACTGTTGCTCCTGGGGTATCGGCGAGGACCATTCGCAACCGTCTCCAAGAAGCTAGGCTACGGTCCCGCACACCGTTAGGCCGTCTTCCGCTCACGCCCCAACATCGTGCAGCCCGCCTCCAGTGGTGTCGCGACAGGCGTGAATGGAGGGACGAATGGAGACGTGTCGTCTTCAGCGATGAGAGTCGCTTCTGCCTTGTTGCCAATGATGGTCGTATGCGTGTTTGGCGCCGTGCAGGTGAGCGCCACAATCAGGACTGCATACGACCGAGGCACACAGGGCCAACACCCGGCATCATGGTGTGGGGAGCGATCTCCTACACTGGCCGTACACCACTGGTGATCGTCGAGGGGACACTGAATAGTGCACGGTACATCCAAACCGTCATCGAACCCATCGTTCTACCATTCCTAGACCGGCAAGGGAACTTGCTGTTCCAACAGGACAATGCACGTCCGCATGTATCCCGTGCCACCCAACGTGCTCTAGAAGGTGTAAGTCAACTACCCTGGCCAGCAAGATCTCCGGATCTGTCCCCCATTGAGCATGTTTGGGACTGGATGAAGCGTCGTCTCACGCGGTCTGCACGTCCAGCACGAACGCTGGTCCAACTGAGGCGCCAGGTGGAAATGGCATGGCAAGCCGTTCCACAGGACTACATCCAGCATCTCTACGATCGTCTCCATGGGAGAATAGCAGCCTGCATTGCTGCGAAAGGTGGATATACACTGTACTAGTGCCGACATTGTGCATGCTCTGTTGCCTGTGTCTATGTGCCTGTGGTTCTGTCAGTGTGATCATGTGATGTATCTGACCCCAGGAATGTGTCAATAAAGTTTCCCCTTCCTGGGACAATGAATTCACGGTGTTCTTATTTCAATTTCTAGGAGTGTAACTTGGTGTGCACACATAGGGCCAACATCCTTGCCACTGTGGTAAAACCGGTTGCCATTAGATCACCTAAATTAAGTGCTGTCAGGCTGGGCTAGCATGTAGATGGGTGATCATCCGGGCTGCCGAGCGCTGTTGGCAAGTGGGATGCACTCAGACCTTGTGAGGCAAACTGAGGAGCTGCCTGATTGAGAAGTAGCGGATCCATTCTCGTAAAGTGACACATGCCGGGAGAGTGGCTGCTGACCGTGTGCCCCTCCATATCTGCATCCAGTGATTCCTGTAGGCTGAGGATGACACAGTGGCCGGACGGTTTTGTTTTAGTGTACATGTAGGTTATACCTTCTTTAGCCCAAAAAAGTCTATAATGTGTATGAACCAATTTTACTACTTCAAGAATATGAATTGCCTAGTTCGAAAAATCCTGAGATCGTGTGAGATATGTCAGAAAGTTAAGGTACAAACTATTGGTGTCCACATTGCATTGTATCCCATCATTCCAAGTAATTTGTGGGACTTACCAGCAGTGCACTTTTACAATCCTCTGCCTAGAGGTGGGCGAGGAACTACATGTATATTTGCGCTGTAGGAGTGCTGGGCTAAACTAATAAAATTGTACCTAGCATCTCATCATGTTATAATGAAACTAACAGATCATACAAAAAAGCAGATAAACCAAAAAAAGAACACAGCTTTTAACCAGGCAGTAACAAAATCTTTGGCATGGGGAGGTGTGAACCATTCCATTCAATACCTCCCCATTAGCTATGTGATTTACCCATCTAATCTTCAGCATTCTTCTGTAGCACCACATTTCGAAAGCTTCTATTCTCTTCTTGTCTAAACTATTTATCGTCCATGTTTCACTTCCATACATGGCTACACTCCATACAAATACTTTCAGAAATGACTTCCTGACACTTAAATCTATACTCGATGTTAACAAATTTGTCTTCTTCAAAAATGCGTTCCTTGCCATTGCCAGTCTACATTTTATATCATCTCTACTTCGACCATCATCAGTTATTTTGCTCCCCAAATAGCAATACTTCAAGCGTCAAATATCCTAATCTAATTCCGCAGCATCACCCAATTTAATTCGAATACATTCCATTATTCTCGCTTTGCTTTTGTTGATGTTCATCTTATATCCTCCTTTCAAGACACTGTCCATTCTGTCCAGCTGCTCTTCCAGGTCCTTTGCTGTCTCTGAGGTTCGCCGATGACATTGTAATTCTGCCAAAGTTTTTATTTCTTTTTCGTGGATTTTTCTTTTGTTTCCTTTACTGCTTGCTCAATATAGAGATTGAATAACATCGGGGAAAGGCTACGACCCTGTCTCACTCCCTTCCCAATCACTGCTTCCCTTTCATGCCCCTCGACTCTTATAAATGCCATCTGGTTTCTGTACAAATTGTAAATAGCCTTTCGCTCCCTGTATTTTACCCCCGCCACCTTCAGAATTTGAAAGAGAGTATCCTGTGAGATATGTCAGAAAGTTAAGGTACAAACTATTGGTGTCCACATTGCATTGTATCCCATCATTCCAAGTAATTTGTGGGACTTACCAGCAGTGGACTTACCAGCAGTGGACTTTTACAATCCTCTGCCTAGAGGTGGAGGAGGAACTACATGTATATTTGCGCTGTAGGAATTCTGGGCTAAACTAATAAAATTGTACCTAGCGTCTCATCATGTTATAATGAAACTAAGAGATCATACAAAAAAGCAGATAAACCAAAAAAGAACACAGTTTTTAACCAGGCAGTTTCAAGAATCTTTGGCATGGGGAGGTGTGAACCATATATTAACTTCTAAATATCATCCACAAAGTAATCCAGCAGCAAGGGTCATGCATGAGTTGGGCAGGCTTTGTTGGACTTATTGTGTGGGTAGACATTCAAAATGGACAGATATGATGAGAGAATATGAAAAAGTACTAAATGAGTTGTCACATTTAGTTAGAAAGGTTACCCAATGGAAATAGTAGGAGAACAAATAAAAGGAGAATCCCTCCTCAAGTGTGTTGATTGGCCACAAGAGGATGTTGGTACACAGGAGTCATGGTACAATAATCTGAATGACTTGTGACAGGCTGAGAGAAGTAAAAAGAGATAGGAGAAAGATACACCCATACAGTACATGGTGAGTGATTTGATTTTAGTTAGGAGTCACAAAAAGAGTCATAAATGTGAACAAATTTTAAGCAAATTTCATCCTTTATATGAGGGGACATTCTTAATAATTAAGAAGTTGCACTCCAAAACAGTTATTTTTGCTGACTTGTAGACAGGGAAGGATTAAGGTATGCACAGTGTTCAAGAGTTAAAACCTCTCATCAGTGAGCAAGAGAAGGGTAATTACAATACAAATTATCTCAGAATTGTCTAGTGTAATTAGTATATTGTGTAACCTTAGAAATTTGTTGATCAAGGGAGAATTTATTCACTATTTAGCCAAGTCTATTGACTGGGAAAGGTCATAAGTATCAGCAGGTTGTACACAATTTAGCTTTGGAAGAAGGATACCCATAAGGAAGAGACAATCTGTGATATCAGTACAACTATGGGGCTATGAAGTAGCAGTAGGTTTTGAAAGGAGGCTCTGAAAAATGAGCAGCATGACATGTGTGCTTGCAATATTAAAGGTGTTAATGTGGGTGTTTGGAAGCAACTTTCAAATGTTTTGTTGTGTTGTATGGAGAGTGAACAAATCGAACTGATTTTGATTTAAAAGGGTAGATGAATCCAAAAGGTATTGATTGGGTATGGGTTGAAGTATACATGCAGACAGCCAAATTTGGGAAAGAGGCTATCCATGGTGTAGAAAATGTTTGAATCTGTCATCCTTGTGTGAAGAGTACTAGAGATATATCTAGTATGGATCTTGGTTACCTGAAATGCCAAAGCAATTGTAAGAATTGTGAGTGGATAAAATTTTAACCTTTCTATAGTCTGTCATCTATAGCAGTCTTGTCCTAAATGGCCAGATAATATGGAATATTAAACTAGACCTATTACTGGGTCACCAGAAAGGGTGAAACTTTGTATAATTTTGAAGTTTGTAAAATTTTGTGATTTTGAATGGATTGTTTTACTGAATGAGATTTTCACTCTGCAGCGGAGTGTGCGCTGATGTGAAACTTCCTGACAGATTAAAACTGTGTGCCGGACCGAGACTCGAACTAGGGACCTTTGCCTTTCGCAGGCAAGTGCTCTACCAACTGAGCTACCCAAGCTCGACTCCCGAGTTCGAGTCTCGGTCTGGCACAGTTTTAATCTGCCAGGAAGTTTCACATCAGCACACACTCCGTGGCAGAGTGAAAATCTCATTCTGGAAGCATCCCCCAGGCTGTGGCTAAGCCATGTCTCCACAATATCCTTCCTTTCAGGAGTGCTAGTTCTGCAGGGTTCGCTGGAGAGATTCTGTAAAGTTTGGAAGGTAGGAGACAAGATACTGGCAGATTGTTTTACTGTTTCTCGAATGCTGTGGGAGGATTTCTACCTTTTTACTGAAAAGTGTATGTAGCTGGAATAACTACTGTAGGAAAAAGCATTATAGCTTGTGGTTTTTTTTAACGGTATGGTATGGATTGTATGACTTTGTTGAGTATGGGTAGTTGTACTTAGTAATTAAGTCGAATCCATTCCTATTCTACAGAAATGAACTATTATCTCTGAAATCTTTGAACAAGCAGGAGTATGATTTAGTACAATAGTTTCAAGTTTCATTATTCTCTCATTTCCCACCAGAAATCGAAGTAGGTAAACTTTCCATTAGCATTCCATAGTAGGGGGTGGAAACCACTTTTCAGGGCTGGGTTAGTGAAGCTGGTGGTGTCGATTCTGTAGAATCGATGAACACCACTATTCTCTGGCCCACCAGAGAAGAACCTCCCCCAGGAGGTTAGTCTGGGGTGGGAAGGGTACCGAACTCGGGGTCTGTCTTCTGTCCTTTTTCGGTCCTTACACTCCTAGTTCTTCCTTTTCCTTTCTTTTTTCTCCCATTGGGGCACAGGTTCTGTATCCCTCCAGCCACATACAGTTGTTTCATCGCCCTACAGAGATTCCGACCAAAATGATAGTTGGTAACTTCTGGGTATTACTCAGTACCATAAAAAGATTTTCATTAATAAGGTGCAATGATGAATTCGAACGGTATATTATCAATCATTATAGTACAAGGAATGTTTTGTGTGTGAGTAATGCTTTTTTTAGTATGTATGTTTTTTTAGTATGCATATTTAGTATGTACATACAACGACATGTATATTAATCTGTAAGTCCACAATCACACACGTGTGCGTGCGTGTGTGTGTGTGAGAGAGAGAGAGAGAGAGATAGAGAGAGAGAGAGAGAGAGAGAATCTCCACTCCTTCCAAATTAATAATATGTGTAGACCAGATGTGACTTGTATTCAGAGAAATAGTATAGGCAACAATTGAGAAACTTATACCAAATAAATTAACAAACGACGGAGCTTATCCCCCTTGGTATACAAAACGGGTCAGAATTATGTTGCAGAAACAATGAAACTAACATGCCAAATTTAAACAGACGCAAAATCCCCAAGATTGGCGATCTTTTACAGAAGCTCAAAATTTAGCGCGGACTTCAATGCGACATGCTTGTAATAGTTTCCAATGAAATTTTGTCTCGAAACCTGGTAGAAAATCGAAAGAGATTCTGGTCGTATGTGAGGTGTGTTAGTGGCAAGAAACAATCAATGCATTCTCTGCGCGATAGCAATGGATATACTATCGAAGACAGTGCTGCCAAAGCAAAGTTACTAAACACAACCTTCCGAAGTGCCTTCACAAAAGAAGACGAAGTAAATATTCCATAATTAGAATCAAGAACAGCTGCCAACATGAGTAACGTAGAAGTAAATATCCTCGGAGTAGTGGAGCAATTTCAATCACTTAATAAAAGAAAGTCTTCTAGTACAGACTGTATTCCAATTAGGTTAGCTCCATACTTAACAATTATATACAGCCGTTCGCTCGACGAAAGATTCTTACTCAGAGACAGGAAAGTTGCGCAGGTCACACCAAATTATAGAAAGGTAGTAGGAGTAATCTACTTAATTGCAGGCCCATATCGTTAACGTCGATATGCAGTAGGATTTTAGAACATATATTGTGTTCGAACATTATGAATTACCTCGAAGAAAATGGTCTATTGACACACAGTCAACATGGGTTTAGAAAACATCGTTCTTGTGAAACACAACTAGCTCTTTCTTCGTATGAAGTGTTGAGTGCTATTGACAAGGGATTTCAGATCGATTCCGTATTTCTGGATTTCAAGAAGGCTTTTGACACTGTACCACACAAGCGGCTCGTAGGGAAATTGCGTGCTTATGGAATATCGTCTCAGTTATGTGTATTAATTTAAGTGTCAGGAAGTTGTTTCTGAAAGTATTTGTATGGAGTGTAGCCATGTATGGAAGTGAAACATGGACGGTAAATAGTTTGGACAAGAAGAGAATAGAAGCTTTCGAAATGTGGTGCTACAGAAGAATGCTGAAGATTAGATGGGTAGATCACATAACTAATGATGAAGTATTGAATAGAATTGGGGAGAAGAGGAGTATGTGGCACAACTTGACAAAAAGAAGGGACCGGTTAGTAGGACATGTTCTGAGGCATCAAGGGATCACAAATTTAGCATTGGAGGGCAGCGTGGAGGGTAAAAATCGTAGAGGGAGGCCAAGAGGTGAATACACTAAGCAGATTCAGAAGGATGTAGGCTGCAGTAGGTACTGGGAGATGAAGAAGCTTGTACAGGATAGGGTAGCATGGAGAGCTGCATCAAACCAGTCTCAGGACTGAAGACCACAACAACAACAATGTGACCGGATTTGTGATTTCCTGTCACAGAGGTCACAGTTCGTAGTAATTGACAGAAAGTCATCCAGTAAAACAGAAGTGATTTCCGGCGTTCCCCAAGGTAGTGTTATACGCCTTTTGCTGTTTCTTATATATATAGACGATCTTGAGGAAAATATGAGCAGCTGTCTTCGGCTGTCTGCAGATGACGCTGTCATTTATCGTCTAGTAAAGTCATCAGAAAATCAAAACAAACTGCAAAACGATTTAGAAAAAATATCTGAATGGTGCGAAAAGTGGCAATTGACCCTAAATAACGAAAAGTGTGAGATCATCCACACAAGTGCTAAAAGGAACTCGTTAAACTTCGGTTACGCGATAGATCAGTTTAATCTAAAAGCCGTAAATTCAACTAAACACCTAGGTATTACAATTACGAACAACTTAAATTGGAAGGAACACATAGAAAATGTTGTGGGAAAGGCTAACCAAAGACTGCGTTTTATTGGCAGGACACTTAGAAAACGTAACAGATCTACTAAGGAGGCTGCCTACACAACGTTTGTCCGTCCTCTTTTAGAATACTGCTGCACGATGTGGGATCCTTACCAGATAGGACTGACGGAGTCGATTGGAAAAGTTCAAAGAAAGGCAGCACGCTTTGTATTATCGCGAAATATAGGAGAGAGTGTCATAGAAATGATACAGGATTTGGGCTGGAAATCATTAAAAGAAAGGCGTTTTTCTTTGCGACGGAGTCTTCTCACGAAAATCCAAGCACCAACTTTCTCCTCCGAATGAGAAAATATTTTGTTGACACCGACCTACATAGGGAGGAACGATCACCACGATAAAATAAGGGAAATCAGAGCTCGTACAGAAAGATATAGGTGTTCATTCTTTCCGCGCGCTATAATAATTGGCATAATAGAGAATTGTGAAGGTAATTCGATGAACCCTTGCAGGCACTTAAATGTGATTTGTAGAGTATCCATGTACACGTAGATGCAGATATCTGGACTCTAGTCCAACAGTTGTAGTATGAGTAATTAAAATTGTAAAATTCTTCCCAATCCATGTTTGTTGTGTTGGTACAGCGAACATATCAACTTGTTAATTTCTTGAATAAAAAAAGTTTACCAAGACTGTTTTCATTCAAGAAACTCAAATAAAATTATATTCACGTTGATTTATTCTAGGTGGAAACTATTTAGTAGTCAAACGCCTGTTCATTTACAAGGGGCAGCTAGTGTGAGTGTACGAGATTTTCCAGACAATTTGTAGACAAAATTTTGAAATAAATAATTTCGCTGAGTGCAAGTGAAATCTCTTGCTAATTTTGAATATAAATGAACAACCTTTGTTAGTAGAGTTATATGCATTTTTGTTATCCAGAATAATCTTTCAGAATATAAAGTTTTAATTATTATATAAGAAGATTTATTAGGGGACAAACCTTGTTTTTCATTACAGGCCCTGGGCAGTGCAGCATCATACTGACAACAGTAATGTGCTTTTACTAACAACCTCCCTGTTCGTTTTACTTGATTTTGTAATCACTTAAATAAAATAACATGCCCTTCCAGTGGGAAACATTTCATTCCCCTTTTCCTTCTGTGATATTTGTCAGTAAGCTTTCTGCCTTCCAACCAGCGAAATGCGGCAGAGTACGGCTGGTAAACGATTCAACAAACCACGATTTAGTGCTGTTAAGACGATTCCTTTAAACATTGTCGTAGCTGAAGGAATTTAGTTTCTTCTTAAATCGTCTTATGCAGCAACGTTCACAGATATCTCAAATAGGAAAAGCTATTTATCTAGGTACGAAGGTTGTAAAACAAACTTCCCACAGTTTGTGTCAGGTTGATCTTTTCATCTGATAGCACTGCGTAAGTATTTGGTCTAAGAAGTATTGCCAGTAGTGTTCCTGTAGCTGTGGGAATCATTGGTTGAAAACGAGTTTAACACCAGTGGGTACAGTATTGCTAAATATTCAAATAATTATCAATCTAAGACTGAGTTCATTCACGAACTGAGGCGTATTTATAATATTAAAGCTAGACTGTGTATCCTTGTCTTCCTTGAGTGGGCATTGGAAGGCGTTTACACACACGTATACAATACTATGAATACTTCGAACGCTATAGTTAACGTAGCTCTCATAAACTAATTTTGTTTTTTTAATTCTTCTGGGTCTTCAGCGTGCAATATGTGTTGTAGATGTAGTCTTAGACAAAAAATTGACCGCCGAGTCGTTCACGTAAGGTGAACAATACAGTCGTGCTCCCCTCAGAATTCTGCACTACTGGCCATTAAAACTGCTACACCAAGAAGAAATGCAGATGATAAACGAGTATTCATTGGACAAATATATTATACTAGAACTGACATGTGATTACATTTTCACGCAATTTGGGTGCATAGATCCTGAGAAATCAGTACCCAGAACAACCACCTCTGGCCGTAATAACGGCCTTGATAAGCCTGGGAATTGAGTCAAACAGAGCTTGGATGGCGTGTACAGGTACAGCTACCCATGCAGCTTCAACACGATGCTACAGTTCATCAAGTGTAGTGACTGGCGTATTGTGATGATGGCTCGGCCACCATTGACCAGACGTTTTCAGTTGGTGAGAGATCTGGAGAATGTGCTGGGCAGGGCAGCAGTCGAACATTTTCTGTATACAGAAAGGCCTGTACAGGACCTGCAACATGCGGTCGTGCATTGTCCTGCTGAAATGTAGGGTTTCGCAGGGATCGAATGAAGGGTAGAGCCACGGGTCGTAACACATCTGAAATGTAACGTCCACTGTTCAAAGTGTCGTCAATTCGAACAAGAGGCGACCGAGACGTGTAACCAATGGCACCCCGTACCATCACGCCGGATGATACGCCAGTATGGCGATGACGAATACACGCTTCCAATGTGCGTTCACGGCGATGTCGCCAAACACGGATACGATCATCATGATGCTGTAAACAGAACCTGGATTCATCCGCCAAAATGACGTTTTGCCATTCGTGCACCCAGGTTTGTCGTTGAGTACACCATCGCAGGCGCTCCTGTCTGTGATGCAGCGTCAAGGGTAACCGCAGCCACGGTCTCCGAGTAGATAGTCCATGCTGCTGCAAACGTCGTCGAACAGTTCGTGCAATGGTTGTTGTCTTGTAAACGTCCCCATGTGTTGACTCAGGGATCGAGACGTGGCTGCACGATCCGTTACAGCCATGCGGATAAAATGCCTGTCATCTCGACTGCTAGTGATACGAGGCCGTTGGGACCCAGCATGGCGTTCCGTATTCCCCTCCTGAACCCACCGATTCCATATTCTGCTAACAGTCATTGGATCTCGACCAACACGAGCAGCAATGTCGCGATATGATAAACAGCAATTACGATAGGCTACAGTCCGACCTTTATCAAAGTCGGAAACGTGGTGGTACACATTTCTCCTCCTTACGCGAGGTATCGCAACAACGTTTCACCAGGCAACGCCGGTCAACTGCTGTTTGTGTATGAGAAATCGGTTGGAAACTTTCCTAATGTCAGCACCTTGTAGGTGTCGCCCTTGTATAAATGCTCTGAAAAGCTAATCGTTTGCATATCACAGCATCTTCTTGCTGTCGGTTAAATTTCGCTTCTGTAGCACGTGTCTTAGTGGTGTAGCAATTTTAATGGCCAGTAGTGCATGTCTGGCAATATGCTCTATCTGGCAACATTGTAGACTACGTCACTTCCCAGCGGAAGTCTTGACTGCAGTCTGAGTACATCAGTCTTGACTACGACCATAGTCTTGAGATAAAGCATGAGACTAGCTAATACAACATCTGGCAACAGAAAGCACACGTCGACGAAACTTTTAACGCCCCTTTCCTCTCTGTACTGAAGATATGAGTGTAATTCAAGCGAATCTACAATATATTTCGCTTTCTGTCACATTGTTAATAACAGTTTGGTTCAACATTATTTTAGCGAGAGATGTCTTGGCCAGCCATCTGCCTCTGAACACCGCACGTGTCTGTTCTCCGGGACCCGTTTGCTGCCTATCAGCAGTGGCTGAGGCACTGCGCTGCCTCGCCTTCTGCCGACAACATGTGCTCCACTCCTGATTCTCGACGGTGTAACATGCTTTAATGTTGTTGAGTGGTGACTCATAAAATCTGTCTACGATTTGTGTTTCACACTCGATAGCAATGGAGGCACAAAACCGTTTTTATTTGATGAGTATTTTATTACACTAGTATGCAATACATCAATGTGGCACAGAATTAATTTCATTGTTCCTGATCCAGTGTGCTATAGTTAAAGCGTCACATCCTGTTCTTTTTCCTTTAACAGGAGATTCTTCAAATAATTTATTTTTGTCATGGATTCATATGTGTTAGTCAAGGCACAGAGAGGAAATGCAATGTAATGTGTTTGGTTCCTTTCTTTTATTCACTATGGTCAATGGATGCGAAACATTGTGTCAATACCTTTCAGAACCTGCTCTATAGCTACTCAGGCAAATTGCTTGTTTTGAGATCCATACATAAATCAATGGAGAAGTGAACACTGTTCAAAAGTGATATTTAAAATACTCAGTTGGATTTAAGGCGACAAAATTGTCCATATTTGATGCTACCCAGAGAAAAAGTGAGTTGCTGGAACCGCTGTTACCAAATGTCTGCAGAGAGTTCCTAATTGAATTGCTACTGTGGAAATTTAGCATAGAGGCCCTATAGTAATCAAGAGATTCATTTCCTTCATACTTATCACCCTAGCATATGTGTCTTAAGTGAAGAACAAAATTGAAATTCGTATCGTTGACGGTGGATTCGAATTTCTTCAGAGATGCTTGTATTGTGAAGCAGCTTGGCAGTCAGAAAGCTGAGATCTATGACCATTAACACAACTTGCTGTGTCGAGCTACCAAGAGAACTTGATTTGTAAAGGTTTTCTTCCGATTTCGTCACAGAGTTTTTTCTGGAAATTCGCAGCTTCATAAAATAAATCAGTAAAAAAAGCTTTCACATGCTGATCCCTGCTACGGTTAGAACTGACGACTCATTGAGCCGTTGCAACACGAGATATGGGTGAGGGCACGTGGCTAATGACACACTGCTGCCAGCACGCCACTCTCACCATGGTATTGGTCGCTCAGCCTCATAACGCATAGTGAACGATAATAGAAGTTGTCACTTACAAGAAGAACAGCATTTCTTTAGCCAAAAAACAGAATTTTCTGTGTCGGTGTCTAGGGGTTATATAGCATGAGTCATTCAAATGGAAGGGGAATATCAAGTGAATTTAGCGAGTCAATTCAGTACCATACGTGGAACTGATTGCACTGTCACAGTGTTGCCAAATTTTTGTGACTATGTTGCCAATTCTCAGTTGTGCTAGGAACAGCTCTGTAGCGGTATGCGAGGAGAATCCCGTGCTCATGTTATAGGAGGATATGGAGAGGAGGCGTGGGGTTATGTTAATATGCAGCGTTTTCTCCTACCAGTTGTGTCAAACATTCAGGTGTATAAACTTCCCCATCACAATTAAAGTTTCCCACAAAATATATACTAATAAAACACTTACCCTGTTACTTTGTAACAAAAGATTATTTCAGTACAATAAAAAGTCTTTGTAAATCAACTTTGCCCACCTGTCACGAAAAGTAAGATAACAAACACTTTGCACCTCGAAATCGATTGCATCTATGTGCAGTCTTGTGATCACACAAGGAGAATTTCATGAATTGCACGAGAACGTAGAAACATTTTGGTGGGAATGGAAGCTATAAGAGACACAGTTAACTAATTATTCTGTGCCATGTAATAATCAATACATTTGGAAATTCAGAAGAGAAGAAACTAAAAATTATGCCCATTAAGACAGAAACTAAAGTGCAGATGCGGGTACTGTGCAGATCTGCGCTTTTTCATCTTCATATCTATACAAATAATGGATACTAACCAGCGTATTCATTGCTTTTCTAATGATAAACTGGATCCACACCCATGGGTCTGATTGTTTCTTTGTATCCTTCCATCTACTTTGTGTGTTATTGCTTGGTGTTCAAAAAGCAAAATGTTATGCCTGCTCTCATGAGATATTAGAACGAGGTCGCAAGAAGGATAACGAATTATAATCAAAATACACTGAGACGCCAATTTGTCTGTCGTCATGGTGTTAAGTCGACAGATAGAGTTGAGTATTATTGCCTGCATCATCGGCATCCCATTGTTGTCTTCTCTTACTGAGATTTTCATATTACCCTGAACACAAAACGCCGAGATAAATGTGTATATTCTCCGTGACGAAACATCCCACATTCCACTCATCCTGATCCATTCGTTACGTGCATCGGCAGCAATGAGTGATAGGAAAGTCGTTGTGAGGTGAGGAATAACAATAACAAAGGTAGTAGTAACAAATCAGTAATGAAGGATGTTTACTACATTACAGACAATTATTAACGATTAACAAAATAACCAAGAAAGGCTGAGTGTTTAATTGGCGCACTGCATAGCTGTTCTTACCACTTTGTTACTGAATTCTGTTCTGTTTGTTTGCAGAGGGGAAAAAAGAGAACCCTATAGCCATACATATCGCTAGTACAACGAGATATTACCTATCAACCATCCTTGGTTTACATCACGAGACGAACATGACGTCATCGAGCTAATATTTGAAATACATTTCTGTTTTCTCTCTCTGTCTCTCTTTCTCTCTTTTTATTTTTCTTTTAATTATTTGAGGAAAGCATCAAGAAGCGCGAGTAATAAGCAAGTAGGCATATAATCTATTTACAGTTATTTTCATCGGGTTATATAATGCAAAAATACACCTTTGAAGTGTATTATTTGCGTAATTCCAGTTATTGACAGTCTATTCGTGAGCTTTCTCGCATTCATTGGGGTGAAACCTATCACAGAAGCAAGCAAAATATTTCTTGCACCATGCGCCACACAAAAATGAAATCTCGCTGCACTGACGTATTGTCCGATATACAGGGTGATTCAAAAAGAATACCACAACTTTAGGAATTTAAAACTCTGGAATGACAAAAGGCAGAGCTAAACACTATCTGTCGGCGAATTAAGGGAGCTATAAAGTTTCATTTAGTTGTACATTTGTTCGCTTGAGGCGCTGTTGACTAGGCGTCAGCGTCAGTTGATGCTAAGATGGCGACCGCTCAACAGAAAGCTTTTTGTGTTATTGAGTACGGCAGAAGTGAATCGACGACAGTTGTTCAGCGTGCATTTCGAACGAAGTATGGTGTTAAACCTCCTGATAGGTGGTGTATTAAACGTTGGTATAAACAGTTTACAGAGAATGGGTGTTTGTGCAAAGGGAAAAGTTCTGGACGGCCGAGAACGAGTGATGAAAATGTAGCACGCATCCAGCAAGCATTTGTTCGCAGCCCAGGAAAATCGACTCGCAGAGCTAGCAGAAAGCTGCAAATTCCACAATCAACTGTATGGAGAGTCCTACGAAAAAGGTTAGTTATGAAACCTGAACGTCAACTACCCGAGGCGATGGATCGGCCGCCAGGCAGCCCGTGACAGAGCACTTCATCACTGGCCTCCAAGAAGCCCTGATCTTACCCCCTGCGATTTTTTCTTATGGGGGTATGTTATGGATATGGTGTTTCGGCCACCTCTCCCAGCCACCATTGATGATTTGAAACGAGAAATAACAGCAGCTATCCAAACTGTTACGCCTGATATGCTACAGAGAGTGTGGAACGAGTTGGAGTATCGGGTTGATATTGCTCGAGTGTCTGGAGGGGGCCATATTGAACATCTCTGAACTTGTTTTCGAGTGAAAAAAAACCTTTTTAAATACTCTTCGTAATGATGTATAAGAGAAGGTTATATTATGTTTCTTTCATTAAATACACATTTTTAAAGTTGTGGTATTCTTTTTGAATCACCCTGTATTGCTCGGAAAACATATCTGATTCACGTTGCTAAATACAGCTCTATCAGATATCAATGTGGATGCGTACCAGGTGTATAAAAGTATATCTTGAAATACACAGAAAGGCACAAAGGGGTATTCGACTGAAACATAGCCTTGAACAATATTGTAACTGGGGTCGACAGCCTCGTCATCTACCACCTTGACAACTCGAACGGTGACAGTGCTTGGCCGGTTACTTACGTTTACTGATATCAAAGCTACAGCACGAAAACACAAAAATGTTAACAACCTGAAGATCATTAACTTTGGAACCCATAGTAAAGTAAAGCAGTCATAAGTCTGAAGATTGGTTTGAACACCACAGTGCTTTAATAAGCACAGTCATGTTGGAGGTGGTATGCCGTTGCTTTCCCCCGACCTTTGAGTTGATTTGCCTTGACAGTTAATAGGGGAACCTACAGTTTAACGTGGCTTTCGGACCACTGTGCAACTCGGCATTTTTCACATCAACGACCACTGCCCGAGGGAGATGAAATTCGTGGGACTGACCAGGGGTCGAAGCCGAGACCATCGTACTCGTAGTCTTGCTATTTATCACTTTGCCGCCATGTAGCCACCACTGTGGCTTCTACATGGCGTTATAATTAAGGATCTCTTGTTTGTGCCTGCGTTGCCACTTACGCGTCCCTGCACCAAAGCAAAGAGAACTGGACTGAATGTATTGCCTTCATGTTGGCATAAACAGAAAAGGAGAAAAATTAAACAACATAAATGGTCTCTCTTTGATGCCTCAATCTTCATTGCCATAATGTGTCTTATGAGAAACAACGTACACTGTAATGTCATGTTTTATTTAAATGATTACAAAATCAGGTAAACTGAACAGTGAGGTTGTCAGTAAAAGCACATTACTGTTGTCAGTATGATGTTGCACTGCCCAGGGCCTGTAATGATAAAGGGCCCGTTTAGATCAGGCATATTGTATACAGAAGTGGAAGAGAGAGCACCACTAAATTCTACAATCTGTATGCATTGCATTCACACAGAAATTACTGTAACAGTGTACTTATGGAGCCCAATGAGTTAATTGCGTATTTTCCGGTGAGAAAGAGCACTGGCAAACAGTCTTCGCTACATTAGGTTACTTAAACTGGTGTCACTCTGAACTACAATTTATGGTCAGCGACTAAGTGTAAGGTCAATGGGTCGGATGCGGGTTTTGCAACTGTGAAATACTTTCCCACTCTACAGAAGCGAATATTAAATTTGAACTAATATTGCGAAAATGTTGAACTTGGATAGTTTAGAATGAAAAACTTTGTTTGTTGCAAAGGAAAACCATTGATTTTCTAAAATATTATCTGTCACGCACAATTTGAAACAGGTCACGTCGACCAAATCATATGGAAGAACTGACAGCGACGTATATCAGAAGGCAGTAAGATCCCTTGGCTTTTTGTTTGGCAGTATTCGACAGCTATTTCTAGGCGCAAGTAAATAAAGAAAGACAGCGTGTTTTTGTTATCAAGTGACATCTTCATCAATTACTTCAGTTTTAATGTAATCTACGATTAATTGCTAATGTTTGATATTAACATGAGAAGAATTCCGTATACAGGGAAAGAACCTATTCTTGGGCAACTACTTCTATAATGACCAAAAGACATTAAATAATGTTCAAGCACATGTGTTCCAGCAGCGGTATGAAGAAAATGATAGTAATAGTGACCGTAATAATCGAGTTATCCGGTAACTTCACACTTCACAGTGGATTTTCTCGAACTAAGAAATTTGCTGAATTAGAGAAAATTTCAAAATGGCTTCACATCGAGGCTTTGATGCATAGAAGAGTCATTACATCCTGCTGACATGAGAATAGCATATCTCCGCGTCAGAAACTTGCTTCTACTTAACCATTTAACAGACTCGCATTTATTCCACCGTGACTAATTTTGTAAGCTAAGCTTATGATCCGTTACAGCACACTCCTGGGGCTGGGAAATGTGGCCACAATGGTCTGGTGGAACGAACTATCACAGGTGCAATGCGTGGGTTCAGGCATTTACTTTTAAGAGACACAGACAGATTTACTTTACCTTTGGTAACCTCAGGAGAAAGACGTTATAATTGAGAATCCGCATTAAACATCACGTTCCTTCATTACCAACTGGGCAGAGCCGGTTTACGTTGGGAAATGACGTAGGTGAAAGTCATGGTAAACAGAAATACTGTCGCCAGTAAACTTACTTACATTAGAAAATTTTATTTTATTTGATGAACCAATAGCCATTTAAATGAACAAGGCTCTTATTTTACTTGTACTTGATTGAACTACAGACGTTAAAAAATTTGGTGCTGGACTGTGATTTGAATTCGTATCTCCTCTCTCGAGGATCTGAATCTCTCGCAACAGTATAGTTCAGTCATTTCGTTCCTTTTCCCAAGACTGCAATCTTCTCTAGGTCCCCTCAAAAGGTAAGTGTGTGGGTCCAAATACTGATCCAGTACAAAAATATTCATAATTTCATTTCAAGCCTTCTAAAGTGCGCGTCATATATCTTGGCGGCCGAGTTTAGGTTCGTTCTGCGCATCTGACGTCACAAATCACAGTCAGCCAATGAACAGAGAACGACGTTGCCAGATCTCGACTGCAGTGCAGAGCACCGACGAGTGTCTTCAGTTTTAGAAACGTTCAGTCATAAATGAAGTAATTGAACGAAAGCAATGTCTTGATAGCAGACTTTCTTTTATAGAAAGTTTGGAAAAAGCATTCTTTACACCAATTGCTTCATATTTTATTAATTAATTAAACCAAACAAACAATAAGCCTCCTAATTCAGGCGGTAGCAAGGAAGGGTGTTTGTATCAGTCTCACGAACCGCTTTTTCGCAATAAAGAACAGCGGTAATTGTTTATTTCCTATTGTACTTTGACGCAACGTGAGTAATTCATAGTCACCCCAACATTGTTTGTCGGTATTTTGCATACGTTTAGAATGCTCCAGTAGATCTCTAAAGCAAGCAGCTGTGTTAGCGTAATGGTTAAGGTGTTGGGTTGCTAACCGGAAGATTCTGAATTCAAGCCTTGTTGCTCACTTAATATTTTATTTATTTAAAAACAATAGCGAAGTGTTTTATTTAATGAATTTTATTCGTTTGAATGTAATGTTTTGAAATTTCTTGTGCTTTGTCTCTCCATTATAATCATAATAAGTTTTCAGTTTTTCTAATTTTCTCCTCCAATATTTCTTTTCACAGCAATTAAAAACAATGAAAAGGCACACATACAATATTCATGTTATCCGTTTTGTTTGTATATCGTCTCTTCCGCAGTCACTGTTTTACTATTCATATTGAGATATATTCTTTTGCGGCAGTATTAAAAGTATTATTTAGAGCAGAATTTCGGCTCGTACGTTGTCGAGCTATTTGATTGTCTGACGGAATTCTTTGCTTCGCTGCTTTGGCAACATCATATTCAATGTTTTCGTCGACTGATCTATGTTTTGGCAAGTATTTGCTGTCCGTTGTGACAAACATAAAATGTTTGCGCACTGCGCCTCACTGGCAATATATTTTAGTTTTATGTTTTATTACGTCCAAAATTCAGTTTTGTGTACTTCGCCAACTTCGTTTTAATCAGAACGTTTTAGAAAACAGCGAAATGACTCTGGTATAAAGAAAGTTTTGTTACAGTTGCTAAAGACAGAATATTTCCCAATTTATAAACACTGTTTATGTTATAAAGGGTGTTCATTTTAACTGGGGACATTGAAATCTCTTGAAAACGACACACAGAGCCAAAAGAAATCCTAATGAAAATTAGTTCCTCCCGGAAGGGGACATCCAATTATAACAAATTTGATCACAAATTCGTCGGATTTGGTATCATTGGATGTCCCCGTCTGAGACAAAAAAAAATTTAGTTATAAATTTGTTTGATCCAGTGTGTAGATTTGCGGATATTTCAATGTCTCCAATTAAAATGAACACTCTGTATAGTTGGAACCATGAACGACTGCGGTCGATTTAAGGCTCGTTCTACGCACCTGACGTCACGCATCCGCTGACAGCCAATGAGTGTTCAGTAGTTTTCTGAACGGTCTGCTGGGAATGTCTTGGCGAGTGCGAGTGTTAAATGTGATTGTAGTTATTCTTTGGTGAATTTTTATCGCATTTGTTGCAAGTTGTCATGGCTGATTATGGTGGTAAGCGACAAACTCTCCATAAACAGGCGAGGGACATAATTTACCGGATACACGCTTTTTTCAAGCGCGAAGCAGAAAACGGTGGACCTATCACGGATGTCGCCAGATCTCAGGAACGCACTGCAGAAGCGACAGGCGTTAGCTTGAGAACCGTCAGCGGATTGCCAATGAAGGAAAGTTATCTACGGAGACCTGTGGAAGCCCACTTTTCAGATCGCCAGGGAAATATCGCACTCGTGAGAGGACTGTAACTAATTTAGATAATTTCGACAAAGATGTTCTAAGACGAGAAGTGCTCAACATGTACAACACAGGCGCATTTCCTACTGTAAAAAAAAATCACTGTGAAAATGCGTGAAACCATAAATTTTAAAGGTAGCATGACTTCAATGAATAGAATACTTAAAAACATTGGATTCAAATATGTACATACAAATGACGGAAGAAAGTTTTTAATGGAACGTAGTGATATCGCTGCTTCAAGGGCCCAGTTTTTAAGACGTATTATTGAAGTAAGAAAATCCGGGAATAAGAACATTTTTTTCTTGGACGAAACATGGGTAAACCAAAATCACACAAGGAAAGCGTGTTGGAAAATGAGTGATGGTTCGGGTGGGTTTAAAGTACCAGTTGGTAAATGTGGACGAATGTGCTTCACGCTGGCTCTGCTTCTGGATTCATTCCAGAAAGCAAATTAGTGTTCCGAGCAAAAAAGAGAAATTCAGGGGATTATCATTCCGAAATGAACTCGGAGACATTTAAATTGTGGTTTAGGAATCAGTTTCTCCCTTACTTGCCTCCAAACTCGGTGATTGTAATGGACAATGCGAGTTATCACTCTGTTGTTGTTGACAAGACACCCACAACAAGTACAAAAAAGCCGATATCATGTTATGGCTTGCAAGTAAAAATATACTACATACTGCCAACCAAACTCGTGCTGAAATGTTGAATCTTGTAGTGCTTCATAAGCCTCGCACAAAAGTTTATGAAATCGATTGTATTGCACAGGAACATGGACACACAGTTTTGCGTTTGCCACCGTACCATTGCCAATACAATCCGATAGAGATAATTTGGGCACAAGTGAAAGGGTATGTCGCAGAACGAAACGTGACATTTAAAATTGCCGATACAGAAAGGCTTCTGCACGAAGCACTTGACAGAATCACTCCTTCAGCATGGGCTGAATGTTTTCGGCATGCACAAAGGCTACAGGAGGAGGACATGGACAGGGAAATTGTAATTGACAATCTGCTTGAACCCATCGTCATCACTCTAAGACCTGATGATTCGGACTGCGACACTGACTACAGCGATGCAGAAGACAATCGCAGTGATCGACAACAATGAAAGGTAAGGCACACACACAATAATACTCACGTTCGCTTTCTTGTTTTTGTTCCACAGTTGCAATTTTACCAATGGTATTGAAATATTTCCTCTTCTGCAACTGTAATAAGCGTCTTATTTAGACCAGACACGTTTTTCTCTTTTGAAGCACCTTCAGTGGACAGCATTTTGTCTCCTCCATTGCCAAGTCACCTTTCGTAGTTTTGTGCTGAGGTAACACAATATTCAACGTTTGTGTCAGCCGATCAGTGTTATAGCAAATAAATGCTCTTTGTGTGTGCCACACACAAAAATTATATTTGACATAGCTCAGAGCACAGTATATTCAAGTCCTAATGTTTTTGTAAGTCCACAGTTTTGTTTAACGTATTTTGTGTACTTCCTTTTGATTGATTGAAGTGCTTTAACCCTTTGTTTCCTGACATAAGAAAAAATTTACTTTTTAACATTTTCTTTGCAGAATTGATGGTATTGTGGCCTCAAATGACGGTAAGATTTTTTGTAAAATTTTATTTTATTTTTCACAACTTTTTGCTCTCCTGGTACTCAGAAGTACCGTCAGACTCCATGGACAGAATCACAATATGCGCAGAAAAATGCTCCAATTTTTATAACTTTATTCCACATAAATATTAAATATTTTTACAATAGAAAATTAATTAACAGAAATATGATATTTCTGAATTTTTTTAAAAATTTCGCATAAATTTATTCTAGAGCAACTTCACAATACATAGTAACTTAGCTATACATTTTGACAGTATATACATATCACATATTTAGTGTTAGTGATACCTCATGAAATTGTAGGAAACAGTTCTTTTTCTCATTGTAGTACAAATACACTTTACATGTACTACTTTGTGAATGTGGTGTCGACTTAATTTTATTTTTCGCACACATTTCGCATCGTCCTCTTTTACAACTGAACACTACAAAATGGTTTTCTCAGTTGCCAAGACGTACATTCTTCGGAACAGAAAAATTATCCTTCCTTCTCTTTGGGGGAGTTATTTCATCTTTACCAGAGTTTCTCTCTTTGAGATTTGGCACTTGCTGTTCATTCATTACCCTAGTGCCAAAGCACTCCTGAATTCCAGCAGTGGCAGTGCCCCATGTAGATCACTGGAAATGACGTAAGCATTGAGAAAAGCAATTTCTATTGCTCCCCAGAAGAGACGGTGCCACTGTTTCTTTGATCGCCTGTCAAGACCATAAGTTGAACGTAATCTGTCTGCATGATCCACACCACCCATGTGTTTATTGTAATCACATACAATAACTGGTCATGGTATAGTCATACTAGTTCCAGCTTTCTGTTTTCTTGTCACTACGCTCTGTTCAGTGCCATGGAAGTTTGACGCAAAATACACTACTTTATTTTCCCTCCATTGAAATACTGTCAGGTCTAAAGATGACTCTCTGTGATTTGATTCCCCACGGTTTAGACATTTTTCTTTAGGTAAATTCCATGGCAAACCTTTCCTGTTTGTTCTAATTGTTCCACAGGCAAATGTATTTACGGATTTCTGTGTGAGAAAAAGTGGACAGAACAACTAGTGAGAGGTAACGTATTGTTGCTACAATAAACTGTTCGCACAACCTGACGGTACTAATAAGTCCGCCTTATATTTTCCACTTTATCTCATTCACTTGTAACGTAATGCTTCAAGCTATTATAAAAAAACAAAGAAGGTAAGTACGTACAATGGAAAACTCAACGGAAGTTTCAATAAACTGCACACAAATTCAGGCAACACCATGGAAACAAGCACATACAATCTTCTGTTTTCACAGCAACGCGCGAAAAACAATTTCAAGCTCTGACCGCCAGAGAGGTCTATGTATTGCACAATAACATCTATGAAACAGTAGAGCAGAGTTACTGTTACGTACCGACAGGCTTTCAGATCACGAAACTGCACCACGAGAAAGTAATGAGAGTCGAAACTTACTGGTACTTTTAAGTACCGTCAGGCAACAAAGGGTTAAAATAAAGTCAAACGCGCCCGGTGTAAATAAAACTTTTATTACAGTCGCAAAAGACGGAATATTTCTCAATATTACATACGACACCAATCTGGTACTTAAATTAAATGAGATATTGTTATACAGTAAATTTTATATGAAATTTAGGTATCTTGTCCACATTTCATTCTCAACATTGTGGCAACTATAATCGAACATACGGAAAGTATACGCTATGAACTTTACCTCTGCAAACTCTTCAAAATTTCGTGCAATGGTTTACTACATTTAATGCTGCAATATAACTGCGTTGAAAATCGAAACAAAATTAAGTCATTTATGGGGGGAAGTTATCAGTCAAGAAGATGTGTCAAAATCAAATTTTTGGACCAAATAGTTTTTGTGAAATCGAATGATAAGTGTGTCAAAGCAGTCGGAACACTATGTGTCTGCACAGGCGAGCAGTGCAGTGGTTACAAAATCGCGCACGGCGCGGAATGCGGGGAGCACGTCTCTGAATGTGTGTGTGAAATCTTATGGGACTTAACTGCTAAGGTCATCAGTCCCTAAGCTTACACACTACTTAAGCTAAATTATGCTAAGGACAAACACACACACCCATGCCCGAGGGAGGACTCGAACCTCCTCCGGGAGCACGTCTCTGTAGCAGCGAAAGGTTTAATGCGGCCGTGGTGGCTTTACTTCATAAACTGCGCGCTCCCCCCTAAACGTAAGTTTGCGAACTACACTGCTACGGCGCTGCTTCTCTTGACGCGTGCAACTGGCAATGCTGCAATCTCCCGCGTCTGGGCGGGCATGCGCGAGCCTCCAAGATAAATGAATTGAACTATAGTGAAAATCAACATGCATTTTTAATGTCTGTTCATGTGTTCCCAGTATTCGCAATAGGTGTCGTTATTTCTGGCCAACACGCACACATCTTACTGTTGGTGAGTAACCAATTGATACTTGAGCTATATTCAGGGCCGGCCTTAGCCATCCAGGTGCCCCAGGCGAGTCGTCCAGTTGGCGCCCTTTATTGTATAAATAGCGAACCTGGCAGTGCTTTGCAACACGGTATTTGACTGTTTTCTAGAAATCGTCTTAAGTGGTTAATGGCGTCATCTTATGATCATAACATGGTTTTTTCCATCGTAAATTTGAGTATTTTATTTTTTTAAATGGAAATGAAATCCAAATAATCTGAAAGCCCGCTAAGACGCTCCATGTGAGTCTTGTGTAGCCTGTGACGTCAGTCCAGCATGCTGCTGTCGCTGCCGTAACAGTCAGTATAGCAGTGATATATTGTTTGGGCATTCACGTTTTGGGAAATTGTCTAAAAATATTGCGTAGTACTGCACTGTACATCTACAAAAACTCCAGAAAATTGTTTTTGCGTGTTCCAAACAAAGAAAAGATGCGTAAAATGTGGTTGAAACAGGCTCGTATATCCCAAATATTTCTTTTCATTTCTGAAGCACCCCTGTACTAAAGCGAACAAAACAAAACAAAAATTATTCAAATTGGTCAAGCCATTTCTTTGTTTTGGTGAGACTAACACACAACAATTGATTTTTATATATAAGAGGTAATATGTATAACGAAAAAACACTAATTTTGAATTGGGTACCATATTTTTATTGAATTTAATATAACTGTAAGCCATAAACCTATATTTTCTGTCAGTCATCTGAACACAAAACATATTACGCCTAGTGAAAAACAATTATAAACAACTAAAATTTTACTTTTCTCGCTTTTCTGTCGGCAAAGTCTCTGATCAGATTAGCATAGTCCAGGTTTTCTGCAACTACATTTTCAATGGACAGTGAGGCCAAACTGGTTAGTCTTGTTTGAGACATTGTAGACCGCAAGTACGTTTTTATCAACTTCAGTTTGGAAAAACTGCGTTCGCCGCTTGCGACAGTCACTGGTATTGTTAGCAAAATACGTAACGTTATCCAGATGTTGGGATATAACTCTTGAAGATTATGCTTTTTTATGAAGTTTAAGGCTTCAATAGGCATTGCCTAGCTGTCTTCGAGATAGTGTTGCAGGCCTAAAATTTCGTCGCACAGCAAATTTCCATCAATATCTGACTTCATGTTGACAGTTAACTTTTCTTGTAATTTAGAACAGCATTGTATTAGTTCTTCTTTATTTTGATTTTTTTTAATGTCAAACAAGAAACTCCACGTCGCAGAAAATTCTTGCATCTGTTCAAATCTTTCTTTCATGGATATGTGCACGATGTCCAACAGTGCATTGAAAAACTCTACTTTAAACTTCTTTTTTGGTTCAGTTATTTGATCACCAACAGCCTCTTCACCCGGCCTGCGTTTAATACGTCTTAATCGCATTTGTGGTTTAAATGATGGCTGCGTGTCAAGATCCGAAGCCAGTTCAGTTGCTGTTACAATAGCTTGTTCGAAACCTGTTTGTCTATATGTTTCCAAATAAGAGCAACATTTGTCAAGGATTCCCATAAACTCAACGAAGTTGATTGTGGGTGACTGACTTGCTTTACTCACAATGTTAATTTGAAACAGAACATCATACCATGTCACGAGAGAAACAATGAAGCTGAAGTCTTTTAATTGTCCTCCTAGTGTTGTCGCTTCGTGTGACACCGCAGCATCGCTTTGTTCAGTAGCATCGGCCAAGGAAACCAAAGCGTCATGCATTTTGCATAATTGATAACGGACCGCTTTGACGCTATCAATTCGAGCTTCCCAGCGTGTGTCACTTACATTTTTCAGGGTGTATATCTTCAAATGGTCGGTCAAAATTTTCCATCTATTTACCGATCCAGCAAATAGATTAAACATTTTTTGTAACATTCCGAACAGTGTCACGGATTTTACTGATGATTTTGCCGCATCACCCAATACCAAATTATAACTATGGCATCCACATGGCACAAAAAAAGCTAGTGGATTTAACTTCTTAATTCTGTTCTGGACGCCTTTATTTTTCCCCTTCATGTTCGCGCCGTTATCGTAGCCCTGTCCTCTGCAGTCATTAATGTTAAGGTCAAGATCACTCAATGTTTTTAAAATGCTTTCTGTGAGACCTTCACCGGTTGTATCATCTATTTGCAGAAATGAGATGAAATGTTCTTTTACACTTGCACCTTCCTCTGTTATGTCGGTGCATCTTAAAGTTATCGAAAGTTGTTCTTTGTGGCTTATATCTGGAGTACAGTCAGCTATGATTGCATAATACTTTGAACCCTTAATGCGGGATACGATTGTAGACATAACGTGTGATGCCATGAGTTCTATTAATTCATTTTGTATATTTTTGCCGCAATAATGGTCAGCCAAATCACCACTCAATGCCAGTCTGACGTGCTCTTCCATGATTGGATCAAACTTTGCCAATAACTGTACAAGACCTAAGAATTTTCCATTATTTGGGGTAAATAATTTATCTGATAACCCTCTGAATGCCGTATTATTTTCAGCCAAATACAAAGTAATGTGCATCAATCTTTGAAGCACATTGCTCCATCGTAAACTTTCTTTAGAAATTAGCTTTTGTTCTTCCTTGTCAATAGTTAATCCAGCTTTAAACCTGATTTCAGCTTCAGTCCATTGAGTAAATGCTTTTTTGTGGTTAGGACTATTTTCATGCAGTTTCAGAGCTTCACTTAAATGTTTCCAATTTCTGAAACCCACAGTGGTAGTCAAATTAGTAGCTGATTTTAAATCAAACAGTCGACGACAAAAGCAAAAGACACTGTCGTTTGATACAGAATAAACTAGCCACCGTCGTCTGATAGTTTCTTTGTTTGATAGTTTTCTTGTGTAATGAGTTGAAGAGAAATGACGCCCATTTTCATCTTTTGGAAAGTTATTTAGACATACTTGTGAGGGTCCACATATTATAATGTGATCTATATCTCTAGCATTAAGTACTTTTAGCCACGTACCTACATCAGAAACATTGTATTCTTTTATTGCAAGAACGTTGATACTTTCATCGACCACAGATGTCATGTGTTGATTTTGACTTGGAGAAATATCAGAGGATTCATGCAAAGATGTACTGCGCTGGTCAATTTGATCACCTTCAATAGGTGATTGTATATTTTTTGTGTATAATTGTTCGCAGTCTGAAGAAATATTTGCTGATACATGGACTTTTGATTCAATATCTGAAGTATTTGCCTTAGAATTTCCTTTAAGGTACTTATAAATATTCATGTGCTTTTTAGTTTCTTCAAGAACTTTTTCTTTTTCAGCTTTTCTTTTCCGATTTTCTGAACCAGAAAGCTTTTTTTTAATCATTTCCTTCTCTTCTGGCATGATTTAATAATTTGACAAATTATTGCTTGGACACTGCTCTATTTCGCGACCACAATATTCGATCTATAACAAATAAAGAAATTCACCTATCAGTAGACGTAACTAGAAAAAAACCTGAACTGAAAGATGAAAATGTTTTTCGCACTTACCAGAAAATTAAAATGTTGACACAGTCACGACACTCGTTTCACTCACAAATATTCAGCCACGAAAACGACCGCTGCCTCCGACTCTTACTGACAATTACTGACATGCGGGTGCAAATGGTAGCGCTGCCAACATATGCAGTCTAACAAACATTGTGTGGCGCTGTATTATTTCAGTACGTTAGGGGAGAATTCTCTATGAATGAAGTGCACGCATTGCATGATCTATTAATTAATGTACATGAGTCATTAAGTCACAATTATTCGATATAAATACATTCGTATTAATTAAATCATAATGTAATGTATGTTTCACAGTCTGTATTTTCTTTTATTTGGAGCGACCGGTAGTTTCTGTTGTGAACGAGAGATGGTGCGGCTGCATGGGCTCTTCCTTGTTGCAGTTCTTGAAACAAATGAGAGAGGCGCTTTGGTAGAGCCCGTGCTAGCCCGCGTCAAACATGGATGGTTGCAGACAATACGAAGATTGCATTCAGCATGATTTCTCTTCTGCTACCCCGAATTCATCGCGCATTCGTGAGATTAGTGACGTATGTTGAATGAGACTGAATAATATTTTAGTTTCGCGAAATGGGTGATTGTAAATTGTCATTTTTTTTTTACATGCGTTTAGTACGTGGCGCCCCTTGGGCCCCGGCGCCCTGGGCGACCGCCCGGGTCGCCCCACCCTGAAGCCGGCGCTGGCTATATTCGTGGATGATAAAGGAGGACGGTAGGTGTACGGTTCGATTGTCGCTCGGTCATAAAAATTTGTATCCTTATTTTAGATTCAAACACCTAGCAGCTGGTAAGAAAAACCGATGCATAACATTTGATTTTACTTAGTGAACAATCCGATTACGTGTTGGGTTCGTATCTCCGTCACAGAACTTCACATCATGCACTTCATCTTTAAATGCATGCACACTTTGTTACTTCTGAATGGACGTGTATCAGACATCTTTCGTGGTTAGTTAACAAAGACGAAAGGGTCTTGATAGGAGTCCCGGTTCATTGCAAAAACTGTGGTCTTTTATTTTCAAGTTTAGATTTGGTTACTGATGTTGGCGAAAATTCCGGTAATTCATGACTCTTCATAGCTAGTCAGCAATATGATTAGATTAGATTAATATTTGTTCTATAGATCATGAATACGACATTTTGTAATGATATGGAATGTGTCATTTTAATGAAAGATTTCTTTACATACCATGATGCTATTTCTTTACAACAATTATTTACTCTCTCTCTATCTTTCTTTTTTATGTTTATCTCTCTCTCTCTCTTCACACACACACACACAAACGTTGTTTTTGTTTTGTTTTGTTTTGTTGTGCTCGACTATCGGCCAGGCACGAAAACGTCCATGAATGAGTTTCTTAGTTTTGAGTACCGTACACTTACGAAAGAAATATAAAAACAATTATGAGAGTTACTGATTTATGATGTTTAGTTTACAGTCAGTCCTGAGTATTATTAGTAACTACGCTTCAGTCCCTAAACCTAGTTACAGAAATGCGAATTAGACGCATTACGTATTCCAGGTCGTGCCAGCCGCGTATTTGAAATACCAGCTATGGTCACTTACCAGCCCCTCTGTACGAACACATCGGTTCGTCTTCTTCCTGCTGGCACTGTAACTGAGATTTGGCAACAAGGCAAGGTATGTCTGGCAACTCTGTGATCGTCGAGTTACATCCTGGTGTGCAAGGATTTAAGCCTCAAAGTTCATTTGATTTTTCTTGTCATTTCCATTGAATAATCTGAGTTATTATCGCTTGAGGTGTAACAAAAGATTGTAAATTTACGGTTTTTAGCCCAGGAAAGTCGTCGCAAGTGGAAATCACAACTAATGTTCTCCTTTAAACAGCGATTTACGAGTTCTAGTCACTATTGACCTCGTAATAGGAATCCCATACACATACTTCTTCGCTAGCTCTGTTGTAACATGCTGCCTGTAAAAAAGCGTCTGTTCTGGTTCGCGCTTCCAGTCTCTTCTGTGAAAGAGCTACAAGCAGTCAGATCAAACATTGATAAGGAAAACGCAAGAAAATACTTTCGGCTCATAGTGCAATGGTGAAAAACTTAAAATGCTGCACAACAGGTAATGCCTCTTTCCGTTGCTGACAAGCAAATTTTGGGTTTCTAGGAATACATAACTTTATTTATGAAATACTACATTTGCATACCTCTTGAGTATGACACAGCATACCCAATCAAACACAGACCCAATCGAAATCTAAGTCAGTAGTATTTTACTAATTCTTTTCGATAGAGGCACGCTTGTGTACAGATACTCAGCTTTATTAAAACAGACTTTCGTCGTAAGGTTATCGTGGGTAGTTTTATTTCATTTCTTATAAAATGGTGCACAATTTTCGTAGGGTTTCTTTTAGTGTTATTTAAACAATAGTAAACATGAGAGAGAAATTAATCATCAACGATATATGCGAATCTAGAAAACTTGTTCTGAGTTAAAGCTGTCAAACAAGGTTTGAAGAAGAATAAAATGCCACTACCACACGACAGCTAATGTAGAAAAAACTTTTCTGACGTATTTTGGCACGATGCGCTCTCCACATACATAATACAAAAGTTTTGAGATGCATCTGCTGCCTGGCTGTCTATTAAACCTGAAAAGAACAAAATGTCGCAGTAGCTGGCCCTTTATCCACATGCGACTATATTGGGTTGAGAAGTGAAGGGAATTATGTTCAAAGTTCCATTAGATTGATAACTTCAGCAGACAGCAGAACTGCGTTTTAAAAGATGTAGCAGTGAATGTATTTGAACTCGTGACGTTTTCTCCACGGTGCTCTACACTTATTCTTTTGCACTGCACGGCGTTTTCAACAAACAGATAGCGCAATAGAGTAGCTCAAGTGGAAAGGAACACTTCCTATTTAATATTTCTGCGTCCTACACTGTTGACAGTTCTGTGTAGGTGGCAGTTACGTGATTTTATTTCGGTGATTACAAAATAGAGTCGAATGTGTGCACTGGGTAGCCGAAGCAGCTAGTTCATGGTGATTCGGTCAACTAAGTAAATGAATGTACTGAACATGCTGCAAACCACTACAGGGACCCTCTGTGTTAGAATCCTCATCCAGTGTGCCGCAACGGCGCTACAATAGAAAGATGGGCCCCAGAGAAGTAGTTTTGGTGATCTATCGGACTGCTGACAGGTTCATATACTCATGGTCTGGGTTCGATTCCAACTTCTGCCGATGATTTTTGATAGGGAGAGACAGATTCTGTTCTCTTCTGGCTACGCCAAGTGAAGAAGGTATAATGGCATTGTGGTCTGAAATTCACATTAAACATGATATTCCTTCTCTACAGACATTAGGTTGGACCACAATAAAGTCAGGAGTGGCGACATGTAGAAACTCTATCACCAGTAACCTTTCTTATACTAGTCATTTATTTCTAGTGACGAAACAAACGGTATGTAGGGTCACAGGACACTTATTCCATCTTTTATTTGAGCTTCTGTATGTCGATAAAATTGGTTCTGAACTGGGAATGCAACTCAGACCGCCGTTAACGCGGAATTTGATCCCTTCGTGACAATACAGCTCGACTACAATTTGTTGTTTGTTCAAAACTGCAGATTCCTCAACATCTCCACATATTGCGCGTGAATGGGTTCGAATCCTGATCCGGCACAAAAGTTTTAATTGTGTATTATCAAGCTCTAGCATGAGAACACCTATCTGCTGGTGAATAATAATTTTTATTTTTAATGTATTTTCATTCGTTGTCAACAATAACGGTATCTTACGTTTTTAACTTCCAGTGAGACACAGAACTATTTGATAGATCACTGTTAAGTTCAAGGATGTTACACCGAGCTGCTGGTGGAGAAAAATTCGGTGCCTGACGCCTCTTTGTGTGTAGTCAACAACGATATGTGTGGGGTTCGATTACCAGTCAGCACTGAACTCTTCGTCATATTATTTCTAGTCCAAACATGCTCACATGTCGCTGCTGGTGTAACAAACCCATATTTAACGTTCGTTTTCTCAAGAATATAAAAGCGATAGGTACCGGGTTGGAGTCCTGGGAAGGAAAAAATTAATGTTTCGTCTCGTCATTGCTGTTAAAACATCTTGCTACTGCTGAGAAAATCCGATATGTCATAGTTGATTGTGCTCCGATAACAATCCGATTAGGTTCTGGTTTCGAATCCCTGTCCAACACAAAGCTTTACCTCATGGCATTTCAAGTAAGTTACTTGTGAAGAAGCAATATTTAACATCTCTCGTAGTTCGTTAACAGGGACAATAGATGCTGGGTAGGAATTCTCGTCCGTCAAAAATGTTTACATTATGTAATTTAAAGTTGATATTTCCTAACTGATACTGTCTAAAATCGAGGTATTTCACTCCCTGTATGCCTGCTCAGGAACGACTGTTAGTTTCCATCGGTCACGAAATCTTTGGTGAGTCTGCATGACCTGGGTTTGAATCCATATGCAGAATGAAACGGTTCGTCGTGTCATTTGAAGTTCATACATATTCTCAACTAGCAGCTCGTGAAAAACTTAAATTTTTAATGTCATTTTGTGTTAAATAATAAGTACGGTATTTTATTTTGAAGAGGAAATCATGAACACGACGAACTTACTACGAGCATTACCTATCTGACGTAATAATGAGAATGGTAACATTTCAGGTATGTCATTTATTGTAATAAGTGTGAGCTTACAAGCCTTAAGAACAGTCTTATCTGTGATAAGGTGTTCCCTGATATTTGTAGTATCGTGGTATTACTTTACATCTTGAGTTCCCGGCCGAAGTGGCCGTGCGGTTAAAGGCGCTGCAGTCTGGAACCGCAAGACCGCTACGGTCGCAGGTTCGAATCCTGCCTCGGGCATGGATGTTTGTGATGTCCTTAGGTTAGTTAGGTTTAACTAGTTCTAAGTTCTAGGGGACTAATGACCTCAGCAGTTGAGTCCCATAGTGCTCAGAGCCATTTGAACCATTTGAACATCTTGAGTTATTGCGATACAGAGCAGTGTTTTCTAGTGGTGATTTGTTGGAACCATTCTCAATAGTCAAACGACTGTACCGAGGAGCGATTAGAGGACCTGCTAGACAGCTGCGTTGTGAGGGTTGTATGCGAATCAGGCGAAATGCAATTCAGGTCGTTCGGATACTTTTGAGCACGACTGTACATTATTACATCGGTTCTGCCTTCCCAGGAACACAGAACACGGACGTAGGCTGCCAGTCCTGTGAGAGGCAGGTGTGGCTTGTCCACCCACTCAGCTTTTCTCCCCTCGACAGCCAGAACTCCCCGTTTGTTTTACGTTCGCGGCCGACTACCAGAAAAGTGTCCACTGCAACATGAGTGCCAGTATGAGAAATAATAGAGCATGTATAAATTATTCGAACTTGTAATCTGGATTTTGTGAAGCAAATTTAATCACATTAGCAACATTAAAGGCATTGTACTCACCAAAAGCAGCAACAACCAACTTTGGAAAGACAGCTTCAACGTAATTGGTAGGAATGATGCAGCAAATCGATTCGTCGCTCCTTCTTGTTAGCATAATCTCAAACTGAAATCTCCAATTTTACACTCGGACGACTTTTCACAGGATAGCATCCCTAAGGGACTCAGTCGTTCTTCTATGTAGGATCGTTTTAATTCTCTTGAGCATTGAAAAGCACTGCTCAGCTTTTGATGTCGAGATAGGTGTCGTGATTAGCAGTTTCAAAACTTTAACAGTCTCGTCGAATGTGTCACAAGGTCCATCCTATAGAATCGGCGAAAGAAATGGAACTGCGCCATCAACTGCTCTCAACTCAGGCCTAGCATAGAAGACTTGAAGCTTACCCTTCAACTTTCCCGGAAATGTATACATGACTGTAATTTCAAGGTATTTGTGTGCAAAATCTGTGATGTATTTGTCAAACTGGTTTACATCAAATAAGTTGGCTGCAATGAGGTGTCCAGTGAACTTAAAATGTAATTTTATTTCAGGAAGGATGGCATCGCACACTTCGAAAGCATCTCTTTTTCTATGCTCATCAAGAATCCATGGCTTCTTGGCAGGCATCGTTTCACCATTTTCAAAACTAATCTCGTTAAGGACGGAGTCAGTGTTGAGGTGTCAGGTCAGAGGGGTGTTCTGAACACAATTTCGACACAAAGCAGCTCAATAGGCTGTGGAGTGGGAGGAGTAGGCTAGCAATAGAACAGTGCATCACCATTGACTAGACACTTTTATTGAACACATAAGTCAGGTATTACCCAAAAGGAACAATCAGTACAAATTACAAAATAATATTCTTTCCCTTAAGTCATTCAAACATTTAAACAGGTCAACAGCGATCATTTAACTGAAAGCCTTTAAAGAAGGCAAGACTAGAAAATTTGAATGATGAGTTCAAATCATATTTAAAAAGGCTCTGACCGAGCACATATTTTAAAACGAAATACTCCCTTTAAGGAACCAGCGATCAAAATTACATAATTCTCAACAACCATTTACATCCAAGACATTTAAGATTAAACAGTAATATATAACATCAGAGAGCTGCAGTCCCAAGTTTTAAGCCGCACGTTTCAGATGGACTGCACTGCAACAGTACAATACATGTCCCTCAGAGGATCTCCCCACACAGGAAGTTATTGCCGCAATCGACAAAATATCATCATCATTCCATGTACAGACCTAAAACAAACTAAAAGCTCTCTTAAGTTTGGTACAGTTAATTCCCTTTCAACATAACATACATCACAAGTCTAGCCCTAGGACGTCACCGACACCCCGCAATTTAGCATGCGAAATCTATAGCAGTGCACTCATCACGTATCCTTACACAATCCAAGAACAGAGAGCCGGTCCCCAATAGCGGAACATTTAACCACGCGCAGCGTGCGGTTTTGCGGGATGCTGACCTCGCCCTTAAACTCAACACCAGTTCAAATACTAGTCAGCCTACAATTTTGAACCACCATACGCCTTCCTTCAGTTACTGCATAGAAAGCCAATGTGATAGGCAAACAGACCAGCATATGATAAAAGCTTAAGCAATTTCCTTACTAGACAACCCTTATGAATAGTAGCCGTAATTTTTTTTAACGTGAGCACACCCACAATCAAAAGACAAACAACGCCAATCATAGGGACAGTAGCACATAAGCAAGTAGCAATGGTAACTTCTGCTTAGATTGGCTACAAATCAGCGCGTGATTTAACACACCAGAGAACAGTCTTTACAACATAACCATCAATACAATAGCAAATTACTCACATGTGTACTCCCCTACGATTTCGATTCGCAAAGCCATAGACAAAACGTGGAGAACGTATCACTTAGACCAACATAATGGTGCTCCCTCAGTTACCCCAAATAACTGACTCCCTTAGTTGCACAACAAAGAACCAGACCTAATGAAACCACCACAGTTTTCGCCTCTAAATTGTCACAGTACAAGTGAGACTCAATCAGAAATCTAATTGTACATCAGTTCCCGTATAGTCAATAAAGCGCCTGATTTTCACCCGCTTATAACGGCAGGCAGCAACATCGTACGGAAAAGAGCGTAGACACAAGCTCTTACCAATTCTCTTCTCCGAAAGCAGCCACCACAACTCTCGGTAACCACTAGGACATCCAATACAAAAATCGTTACTCCTTCACACAAATTACAGGACCGCCCACTTCCCGCTGCTTGCTACGGCCCCTTCCGTTCAGAGCCAACTTGTACTATATCTCCATGCGATAGGTCCGGTCCCACACTCGCTGCGTCAACCCGACAACCATCTTCCACGACGTCCCGGAGCACACCCACACAGGACCTCGCCTCGTTACTCTTCGCGTAGGCCACAGAGGGCGCTGCTTACCGCCATGACCGTGGCAGAAAAGATAGACCACGAGAGTGGCGCTATCGATATGAGCTGCCATAGCTAAAATGTCATCTCTGATGTTTTGCATTATCACTTCAAACTTCTGGTTGTCTTTCATTGCTTTGGTCGGTTTGGTTATCTTCTTCTGAAGCTGATTAAAAAGTATGTCTGCATGAGGCATTATCTTATAGAAACGTGATAGCCAGAAAATGAATTCGTTATCTTGCAGAGTTTATTTATATGACCCAGCTTTTCCAACAGTAGAAGATAGTTTTATGCTCTCACTTGTTTCAGGGACTTCCATAACAGTAATAAGATTGCTCCCTGCTTTCAAAAACATCTTTTACTACTCGCAAATGGTAATTTCATCTTGTCACACACACAGGGCAAGCTTTTTTGAATAATGCTATGCAACACTTTTGATTTCTGTGGCGAGTTAGAAAAGGAAGAAGAATTATCTGAAAGGTGTGCAAAAGAGATGAAGGCTTTGCAATTAACAGAGGCTGCCATAGACATAAGGTTGAACCAATGCGCATAACAGTGGATGTAGTTTGCATTTGGATATTTGTGTCTAATTAATTTCTGAATCCCGTTCGACTTTCCACTCATAACGTTTCCACCATCTGAGCTATTATTTTTGCCTGGGATGCCAAATAATGGTTCAATTTCTTTCAGAATACTCACAGCTGTAGTATGAGCATTCTGACTTTCTGGATTAACAAAGCTCCAAAATCTTTCAACAGGTTTTTCCTCAGCAACATAACACAAAACAATAACTTATGGGAACGGGATCAGTAATCGGTATATAGAAAACTTAATTCCCATATGTGTGTATAGCTCATACATATTTACTCTGGACACAGTGTCCGTATAGAATGAAGTATAACAAAGAACTGACTAAAGTAAAGTTAAGATGGAGGCTTGAAAGAGCACTTAGAGTTCACAGATATTAAGTTTCGTGGTCGATACGAACTATCGACGCCGCACAGTCCCCCCCCCCCCCTCCCCACAGTACGGAGTACTACAGATGTCCAAGGGTGAGGGCATGCGGGCGTCGACGTCAGTGGAAATCGTGCGCGTAGGCAGGCGCGCCACAGGTACTTCCATCTGGAACGAGGTGGGTTGTGCAGGCGGAGCGGCGAGCGGCAGGTCCACTTTGTAGTCAGTCAGCCACCATGGCCAGATGAGATGGCGGCAGGCCCGGGAGTAAGCGGGAGGGCCGGTGGATGGCGTGGTGGAGGCGTGTGTGGCCCTTAAGTGGATCGAGCCGTCTGTAGAAATGAAAGCACGTAGAGATGCTCGGTCACACTTGTGCGGGAGTGTGAAGTTGTGTGCAATGTTGACGTGTAAGGGACTGTCCGATGGCAGGACCTAGGTATCTGTCAAAAGAATGAGCACTCGGTCGTCGAACGTCACTATAGAAACGTCGCTCACTCGGTGCGGCGGCACGCTGCAGGACAAACTAATAGTAGGTGTGTGTGTCTCCGACATTGGAGGAGAGGGCGCGAAACCTGCACAGGGTGAAACGGCGCGAGGTAGGGAAACCAGCGAACGGTGGGGAGCAGTCTTCGGCAGAAGAGGTGTGCGGTGAGGTTGACGGGAGCACGTCTCTGTTCTCGATCGAGCACGGATCGTCTGCAGAGTCCGACTGCGGCAGTGTGAGACCATCAGAGTCGACGAAAGACGGTTTCAGGCGATGCAGAGAAACTGTCTGTTTGCGGTCTTAAATCATGATAACAAGAGTCGTGTCCCCCCGCCGCAGGACCTTGTAGGGGCCAAGATAAGTAGGTTGAAGAGGCTGCCTAACTGCATCATCAAAAAGCATGACGTGGGAGCAGTCGGAGAGTCCAGTGGGAACATAAGTCTCGGGCGGTGAGTGACTGATGGGCAAGTGCAAACGAGTTTGTTGAAAATTGATGCACATCTGGCTAATGAAATCTGGTGAGGGGGAAGATCCTCGCCAACCTGGGGAAGAATAAGTTCCCCAGTAGGACCGGATACTCGCCGAAGACAAATCGGATATAGTCCCCTGTAGGTCATGTTTATAGGTCGAGTGTAGACCAAGTATCACCCATGGGAGAGCTTCCGACCAGAGACAATCATGGCATTAAAGGACTGTCTTGAAGGTCCGGTGCCATTTCTCCTCGAACCCATTGCCTTGTGGGTGATAGGCGGTAGTGTGTATTTTTTTAATACGACAGATATTGCAGAAGATAGTGAAAAGGGAGGATTCGAACTGTCGACCCATATTGGTGGTGATAGTGGTCGTGCACCCGAAACGAGCGATCCACGAGTCAATGAAAGCCTTGGTTACTGTCTCGGCAGTAATGTAAGGGAGAGGGACAGCCTCCACCCAGCGACACAAACGGTCGATACTTGATAAGATATATCTATGGCCCTTCGAAGAAGGAAGAGCCCTGATCAGATCAATATGTACGTGACGGAATCGTCCTGCAGGAATGTCGAACTTGCCCAGAGGCGGGGAGGTGTGGCAGCTGATCTTCTTGCATGGGCAAGTGACGCAGCTGCATGCTCAGGTTTAACAGTCCTATTTGATATTCTTCCAACCGAAGCATTCTGACATGAGATGTGTGGTGTCTCGAACGCCTGGGTAGGCTAGGTTATGCAGGGCGTCGAAAACCCGTCAGCGCAGCCCAGGTGGGAGCAAAGGGCGTAGAGTGCCGGTCGAAGAATCACACCGCACCTATATGGAAACGCCAGGAAATTTGGCCTTTGTGGAAACAAGTGATGTTTGTGGGTCTCGTAGGAAAGCGTGAATATCTTCGTCAGAAGCTTGGAGGGAGGCCAGATCAGAAAGATCAACGATGTGGGAAACAGCACCGATCCGCGAGAAGAAATCCGCAGCGACGTTATCTGCACCCTTAACGTAATGGACGTCCGTTGTGAATTGAGAAATCAGGTCAAAGTGGCGGTAGCGTCGAGGGACTGGGTCCTCAGGTTAGTTTGCAGAATGCTTCTGCCAGTGGTTTATGATCGTTGAGGGCGAAAAACGAACGTCCCTCAACGTCGGGGCGGAAATTTTTGATTGCCTTGTAAGCAGCAAGGAGCTCTCTATCGAATGCAGAATATTTTCTCTGAGCTGTAGATAGTTCCTTGGAGAAGAAATGAAGGGGAGAAACCGTGACGCCCTTGCGTTGTTGCAACACTGCTCCCACTGTATGTCACTAGCGTCTGTAGTGATGAATAACTCGGCTGAGGGTCGGGGTGGGCGAGTGTCACAGCGTGAGCTAAAGAATTCTTCAGAGCCTTGAAGGCCTCTAGCATCGGAGCAGTACAAGAGACGGGTTTGATACCGGAAGTTTGTTTGCCTGATAGCGCGTCCGTCAGG
Source organism: Schistocerca cancellata (assembly GCF_023864275.1). Lineage (NCBI taxonomy): Eukaryota > Metazoa > Arthropoda > Insecta > Orthoptera > Acrididae > Schistocerca > Schistocerca cancellata. The sequence continues at coordinate 152,066,030 of NC_064630.1, forward strand.
GGTGCCTGAACAGCGGCGGCGGAAGGCAGATGGCGACGACAGTAATTGATGGTGCTGAGGAAACGGCGTAGCTCTTTGTAAGGCTCGTTTCACACTGGGACACTTGTCACGGTCACCGGTGACGGTCACTGATAGAGATACCTTCGTTTGAATTGGAGCATTCACACCGAATCACGGTGACCCAGCAGTGACTCACCCTCGCCACATGTGACGGACACCGACACTGTGTTCGCTGCGGTCACCGCCGGACATGCATTAGCTTGTATTGGAGTGTTCACACTGGGACACCGATCACAGAGACAGCAGTGCAGAGTTGCCAACAGACAGGCAGCCGTTGCTGAGCCCAGTGGCTCTCCACACAGTGCAGCCATGAGTTTAGAGTTCATCAACACAGGAGATTTTATAAGTGAAGTGGAAAGTCGTCCCGTTATTTGGGATATGAAAAGCGATGACTACAGTAACAAAGTCATGAAAATGAAAGCGTGGCAAGAAATTATTACGAAGTTTGTGCCTGATTTCGATGAAAAGAGCATAGATGAAAGAAACAAAATTGGTAAGTTCTATATTCTTTTTTCACTTTAGTACCGTATTTTTCGGACCACAAGAATAGCGAAATATATTTTCTACCCCTGTACGAGGCTAGGAGGTTAATAACCTACAAGGAGAATGCTAGTAGTTCATCAAGTGAAGTTTTTGACATTCGAAAATACTGAAAAAACTTCTTCTCAGATTGTCTCAGATCGTCATAAAGGGTGTAATACAATCCTTTCTCCAGCCGATCACGTAGCAGTGGATGTATGTGTAATGAACGTTTTGTCTTCATTCTCCTCCTCCTCCTCCTCCTCATTACAAGTACTAACAACAGTTCCTCCTCGCTCGAGTCCATTTCACCAACTAATCAGTTGGCAATAGCTGCAGTGTGGGACACCAGTGACCCAGGAGTGTTCGCCACAGTCACCGATGACCGTCACAAGTGTCCCAGTGTGAAACGAGCCTTAGTAGCCAGGGACGGCAGAGACGTGATAGCCTACACACGAGATTTGGGAGGCTGTATTCCGTCAGCAGAGACGGTGTAACCTAGGAAGGAGACTGACGCCTGGTGCAACTGAAACTTGTCTTTGTTGACCTCAACACCATTGGAGTCCAAGGTCTGGAGGACTGTAGACAGATGATTTTCATGTTCCTCCTCTGAGCTGCTGAAAACGAGAATGCCGTCCAGATAAGCAAAGCAAAACTCTAACTGTCGCAAGATAGAGTCAATGAATCGTTGCCAAGTTTGTGCTGCATTCTTTAGGCTGAACGGCATGAAGTGGTATTGGAATAAACCGAGCTGCGTGATAATAGCCGTCTTAAGAATGTCTTCCAGCGCCACAGGAATCTGGTGGTAGGCGCGGTTACAGTCAGTAACACTGAAAATTGTGGCGCCTGATAACATATGAGTTAAGTCATTGATGTTACACTGGGTAAGTGTCCATGACAGTACGAGCGCTTAAGCGTCTGTAATCGCCACACATTCTAAAAGATCCGTCGTGTTTGGGGACGAGGTAGGTTGGTGAAGACCAGTTGCTGTCTGAAGGTTGCAGAACACCTCCCGCCAAAAGTTCATTAATCTGCTGCAGGGGCCCCACACAGCTTGATAGGGTTGAGGCGTCGGACCTTACGCCTAATAGGAGGGCCAGCAGTGGTAACTATTAGACTTGGCCCACTGTTTCTATGTTTCGATACAGTGTATCGATACCTGGAACTGTTTCAGTGTTTCGGAACGGCTATGGTTCACTGTTTCGAAACAGTGGTGTTTCATTCCGCCCTTGTCTCGGATCTCGAGCCAGACACAGAAACTGTATCGTTGTTTCAAAAGACTGTTTCAGTCCACCTGCGCCTGGAACGGACTAATTGTATCGAAACAGTGATGTTTCATTCCGCTCTGTGTCGGACGAGATTCGGGCTCGGCACAGGTACTGAAACACAACATACCACTTCATGAAACACTTTCAAGAGTATCGAAATCTTTTGACAAGCAATAGCATGAAGCTCAAGATATCCGAAAATAAAGCTTCGTTTCTAGCTGACTGTCCTATTCCGAAATGGCGTAACATCTGCTTTATAAACACTAACCAAACAATAAAACAACGCATACTATTCGCATTCAAAATAATAAATATGTGAAAATCATTCAGTTAAATTACACTTTTTTTATAACATACGCTTCTCTGTTCATGTACAGTAATCATATTAAGAAACGCAAGTAAGACTACAACATTTTAAATAAAAAAGACGTAGAGTGACAGTTATTAGACATGTATATAAATTTGATGTAGGTATAATTGCAAGCAATCTGTTTGACATATCACTGATAGTGTAATGGTGAACGGGAAGCATCGTAAATTCATTGTATCGGTTCGAAACACCTTGAAACACAATTTTTTTCTGTTATATTTTGTTATTTATTCGAATTATTTGGCGTTATTTGTGAGTCTATAGTCACTGTGTCTATTATCCACAATGATTCCCTTTGTGTGCATGGAAATTAGCAGGATGGGTGTATTAGCCATACTAATGGAATGTGGGAATCCCAGTAGTATATCTGTTGTTTCTGCAGTTTACTCCCACCTCCAGTTCCGTTCGTGGTGGTTCTTCTGTCTTCAGCTATGGCTTTCCTCAGCCAATTGAAAAGTATGAAAGTCACATGACACAAAAGCAGCGCATTTGCTGCAGGAAATACGAAACTGCCAAGATGCCTAAGTGATAGTTTCATACTTTCTGCGATATGATTAGCGCTCTCGCACCTCATTTGTGTTTATATGGACATACTTATACAGTAGACATTCAAGATGATAAAATGTGTAGGTTTATTAGATTACAAAACAAACTGTTTCACTGTTTCGAAACACCGTATCGAAACATTACATTGTACTGTTTCATTTGTTTCGAAACATTTACGTGTTTTAGTTTGCCCATCTCTAGTAACTATCTTGTGTGTCGTTCCATCAGTGATAGGAGAAACTGAGAACGGCATATAAGATTGGTTAACGTCCTGGTACTGAGTCGTCCAACGAGTAGGGCGCGACGAGGCGTAGTCATTAGCGCTAGTGGGGAAAGGTAGCAGGAAAGTCACATGTCTCTTACGGGAGTGTGGCGTGCGCTTGTGTGGAGGGGGTAGGTGCGCGCACAGCGCGGAGCGAACGGGAACGGGCGGCGCCAGTCTTCTGAACCTTGCACTGGACAACCGGCGCAGGCGAGAGCAGCGCTGAAGTCGCACGTGGGGCCACAATGGCCGCTGGGTCATGTGGCCGGTGAGTGAGAGAGGAGGAATGTTTATCAACACGCGCGGTAGCTGTCCGAGGGGTGCGTGTGGTGGCAATGCGCGCGTGACTGTAATTAGCATCACTGTTTGAAACTCACAGCACTGGATGAGATGAGCCCGATGGGGAGGTTGGAACGTCACACTCATGTAAAGTTTGTGGACTAACCTGGTGAGAGTTCGAGCTAGGTTCGGCCAAACAATCTTCTTTAGGTGGCGGCGCCGTGGACTCGCAGAAGTGAGGTACGAGCTGCGACGAGCTCACTGTAAGTGTATGTGATGCGTTGTTTCAGCTTCTCATTGTCCTGGCAGAGTTGTGTCGCTGAGTTGTATTCTGACAGTAGGTTGGTAACACTGGTCACAATGTTGCCCACGAGGACAGAGTGCTCGCATATGATATCGTGTGTTGTGGTGGAAACAAGGTGTTGAACATAGGTGCGGGTGCATGGTATGTGAGTGTTCATAGGATGGTGGAGCACTGAACCCTGTACGACGTTCAGAGATAGTTCGTAATGAGACAAAAAATCCATACTGAGGTTTGGTTCATCGATGTCAGCAATGTAGAACGTCCACGGAAAATGTAGAGAACGAGATGGTGTCCCCGTAACCTTTACTGAGCCTGAGGTAGGTAACGTTGTTGTGTTGACAGCTCATAGAAGTGAGTTCGTCTGTGAAGAAGCGAGTGGAGCCACCGAAGTAGGTATGATCGACAAGTCAGCACCGGTGTCGACCAGAAAAGCTAGACCTGACGCAATGTCAGTCACATAGACACGACCACTCGGCCGTGCTGACGAGTGAATGGAGTGTAATGTAAGAGGATGCCTGTTAGGTTCCCCGCAGGACTCGGCGTCTCATAGTTCTTGCGGTCGGCGTTTGGGTGTTGGCATGGCAACCTGCTTTTTTTGGCGACGTCGCCGAACACTTTGTGGTACCAGCAGAAAGGGTGAGCAGGGTGAGGAGGAGGTGGAGACTGTGACAGTGGGGGCGGCTTGTCCTCGTTGATTTGTTCCGGTAAATAGGCCACAACGTAAGGTGCGTGGGCGACCCTAGAGTGCTCGGACAGTGGAGAGAGAGCCAACGATGGCCAGAGAAGCAGACGAGGTGATGGTGGAGTGAGCCCTGCTTCTGCCGGCCGAAGGTCGGTATGTGGAGGCGGCTGTGCCAACGAACAGTGTGGAATGAACTGGCTGATGTTGCCACAGCAGCGAATACAACTGGTCAGCGATGCGTAGGCGGGAGCCAATGGATTCGAACGAGTGTGGTAACAGATGGATCTGTAGATCGGTAGGTTGTCTGGCAGACCACACAGCCCATAGCAGGGAGTCAGGCATGGTATGCTCGTTCATGAGTAATGGAAGGCGGCGCCTGAGTTGTGATGGGATGCATTCCCCCAGGTGCTCCTCATAGAGAAGGTTGATTATTAACTCTTGTGGCGAGCAGGCAAGTCGTTCCATTATAGTCTTCTTTGCAAACTTGTATTTTGGTGCAGGCAGTGGCGAAAGGAGCAGGTACAAATCATATCCGAGTGGTGGTAGAGCTGTGTTATGAGGCAGAAAATCTTCAAGTTGTCATCAGACACATGATGTAACTCAAACAGATGCTCGACGAGCGCGAACCACGATGCCGGGTTGTCCTCGTATAAGCTTCAGCATGTGGTCAGGAGGGGGTGACGACAGTGGTTTCAGTGTCTCCTAGGGTAGCGGCTGAACTTAGGTTAAGTCAGAGGCTGGCGCGGTAGGTCCGGATTTAAACCAGGCGAGCGAATTCGTAGTAGCGGCAGCTGGCATAGTTGACTGTGTGTCACGAAAACACAGCGTGGCAGGTACGGATGGTACCGTGTAAATGGGCAGATGGATGGCACACGAGGGGGGCCCAGAAACTGGACCGTGAGTGACGAGTGCTGGATGGAAACCACCTGTTTCCAGAACAGGTCGAGAGACCGATGTGGCAGCCACAGGCGGTGCTGTATGAGCGGCAGGCGGTTTAGCGACCGGAAATGGGGACCCCCGCAAGTGACAGGGTGGCGAGGGGAGTTGAGAATGCCACCCATGTGGAAACTATCTGATGCAAAACATGCCTGTAGTGCATGCGGCAGGCCACTGAGGCGAGGTAAGGGGTCCATGTTACGCAAAACACTGAATTGTGCATGTAAATTGGACACAACTGGAACTCCACATGCGTGGAATGCATCCGGCGCGGTTTGTAGTAATGGTGGCATTGCACACGGCCCGTGTGTGGGTGGTTAAACACGTGTTCGAATGGAGATCACCTTGTTCTTGAAAGACTCGATTTCAAGAGACACAATTCGAAATATTGTTCAGTTCACATTTCACTGTTGGATGGGCATAATCCAGTGGCGTGAAGCCTGAGTCCACTGTTCACTCTAATGGCGTAGCTGTCAACCATTGAAAACTACTGAGGTTAGCACACGGCCGTTGGCGAAGAAATGGCGAAACTTGGTGAGCAGAGTGGTGCAACCACATCTTCGAACAAGGCATTGTATGGCGTGGTCATTGCGTAGTGAATTTAACCTGTTGCATAAACAACAGCGCGGAAGACGCGAAACACGAATGAACCTAGGAGTCACCACTATGGGAATGGAATCGGTAATTGAGATATAGAAAACTTAATTCCCATATATGTCGTAGCTCATATATATTTACACACTTTACACTGTGTCCCTACAGTATGAAGTATAACAAATAACTGTTTAAAGTAAAGATGGAGTCTTGACAGAGCACTTAGAGTTCACAGATATTCAGTTTCACGGTCGATACGAACTATCGATGCCACAAACTAATTGAAATTTGCAATATACATCTGCGCTTTCATCCGCGATTATTGCAACATAATTGGCATGTTTTATTTCTTTATGAACTTCATCATGGTACACTTCCAACGTGCATTGCAGTAGTTCGTTCTGAACAGTCTTAGAAATGCCTTTGAACACTGATGCTTAAATGAGATGAACTTTTATTTCTTTATATATAAATATCTTTTTCAGTACATATATTGTACACAGGATATTGGACACAAAACGTTTTTAGCTATTGGTTTTTCAAACATCAACACGCATTATTTAAATTTTTGTGACAAATTGGATCTATACAGTTAGTGATTACAAATTTTTGAAATATTGCATATTTATAACTTATTTCTGCAATTAAAGAAACAAATTACTTTTTTTGGGGTAAGATACTATGAGATTGAATAGTAGCAGTTTTTCAGAAGGTAGGCTGTCACAGACTTTTTAAAGCTTTGTAGTTCAGGAAGAGATTTTGTATGTCTTGGTAATCTGTTGTAAAGTTTTGTTCCTGCATGATATACACCTTTTTGGCATAATGTGGTGTTACAATGATTAACATGTATGTCATTGTCTGACCTGGTACTGTAATCATGGACACTTTTATTTTGAGGAAAAAGGTTTCCTTTTCTCAGTATGCTTTTTTGACATGCATGACTACTTCCAGTATATAGATGCAGGGAAGGGGTAGGATCTTTAGGTCTTTAAAGAAAGGTTTGCATGGTTTTCTGCTGCTCACTTGTTTCATTATTCTTATAAGTGCCTTTTGTTTCCTGAAAACTGTTATGACCTGGTGTACATTTCCCCAGAAAATGATACCGTACTTCAGTATTGAATGTACTAGTATTGTTGCAGAGAATTCTTACTACATAGCTCATATTTGCTAGTTTTGCATTTAGGGATGTGATATGAGTGCACCATTTAAGATTTTCCTGGATATGAATCCCAAGAAATTTAGTCTCATTGACAGCAATAATGTTTTGGTTATCTATACATATTACAGGTTGTGCCAGACGTTTATTTTGATCTGTGTGGAAATTCATGAGTACCGTTTTGTGGGGATTAACTATTAGCCTGTTTCTGGTAAACTATTCAGACACTCCTTTTGTAATATCTTTTGCAAATGCAGTAAGATTTTCTTCTTTATTCCTTTCAATCAATAGACTGTTGTCATCTGTAAACAGTACTGGTTCAGAATCCCTAACGTGTGATGAGAAATCATTAATGTAGGCCAAAAAAAGAAAAAGACCTAAAATGGAGCCCTTTGGAACACCATGACTTAGTCCACATGGTTCTGAAAGGTGTACCTGGAGTTCATTTCCTTCCATATACTTAATTTCAGTTACCTGAGAGCGATATTCCAAATATGATTTAATCCACTGATTTGGCACACCCTCTTACATCATACAATTCAAGCTTCCTCAGGAGTATAGAAAGATCAATCACATCAAAAGCTTTTGTTAGGTCCAAGAATAAACCTGAGATATTTATGTGGTTGTCCACTGCATTTAAGACATGGTTTATCAGACTGAAAGTGGCTGTTTCAGTTGATTGCTGTGGTCTGAAGCCATGTTGACATCCAGAAATAATATTATTCTTGCCAAAGAATGTAATTAATTTTGAAAGGAGCACTTTTTCAATAATTTTCGAAAACCCTGACAATAGAGACACAGGCCTATAGTTACCCATACATTGATGGTCACCTTTTTTATATAGGGGTATTACTTTTGCCATATTCAGATGCTGAGGGAAGACACCACATGATAAGGATGAGTTGCATATGTCCAATAAAGGCGAAAGTAATTGTCTTGCTGTTATTTTTATAATATAATCGGGAATATCGTCAATACCAGTGAATTAATGGTATTTAGGAGCTGTATTGGGCTTACTGGGCTGAGAAACATGGATATATTATTTATTTCAATAGATGAAAGTTCTTTCCATATTGTAATAGGTGGATTTCCAAATTTTTCCTTCACTAATTTTCCAGCAACAGTTGCATAATAAGAATTGAAACTGTTTGCAACTGCCACAGGGTCAGTGACATTCTTCCCGTCATGTGATATTACAATATTTTTGTGAGTTGTCTTCTTCCCCATAATATCCTGTACAGATTTTCACATGGACTTAGCTTTATTGAATGACTTCATAATATATATGTCATTTTTCTTAATTTTTGCCTCCTTTATGACACATTTCAAAAGTAGCTTGTATTTTTTTAAATAATTAATACATTCTGGACTGTTTTGAGTTTTTAACTGCAGGAAAAGTTCCCACTTTCTTTTACAAGATACTCTATTGCCTGACGTAATCCAGTTTTTGAATCTATCAGTGCTTTTGGAAATCACTTTCCTTTATGAAAAAGCTATGTCAAAGTTATGCTTGAAAATATTCAAAAAATTTTCCATCTTTCCGTTGGTAATAGAGGTATCATATACTTCTCTCCAAGATTGTTCGCTTATTAGGTACTGGAAGTATTCAATATTTTTCCTACTATAAATCCTTTTATGGATAACATTTTCTATACTGGTCGAAATGTGATTTACAGGTATGGTCAGTAATTGCGAAACGTGGTCACTATAGCCGGTATCAAATTTTTCTGATGTACACTTGTCCATGTGTTCAAATACCTGATCAAGAAGAGTGACACCAGTTTTTGTTACATGTGCTGGAGAGCTAACGGTCAGACAAAGATTGTAGGCTTTTATAATATTTAAAAACGTTTCCCTGTGAGGGATATGGCACAGAACGTCAATATTAAAATCACCACATAGTACCACTGTTTTCCCAGTTCTCTTAAGTTTGCCTAAAGCAAGGCCCAATTTTTTGTAAAAAAAACACACTTACGTTGCTAACACATAAAATAATGGTTTTGTCAGAAATTAACTCAACAACTGAGATTTCAAAGTCTCTTTCACAACAAAGTTTGCAAACAGATGCTATACTCTCATAATCTACATGTTCTTTTACATATATACAAGTTCCCCCACGTTTTGATTCCATTCTACAAAAGCAATTTGCAAGGTTAAAATGCAATATTTTTAAGTACTGAAAATACTCATTTTGTAACCAATGCTCACAAAAACATAACACTGAAACATCTTTCCATTCACTATTGAGGAGTATATTTATTTCATGAACCTTGTTTGTTAATGACTGTACATTCTGGTGTACAATCTTCAGTGTGTATTTGCAATTTAATTCTGCATCACATTTTTTGTGATACAGTCTACTTCCCTAAAAAATGTCTTTCACCCATTTTATAAGAGATCGCATCTTTCTTTATGACCCATTTGTCCAAAATACTTTGGACTGCTTCTGTATTATGCCTATTATGACTCAAATTTGCTAGATGACAGATTTATTCAACCAAAAATTGTTTCCACTGTGATTTAGATGAAGGCCATGACTGGTGTTCATGGACCTGTCTAACGTGCTTACATTTATTAAGTTCACATACAGAAACTTTTTGCATACAGCATCTGTCTCTTTGCTTACTCTTTCTGTTAATTTATTAACCCATGACCAAGGAGGTAGGTCATATCTGTGTGGTTGATTTACAACAGCTACATTTGTGTTGCCTGATTTGGGTAGCACACTCTCAAGAACAGTGATGAGTTCATTACCTTTATCTTGGGCAACATCATTAGCACCTGCACAAATTACGATACAGTCTTTTGGGTTAAGGTTTTCACACGATTTTACCATTGTTTTTGTCACTTCTGCAATGCCTGCTCCTGGTTTGACAAAGGCTTGTACACTTGCGTTAGTGTGTGTATCAACTACCTTTTCTGCTATCTGACGACCATGATTATCTGCAAAAATTAACACTTTTTGTTCTTTTTTGCACACTTGATGCCAGTCGACTGATTTTTTAATCACATTTCTCTGTTCATGGTGCGACACGCACGAAAAATTTACAGTACATGGCTGTTGTTGTTTGTAATTATTATCTGGACTTTCTGTGTTTCTGAATGACATTGTTTGTGGAATCACGTTTGTCATTGTAACTATTTGATGCACTTACTTTATTATTTCCAAGTTTTGTGCTGCTTTCCATAGTCGTTCTTCCTTTGATCACTGGTAGCCGATATTTCTTCCAGGTTCAGGCGATGCTCTGTTTGTTGAGTTTTATAGCCAAGTTGTTGCAGCTGTTTTTCCAATAGGGCTACAGTCCTGATTTCACTGTTTTTTGCAGTTAAAATGAGACGAAAATCATCGCAAGTTTTACATACCGATGTCACTGAATTTTCATTTGCCACGGATTTTTCACTAGATTTTGATCTTGTAATGATTTCGTTTGGTTTTCTGCTTTAACTTCGCAGCAGTAACATTTTCTAGGTCTTTTTTTGCACTGAACACATAAAGACTCATTCTTTTTCACGTTTTTCGCGGAACTCGATTTTCGTGAACCTTTTCTCACCACCATCTTGCAAAATGGGAGATCTTTATTCTGTTCTGCACTGAACTAAAATAGCTCACGAAAAACCCCCTTATTTTGAGAGGCATCAGATTCATCGAAGCCCCTGAGAGCCAATTTCGAAGCACCACAGAACCGAATACAGTTTACAATTAAATTCAATATATATCTGTACTTTTCTACATGTTTGTTGTAGCTGTCAATTGTTTGTCTATATTGTGAAGCTAATTTCTGCTGAATGTTGGTTTTGCCTAGAAATGAAAGACCAAGCACATTATTCACGTGTCGCTTTGACGTTTCACATACTTTCATTTAGACCATATATACCCAGTATCAGTTTTTCCGGTCTTACACCAATGAATGTCACCCTCAAATAGAACACAAGGGAAACAAAAAAACAGCGTTGCTTTCTTCACAAGCACAAATCCATTTGCTCTTTTCGTTTGCTGCTGCAGATTACGGTTCGGGAGTGGCCTACCTAGTGTTTTTATCTGAAAAGCCTGTTGCTAAATAGCGTTTTTAATAACTCATTTACTTTGTTCATGTTGTTATTGTCACAGTCAAACGAATTTTCCCTTACAGATAACACTGTGCAGACAGCTGTATATGGCCAATTATCTGACCTCACAATAACTACAACGTGTTTGTGCAGAACTGTATTACACGAGCGTGACGAGTATAAACATAAATACTACATCTTTGCTTGGAAAACAGATGCTCAACAGGTGGTAAATACGCTACGTTTTTATTCTGTAGCAACAGTCCTCCTGTTGTGAAATATACCAATACTGAAATAATGCCTCTTAGTTTCAAAATCTAAGGGCATAATTATATTCAAATTGCATACAGCTATTTACAACGATATTTAATTGTATTATTTCTGCATTCGATTTAATTAAGCGTTAATAAGCGTTTAGGAGTGCATTAACACTAACTTCCAGAAAGATTGTAAAACTGGATTACAAGAATTCTGCGCCCCAATGTATTCTAACAGGATCGCTAGATGACAAATTAGGCTTTTATAGGTTCTGCACTTTACTGCTCTCTGTCAGAAGGAATGTAAAGCTCAGAGTCAGACTATCTGTGGCTCCACTCTGCCATTGGCAGAGTGTTGTGCCATAAGAAGCATTTTTTTTATTTTATTTATTTATTTATTTAAATGTCAAGTTCCGTAGGACCAAATTGAGGAGCAAATCTCCAAGGTCATGGAACGTATCAGTACATGAACTTACAACATGAAAAGTAATAATAGATAAAAATAAATGTTCATGAACCTGAAAGAAAATCAGTCCATAAGTTTAAACAAACGCTATCAGCAATACAATGAGAATCATGTTAATTTTTCAAGGAACTCCTCAACAGAATAGATGGAGTGACCCATGAGGCCGGCCGAAGTGGCCGTGTGGTTAAAGGCGCTGCAGTCTGGAACCGCAAGACCGCTACGGTCGCAGGTTCGAATCCTGCCTCGGGCATGGATGTTTGTGATGTCCTTAGGTTAGTTAGGTTTAACTAGTTCTAAGTTCTAGGGGACTAATGACCTCAGCAGTTGAGTCCCATAGTGCTCAGAGCCATTTTTTTGACCCATGAGGAAACTCTCCAGTTTCGATTTGAAAGCACATGGATTACTGCTAAGATTTTTGAATTCGAGTGGCAGCTTATTGAAAATTGATGCAGCAGTAGACTGCACACCTTTTTGCACAAGAGTTAAGGAAGTCCGATCCAAATGGAGGTTTGATTTCTGCCAAGTATTAACCGAGTGAAAGCTGCTTATTCTTGGAAATAAACTAATATTGGTAACAAGAAACGACAATAAGGAATATACATATTGAGAGTCCAATGTCAAAATACCCAGACTCGTGAAAAGAAATCGACAAGAGGTTCGTGAACTCACATCACTTATTGCCCGAACCGCCCGTTTCTGAGCCAAAAATATCCTTCTAGAATGGGAAGAGTTACCCCACATAAGTGAATGAAAATAAGCGAAGTAGACTAATTTACATGTCAAAATATCACTCACTTTCTATACCGTTCGAATACTGAAAATGGCAGTATTAAGTCTTTGATCCTGAACGTGGGCTTTCCACAACAGCTTACTATCTACCTGAACACCTAGGAATTTGAACTGTTCAGTTTCACTAATCATATGCCACTTCTGTGAAATTAAAACGTCAGGTTTTGTTGTATTGTGTGTTAGGAACTGTAAAAACTGAGTCTTACTGTGATTTAACGTTAGTTTATTTTCTACAAGCCATGAACTGAGGTCATGTACTGCTCTACTTGAAACCGAGTCAATGTTGCACACAACATTCTTTACTACCAAGCTAGTGTCATCACCAAACAGAAATATTTTATAGTTACCCATAATACTAGAGGGCATATCATTTATATAAATAAGGAACAGGAGTGGCCCAACACTGATCCCTGGGGCACCCCCCACTTGACAGTACCCCACTCAGATCCCACATCACAGCCATTATCAGCATTGTGAATAATGACCTTTTGCTGCCTGTTGCTAAAGTAAGAGGTGAACTAATTGTGAGCTATTCCCCTTATTCCGTAATGGTCCATCTTCTGGAGCAATATTGTGTGATCAACACAGTCAAATGCCTTTGTTAAATCAAAAAATACGCCAAGTGTTCGAAACTTTTTGTTTAGCCCATCCAGTACCTCACAGAGAAAAGAGAATATAGCATTTTCAGTTGTCAAACAACTTCTAAAGCCGAACTGTACATTTGATAGCAAATCGTGTGATATAAAATGATCAATTAACCTTACATACACAGCCTTTTCGATAACTTTTGCAAACACTGATGGCATAGAAATAGGTCTAAAATTATCTATATTATCCCTTTCTCCCTTTTTATAAAGCGGCTTTACTACTGAGTACTTTAATCGCTCAGGAAACTGACCATTCCTAAAGGGAAAATTACAAATATGGCTAAATACAGGGCTAACATGTGCAGCACAGTACTTAAATATTCTACTAGACACTCCATCATAACCATGAGAGTCCTTAGTCTTCAGTGATTTGATTATTGTCTCAATCTCCCTCTTGTCTGTATCACAGAGGAGTATTTCAGACGTCAATCTCGGAAAGGCATTTGCTAAGAAATTTATATGATTTCCTGTAAATACTAAATTTTTATTTAATTCACCAGCAATGCTCAGAAAATGGTAGTAAAATACTTTACATATATCAGTTACAGAAATATTATTACTGCAAACTGACTTTATATCGTCAACCCTGTGCTGCTGAACAGACACTTCCTTCACAACTGACCATATGGCTTTAATTTTATCCTGTGAATTAGCTATTCTATTTCCATGCCACATACTTTTTGCCTCGCTAATAACATTTTTAAGCACCTTACAATACTGTTTGTAATGAGCTACTGTAGCTTCATTGTGACTACTGCTAACATTTTGATATAATTCCCGCTTTGATCTACATGATATCCTTATCCCACTAGTCAGCCAACCGGGCAGTCCATTACTGCTAGTACCCCATTTAGAATGTTCTAATGGAAAGCAACTCTCAGAGAGCATGAGAAATATGTTATGGAAACCATTGTATTTATCATCTATATTATCGGCACTATAAACATCATGCCACTCTTGTTCCTTGAAAAGTTTTGAAAAACTCTCTATTGCTGTTGGATTAACTTTCCTACATAGTTTGTAATTAAATACGACATTGGTTAGAGTACAAAAACCTTTTACTGTTAAAATTTGTGCATCATGGTCTGAAAGGCCATTCACCCTTTTACTAACAGAATGCCCATCTAGTAATGAAGAATGAATAAAAATATTGTCTATGACTGTGCTACTGTTGCCCTGCACCCTAGTTGGAAAAAACACAGTTTGCATCAGATCATATGAATTTAGGAGATCTACCAACATCCTTTTTCTTGCACAATCGTGTACAAAATTAATATTGAAGTCACCACATAGACTGGTACTTCCTACAAAGTGAGTCAAGAACCCTCTCTGTTCAGTGCAGTGTCGTGATACGTCTATGGTCTCAAATAACTCTTTTTACATACAGAACCACTCCCCCACCCCGCAAGGAACTCCTTGAGAAACAGCCAGCTAATCTGTAGCCTGCTAAAGGAAGCCTCTGAATTATCAAATTATTTAAGTGGTGCTCAGATATACCAATAATTTCAGAGTTAGCATCTATTAGCAGTTCACTAACTTTATCTCTAATACCTCTTATATTTTGATGAAATATGCTAATTCCTTCTCTACTTGGAAACATTACATCCTCTGGAGATGAGCCCTTAGTTAGAGGCACTTCCTTTAAGCAGGTATACCTATCAGCTGACTTCAGTCTAAAAAAGGTGCAGCTCTAACACCAACTACTATAGGATTTTTTCCATGAGTGATACCACTACCACCATCACCCACTACACTTCACCTATAAGCTTAGCCAGCCTCCCCTTCCCATACCTATTGAGGTGCAGGCCATGCCTAGTGAAACCCCATCTACTGATAGACCCAACTGGCACCACTGAGATGTGATCCATGCCCTCTGCCATCAGTGCCCTCCCCAACCCCACATTAACGCACCTAACAGCCGCATTAAGGTGAGGCCAATCATGATGCTGAAACAGTTGCACAAAATGCACATTAGTACCACCAGTTTGAGTAGCTATCTTAACCAAGTCACCACTGACATCATATTCCCCGTCCCTGTCGAGACTTTTCCCTGCTCCACCCACTATCACTACCTGATCCTCTTTCGTAAAATTCTTACATAACTCCCCTATGCTTTCAGTCACCTTAGCCAACCCTGCACTAGGCTTCACAATGCTGGTGACCTTTTACTCACTTCCCAACACTTCCTGCAACTGCTGGCCCACACCTCTACCGTGGGAACGACCTAGCAGCAGAACCTTCTTTCTGCTAGACTTTGCAACTAACCTAGGCCTCCTAATTGCTGAGGACTGCTGCAAGTTACCTACATCTACGGCTACACGAGGCTCCTCTCCACTCATGTAGAAACGAATGGCCGAGCCTTTCACACAGCGTATTATTAGGGCAGTGGTGCCAATCTGTAGTTGCCTCTAAGCTTCAGAAAGCTACTGAGAGAGCGTGCATGGCAAATCAGAAAATACACACTCCAATACAATGTTTCATGCGCAGTTCACATAGATTACTCTTTCCTTCTTTTTTATACAAGTGGTGCCACGGCACAGCGGCACTACATCAGAAGCCGCCCCTGATTAATAATTTACATAGAACATCAAATAACCACCTTTCTAGCTTTTATTGTTTTTAGTCCTTTTACGTGAGTTTTCGTTTCTTAACTCGTCATATATGAAGACCCTGTTTCTGTGCACTTAGTTCTTTAGCTACAAGTGTTATGGAAATCATTGTTACTTTGTTTCGTGATATAAGTAGTCTTTTGACCTATTTCTTATTAGTAACACATGCGACCTACTGAAAATTACATAGCTTTATGTATTCCATCTCTATTCACAATCTGACTTAACTCTCGCCTATTGCTACTTTTCCTAGTAATATTTCCATCTGCATGTTGTAAACAAATTTAGAAACATTGAACTACTGTGAAATTAACACTCATCATGTTATGGAATATTCTATGCCTTAAAGGACCTTGTAAATTTAAAAAATTGAATCTTTCACTTTTATACATTGAAAAACAAATTATATAATCCCTACACCACCATTCATTTCTCCTCTGGATCTCAAGCTTCACTACAAAAATTTATCGCTATCCCTGTGTTCACCTTCTTTGCTGAGGTTACTCTAACATTATACAGTTTCAAATCCAGTGTGCCCTTAAGACCGAATTCCTTCTTTGACTTTGGGTAGCGTAAGCAGAACGCATTCAGGTGTGGTATACTCGTTATCTCAAACGGACTTTTGTACACATAAATAAATTTTGATATCTCAACATTTGTCTCTCTGGATCTTTTTCATACATGATAACTAACACTAAATCTCCCACTTTAATATCAACCTTGTTTACCTTTCATCATGTCTTCTCTATCTCTCCTCAGTTTCCTTTCCACCAACTGCCCCACTGTTTTTTTTTTTTTTTTCTGCATCCAAACTTAATTCATCTGTAATGGGAAAAGCCAGTTTCTCCTTTACAAAACTCAAAGACCTTTCTCCTTCATAATCTCATAAGGCATAAATCATGGTACATCATGAATTACATTATTTATTAGATCTTCAACATTCTGTATAATATCTGCTCACAAGTTATGATAGTTGCTACAGTATGAGTGGCACAAATGTCCAATTTCCCTCATATAATGCTCTGCAGAATTCCCCACCAGATGATATGTTGATGTAAATATTACTGTTATTCCATAGCTAGTAAGACCTTCTTTCCATTTTTACATGTAAACTGTGACCCATTATCAGAAAGTATGGCTTTTTTGTGTACAAATCTCACAAAATAGTCCTTTTGGAATGTAACCTGGATTTTCCATTGTTTGAAAATAGTTCTTTTCTAACTCAGACAATAATGCTTTCCCAGTTGATTTGCATAAAGGAAAGACTTTCATAAATTTACAGAATACTTCCAACAATACAAAGACATAGGCAAAATCTCCTTCCGTCTTGGCAAAGAGCCATAAAAATCCACTGCTAACAATTCCATCAAATCATTTTGTTTCACACTTTGCCTAGCAAGCCTACACGTCTGGGTAGTAACCTTGGCTCTCCAACACTTGTCTCACATTTTAACACACTTACTTAACCTCCTTACCATGTTGTCAAAAGTTACACACTTTCGTAGTTTTTGTATACAATTCTTAGGGTCTACATGTCCAAAACTCAAATCGATGTAATCAGTTATGTCAACTATATACTCAATGGGTGAACATACCTTCCTATTTTCCAGATTTTCACTAAACAAAACCCCATCATGTGCCTTAGTATTTCGACATATAATTTTTACCATTTGGCTGATCTAAGTCCACTTTTATCACCTTCCATATCCCATCATGATTCTGATACATTTTCGTGTATTTACAAATTTCTTCCATTTTCTTGTCTCCTTGAATCCCTTTTATATAAAACAGTTTTGGATGATCCTACTCTACATTTTGTACTATCTTATCATTTTCTCCCAGTGGTAACCTGGATAATGCCTCTGCTGTACTGTGTACCATTGACACGCTTGATTTCAAATTAAATTTTTTGTGTAAATACTGTCCACCTCATCAACTATGAATGTGTTTGTCTAAATTTCTTGAAAAATGCAATCAGTAAGTGATCAGTGTAAATGATAGTTTCGTTTCCCCACAGATAATCTCTGAACTTTTTGAATCTCCAAATTATCACCAAAGTTTCACACTCCTATTTTCATTGGACCTAGTCAATCATATGCTTGCAAAGGCAATAGTCCTATGATCTTCCTTCTTGCCATCCCCAAAATTTTGAAACAATTATATTCCAGTATCTCATCCATTATAGAAAGTCCCTAAACAAAAAAGTCGAAGGAGATCAGGATGGTAAAAAATTCTCTCCTCTTTCAAGGCCTCCTTAAGGTGGTTAAAACCTTCCTGGTACTCATCTGTCCAGACAAAAGTTACCCACTCGAACATGGGTTACTGAACACTTGTTTGGACACAAAATTGTTATAATAATTACACAAACCCAGAAAGATTTTAACTGTATCAGATCCTTTCGAAATGGACATTCCTTTATTGCTTTTATCTTTTCAAGGTCATCT
This sequence comes from Schistocerca cancellata, assembly GCF_023864275.1. Classification (NCBI taxonomy): domain Eukaryota; kingdom Metazoa; phylum Arthropoda; class Insecta; order Orthoptera; family Acrididae; genus Schistocerca; species Schistocerca cancellata. The sequence continues at coordinate 152,084,265 of NC_064630.1, forward strand.
CTATTGCTGGTGATGGACAAGATGCTACCTAAGAACTTTATTTCCTTTCTCACAAATTCACATTTCTTAAGCCTAAGGGTCATGCCCCTTTTCTCAAAGCTTAAAATACCTCATTTAACAGGTTATATTGTTCTTCCCAAGACTCAGTAGCAACAAACAGGTCATCCACATAAGCTGTTATTTTGGAAATCAACTCTGTATTAAGACTTGGTTAGTGCTCTTATGAACACACACACACACTAATATTCAACCCAAATGGAACCAAAGTGTATCAGTAACATGTTCCATTCACTAAAAAGGCAGTATACTACCTGTACTCTTTTGCAAGTGGCACTTGCCAGTAACCAGTGTCAAATCAAGCCAGTAACCAGTGTCAAATCTTGCAGTATTTTTGCAATATCCCATCCATATTTTTTGTGCAACCAGTCTCTCTACTAACTATTGTATTCAACATCCTAGCATCTATGACCACTCTGATAGTACCAACCTTTGGGAGGTTCCTACCCCATTCTGTCCTATCTAGTAGTCAGGCCTACTAAATTAGTGGCCTGCCAAGAAAGTGAAATTATTGTTAATACATCAGAAATATTTTCCTGATTTATCATACCCACTGCAACTATGCTTGAAATATGAGCCCTAGGGTCTATCAGTTAAGGTATAATTTATTCTCGTCCTTACTTCTTAATGCAATGGAATGGATAACACCTCTGACTAATAGCTTGCGCACATTTCAGATGGACTCATTTCATGCTGGCAAGACCACATTTCCTTCCTGTGGTACATATTTTATTCAAAGCTTGGACATCCGAGCAATAAAATGAAGGTTATAGTAAAATACCTCAACAAAATGGCTACCCACAACTCAATAATCAAGACCACTATTTGTTTCATATATCTCCTCTTTTATTACAATAAATTCTTTTACGCTAATGTTGCAAAATTTCTTGCATTAAACTTAAACACAATAGTTAAACAAAGGATTCTCCACTCAATGGAATAACATAACATAAGCATTTTACTATTCTATGGTCTTGTAATGCTTCTGTTTATTGCTACTGTGCACTTTCTGGATTGGTAAGGAATCTTTCACTACTTCATTCTCTCCCACACTCTCTTAACCTCATTCAGTAGCAACACAACGAATTTACTGACTTTCGTGCTGTACTAGGAAAAATCATATTTGACCCACCATATCTGAAACTAAATCGCTACTGTCTCATGCAAATCACACAGATTAAATACACAAAATAAATCACACTGGCAGTATAAAACACATCTCAAATATAAAATGTTTGGTTATCTACTCGTTCTGCTTTCCCCCATCAAACAACAGTCCTCGAAGATTCACACGTCACTGACCAACGTAATAATTTTCCTACCACAAACTCAGGAGAATTTATGCACATCTCCCTGTGCGATGCAACCCACATGGTGTTGCCGGGTAGATGGCTGACTCACCTTAATTCACTCTCTGACTATGTGAATATAAAGCTGGCATCACACGAATGTACCACATAATGGAAGTTTCACTATCTTATTTATCTCACACATGGATCCTCAACTGAATGCTAGGACAAGCACTTCTAATTCCTTTTATTGTCTCATAGTCGGGTTGAGACTCTCACTGTACTCACCACATGGAAGTACTTGTCTCTAATTCAAGTTCTGCACATGTAAATCTTAATTATTTTCAGCTTAGATTTACACATGCAAGTATTTCATTTTAATATTACCACACGCTAGCATTTCGTCTTATAATTACAACACATGGTTTCTTTGTCACTTCCAAAGAATCCTACATTCCCCATGAATTTTTTCCAAACAATTTACATGAGCCTCCCACCAAAAGTTTCTGAAAAGAGAATTTATTAGTTTATCTACCCTTAAATATTCCACATGCATATCATTTTCATTTAAATTTGTTTTTCTGGAGCACACATAAAGCACGTCTTCATACCTCAGGAACCAGTGGCAGAGTGCTGAAACATGGCCATTCATCCGGTCATCCCACACTTCTGCAGAAGTGAGGGACGACCTTGCCACCGTATTGGTCAGCCACATTCCAGGGCCTCTTGTGCTCTGGTATACTTCCTCACTTTGGTTCAGCCAAAGGTGACCAGAGAACTGTCTCAAAGATGATTATATAATCTACCTTCACTATCTGTGGTCAGCAGACAACCAGCCATTCATTCAATTCACAAACACTACCAAACTGGATTCAGGGATATATTTTGAGGAAGTGCACATCTGAATAATTAAACATACAAATTGCACTTCTTTCCTACATTGGTATACAGCTTCAGTGTATTAAATAAAATGGTGCTATTATACAAAAAAAACATGCTGTTCTGACAAAAACAATGAAGTATGTTGTCGTACATCTCTTCAGTGTCGGGCAGTGCTGTGCCCTTTCACCTTTTTACCTAAAATGATCTGTGGAGTATTGTATTCACTCTTACTCCTTTCTATAATACCACACTACCCCATCCTCTCGGTTTCTTTGTACACTGCTTCTCTCAGGGCAAGAAGAAAATGTTCCAGCAAAAGATTCATCTGGTTTCACATCTAATTTATAGTCAGAGTTCTTATCCTGGTTCATCAGAGAATACCCCTCTCTTCACCTATACTTTTTTCTCAACTTCTCTTTCTGCTGCTCATTCAGTCCATCTACTTTCTCCATATGGTTTTTCAGTTCTTCATTAATCCTCATCTCCACCACCATCATAGTGTAGGTTCATTTCTAAATCCTCAACATCAACTCCTATTGGTATCACTTTTATTTTTAGTCATCCTACTAAATGGTTATTATCACTAACACCACATCAAAATTTGCTTTTGCTTCTGACCCTTCACTCCCAAAACTGATAAAACTGTCTCCACAATTAACCCTCACTCTGCATTCCATTAACCAATCCATCCCTAAAGTAATATTCACATTCAGAACAGGTACTGCCAAAAACTATGGGCTAGATTTACCCCTAAGATCAAACTCCAAAATATTTTGACACTTAACAGCTTTACACCCATAGTACCCACTATTTTCAGTCCCAAAACTAGCACATCCAATACTTCCTTATCAGCCTTTATGCAATTATAAAACTCTTCAGCAACTGCACTAATTTCACAGTAGCATCCAAAAGCGCTTTTTCTGCTCTATCATAGGCTCTTATTCTTACAGACAGTTGTCCAGATTTAATATTATCAACCTCCTCTTCTTCATGTAATAAATCTCTCTCAGTACTGCCACGTTCTCAGTCTCTACAACCTAACTTCGAATTTACTTCTTCTCCTCCTCTTTTCAAATTGTGCATAAACTTCTTTCCCTCTCCTTGCAAGCTGCCATTCCTTTATCTTCAGTAATAGTTAAAACATTAACCTTCTCCCCCACATATATATCAGAATAGAACGAAATAGAAGTTTATTGGCCCTTAACATAGAATATCAAGCCATTAACTTAATTTACAGGAGACTCATCAAAACATGAAAACTAGTTTACAATTCCCTTATATCAGTAATATAACATACTGTACTGAATAAATAAATAAATAAGCAATTAATAATACTTCTTCAAAAATAACAAACTTTTAAAAATTAACAGTCCTAAGTACTTGCTGTCTCCTGCTCCAGTTTTCAGGTCATCATTTATTAGTTCTTCTACTAAATAATAAAATTACTGCACTAGTTTCTCATATAACATTTATTTGGTGTTTCTAAATTTATGTTGAGCAATTCTCTTCCTTTCACTTTGTTATAAATTTGTATACCCATATAATGTGGAGTTTGAGAATAAAGTTTTAAATGGTGGCTGGGCAGCATAAAATTATTTTGGTTTTTGGTGTTGTTATCACGTTGAAACTGATTTGCTACAAACAAATCAGGGTTACTGTGTACAAGCATAATCAGCTCATATATGTATGGCGAGGGAACACTTAAAATTTTTAGAACTGGGTGACATGATTTTCTTTGTTCTTCATTGTGCATATTTCTAATGTTGGTTTTCTTAAGTGTTAGTATTTGACACATATGGTTTGAGTTACCCCAAAATAGAATTCCATACCTTATTACTGACTCAAAGTAGCTATGGTATACTGCTTTTCTTATGCCCATACTGGTAGCATTCTATAATATACTCATTGCAAATGCTACACTATTTAATTTATTTGCAAGGTGTTGTATACATGAGTCCTATAATAGATTTTTATCTAGTTGTATTCCTAGGAATTTCACACAGCCAGCTTCCTACAAATCCTGTTTTCAGTGGCTGACCTGAATATCATTTAATTTTGCTTGTTTGCTTTACACTGCATTAACTGAATCTTTTCCATGTTTCATTTTAACCCAGTTAAATCAAACCAGGTATCTAATTTTTCTAAAGTATTTACTACATTTTGTGGAATTTGGTCAGTACTGTTACTTTCAATGATTACAGATGTGTCATTTGCAAATAAAACTGGGTGACACTCAATATTAACTGGCAGTTCATTTACGTAAAACGGAAACAGAGTGGGACCTAAGACAGAACCTTGGGGTAGTCTATGTGAAATGGTTTCTCATTTTGAAGTACAAGTTCTTCTTTCTGATGATATAACGACTCTTAGTATTTAGTTGGTTAGATATGACTTACACCATTCTAATACTGTGCCCCTAATACCATTCTTTTCCAGTTTACAGAGTAGCAAGGAGTGATTCACACTATCAAAGGTCTTTTACAGGTCACAAAAAAAATCCTGTGGCATACAGTGAGTTGTCTAGAAGTGAGCTAATTTTATCTACTAAATGATTCAGGGCAGATAATGTAGTTTTGCCTTTTTGAAATCCATACTGATTTTTTGAGATTATTTTAAGTTTTTCTACGAAATTGTGAATTTGTCTGGTGACTACCATTTCAAACATTTTTTATAGTGACTGGGTGATACTTTCCCATATCTTCTTTCATGCTTTTTAACAGTTGATTAACTACTGCATACTTCAGTGTGGCTGGAAAATAACCTTCTTGAAGGGACTGGTTAACTGTTGTTGTTAGTGGCTGTGCAGTTATGTTAGAGATTGTTTTTTACACTTTTGTTGGTATCCCAACCTGTCCTACTGATGTTTTAGTTTTAATCTTTTACAGTAGTATTGGTAAATGTACTGAAAAATTGACCTTCAAATTGCACACTGATGATGAAATTCTGCTACATTTGATTTGTTTACATTTACAAAGAATTCATTAAATAATTAAAAATTTGAGCAGGATTTGGAATAGTTTTATCCTCTATCTTGATTTCATAAATATCATAGTCTCTAGCTGCGGCACCTACTTCAGCTTTGATCACCGACCATAATGCCATTGATTTGTTTTCACTGTCCAAAATAAATCTATTATCTGCCAGTTCTTTGGATGCCTTTACAACTTTTTAAAAAGGTTTTTGTAATTTTTTTAATAGGTAACAAAATCAGAACTTTTGTTATGTTTTAGTTCTCTATGTAGCTGTCTTTTCTTTGCACTGGAGACTTATTCCTTCAGTAATCCACTTTACATTATTTCCTACTTTGTATGATGTACTATAAAGGAGAAAATTTCATTAAAAATATGTAGGCAGTTTTCCAAGAAAGCAGCAAAATTTTCAGAGCATGAAATACTACGATCTACAGTCCACTCCATCTTATGTAATCTAAGGTGGATGGTGGAATGCTTTCTTTGGTGAACTGGCATTTGGTGCAGCTTTTTTCCGAGCAAAGCCCAGATAGCACAGTAAGCCGGTTTCAAACTTGTTTCCAGCTGTAAAGTTCAAGTATATAAGCTTGATCAAAGCTGGAATATTCAAGCCTGTTAGCTGGATTCTAGCTTGAAATAAACATCAAAGTTAGCAGAGTTCAAGCTATATTTCAAGCTTGACTTATCAAGCTTGGCTCCAGCTGTATCTACACACGTGGAATACAGCCTGGTATTTACAGCTTGTTTTAAGCTATATAAATATGAATCTGAATTTATTGAACCTAATTAATTACGTTACGTAATATTTAACATTTGTAACATTAACGTACCGAACTGTTTTCTAGTATAAAACAAACTTGTCAACGAACCACAACCATTAACGCGCGTCACAAAGGTAAAATGGCCGTAAACGTAACTTTACGTTACGTAATATTTAACATTTGTAACATTAACGTACCGAACTGTTTTCTAGTATAAAACAAACTTGTCAACAAACCACAACCATTAACGCGCGTCACAAAGGTAAAATGGCCGTAAACATAGCAAGGCTCAGAAAAGTAAATAAAATAAGATAAAACAGAACTGGAGACAGCCACACTCAAACCAAACTCCGCGCCGTCATGACGTAACACACGACAACACCCTTACGTCACGGCTTATAAACGCTTGTGGCGCTTCCCGTGGACGTCTATGGAAGCTATGCTGCGCGCGCATCTGCTGTACAGCCTTCCAGGGAAATTACAGTTTATTTCAAGCTTGGGAAAATTATTTTAATTCAAGCTAAATTTTTACAGCTTGATGTAAACTGTGTAACAGGTTGATTTTTCAATCTTGAATTTTCAACTGAACCTAAACTCAATACCCACCTTGAAACAAGCTGTGTAACAGGTTGATTTTTCAATCTCGAATTTTCAACTGAACGTAAACTCAATATCCACCTTGAAATAAGCTTGAGTGCTAGCTGGGAGTCCTATTGTTTTGGCAACTCCAACAGAGCACAACGATCAGAAAGTCCTAAATCTAAACAAAACTTATTTGCTTGATTAAACATATAATTGGTTAAAATATTATCTTTACATATTGCAGACATTTAGTTCACTCGAGTAAAATCAGTGAAATTGGCACTGACATCTGATATTTGAATCACGTCAATTGTTGGCTTCACTGGCTAAAAATGGTTCAAATGGCTCTGAGCACTATGGGACTTAACATCTGAGGTCATCAGTACCCTAGAACTTCGAACTACTTAAACCTAACTAACCTAAGGACGTCATACACATCCATACCCGAGGCAGGATTCGAACCTGCGATCGTAGCGGCCGCGCGGTTCCAGACTAAAGCGCCTAGATCCGCTCGGCCACACCGGCCGGCTCACTGACTAAATCTATGCTGAAATTAGCAGTTATTATGACTCTATTTCTTGGCTTCTTTTTTTAATTTTTTTTAATAGACACTGGAATTTCGACTAAAATATGTTTCGTTATTTATGCGCCTGGAACTCTGTGTACAGATAAAATTACAATATTTTGCCCCGATTCTACGCAGCAGCTTTCAAATATATTCTTAATTAAGGGTATCGAAATCGAATCTTGCTCTATATTCCATTGACTTTCCCACAAGTATACACGATCCTCCTCGTTTTAAATTTCTCCTACAAAAGCTGCTGGCAACACAAAAATCTTGTCAGTCATGCCGGGGAGCCCAGGTTCGATTCCCGGCTGGGTTGGAGACTTTCTCAACTCAGGGACTGGATGTTTGTTTCTTCTTCATCATTATCGTTTCATCCGGGCCTCATCGACGCGCAACTCGCCGAAGTGGGGTCACCTCAAAAGACATACCAGGCGTTCGGGTCTACGCGCCCGGAGGCCTTCGCCACACGACGTTTCATTTATCACGGTTGTTTAAGATTTAGAGACTATCCTTTATAAGCCAGTGTTCATTCATTCAAGCATACAACCTTGATATTCGGTATTTCTGACAAAATGATTTGCAAGTCATGAAGTTTTGTTTCTCTGCCATTTGTATAGTTTGAACTTAACGAATTTATGTTCAAGTGCATTACGAACGTATTATTACTTTTTTGAATATTCCTAATGGCATCTGTTTTCAAACGCTGCATAATTTCGTTTCAACTTCGTTGTCAATTTTTACACTCCCATCTCTGCATACTAGTTTCCATTGCTAAGTGTGATCTTACAAATATAATTATACGTATTACTGAATGTTGCCGATCCTAGTCTGTTTGGATGCAGCCCATCTTGTCCTACACATCTATCACTGATAAATTTATGCGACTCCACGAAAACTGCACCAAGGCTGTTGCACTGCTCTCTGGTGCGGCTGTTTATCCTGTCTATGTATTTTTCACTTACGGATCTTCTGTGCAGGATACTACTTACAATTAACTTTTATTCTAGGTACACGTTTATTGTCGTCCGGATTGGATTTCGTGCATCGTTTACGATCTCCCCTTCACTGTTGTTTCGTACCAAGTTCGTCCCCACGCGGATGAATACACCTTTATAGTTTTTTGTTGTTTGCCAGCGGGAATGCATTTTGTTTCGTTTTCCGCATGTCCTTGAAGTGGTTATTTAATTGATTATACGTATCCCTGGGCGGCCATCAATAGTAGCATTCGGTATTGCAACTTTTTGATTAGTGAATCACCAGTTATTAAGAATACATTTCCGGTGCTTTGTTTACCACATTCTTGAAGCTTCCTTCCTTTGTTTTTGTACGTTACTGCAATCTATGTATTTATTTCTAGTTCTACATATTTTGTATTTTTTTCTACTCGATTTTCGTCATTATCATCACTTTTTTCGGTTTGCATATCACTTTCAACACTCTGAGTTTGACTGTCTTTTTCCCAGTTTCCTTCACTGATTCACAGTTTCCAAGTATCCATAATCGTTTTTCATGTAATAGTTTCACGTTTTCTTGCTTCAAGATTTCTATTTCTATTCTGAGACTCTCAATGTCACTATTCAGTAACTTGATAATTTCGTATTTATCGTGTTGAGAATATCTCACGTTCATCACGAACACAGTTATGACATGACCACCTAATATCGTCATTTATGAACTTGAGATTTACATTCATACACTTTGACGCAACCAGAAGTTACATTTCACACAGAGGATGCCTTTAAGCACACGTTTCTTTGCACGTTGTGTTGTTACTAAACTGCTTTTCTGCTGAGACTGAAGTGTCGATGCACTGTTCTACCGGTGGCATCTTGCTCTCCTATTCATAGAACTTGTAGAAGTCTTCCCTCCAACAGTTTCAGAAATCTACCCATCTCCTTCCTTAATAATTTCCCTTAAGCTACTATGTAATAGCAATATATCCCTTTGTGTTTCTTCTTCTTCTGCATTACAACTACTTTCACAACTATCTCCTTTCTCACTATCAACACTATCTTCCTCTCTCTCACCTCCCCACACTTCTTAATACTCTTTAACTCAATTATACATTTGTGAAAATATTTCCATACATGAACCCACTGACTCTACTTCTACAATTAACATCAGACACCATCTCTTCAGTCACTGAATTTTGACTTCCAATCACCATCGGTAGTGTTATCTGCGTATATTACTAAAATTTCTTGCTTCACCTTGGCAAGTAACACTGGTATGCCCAAACGTTTGACTTGGCCCAGCATGGATCCTCACTGTTATGGGGTGCTGTTTCTCATTTGAAATTCTCTTCTGTCGCGACCTCTATTGTTTCACGTAGAATTCATTCACTCTCTTCCTTTTCTGCCTCTCACATTTATTTTGCTCACTTTGTTAGTTTGCAATCGGTTCTCCTGGTGCCACTAAAAATCTCCGTTTAAATGTTTGCTATCTATCAATGCCCCTCACATTATTGTTAATAATAATAATAAAAATAATAATAATAATAATAATAATAATTATTATTATTATTATTATTATTATTATTATTATTATTATTATGCCCCATTAATCCACATCTTTTGTTAGCAACATCCTCATTGTTATCTCTAATGCAGCCCTATCACTCTAAGTAGGATCCAAATGTTTCATTTTATTGATCCACCTCACACAGTAGTCTCACATACACTCCACGATTCTCCTATCATACCATGGAGCTTTCTTAAAAGCTTCTATAAAATCACTTTCTCTTCTGAGCAGTACTCTCCCAGAAAACTTGACACAAATTCCTCAGAAGTTTTGTACTTATCAGGTGCATCCACTTCCTAATCCAAACTTTCTCCTTTTAAACAAGCACTGGCCCTCCTTAACTTATATTTCTCTTTATTCATGGCTGTCAATCAGCAGCTGTGAAGCACGTTTCAAGAATAGAAATAATCAGTCAATCAGCTGCACAAATTTATATTATATTAACTTCTTTACTAGTTTTGGCAAATTAAGTTGCCATCCTCAGAAGACCATACAGTTAAGCTTACACCGGAAAGCAATCATCAAGCAAACTCTAGATAATAGAATCCTACAAGAAATCGGTATAGAATAAGAGTGTAGTGATTATCAAGATTGAATCACAATTAACACCAGATTATTAACAATAATTGTACAGTTATAAATAGATTATAAATGTACAATGCTCTTCCCAAGATTCAGTGGCAACCACTGGTCATCCACATATGATATTTTACACAGCACTGTCAAGCAATTAAAAAGTAACATAAAAAATGCGAAGATATGGTGACGTAAAACGCTTTGCATCGTGAGTAAAATATTAAAAAATCACAAGACATACAATGGTTAGCACAGACAGACATAGTTTGGCTATAAGAGATATCACTTGTATCAGAACCAACGAGCGCTAGTGTGCCTAAAGCTTACAAAGACTATGCGTGATGAGGGTGCTTGTATCTACAACATAAGTCAAATGAAATTGAACACCAATCTTAAATAAATGAAATTATTATGACTGTGTGACAAGTGCAGATCAGCATATAAATTTCTACACAAACATGACATAGCTTGTAAAAAAGGGCTGAAGAATGGGTTCAATATTCAGATTTATTTAATAATTAGCTGATGGTAGTGCCATGGGCTGATGAAGAAGTGGAGCTACAGTCAACTTTCCAGTATCTTGATGCAGAGGCTGGCCGGTGAAACCGAGTTTTCAGCGACATAAGTAAGTGAACCCACGCCGGCTGAGACATCTGAATCAATGGTGAGTGTGAGGTTCCAGTGTGTATTTACAGGTTGTCTTAGGACCTCTACCTACAGATCTTATAAATACTAGCTGCAGCACAACACGTCTATGTTAGTAACTTAAAATCTTAATGGCATAAAGTGGGAAAATGTATTAGGCACACTAACCTGTGGCTCTGATTAGCCATCACAGTTAAAACATATTTACAAAAATAAATTACGATAAAAAGCACCAAGACATCTTGCCTAGATAACAAAAGTTAAGGAAAAATTGAGCAAACAACAGACGCAAACGATCATTCTTAATATGTAGTAAAAAGCATTAAGCAAATAGGAAGGTTACAAGTCATTTGAATCAACACATACACATGGCCACTTTTATTGTGTGATATAAACCACTGGTTAAACAAATAGGCACTTAACAAATTACTTGCAAAGAGAGGAAATACAATAAAAAAACAACCATTTTCTAAGTGAGAACTGATCATTCAGCAGATCTTTGCAGCCCGGATGGGAGTAAGTGGTTTTCAGCTTTAAGACATTCTGTGTTGACTTATAAGCATTCTCCCTGTCTTTATTGAATAAATGTTCATGGAACTGAGTCTTAAAATTTCCTTCCTGTTTGTCCTACATAAAGCCTGGACATATGCTGCACTGAATTTTGTACATCCCAGGTATTAGATATTTATCAATACAAGGTTGCTCGTTATGTATGAAGTGAGTGAGATTATTAGTGGTGAACTCCACATTGAGGTCTTATCTTTTAAATAACCTTGCAAACTGACAGGAAATATCACCTAAGAACAGAATGGAAAAATATTTCTTTGCAGTAGGGCCATCTTTATTCAGTAAAGATATACTAGAGTTCTTGTTAGTTCCTGCTGTGTATAGTTTTTTCCAAGAGACTGGCTTGCTAACCGTTACTGACAGTAATATACTTGACGTTATTAAGTTCCATAAAAACAGTGGATGATCTTACAGGAACCTCAAACATCTGGTCGACCATAGCTTGAAAGAATGCAGTTTTAGGCCTATAGGGATGGCAGGAAGACACATGAACAATATCATTAGTCGTAGTAGGTTTTCTACAGATATCAAAGCTAATTTTCTCATCTATTAGCCACAATTTCAGGTCAAGGAAGATGAACACTGATTCTCAGTTTCCTACGTAAATTTAATTTTCGAGTGGAAGAAATTCAGTGTGACACCGGGTTCAATCCCCGGCCTTGGCACAGATTTTTGTTTGCCACTTCAGTCTATAAACATAGAATCATATATGTGTGAGACCAGTAAAATCTCTGAAATTGTGTCATTTCTTTTTTATAAGTACATGCACCTTGGTTTCTGGCTGGATTCTCCACTTAAATTTGATGCTGTGGTTCTATTCCAGAACATGGAGAGCCTCAGCAATTCTGTTCATGTTTAAGGGGGGATTTACAGTAAACTGGAGCAGCAGTGAGAATCTGGATCAAGGAGGGAGGCTTGCCACGATAATTCGTGCAGTTGTGTTAAACACTTGCCAAGGTGGCTTAGTGGCTAACCAACCTGCTTAGTAAGTAGGGGACACGGGATCGACTCCCAGCCTTGGTACAAATTTTCAATTGCCGCTTCAGTCTATATACACAAATCCCCTCTGAGTCTCGTGCACGAATAGTGCGAGATGGGTTTCACACGACCGTCTTTTTCGAAACCCGTGCTGATTCCTACAGAGTAGATTTCTAGTCTCCAGAAAAGTCATTATACTCGTACATAATACGTGTTCCAAAATTCTACAACTAATCGACATTAGAGATATAAGTCTATAGTTCTGCACATCTGTTCGACGTCCCTTCTTGAAAACGGGGATGACCTGTGCCCTTTTCCAATCCTTTGGAACACTACGCTCTTCTAGAGACCTACGGTACACCGCTGCAAGAAGGGGGGCAAGTTCCTTCGCGTACTCTGTGTAAAATCGAACTGGTATCCTATCAGGTCCAGCGGCCTTTCCTCTTTTGAGCGATTTTAATTGTTTCTCTATCCCTCTGTCGTCTATTTTGATGTCTACCATTTTGTCATCTGTGCGACAATCTAGAGAAGGAACTATAAGCGCAGTCTTCCTCTGTGAAACAGCTTTGGAAAAAGACATTTAGTATTTCGGCCTTTAGTCTGTCATCCTCTGTTTCAGTACCATTTTGGTCACAGAGTGTCTGGACATTTTGTTTTGATCCACTTACCGCTTTGACATAAGACCAAAAATTCTTAGGATTTTCTACCAAGTCAGTACATAGAATTTTACTTTCGAATTCATTGAACGCCTCTCGCATAGCCCTCCTCACACTACATTTGGCTTTGCGTAATTTTTGTTTGTCTGCAAGGATTCGGCTATTTTTATGTTTGCTGTGAAGTTCCCTTTGCTTCCACAACAGTTTTCTAACTCAGTTGTTGTACCACGGTGGTTCTTTTCCATCTCTTACGATCTTGCTTGGCACATACTCATCTAACACATATTGTACGATGGTTTTGAACTTTGTCCACTGATCCTCAACACTATCTGTACTTGAGACAAAACTTTTGTGCTGAGCCATCAGGTACTCTGTAATCTGCTTTTTGTCACCTTTGCTAAACAGAAAAATCTTCCTACCTTTTTTAATATTTCTATTTACAGCTGAAATCATCGATGCAGTAACTGCTTTATGATCGCTGATTCCCTGTTCTGCGTTAATTGTTTCAAATAGTCGTGTCTGTTTATCACCAGAAGGTCTAATTTGTTATCGCCACGAGTTGGTTCTGTGTTTAACTGCTCAAGGTAGTTTTCAGATAAAGCACATAAAAAAATTTCACTGGATTCTTTGTCCCTGCCACCCGTTATGAATGTTTGAGTCTCCCAGTCTACATCCGGCAAATTAAAATCTCCACCCAGAACTATAACATGGTGGGGAAATCTACTCGAAATATTTTCCAAATTATCTTTCAGGTGCTCAGCCACAACAGCTGCTGAGCCAGGGGGCCTATAGAGACATCCAATTACCATGTCTGAGCCTGCTTTAACCGTGACCTTCACCCAAATTATTTCACATTTCGGATCTCCGTCAATTTCCTTCGGTACTATTACACTTCTTATTACTATAAACACGTCTCCCCCTTCACTGTCCAGACTGTCTCTGCGGTACACATTCCAATCTGAGTTTAGGATTTCATTACTGTTTATGTCTGGTTTCAGCCAACTTTCTGTCCCTAGTACTATATGGGCATTGTGACCGTTTATTAATGAGAGCGGTTCTGGGACCTTTCTGTAGATGCTCCTGCAGTTTACTATTAGCACATTAATATTATTATTCCCTGTTGCATTTTGCCTATTCCTACCTTGCCGCGTCTCAGGAGGCGTCTGGTCGGGCCTAGGGAGGGAATTCTCTAACCTAAAAAACCCACATGTGCACTCCACACGTACTCCGCTACCCTTGTAGCCGCTTCCCGCGTGTAGTGCACGCCTGACCTATTCAGGGGGACCCTACATTTCTCCACCCGATAGCGGAGGTCGGATTTCAGGTGTGCCGCAGGGGAGTGTCATAGGACCGTTGCTATTCACAATATACATAAATGACCTTGTGGATGACATCGGAAGTTCACTGAGGCTTTTTGCAGATGATGCTGTGGTATATCGAAAGGTTGGAACAATGGAAAATTGTACTGAAATGCAGGAGGATCTGCAGCGAATTGACGCATAGTGCAGGGAATGGCAATTGAATCTCAATGTAGACAAGTGTGATGTGCTGCAAATACATAGAAAGATAGATCCCTTATCATTTAGCTACAAAATAGCAGGTCAGCAACTGGAAGTAGTTAATCCATAAATTATCTGGGAGTACGCATTAGGAGCGATTTAAAATGGAATGATCATATAAAGTTGATCGTTGGTAAAGCAGATGGCAGACTGAGATTCATTGGAAGAATCCTAAGGAAATGCAATCTGAAAACAAAGGAAGTAGGTTACAGTACGCTTGTTCGCCCACTGCTTGAATACTGCTCAGCAGTGTGGGATCCGTACCAGATAGGGTTGATAGAAGAGATACAGAAGATCCAACGGAGAGCAGCACGCTTCGTTACAGGATCATTTAGTAATCACGAAAGCGTTAAGGAAATGATAGATAAACTCCAGTGGAACACTCTGCAGGAGAGACGCTCAGTAGCTCGGTACGAGCTTTTGTTGAAGTTTCGAGAACATACCTTCACCGAAGAGTCAAGCAGTATATTGCTCCCTCCTACGTATATATCGCGAAGAGACCATGAGGATAAAATCAGAGAGATTAGCGCCCACACAGAAGCATACTGACAATTCTTCTTTCCACGAACAATATGAGACCGGAATAGAAGGGAGAACCGATAGAGGTACTCAAGGTACCCTCCGCCACACACCGTCAGGTGGCTCGCGGAGTATGGATGTACATGTAGATCATCTCTCTATGAGACCAGTAAAGTCTCTGAAATAGTGTCATTATGCTAATTCCAGTTTTTATTTGTTTTCCGTGAGTCATGCGTGGTGTTCTTATTACCCACCGCCAGCTTCCAACCTGGTAGCATCTGTTATGCAATTTGCAGTGAACAGAATTTCATTTACAGCCTTGTTATTCCATGCAGAAGTAATAAAAATTTGTTATCAATATTGGATTTTCATTGCTAGTGTCCCCCCATGGCCCTGGATTGAAAGCAGAATATATAATAGTTGTCCTTTCTGTATCTTCAAATAATGATAACTTTTTTCCTTTTGCTGGCCTTCAGAGTTCCATCTAATATAAACATGTGACCCACCAAGTTTTCAGCTAGTGGTATGGAAGGCAGAAAAAAAAGAAACTATAATAATTCCCCTTTCAGACTGAAAATATGGTTCAGCACATCCAACATAATATGTTGTCCTTGATGTTCATACATACTTTTAGATTTATACTATCTATTTGCACATACCAAGTTTTTTATTCCATACTTCCCTGTTCACGATTTCATGTATACTCAAAATGGGCAGTTGGCATGGAAATTTGCCAATCATTCAGTAACAGTTAGTTATTTATCAGGACTGTAATTGTTTAAGCATACGTTCACAAAGATATCTGTTACTGCCTGAAGCTTGTCATTAGTGTCTGCAATTCTAATGTTGCAATTTCTTGTTTCATTAAACCTCAAAAAAGCTAATAATTGTTTAAATATGAAACATGACATACAAAATGGATATAAAAAGGCTGGGTGACCAATCCATAACTTGGAAGCACAAACGTGATTCCCATGAGCCTTTCCTACAGCCAGTAGTATGGTAATAAATGCTAACAACTCCTGGTTTGTTATGTCGTGCCATTGTTTAGGTTATTCTGGATGAGTTTCATTGTATTTATCAGAAACTTCTTAACCTTTTTATTTATATGCCTACATATTATTTCAAGCATGTTTTCAGGAAAGAAAGAGAACATACATGTTTACAACTGAACCACAGTTTTAACACTACCTAGTAGACCAGACTCTTGTCAGGGAGTATTTTGATCTGCCCTTCATCATTGACTAAAGGGTATACAATTCCATGCTAGCCCACTTCTAGATTTGAACATACCTGAAAAAGTTGGACCTTCATCCTCAGTGACATATCCGGATTAATTTTCTGTTCCTGGGGGCTCTGTCATTTGATGCATTTCACTCATTTCTATGACACTGTCAACACCTTCATAACTTCAACACAATTGTTTTCATTTTCATCATACCACAAAATTTACACACCATGACTTCCATCACACAGATAATCTGCATTACTAGTATTCATAATTTTTTCAAACTCCTGGAGACTCTAATGCTCGTCCAAGTTTACCCTCAGAAATACATGCTAAGAATGCCACAGATCAAAATAACATATTGCTTCTGCATGGAATAACAAGGCAATAAATGAATTTCTGTTTACTGCAAATTGCACAGTAGATGTTAGCGGGTTGGGGGCTGGTGGTGGGCATACGGACAGAATTTCAGAGACTTTGCTGGTTTCATACAGGTATGATTTTATGTATATGGATTGAAACGGCAAACCAAAAATTTGTACCACGGCCGGAAGTCGAAGCTGGGTCCCCTGCTTACTAGGCAGGTGCGTTAGCCACTAAGCCACTTTGGCACAGCGGGTCACACAACTGTACGGATTAGCCTGACACACCTCCTTCATCGATCCAAATTCTCACTGCTGCTCCAGTCTACTTACACACGAACAGAATTGGCGAGGCTCTCAGTGTTCAGGAATAGCACCTCAGCATTGAACATAACTGGGGGATCCAGTCTGAAACCCAGGTGCAAGTACTGATAAAAATGAAATGACACAATTTCAGATACTTACAGGTGCCACACAGATATGATTTTATGTATGTAGGCCAAAGCAATGAATGAACATTTATACTAAGGCCAGAAATTGAACAAGGGTCCCCTACTTACTGGGCAGGTGCATTAGCCACCTTGACACAGCGGTTCACACAACTCCATGGATTACCCTGGCACACCTCCTTCCTTGACTCAAATTCTCACTGCTGCCAGAGTGTTCTGTAGATTTCCCCTTTCACATGAACAGAATTGCCGAGGTTCTCGATGTTCTCGAATAGTGCCTCAAGTATTGATCATAAATGGGAGACCCAGCCTGTGACTCAATGCAGGTACTTACACAAATGAAATGACACAATTTCAGAGATTTCACTGGTCTCATACAGATCTCATATGATTTTATGTATACAGAATGAAGTATCAAATAAAAATTTGTATGAAGGCTGGTAATTGAACCCAGATCTCCTGCTTACTAGGCACGTGCATTAGCCACTGAGCCATGTCGGCACAGCAGTTCACACAACTGCACAGATTATAGTGGCATGCCTCCATCCTACATCCTAATTCTCACTGTTGCTGCAGTCTACTGTAAATTTTCCCTTCCACATGAACAGAATTGCCAAGGCTCTACACATTCTGGAACATCACATCACATCAGCATACCTCCCTCTTAGATTCAAATTCTCACTGGCACCCCAGTCTACTGTAAATTCCCCCTTACACACGAACAGAATTCCTAAGATTCTCAATGTTCTGGAACAGCATCTCAGCATCGAACATAAATGGGAGATCCAGCCTGAAATCTGCGTGCAGGTACTCATACAAATGAAATGGCACAATTTCAGAGACTTTACTGGTCTTATACAGATATGATTTTATGTATATAGACTAAAGTGGTGAATGAAAATTGGTACCAAGGCTGAGAATTCAACCATACCTTCCTCCTCGATCCAAATTCTCACTGCAACCCAGTCTACTGTAAATTCCCCCTTACAAATGAACAGAAACGGCGAGGCTCTCCATGTTGTGGAACAGTGCCTCAACATCGAACATAAATGTGGAATCCACCCAGGTAAAGGTACTTACACAAATGAAATGACACAGTTTCAGGAACTTTACTGGTTTCATACTGATATGAGGGAGACATGCCGGGGTAATCTGTGCAGTTGTGTGAACCACTGTGCCTAAGTGGCTTAGTGCCTAACGCACCTGCCTAGTAAGCAGGAGACCCAAGTTCAATTCCCGGCCTCGATACAAATTTTCATTCACCGCTTCAGTCTATATACACGGAATTGGGATATTTGGAGATATTTAGTGAAAAACAATAACAGATATATATTGAACAAATGCACAGACTTTCAAATTGTAAACACATGTGAAATCCTAAATATAAGGAAAAAAAAATGTAACTGGGATCATTCCATTACTCTCGTTGATAACAGAAGGGCTAATCAGAGAACCCTCTATTTCGGTATTTAACTCAGAGATATTCATTGCACTAGATACAGGCAGCTAATTAGCTCATAACCACATTCTTCATCTCAGAGTGCTACAGGACCACTTTATCTTTAATATCATTCTTGATCCATTCTACATAAAGGAATGAGATGGACCAAATGAAGCTCCAATATGCCCTTTTGTGCATTACAGTTGCAGTAATGAAGAAGGGATCACTCAATTCACTCAGTAATGACACTGATGGAATTGGATCTCCCATTAGTGTTGTCTTGTTCTTTAGGTAGCTGTAACAACTGTTTTGTTCCAAGTACTGTGGTTATTACTTGAATGATTTCCACTATCAGGTGTGCCATTACCTTCTTCAGTTTAAAGGGAGGGAAAACTACCTTTTCTGACAGAGTACCGCAAGAGACTTCTTTTTAAGTAGATAGAATGGGCCCTTTATTATGTTTAACTTTGTACAGACATTTCCAGTTATTATCAGTTTCCCAGATCTTCCATGTCATACTCTTTCAGACTGCGGGGCTTGTAATATTCCTTTTTTTCCACTGTGCATTGAAAGCTCTGGCAGTGCTGTTACATCTGCTGGATTATTTTGTAATGTTTCTGATATATTACCCATTTTTTCCAAACATAGTTCAGGTGGATTGTAAGATGTTGCAATATGTGGTGTGGTGTGGTGGGACTCGTGTGGGGTGTGTGTGTGTGTGTGTGTGTGTGTGTGTGTGTGTGTGTGTGTGTGTGTGTGTTTCAGTTCTATTCCATGACTGTTTATGTTCCTAAGAACTCTGACATTAAGAGGACTGCTCAGTACCTGATTTCATCCCATCCCATAGAGCATATTGCTTTCTCTTTTATCTGCTGAAGTCTTAATGCCCACCTATCATATAATCATGAAACTGTTATGAAACTGTTCAGTGCTCTTTTGGGCTCAGACTACTGTAAGAGAGGAGCCCTCCATGCCAATACGAGCACGGTGACCATCAAAAAAGTTCTACTGTCACCTCTGCTAGGGTTAGTTACTCAGATCAAGGAGATTACGGGAGGCAAGACTGTGATACTGTCCATAGATCAGGATAAGATTACCCACTAATATGGGCCCATCATGAGCTTCACAAGGACAGAAACACATGAAAAAATAACATGTTAAAGGCAGAGGAGAAAAAAGTGCCATGTGGAAAAAAACCTCTGTGATAGTCTCAACGGTTAGCAAGGACAGTAGTGGACTTGCTTGCTATTTGCAACAGATCATGCAGGGGTGGATTTTGTTAGTAGTGAGCATCATGCAGCTCGATACCTGTGTCATAGCTATTTTGTTCGTCCTAAAGAGGTCTGCCTGAACTGACACAGCAGCACTTTGCGCTGCTGTAGAGCTCCCTCTGCTGTGCTCTGGCAGTGGTGAATGGGGGCAGCAGCAGGCCCAGGTTGGCTGCAGCTTCTTTCCTGCCATCATCCCTCTGAGCTGCGTCAAGGCTGGTGGGCTGGCCACCCCCTCACCATCCAGGCTTTGCTGGGGAGGGAGCTCGCTGGGGAGGGAGCTCTGCTGGCACAATTTTTTTGTTAACTGGTGTGTCCAGCTGTTAGGCCACTACTTCTGCTTACGCTGCATCTTCTGCAAGATGTCTCATAGACTTTTCCCATAGATACCTTCCATTTTGCCACACTGACTCCACTGGATATTGGCCATAGTGATAGTCACGCATTTTGGTGTGTCTTCTACTTCATCAGCCTGAGTGGCCAGACAACGACGGCAAAGGTCAGTATCTCCTGCTTAGTTGTGCCCTCCCCTTCCTTCCACTCAAGGGCTGTGGGAATACCAGAGTCCTCTTCTCATATGGCAGCACAGAGGCCGCACGAAAGATTCACATGTAGTTACTGCAGATAGAGGCAGGCCTCCTCCATTTCAGCAGCTAACTTGGCTCAGAATGCAGCCCTCTCTGCCACCATGGTGGCTTTGAAGATCACCGTTGCCTCACCTAATTCATCTAGCAGTGTAGCATTCACAGTACTGTTCCACAGCTTCTCAGTCACAGACAATGTCTCCCACTGCAACGCTTTCAGCTGGTCCCCACCACCACTGGTAAGAGATTCTGGCCATTTGCAGATGGGAGAGCTGCCGCCAATTCTTCTTTCCACTGCAACTGCTTTGGCCTTTCTCTCAGGTATCATCTGCCTTCATTAGTATGGCTTTGCGGCTGGGGCTGCCATCTCGCCACTGGTCTGACTGCACCCTGTAAAAGTCGGACAGCCTCCCAGTTGGCGACATGATGCCCACCACGGTAGAGTAGATGTACATCAGTTTTTCTTCTTTGCATGACTGCACCCCTGCTGTCATGCTCACTTGAACTCTCAATGCATCTTGCAGTATTGCAACAGTGCTTATCAACGTGTCCTTTTTGTTGGAACTGGCAACATGTCCTCCTTGTTGGAACATGAAGCACTGGGGCTTATGGTCCAGACCTGGTGTGAGAGCATCCACCATCACAGGGGATCCCAGAAGCTTCCACAGTCTGAAGGTGTCATCACTATCAGTAGCCAGTTGCAAGGCAATGATGCAAAGCGATGACATCTTCTTGTTCATCCACTTATGCAGCTTGATTACTGCATCATGGAAGAAGGCCAGAAACAGCCCTTCTCAGACTGCCTTTTTGTTGCAAATCCAAGGCACCTCACGGATGCCTTGGTTGCTTTGGTGTTGTAATCTTCATAGACACTTCTACGATGTGGATGACCACAACACTCTTGACTGCTCTGTAATTGGCCAAGATACTGCATGCAACTAGACTGTGGCATCATACAACTCCACCCATCCTGTATCTGTGCATTGCATATACAGAGGAAGGACAGATGTACGGTCATTTTCTGTCTTCTGCTGATTGGCAAACACACTAAGCTGCACAACCAAAGGCTCCTTCACTGCGTCGGCTTTCTTCTATCTGCCTCGTCTGCTCATGCTGTGGTGCAAAGACACAACAATTTGTTAAAATCATAGGAGAGACACACAATAATTTGCTTTGTGCCAATGCCACAGCACAAGCACACCCCTTCAGCTGTCAGTCCAAGCACCTTTAACAGTGCTATCCCTCAGACCATGTAACTGAAGCATTTGCATTTCTAGAACAGTACTGTCTGATTTGTAAATATGACACAGAATGAGGTGGGAAACAGTACTGTAGAATAGCTGTTCCAGTAATAGTTGTTGCATTAGCTAAAACACAATTATAGCAGTCATCTTGATTATTTGAAGAATCTGTGGCTCAGTTGATTGTCCAAATAAACTGCACACAAGAACTGGATGCTCTTGGCTTTGGGCATCTACCATACTCAATTAAGCACTAATTGAGGAGTGGGTTACCAAATTATACCTTTAGCTTTCAAAAACTAAGTACACAACAAAACATCATTACAGTCTAGATAGTTTACGTAAAAAGAACTGAAATGTCCAACAGGTGTAAAAAACAAAGTTGAAACAATCATTCATCCCATCATCTTCGTGCTTTCCATTTGACTTTGAGAGCTTCAATAATGTATACGCCCTCTGTGAGCGTTTATCATTCTCTGACACCTATATGGCATGGCACCATGTAAGTCTATTGAGGTTATCCTGTGGTACCCGCTCTCATTCTTCAATGAAAGTCCAGAAGAACTCTTGGAATGTCTAAGGTGGAACAGAATGACCACAAACACAAATAACTTTCAGGCATGTCCCACATATCCACAATGGTGTTTACATTGGGTCTCGCCACTGGCCATTCCATTACTTCAATGCCTGGCTTTGCAAGACATTCCTGCTGACACCCTCCATATAGCCCTTGGCATTAGAAGGAATTCAGGGCCACCACCATATGCAACAGCCATCACATGGCTCAACAGGATCTGTTTGATGTCCTGCCTAGCAGTAAGGTGACCAAATGACAATAACCATGTGACACTGTTATTTTTCTTTCCCTTTTTAATGTATGTTCTACTCTGAATTCCATGTTTTCTAATTTAGAACCTAAATGGCCTAGAAATTCTGCCATTTCAGAACTTAAATCCATCATTTTAGTTGAAACTGCTCTCAACAAATTTATTGAATCTTCACTCATAGTCATTTTTGTTAGCATGTTTATGAGTTGTTTGGTTTATAAATAAGTAGTCATGGTCCTTTTACACTTATCTCAGTTTCTGCTCTGGTAAGTTGTTTGCAAGTCTTCTTATGGCTTTTTCATTTTCATTTGTCGTCTTGATTATTCTTGAAACTAGCATGGTCCACAAAGTTTATGTCCAGGTTCAAAAAAGTTTCATGTATTTGTGCTGCAGAATCTCTTTTTTTAAATCATATTTCAGAATAAATTATTTTTTATTATCTGGGACAAAAAACAAAATTAATATCTTCACAACAAAGGATCCTGGCACGAGACCCCTCATTTAATAGTACTGTCCCCTCAGACCAGTCAATAAGAATATATTTTAATGATGTAAGTGAAGAATTCACATCCATATATCAGTATGGTCCGATTTGTAAATGAGATGGGAAACTATTGTAAGAATAGCAGCTTCAATAATGGTCGTTGCATTCGCTAAAAAAACAGTTTCAGCGCTCATCTTGATTATTCGAAGAATGTGTGGCTCAGCTCATTGTCCAAGCGTCTGAGATATAATTCTTGAGGTCTGGCGAGTTTCAGTGAAGATATTAATTTGTAATTGAAATAATCCCATAATTTATTGCTAGATCCAACACCTTCAGCAATCAGTTTCATGTTTTATACTTTTAGATCTTCATTAAAGACAGCCACATTTAAATATGAACTGATTTTACAGCTCATGAGACTGCTTTCTTTTTTTGTTTCATGTTTCATTAACAGTTTTACTGTTATGTGAAAATGATATTTATGTTATACACAGTGTTCACAGTAACCAGGTCCAAAAAAATGGAGCCCCACTCTGTGGCCTCTGCAAGACTCGACTCAACTTGCCACTATTGTTCTCTCTCCACAACTGCTCAAAGCCTTTTACCTAAAATACTAAACAAAGACAATACAACTCTTTGATGCTGAGCACCATTGATACGTTTTCATTGCAAGCCTGAGTTAATAGAAACACTAAAACAAAATTTATAAGAACAAAATAATTACATATTTTTGAAGATAATTTTGGAATGGAATTTTCATGACCAAAAATGCAAAATGTTGAAATATTTGTCAGTTATTGGTGAAACAAACAATCGCAATTTTATAGGATAATAAATGTTGTTCAAACTCAAAGATAAAAATTGGTTTCCAAAAATTTCAGAAAATATGAAAAAGAATGACATGAATTTCAAATTAATGTTCCCAAACAATGTATTGATCCCAAAGGCTCCGTTTCTGAACATCATGTTTGTAGTTTTCCGAAAACAAAATAGAAAAATGAATGGAATCATAAATTTCATAAATCAGAAAATGGACCTGGCTGCCATGTGCTTGCTTTGGCAACTCAAGCTGGACTGCTCACATGGTTATCTTACCTGCAAAATCATACACTTATCTTAATCTCCCTTTCTACATGTGGTAAATAAACATTATTTTCTCTGGTTTTCAATGTCTCTAAGAATCAGACATGTTAAATGTTCTTAATGCATATGCTATGGGCAGATTGCAACCATTTTGCTTAACTTAGTACAGCTCTCGTTCATGAATAATAAAAGAATGGATAATAATATTATTGGGAAACTTAACACTTTTCTCTTCAACTGCTCGAGAGCATTTTCCTGTTCCATTTCCCAACTATATGGTACTATACAATTCATATAGAGTTTCCACAATTTTTCTCCAACTGCTTAACGTCTGTTCCCAAACACTCTCCCCCTTCCCGAACAACAGACCTTGCCTAGGTGGTACAGCTTGCATTATCAGTTAAACATACAATCGTATCATGGACGTAAATACAACAAATGAAAAGGTCAGTCACCTTATCAGTAGGTGTACAACAGTCTGACCATTAACATCACCCAGCTAGGCTTTGCTACAATGGTACTACTAACAGCTGAAAGCAAGGGGAAACAACAACAGTTATATTTCCTGAGGGCATGCAGCTCTACTGGAAGCCTTTGTGATGATGACATTCTTTTGGATAAAATATTCTGGAGCCAAATTGCCCCACATTTGGATCTCTGGGAAGGCACTACTCACAAGGGAACCTCCCCATCGTACCCCCCTCAGATTTAATTATAAGTTGGCACAGTGGATAGGCCTTGAAAAACTGAACACAGATCAATCGAGAAAACAGGAAGAAGTTGTGTGGAACTATGAAAAAATAAGCAAAATATACAAACTGAGTGGTCCATGCGCAAGACAGGCAACACCAAGGATAGTGTGAGCTCAGGAGCGCCGTGGTCCCGTGGTTAGCGTGAGCAGCTGCGGAACGAGAGGTCTTTGGTTCAAGTCTGCCCTCGAATGAAAAGTTTATTTTCGCAAAGTTATGATCTGTCCGTTCATTCATTGGGGTCTCTGTTCACTGTAATAAGTTTAGTGTCTGCTTTTTGCAACCGCACCACAAAACCGTGTGATTAGTAGACGAAAGGACGTGCCTCTCCAATGGGAACCGAAAACATTTGATCGCAAGGTCATAGGTCACAGGAAAACACGTCTGATATATTCTATATGACACTGGTGACGGCATGTGAGTCACATGACAGGAATATGTTGTCGACCCACCTAACTTGTACACTTGGCGAATGGATACAAAGTTTCTTCTACCTTGCCCAATTTAGGTTTTCTTGTGGATGTGATAATCACTCCCAAAAAAGTGATGAATACATAAGAGTTTGTCACATAAACTGCAACAAATGAATGCAACAGTTTCACAGTCGCACAGTTTTCCCTGTGCTGTGTCAAAACATATGTTTTGTTTCGATGTTTGTTTAGGTGTAGCGTCCCCATACTACGGCGCTGTTACCTCGCATCGGATGGACAGATAATAATTGTCTGAAAATAAAAAATTAAACTTTTCACTCGAGGGAACACTTGGACCAAGGACCTCTCGTTCCGCAGCTGCTTATGCTAACCATGGGACCACGGCACTCCTGTGCTCACGTTATCCTTGATGTTGCCTATCTCGCGCATGGACTACTTAGTTTGTATATTTTGCTTTTTTTTTTTCATAGTTCCACACAACTTCTTCCTGTTTTCTTGATTGATCTGTGTTCAGTTTTTCAAGGCCAATCCACTGTGCCAACTTATTACTAAATCTGAGGGGGTTGCGATGGGGAGGTTCCCTTCTCAGGAGAACATTGTCATCACGACATGGAATGTTAGATCCCTTAATCAGGTAGGTAGGTCAGCGAACTTAAAAAGAAAAATGATTAGTTTGATGTTAGATGTAGTGGGAATCAGTGAAATGAGATGGCAGGAAGAATGGTGGGGAAAAAAGATAAAATAGAATACAGAGGGGTAGCTTTGACAGATGAAATAATGAAGGCAGCAGAGGTTCAAATACGACGGAGGAAAAAAAAAAAAAAAAACATGTCCTAACTGACGAAAGCAGAAAACATACAAACGCAGCAGTTAGGAGGGAATAAAGATGTCTCTAGAAATGAAATTTACAGAAAATGCATAATGGCTCAGCAGTTACAGCTATGGGGAAAATGCAAGGCTGTAGCACTTATATCTAGGAGAAAGATAGATGCCTCCTATAGGAAAATTACAGATGCCTTTGGAGAAAAGGGAAAGGCCTGTGTTAAGGCTGAGAGCTCATATGGTAATCCATGACTAAGAAAAGAAGGGAAAGCTGAAAGGTGGAAGAAATATACAGAATGACTATACAAGAGAAATGAACTTTTAAGACAATAATGCAGAAAGGGAAGAGGAAGTAAATGAGGATGAGATGGAAGATATACTGCAAGAATAATTTGACAGAGCACTGAAAGATCTAATACAAAACAAGGCTCCTGAAATAGACACCACTCAGCTAAGTGGGAAAGGGGGGATACATTGCAATCCAACCTAACAGCTATGTGGGTGCGCATCCCTAATGATTTCTCACTGCCAAATAATGGTCAAAGTATTTTTCTTTCTTATTTGCATGTGTATTCTGAGGACATTTCAGAATGGTACAATGTTCAGCAGCTAAGTGGTAAAGTGCCAGACTATGAATCTTAAGGGCCTGGTTCAATCCCTGGGCAGTCCTAGGACTTCTATCTGTCACTCATCACTGCTTTTACTCCCAGAGAAGTATCTTGATGAGAAAAATGCCTAGTTGCACTATAGGCTCTCTATAACTGGATTGGTAAATCAGTTCAAATATCAGAGGAAAGCAATGGCTTACCACCTCTAACAGGACCATGCCTAAAGTATTGTGGTGTTCAAAACCAGTCTTCCGACTGATGAGAGCTTTACCTTTTTACCATCCAAGTTCTGAAGACATCATGTCTACCAGCCAGGCAGTTACCTGTGGGCTCCAGTGGCAGAAGCTATGTGCAACATTCAAATGTAGAAGAGCACCAAACTGAGGACATTTGGAGCAATATGAGCAGGGCCTTCAACTAGCTTGGGATTTTGACGATCTAACGAAGCAGCCTGACAGAAGTTGGCACAATATCCCTCAGGAGGACATCCAACAACATTATCCATCAATGCCAAGCTTAATAACTGCTTGCATAAGGGCCAGAGGTGGATCAATGCATTATTCACTTGCTCCATTTATGAAGCACTTTCTCTTGAATAAATCATTCATTTTTTTCTGAAATTGTAATCATTCGTAGGACCTTAGTTTACAATGTTCAAATACCTTACAAGAATGCAGCTAGGTGACATCATCAACAACCGTTGATATTTCAACAGGAGCACGCCCTGCCATTTTCAATGCAAAACTGCCTTGAAAATGGAAGGGTGTGTTCCTGTTGAAATACTGGTGGTTGCTGATGTCATCACCTGTCTGCATTCCTGTAAGTTATTTGAACATTTTAATCATTTGTTTATATTTACATGTACATCAAATGTACCAATTTCTGTCCCATTTGGTTTCTTTTTCATTGTGCATCTTTTTATCTTAGAGTGTATTTGTTTCCCTTGAAATTTGATTCACTTTCCTAATTTCTCATTACTTTCCTTCACAGACTGCTCGGTGTAAAGATCAAATAACACCAGGGATATGCTACCCTGTGACACTCCCTTCTCAATTGGTGCTTGCCTTTCATGTTCTTTGATTCGTATAACTGCAGTTTGGTTTCTGTAGACATTGTAGATCAAACATTTCGCTCCCTGTATTTTATCCCTGCTGCCTTCAGACTTTCAAAGAGTCAGTAATACTGTTGGCAGTTGTCTTCTTTTCTTGTTTCCTGGTGTAGAGAGCTCATGATCAAATATTTGCTTTTCTGAGAAAATACGTGCTTCAAATTATGCATTGCACAAATAACTAAGTACAATGCTAATGTACTTTGGAACAGTCATCACTGTCCTACTCACTAAGGGGTCATTACAATATGAATCTACACTTGAAATACTGTAAGCATTATCTGAGCTTCCTTTCTACTAGTCTCCAGTCTTCTGCAATGCCCTTAAATAAGTGTTATACAAAAAATTCTATGTAACTGATGTGCAAGAACTTATGGGGTAAGATCCACAACACAGAATGAATAATTAATGAAGATTTTGTATACTCAGTAATGTGGGTTCACATGTACACAGTTTTTTTTTTTTTTTTTGCCAGCAAAGAATACCCTCCTGTGTATCTTTTTGTACATTCGACAGTAATCTAGGACATGTGTATTAGTACAGAGTTTTTGCAAAGAACTGCAAAATTGTAAGTGACCAGGAGGATTTTCTAATACCTGCAGTTATCCGTCTATTTTCCTTACTTGCTGCTGTTGCAAGTTGTTGCTTCTTTCAGAAATGACTCCTCAAAAATTAATTTAAACAATGTGCAGAATTGATAGCACTTAGCACCTATATTGTTTTCCACATACACTTCGTCCTAGGGCTGATCTGAAAGTGCCCGAGAAAAGTATGTATTTTACGTTTCCTTTTATAGGCCTGCAGTTCTGTGTTTTACAAAAGGTGTCTTTAGTTCTATTATCTGATAGTGATGATCAGACAGTGCAAGATCTTTTATAAACAATTCACAGTTTTCCTTGTTATATGCAAGAACATGGTCTAAAACTGATGCTACATTCTTAGATACCTTATTTACCATTTGTGCCATACCAAATTGATCAAATCTCCTGTAGCTTTAAAAAGTGTTACACTTCTACTATAAGTACACGACCCAGCCATCCTTTAAAGTAGGTCTACAGTAGCAACTTGCACAATGCACAATGCAAATTTTCACTACAAATGGATGAATCTAGCATGTAGTTGGACTTGCAGTATTAGTTACAATAGTTCAGTATCAGGACAAAAACATATTACTAGAGGATCCTCTTTCATGCAAATATCTGCCAACAGTACTACTGTAGCTGCAATATTTGGTCTCCTATGCTTTTAATCACTATGTTCCAAATGAAAGTTAAATTAAAAATCTATATGAATTCCCATTTATAGTCACTGCATTTCCTTCGAAGATGTCAGTACAGCACAAAACTACTACTTAACTGGCATCTGATTAACTGTTGAAATAAAAACTGCAATTAATCCTGTTAGTGGAATTCTGGTGAAGTTCAGGACATCAACTACTCACACTTCGTGTTGGATGTTTGGCCACCACATTAGGCCAGGCCAGGCACACAGCACAGCTCTCTGCTCTGCTTTGGCCTCCACCGGAGTCAGGTGTGTGGTTCTGCTGTGGTCACACGGCAGTCAGATGTTAAAAGAGAAATACTCTCAACTGTCACAAAAGCCTATGTTGGTACAGTACTTTTACATTTGCAACTACGTTTACTTATGACATTGGGCTCTCAGCTCATGTATCGACGAAGTATAAATACTGCAACAGACTCAATGCCAAACCTTTCATGAGAAATCAATTTTCATCAATAAAGCTTAATACTAAATATATCTGTGAAAGTAAGGAAAAAAAAGCACTCATTTCATTAAAATTTAAATGTCCTGTTTGAGTATGTTACCGTAAACTTTTGGATTAACATTGAAATCCCTTTTTGAAGTAAATAAATACTCATATGCAACTGTAATTTTGTTGCAAAGAATCCATTTACAGAATTTTGTATTAAAAATATACTACAGAAACAAACTAGAAGTTCCACAATAAATGTGGAAATTAAAAAGGGTCTGCTTATCAAAAAGATTTCAGAAGTGCTGGTGTAACTACTACAACCATCTTGCAAGCAATGATTCCAAAGTGATCGTGACAGCACCATATTATTTTCATATCACAGAAAGTGGTAGAAACAGCTCCACACAGAGTGAAACTATTTTCAACTATGTCTAACTTCTAAAAAGTTTTAGGTCAGGTCACTTGGTCAGTATCAGTAAAACACAAATGGATAACTATAACCTCTTTTTTCACAAAACCACTGTTATAAATTTAATTTTGAAACTTTTTCTGTCTCTTACAGTGAGTTAAGAAACTCCAAACAGGATAAAAAACTTTAACACAGCGAATATGCATCTAGCAGTATATTAAAATCCTGTCCTGACTTGAAAGGACTAACCTTAAGATATGTTCATAATCACTCAATGATTTAACATATATTTTTCTGGAAGTAATCATACAAGATCACAAAATGATGTCCTTGCAAAACTGAACATGAAAACTGAGATATTCTATTTTTTTCTGATGTTTGATCAAGACCCCAATATTAATTGCATTAATAGACAGTTTCAGCTACTGTCATCATCAGAGTCTGCTAAAACATAAAATGAAAACAGAACACTAACAGAAATTAACAACTTCAAAAGCTTCTGGATATGTACAGTACAACATACCAGCTTTGTGTGGTTCTTTGGTTATGTTGTATCCTGTTGGATGTACATGCGTGTGTTTTATGACACACAGCATGTGCATATTTAAAAAAAAAAAAAAAAAAAAAAAAAAAAGTAGCTACCACTGCTGGAGAACAGTAATGGCACGATCGCGACTGTCCTTCACATATGATAAAAAGAAGTGGGCACATATGATTAAAACCAGTGTGCTAAGGTTACACCAGCACTTAACAGTGGTTGCTACTTACTTTTAAAAATATGTCTGGTGTCACACACCACTTATATGTGGTGTATATAACTGATAGGATACAACAGTCTAAAGAAAACACATGTAACGTTGGTATATTGCACTGTACATATCCAGTAAAAGTTGTGTAGTTTGTTTCTCTAACACTCTGCTTTCAATTTACTTTTACAACAGAATATGATGATGGCAAAAGCCAAAACCAGTTATTAATGAATGTATAGATCAATGTAATAAAAAAGTGCAAAAAATTAATGTGGACTCTTACTCTGAATTTAAGTCTTCAATTTATATATACTAAGACACAGCCACTGTCCTTTATGATCTCTCCTCTCATCCTGAACATCCCATGAAGGCCCAACAGTACCAACCGGCTGCCATGTCATCCTCAGCCCCCATGAAAATTTACGAGGGTCGTTCATTAAGTAATGCCTCCTATGTTTTTGTTGTGGCTTTGGATGCCAGCACCAGATATTCTTGGTGTAGTGCTAATATTTGAACCTTCCTCTTTCATTTACAGGTGATTCCATATTTGTACAGTTGTTGGTGCCAGCAGATGACTGTTGCAAAATGGACTTTGATATGGACATTTGTATAAAGCAGTGATGTGTGATTGGATTCCTCTCTGCTGAAGAAATTGTGCCAACTGAAATCCATTGATGCTCGCTAAAGATGTATGGAGATGATTCAATAGATGTTAACAATGTGGTGAAAAGGGTGGGCATGACAAGCCACAGCCCACTCAACCCTGCACAGCTGTCATCCCTCACAATGAAGAGGGTCTTTATCAACTCATCTGTGCTGATCAGAGAATAACAACCATGGAATTGTTTGCAAAGTTGAATATCAGCTGTAATGCCTTGGAAACTATGTTGGAACATGTTGGTTATTGCAAAGTCCATGCGAGATGGGTCCCGTAGATGCTTACAGAACACCAAAAAACTCATCGAATGGAAATTTGTCGGGACTTGCTGGACCAATGTGAAGCTGGAGATGACAATTTTCTGAACAGCATCGTCAGCAGAGACGAGACGTTGTGTCACTATCACGAGCCAGAATCCAAAAGACAGTCCATGGAATGGCGACGAGCGAATTCTCTGCCCAAGAAGAAATTCAAGACAGCTGTCTGCAGGCAAAGCGATGTGCACAGTCTTCTGGGATAGCCAGGGTGTGATTCTTTTGGATGTCCTGGAGCCTGGAGAAACTGTCAATTCAGCACACTACAAGGCGACATTGATTAAGCTGAAAGCTCGAATTCCCACGGTAAGGCCAGAGAAGACCAACTTTCACCTGCAACATGGTTTTGCGACCACACTTGCACAATTCAGCTGGACTGTCTTGCCACCCGATTTAGTGCCTTCAGACTTCCACTTCTTTACGCCTCTGAAAGATGGACTACGTGGCGAGTCAGATGCTGTTGTCAGAGTTGTAAGGAAGAGGTTAGACTAATCTGGTTCTGGTTTTTACACGTCTCTGGTTCATAATAGGAAAAAAAAGCATAATGAATAGTAGTGAGGAAAAATGACAGTCTGTTGCTGAAATATTGCTCTATCTAGCTGTGCTGTTGTAATTTATATATCTCCTGTAGTTTATATGAATAAAAATAGGAGGCATCACTTTCACGACAACCCTCATACACGGGGAACTAAAACGTTAAGGCATATGTATTGTATGAATGGAATCTTATACTTGTGCCAGAATGCAGAGGTTCTAATGTCAAACTTAGAATGGAGAAATAATGGCTATGAAGTTTCGGTACTGGGCCATTCCAGTTCTTAATTTTACATAAATCATTCCTGGCTTTAAATGGCAGCTCAAAGCTGCAATATTTGTTGACACAAATATGGTAATGAAACAATCCAAACATGATTCTTTCAATAATATAAATGAATATTATTCTCTTATAATAAAATGATTAAGACCCCCACATCAATAATACTTTTTGTAGTTTACAAACTTTGCTTACTGAATGAATAACGAGAACAATAATACAAACATTCACTCTCTGAAAGTACCAAAGAGGAATGAGAAAAGCCTTATGGCCTCACACTCTATGAAGGTAAAAATGCAACAACCGCCTCCTCATGGTGGAGAGTGGGCAATGCATTGGCAGTGAAAATGTGTGGAGATTGGGTGACTTCCAAGACTATGAGTCAACCTACCAGTGACCTTTCAGTGTGGATGAGCAGATAGAGGCACAAAGCACTCTGGCCTTGGGACCAGAAATTGTAAAGGTAGAGAAGCCAAGACATTTTAGAGAAAAAAACTATTAAAGCAAAGGTTAATGAGACAAAAACAGTGTAATACCTCACTAAGCATGTATACGAGAAATCAGTATCTCTCAATACTAACTACTTCACAGTAATTTGCCCAGAAGTACTTTACGCAGCAGAATGTTTAATGCCAAACAAAAGGATGCTGATGGAAGCACTGGAAATCACAAATAAAAATACCAGGAAAATTTTGGGATCAGTTTATGAGCAAAAACAATACACAAGATGTCATAATAGTGAACTTTATACACATACTGAAAAAGTTACAGACATGATTAGGAAAAAGAGAATAGATTTCCATTGTCACATCCAAAGGATGAATCCCAACAGACTGACAAAAAGACTGTTCACTGAGTTCAGTGGTGCAAAGTAGTTGGCAGTGAAATGAACAAACTCCAAATTACTCCACGTTATAACTGGATAGGTAAAAAAATTTACTCAGCAAGTGGAAAAAATTACAAATTCCCAAGGTTTCCATTAAAAAAAATCAAGAAGACTGGAGCCACTTGGACAGAAGAAAGAAGAGAGAAACACAGAAATGATGAGAGAAACGTGGAAGAAAAGAAAGGAGAAACAGGTTAAATAAGCATAGTCAGTTGTAGCTCATACACAGATGAAGAATAAGTCTAATATTCTCATTATCATATAGGCCTATTTCATTTTTACATTTTCTACCTAGGATATTAGTATTACTTATTTAACTGCAAGAATTGGTTCAAATGAAATATTTCATCCAAAAAGTCAAAAAGTTGCTCATTTGCCACATTTTCACTCCTCAATGTTCTGTGGAATCATCACCTGGAACAACAGAACTGAAGTAAATAAATCACTATTTCAGTAAAAGTGAGCAATCACATTACTGAGTAAAGCAGTAGAGAAGATGTGTTTTATAATATCTTGGAGCAGGAACGTATGGGCACTCAATGGCGAGGTCATCAGTGCACAAATATCTAAGTTGTTAACTCATCTATTCCTTAATGGTATTCTTGGCTACTAATAAAATAACTTTGGGATGACATGAAAATAATTCCCACAGAAACTTTGACTCCTAGGGAAATATTTATAGAGGATTTCTAGTTTAATAAACTCTAAGCAGATTTGAAGCAAGACACTGAGAAACACTGCACATTTAAAATACCTTTTACATCATTCTACAAATTTTACAGCCCTGCTGACTGCAAGAAGATAAAGGTCAGAATGCCATTATCATGAGAGACAAAAAACAAACCTCTATTCTTATAGTTAGTAGATGACATTTATTCCATTGATATATGTAAGTGTACTTAGCAAAGATTAAGAAACAGTAGTTGATATTTAGCATAACTGATAAAGCAGCAGCAGCTCTTTATTTTGTTGCCCTTCACAGTACTGGTAGCTGCTTTCGTGCTAATTATATTATTCTCATATACAGACTGTCTTCGCTGACAAATAGAATATTTTAGGTTAATGATAAATAGTAATTAATACATCCTGCAGTATTATCTTCTGTCAGCTGTGTGAATATATACAGATTTACACCACTTATGTCGATTCTTCCTCATGATACAGTCTAGAGAACACAATGTCTGAGTGTTGTGCAGTCAGATGATTTAGCCTACTTGTAAACTGATATAATAATTTTTCTAATAGCCACGGCTGAAATCCATTTATGAAGATGATGATGGTTTTGAGATGTCAATTCTCATTATAAAATGTGATCAGTAAAACAAAATAAGTTGTAAAACAGGAAAGTGTCGAACTATGGAAAACTTAAACTGTCAAACACCAATTATAGCTAACAAGTGACATGTCCATATATATGTTAGATATCTTTGTATTTTGATGACCCTTGTGGTTTGTCGCACAAGCGACATTTGATAATGAGATTTGGCTATCAGAGTCTGTTATTTTTCCCTCCTATTACTTCCAGATGCTACATATAACATCATCACAGAATACCATTAGTGAATTAATTTCACTAATTTCAATAGTTCCTTGAATATGAAAGGCTACTGAACTAACTGCCACATGCAATCTAGGGCATACAATATTCATGAATGCAAGAGTGCCATGTTTGTTCCTAGATCTGTGCATATGACAACAGTATCTCTACCTGATGAAGGGGTCACTTATAGTCTGAGAGGAATAACTTACAAGAGTCTTACAATCATACTGACAGGACATATCAGGTTCTATACGTCACACACAAGCTGGATAATAATATGACGTACAACTCCAGCCCAGCTAACAGCAGAGCCTTACATCCAACACCATGTGTCTGCTGCTGGCCACAACAGAGCGTCAGGCTTGACACCAAGGGCTGGCAGTAAACATCCATCACTACACATGTGGCAGTAATGTGTTAAGGCTACTACTCAAGTTAAACAGGAGATCCAGGCCACAATCTCAGTCTGTCACAAAATTTTAGTTGCCATGATATAGCAATATAAGGTTATTTTCTTTGCACAGTATAGCCAATGATGCAGCACTGTCGCTCATCAACAGAAACTGCAATAATATCAATCTACAGATTTACTTCCAGAAATTTTTGACTCTGCATGTTATCTCAATTGTGGCAAATATCACCACAAAGAACACACACACTCACACACACACACACACACACACACACACACACACACACACAAATTACAATGTCTGACATCTTTTTTGAATGTACTTTCTGATCAACACTTTCTCTGTACAGTATGCAGTTGCCCTTTTCTCTGATTGTGCATTCTGTCCAGTATTTATCATCTTCATATCAGGAATAATTGTTTTCATTGGGTTATTCACCAATGTTGATAATGTTAACTAATAATATTGAACTTAATTTTTGTCACTTTATCTGCAGAAAGTAATAAACAAATGCTTTGCAATTAAATGCACACCCACTTGTGTCTACTCTTTCTACATCAGACAAAATAAAAGTCTTGCGTTGATGACTACTGTATTTTTATAATTACTCAATTAGAGCCAATATAATTTGAAGCTACAATAGCTACATAATTATTGAGAAAAATATTACATCAAATAAAAGCAATATATTATCATACATTATGAGCACCTAAGTGCCCCACAACATTGACTTAAATGTCTCTTGCATTCCAGAGAAGCAGATGCCCAACAACAGAAGGGAATATATATTGCAGCTGATGAGAAAATAGACACTGTCAAAAAAAAAAAAAAAGCAGGCAGACACCATAAAATGACAGTCTGTCAAAGTATTACTTGCATTCCCCTGCTCTTGTCACACATGTTCTGCAGTTTGAACTACTTTAATTAGATGTCAAATCGTATCTTAAGAAAAGTCACACTTGAGGCACAGTCTGTAACATCACCAATGACTTACATGTATTGCAGGAAAAACAGTTAAAGGCACAAATAGTAACACCAGCAAACACTCGCAACTGTCCAGCTTTAGTGGTTACTACATGCCTAATTCTCAAACTGCATCATTCTAATTAACAGAGTTCAAGATTTGTGAAAGGCTGGAATAAATCTATGGGTGACAAATGATTCTGTTGTGTACTGAAATAAAAATAACCTGTTATAATATTGTCATTACGAGATCAGTGCAGTTTGAAACAACAAGAATACAATTTAAAATTTTCAAATACACCACTGACAACTGCCTAGAGCCTCCATCTTATTGTCATTCCATGTATGAGCACAAAATTCTACTGACAACTTTTTTTTTTTTTTTTTTTTTTTTACTAAAAGCTGCTTTGAAGATTCTTACCAGTTAATCAAAAAGCACAGGCAAATTTTTAAAAAATAACAGTGGCGAATACATGGACAGCTTTAAGCAGTCATTATTTAGATCAAATCTAAGGGCCTCAGTAACTGTCTGCTTTGCAAACATGCCATACAGTCATTAAATTGTGACAACAGTTCTAAAATTAAGAAACAGTAACCAATTTGAAATAAAAACTGAAAGGAATTGATACAACAGTTTCACTGAATTTTCAAGCTAGAAGAGAAATATTCTGCAGAATCCATTAAAATAAATACCACACACTGATAATTCAGACAGATAAGAGTTACCCTACATAGTTAATATCCAGGTGAATCGAACAAACAGTAAACAAATTGCAACATCCCTTATAAACCCCAGGTGTTAATCTGCTAATCAAGGATAGTGACTCAATGGTGGCTCAACATTTCATAGACCATGTATTTTTTATGTAAGAGAAGTAAGCTTAAATTATGTTCTAGTGTATATGTTTACATAATTGAGCCTATCATATTTTTCCTCTCTCTCTCTCTCTCTCTCTCTCTCTCTCTCTCACACACACACACACACACACACACACACACACACACGTACACACGTTTGAACGGTTAAATGTGCTAGAAATTATGCAACAAACTTGCACCACTCCTGCTCCTAATGTACTGTAGAAATGAATACTATTTAATCATGTGCTGTGTTTAGGAAAATCATTTGTCAGAAATGTTAAACTAGAAACCACAAATTTTTCAACGAGTCCTTAATGTTTCTTTTAAAAAATGCCTTAAACACAGTATAACTGAGGAACAGCTTTCCTATTCATCACTCACATCAACTGTGGGTTCTAAAAAACATCATACATACGTCCTAAATGGTGATTACATTCACCTAAATATTGATCGTAAACTTGCAGCAGTGCCTGTATTAGTAGTACTAGGCCTACACAGCACGTTAACAAATATTGTGCTAATCACACTTAGGCTTAGAAATCTTCACGCACAAAAAAATAAATAAACCGTTTTATCATCACAAATTTTACGGATTACGTTGTACAGTGATAACACAATCCTTTAATTAACAGTGTGTCAGCAGTCGTAAATGAAACAAAGCTACATACACTAATTCGTCGTAGCACTTTCACTGCTTTTGATTTCGGGGTCCTCGGGAGGTTTCAAACCACGTATCGACAAATCGTAAACAACTTCTTCTATCTTCTTCACGTCGTATTTCAAAACATCAAATCGTTTTCTAAGTGAATCATTTTTAAGATTCAGAAGCCGAAAACCGGCACTCAGCTCAGCAATAAAGCGTGAAATCTGAAGAGGTCGAACATAGTCGCCCATGGTTACACTGTTGACTGCTAAGCGTGACAGTTCCGATGAAAGCTGGAGCAGGCCCATCAAGTAATCTTCCAGATCTAAATGAAAACCTGCATCTCTCCGTGTCTTAAGTCCAAGTATTTCAGCTACTGTTTCACGAGTCGCCAAGTCTCCCGTCTCGAGGTAAATTGTCAAGGCTGCAAGGAATGCTAGCCGTTGAACAGCATATCGCCAGTGATCGTTAAAACGATAATATTGTTCAGCAGGGATTGCGTTACCAAGTCGAGTAAATGCGAGCTGCACTTCATTGAACTGCTTTCTTGCAGCTTCACAGCACTTGGGTATTTCACGAATACCCCCTTCTTGGTGAATAGCTTGAAGAATTGTTAGTATTTCTCTTGCATGTTGTTCTATGTCCTTAACAATGTTACGTATTTCGTCCCTCAAATCTTGTTCGTTGTTCAGATATTCCTGATAGGAAGAGAAGATCTCCGTTATTGAGTTTGCCATTACCACGGAAATTGTCTCAGCTCACGTCTGCATCAAGTGAGCACCCTAGTCACAAAATACTCGCCTTCTACGACAGTGAAACAAATTAACAGCACTAGCGTCAGAAAACACTACTCGCCGTCAAAGAGCATAATACAAAACAACTAAAGAAAAGGTTAAGAACATGGAGGTAAAGAAACCTCCGATACCAGACATCAAAGAATCTCCATGGTACCAGACCACAGGTGTCTAATTTGGTCTTTGAAGATTTCTTAAGTGAACATGAATGCCACTTCACAGGTGTATGGATGCAGTTCCTAGTCTCCATGCTGACATTAATATATTTAATAAAATACAGAAAAATTGAGACTTTCTGTATTTTCTTCAGTTTTGTAAATAAATTATGGTAGACTAAAATGTTATCTACATACCGCGATGTTTACTAACATTCTCCATGATTTTATCGAAAACTGAATTATTCGTTGATTTATAAAAAACTTTTTCGAAGTCACACGTCGCAAGAGCCCTCTGTTCATTATTAACAGCTACGTACTACTTCAGCCAGGGATGCTGGTCGAAGGAGATACCGCAGGTGATTTTAAGAAGTCGCTAAGCATTTCAAATGATGCCTACCACAAATGCAGTAAAGCAATGGGGTGGGACAGAAAGAAAATGTAAGATCAAGATTTCTCGGGAAGACAGTTTTGACGTTGGTGGCAACGTGATCGTCGTCTGCTAACATCAGTAGTTAACCAGTTTTCGAGGCGTTCACTAATGATATGGTTGTGGATTTTGGGTCATTACGCCTTCTTAATCTTTATTTTGTTATTTTGCTTTGTGTTCGTGACACAATGCAAATGTTCCACGACAACCTGGGCATTTTTTTCCATTGAGTGTTCTTACGTAAGAAGGTCAGATATCTGGAGTGAAAAATGAGTTCGGTTTTCCAACACCTGAACAGGGAGAAAGCCTACACAGTGTAAAAATATGAGCATAAAATTATGAATCAGTTTTAATCAAATAACCTTTTTAACAGTCAGAAATACATTCGTACTGAACTAGAAGAATAATGTTATTTTTTAATATTAGTTAGCAGTTACACAGAAAAAACACAATAAATAAGGTGATCATTGCATTACAATTTTCGTTTGTATGTATATATTTTTGCTAGCAAGAAAATGTCGACATTGTGTAATGTTTGGGCGACTCTCTTGCTGAACCTTAACTTCTCAGTGACATAAAACAAACTTTATGAAGAACAAACATAATGAAGTTTTATTTGCTGATTAATAAACATCATCATTGCTAGTTCGTAAGTTCTGGAACTATATTCCGACTTTTGATCTCACCAATGGTACCTCATTACTTCTATTTCATTGTTTGGTAGTGGGCTAAGCCAAGTAATGTTTTGTTTACATTTGATCTAGTGTGAACACACC
Organism: Schistocerca cancellata; assembly: GCF_023864275.1. Classification (NCBI taxonomy): domain Eukaryota; kingdom Metazoa; phylum Arthropoda; class Insecta; order Orthoptera; family Acrididae; genus Schistocerca; species Schistocerca cancellata. The sequence goes on from NC_064630.1 coordinate 152,124,197, forward strand.
TCCATTTGATGGAGACATTGTCTGCCATAGTGTTCTGTTCCATTGACGTCGACCAGTGGGAATGTATCGTGAAGAGCTTGATAGTGAGATTTCCCATTGTATCAGTTATTGAGGTTTCCTCCTGTTCCATTCATGGCTGTGACCTAGTGGGTAGAGCACTACAATCTGGTCCTGGAGGTCCCAGATTCTCATACATGTAGGTGTGAGGATTTTTCCTCGTCCCAGTTGCTCCAGGATGGCCGCTGGTCCACTCAGCCTACTGTCAAATTGAGTACTGTGGCTCTTTCCTGAGGGAAAGAGCGGCCAGGGCGAGATACTCGCCAGCCCTCCCCCTCCTAGTGCTATGACGGATAGAAAGGCTGAACTACACTGGCAGACAGGCCAATAGTCCGCTCACAGGCTTACGCCACATATTTTATCTTCTTTTGGCCCGTACCATTCATGTATGTCGTGCAAAAAGAATGATTGCTTAACAACTCTGTGCACACTGTGCACACTGTGCAGTCTGATCTTGTCCTTGCCATCCACACAGGAGCAATGTGTAAGAGGTTCCAGTATAGTTTAGATTAAGTACTCAAAGCTACTGCCTGGAACTTGGTAAGTAGGTTTTCTCGCACTAGTTTGTGGGTATTTTTGAGCATCTGTCAGTTTTCAATTTCTGCTCGATTTTTCTTCGTCTCCAAAGTACTTTTTCCTACCCCTACTTCCTAATTTTGTCTGCTACCCCAGAGTGAGACCGAAAGATGAATACACTAAGCAGATTCAGAAGGATGTAGGTTGCAGTATGTACTGGGAGATGAAGAAGCTTGCACAGGATAGAGTAGCATGGAGAGCTGCCTCAAACCAGTCTCTGGACTGAAGACCACAACAACAAGACCCCAGAATACAGTGACATTACAAGGCATTGTTTCTGATCCACATTCACTGCATGCTTTTTGTATATCACCCATTTTGGACTCTTTAATTAAAATACAAGGGATCGCACAAAACAACAGTTTAACAACACATCCACTCTGGACATCTCATATACAACTGAAGAAACAAAGAACACAGGGTGACCAACAGAGCTGCTTTCTACGTGTGTTCATTGTTGTTTATGAGCATTGGAAGAGAGTTTCCAAATATTATTTACTGAAGAGTTGTTCTGCTAATTTATACAATAATAAAAATACAGTGTGCACCTTATAATTGTGACTCCAGATGTGCTAGAAGGACAAAAGACTAATAAAACATTTTGAAAGGCCACACTGCATTGTCACTGGCACCTGCTTGCCAAAGCTTTAGAATAGTACAGTACCTACACTAATTTAATCCTCATTTCATCCTGGAGATGTATTATTATGATAGTCATTAAATAGGCCAGATTATATGATAGTCATTAAATAGGTCAAATTAAGTGGGCTGGATGGTACAGAGCCTGGAGCATCACACATCAGATAGTTGACAGTCTGCCATACCATGTGATGCAGTGCACCTAAAGTAAGTGAAGTATTTATTCAATAGAAGTGAGCAGTGAGAATACTGTGTTTCATAGATAGTTGTACACAGTCAGAGATTTAAAAAATGACTCACAAAGTACCTGCATTCATTGATATCAAAGCAGCTTATGGTTATAAATAATATAATGAGTTTGCTTTTTAAATCAGTAATTGTAAGGGGATGCTGACTCACTTTTACAGACAGGCAGAAGGGAAAACGTGAAAGTATAAAACAGAGGCTGTAATGGAACTGGCCTGTCATACATTTTTTTCTTTAGTATACCTCTTGACACATTTGAATAAGTGTACTAGACAATACACTGATATTCTCTGTACATTACAAAGTTTTGACTTTTATTTATATTTAAATATATGATAAAAATTATTTGTTTAAATGCAGTTATAAAAACGTCTAATGAGAAATTCTTTCAGACTGAAAATTAAAACATTAAAAAGTTGTCTTAAACATATGTTGATAAATTTTGAAAATACATTCAAGATTGTTATTGTTATTATTTCTATAGTTTATCATAGTTTGCAAACATTTATAAAGTTAATTATTTACTTTATCACATATGAGATTATCTTTACAAGTACAGATCGATATTAAACTGTATCCTTGTATAGTGAAATATACATCACTGATCTCCTTTGTCTAACTTTTTCACTCATGTTAGGACAGTTCAAAGTGCAGTTCTAAGTTGGACGCTGTAATTGGTTGTTTTATAAATGGTATTGGTTGCCAAAGTGTGTGAAGACAGACATTTTTATGGAAAAGTTCATAACTCGTTATTTACGTGATGTCTTTTGTCCTTCTAATTGAAGCCCACTTTACACGATACACTTAAGGTGTATACCTTTGTAGCAGCGCCCCAAGCTTACATGTCTGGAATTGCAGAATCATCGAACTGTCATTGTTGGAAAACTTCACTTCTTCTAGTATCATCACTGTGCCCTTCTCAGATAGCTGTGGCTTCATGCTAGCTGCAGTGCTGACGGCTCACTGGTGACCAGTAGTGGGTCTGCATTGCTGCTCCAGGTGCAGACAGCATTAGTAGCAGGTTCACTGTGTTGACTGAGTTCCAGCTGGCTACGCTGCCTGGACAATCAGCGTTACTGCCTTTGAGACTTTTTACAGCTTCTCGCAATATGTGACACCCTGTCAAGGACTGCAGACATTGAGGGAACTAGTGCAGCCAGGTCGTCATTGGTCACAATGGGGATGATTGGGTGCAGAATCAGCGCAGACTGTGGTCGAAGCCTTTACACTCCTGCCACCTCCGAGTTTGTTGGTTTCTCTCAACGTGGCTGCTCTTCTAGTGTGCCCCCTCTAGCACGATTTTTGGTGTGAGAGTGCCTTCTTCTCTCACTTCTTGTGGTGGAAGCCGTGTAGGCAACATCACTGGCCGGCTTCAGGGCAGTGTTGGTGGCCTCCCTGTTGTCCAAGTGCCTGGGCATGGACGTTGGGTGGAGCAGTAAGCCTTCTTCACGCACAGGATGCCGCACTGGCGAGCTACTGTGGCCCTAAACTTCTCACAGCTATGGTAGATTGCAAATGAGTGTCACCGAAGTTCTTGCACTTAAGACTGGTGCATTTTGGTAGCTGGAAGTTGATGACTGAATGGTCGCCTGTGCACTTCATGCACACCTCTGGGAAGAAGTAGCGACATTTCACGTCTTCACCCCTCTGTTAGGAGAAGCACTGAGGTGCATTTCCCTTCTCCCTAAGAGCTTCTATGGTGACTGTTGTGTTGGCCACCCACTTCAGTTGAAGAGCCTCCTGTTCTTCGAGTTGTCGACAATGATGACCAGGATAGATGGCCAGTCTTTCTGTGTCTGAGGGGACTTGACGCATTACACAGTCTGCATGTCAAATCCAAGCTTCTCCAGCTCTTCTTTTAGGAAATAAGGTCTGCCAAACAAGGGAAACCCTTGAATACCACCTTTATGAGATATTCCAGAATGTGGTAGGCATGTAGAAAGGCAGTGAGAGTGCTGCCACCTCACTGGACACCTTCCAGAAATCTTCACAGTTTGAGAGTTGTACTCACACCATGTTGATCCTCACAGTCCTCGCAGCGTAGTGTACATGCTGGACTTAGTCAGGGTGGGAAAATAAGCAGGAAGCAGGGCATTTGGTGGTGTTGGGAGAAAATCATCGAAAGAAAGGACTGTTTCCACTCACCATTGAGGTTTTATTTCTCCAACATCCCATGCCTAATGGGTACACTAAACTTAAACTCGCTATGGCAACAGGAGGTTGCAATAGTTAAACTGAGAAGCATTGCAACCCCAAAGGGAGGGACTATTAGTTGCGTCCAGTCATGGACCGAGTGGCCCAGCAAAAGTGCATTCTCAGTACCAACAAACTCTCATGAACCTATCTGGTACACTCCATTTGACTGCTCCCCAGTCCTCTCATTGTGGGCAGAGGGTGCTTCACTGAGAGTCTGTCCAACAGCAGTACTGAACATAGCGTCCCTAGTCAGTGGTATTATCATGGGATGATGTTCACATGGACTGAGCATGGGTGTTATGCAAAACATCCAGTATTATGACAGCCCAGGCTCAGCCACTGTCTCAGCAATGAAGCACTACCGTATGTCATAATAAAGACAATTAAAATAGAAAAATTGAAAAAAATTGGGAAACCACTTCTCCCCTCAATAAAACTACCGTGCACATTTCCTCTCTCTTACTCTTTTACGTTTCCTAAAAATGAATTTCAAATTATAAAAGTGAATGCAAATTTAAATGGTTCCTGTGGAAAGTTCTACCATCATTTATGGTACCATGGGACCTTCGAGATACTGGGGGGGATTGAATTACAGCAAATCATTTAAAAAGGGTATGATTTACAAATCATTCACGACACTTGTTTAGATTGATTTTGGTATTCGTGAAAGTCAAGCCAGATGGAACTTGTTACAAAATTAAGCACAATTACAGAGAAGTGGTCCTGTCAGTTGGGTCTTGATGTGGGCCTGCTGATGTGATGCTTAAGTGTGATGGCTATGTCAGGAGGATGACTGCTGTCAAAGCCAATGAAGGGCACAGTTGGTGCAGTCAGCCAGACAGCAGCTGAGCGTTGCACAGGGGGAGGGGGGATCAGGTGGTATAGTGTATGCTGCAGTCGAAACTGATAGGGCTGGTGGTGCCATAGGTGGGTCGGCCAGCTCATTGAATATGTCTCGCAGATTGCAAGCGATTATAACGCTCAAGGACAGGGCTCGCATCAGTGGAGGGCCCACTGAAGAATTCAGGGTCCAGAGACATTCAAGGTAACAGTAGATTAGTTGTTATTAACATAAATGGCACGTAACAGGCTTTGTTCAACAAATAAAGACAATTATGCAGTCTTGGACACTATGGTTTACAAGAGTGTATAATTATCTACATTTCTTAATAAAATTTGCACAATAACCCTTGTGCCTGATGTGCAGGACTTTTAGTGTTCAGATACAAACAACTTTCAATACACAATTCTCCACTATTGTGACTGTATGACCCCATGCCAGGACACAATATTCGACCATTTAAAAGGAACATCAATGTAGTAACACAAACTACTAATCTCTACATCTTAACATAATGGAAGACCATGCCTGAAGTGTGCCTAGGTATCAACCATGATGCCGGCCGAGGTGGCTGAGCTGTTCTAAGCGCTTCAGTCCAGAACTGCGTGACTGCTAAGGTCGCAGGTTCGAATCCTGCCTAGGGCATGGATGTGTGTGATGTCCTTAGGTAAGTTAGGTTTAAGTAGTTCTAAGTTCTATGGGACCGATGACCTCAGATATTAAGTCCCATAGTGCTCAGAGCCATTTGAACCATATCAACCATGATATTTGCCCAATGGCTGTTGCTCAGGTATTGGCTGAAGTTGTGGCTTAAAAACCTTTACCATGGCCCTGGGTATACAAGATCCCTACTACAAGACAAATAAGGAAGAGTTAAAGAAACAGTCATAGCACTGGGAACAATCACTTGGTGCAAGTAATCTATGTCGTTCCATTTAATTATGTTCGCGATTGTGCGATCAAGAGTAATTTGTCCATGTTCTTTATCTAATAATTTGTTAACTGAGTCTAAAAGTCGAGTCTTAGTATTGTTGGGTAACACCAGTAAGCTTTCTTGGTACTGTAACACGGTAGGTACGTCATCCAAGTATAACACAAAAGACTGAAAACTAGCAGTGTGGGAGTAGGTGAAATGAGCATGAAGCTTAACAGTGGGTGTACCTATGTTGCAAGAAGAAATGTTAAACAGAAGTCCACTGTTAGCTATGATGACATGGTAGATCTGAGATATGGGCATAGATTGAGAGCAAATCAAAACTACTGATATAGGTTATGACAAAGAGTACAACAAACAGTCTCCGACAGGGACGAGGTTTGTGTATTGTAAGGATGGTATGAACATCAGTATTTCGTTGAACGAACTGGTGAAGTACACTATGTAGAATGTGGCAGCGTGAAAAGTCGAACTTGGACTACAGCTGATGGCGTGAGCCACATACACAAGTATAATGACAATGCCTTGCGTCAACTCAAAAGTGGAAATGAGGGGGAAATCTGAGGCATCGTGGAGTTTTGAAATCTTGCAGATCATATGAGTTGGTGTTCATGTGGAAGCAGTGTAATGTGATGCCTGAAATCGTTTGTATATATTTCCTAATAGTGGTTAGGAGAGAAGCAGGAGGCTAATAGGGTAGTTCAGCAAAATGGGTATCAGGTGTGACATGGAAACCAATTACTTGTGGTATTCTGACTCTGAGGTGCCATAAATTCAGTTTTCTTTACCCTGAGCAGTAGAATTATAGCAATAAAGCCTAATTATTCTCCCTGAATAAAATGAAATGACTTATTAGCGTAAATGATGTGGTGTGTACAAAGCGTATTTGGTAGTGTACTAAGGAGGTGCACAGTAATAAGACATAGCAGATAGCTGTCGAGTGTGACCAAATGGCACAACATGGTATGTTAGAGAAAATTCAAATGACAGTCCCACTTCAGACTGCCATCGGTTCAGCATAGGATCTCGCACAGCTGTACTTTATTACATGGCAGTAATGTGTCTTTTAAGATTCACAGTATCAAAAGTAGTCAAGGGGGAGAATGTGTCACTCTACATCTACATCTACATGGATACTCTACAAACCGCACTTACGTACCTTGCAGAGGTTTCATCAAACCACCTTCAGTATAATTCTCTATTATTCCACTCACAAACAGCACCTAGAAAAAAATATCTTTCCGAGATACCTCTGATTTCCCTTATTTTATTATGATTATCGTTTCCCCCATGTAGGTTGGTGTCAACAAAATATTTTCGCATTCGGAGGAAAAAGTTGGTGACTGAAATTTCTAGAGAAGATCCTGCCGCAGTGAGAAACCCGTTTGTTTTAATGATGTCCATCCCAAACCTTGTGTCATGTCCGTGACGCTCTCTCCCCTATTTATCGTCTGTAGAAAACGTGCTGTTCTTTGAACTTCCAATGTACTCCATTAATCGTACCTGGTGAGGATCCCACACCATCCAGCAGTACTCCAAACAAGGACTGACAGGTATTGTTTAGGCAGTCTCTTTACTTGATCTGTTGCGTTATTTATCGCGTCAGTGTCCATTATTTACCGTATAAGTCTCCAAAGGAGAAAGCTGGTGCATGTATAGGAGTAAAACAATAGAGAAGCCCAAGGGACTTTGAGCTCGTACAAATACACTGCACATTGCACGTGAATACAGGGCGCCGATATGTTGCTGAAGACTGTCCAGCCCAATCCATGTGTAGATAAGAGATGTAGTATATGGCGGCTCGGTCGCTGGTGCACTGTCCATGTTTTGCTTTGCCTTTTACGCCCCATGAAGTGATGAATTAATGGTCCTTCCCACTGAGAAAATAGTGCAACCCTATTGGTAAGTTAGGCTCGTGGGGACAAGAGCTCCATTGTTAGATTTCCCACAGGAGAACTAAGGGTTCCACTGAGATATAGAGCTAGCTGGAAGTCTTGGAGAAACTGAGAATATTGTTGCGCATGTGTGTAGTCTCTATCTAGTGGAAGCCATACAGGATAAATTTAAGAACACTATGCAAGGGAATAAACGAGATGAGAGGTCACCTCAGGATAGGTGGAGTAACAGCAAAACAAATACAGATGTCCTCGTGGGGATATTTTCTGCAATGAGTGGATAAAACAGATACTGCCTTCAGAGCAAATTACGCCCTTTACGGACATTTCCTCTTTTGAGAACCCCAGACTAGCGCTTTCTGTACCTAGAATCAATAGCTGTGTATCAGACTAGGGTGCAACTGAAATGAGTCAATACACTGGGTATGTATGACTTGACTGGGAGTAAATCATCAATGCTTCTAGAGTACATATGACACATAACAAAAGGTCAATCAGATGTGTTCAACCAATGTATCACATTAGTGATCAATGGTCAGCAGTGACGTCTGTAAGTGATGTAAAACACCAGGGATCGAATAAATGCGTAGAGTTGTAATTCTGCTGGTCGATAAACCAAGTTTGAACACAATCAGGACTGGTCGATTGATAGCCCTTACCAGTGTATAATGCTCGATGGTTCTATGAGGACACACTGTCAACTTGTGAGATGGGATAGTTACCAAATTTCTGGTGGTAATCGAAGGCCTACAAACGGGGACAGTGGATGTTATGGCCACCCTAATGGACGTTAGGCAGCAGAGTGGTATGCCATATGTGCATCTATTTGAATATACAGATGCTGACTGCAATTGAAGGGTTGAAACCAGTGAACACTGGCTAACAAGACAAGAAGAGGTAGAATTGAAACTGAGAATCTCGTTTTTCCTTTTAAAATAGACGTGTACAAATTATGTATGTGTTGGATGTGAGTGGGTAGGCATGTGTGTCTCTGTGTTATCAGCAAGGCGACAGAGAACAGATGGGTCACAGCATGAAGACGAAACGGAAGAAAATACTATGACCATCTCATGTTCTCGGTGGTTGCTAGTAACACCACGCCAGAGCACGTCCCTGTGGAAAGGAGGGTAATCGGCAACCTTCTACTCATTTTGTGTGAAAGTGATTCAGCGAAAAAAAGTGCTCTCTTTATCCGTTACTTGAGCTATAACAATTGAGTGGGCTACTCAATTCTCCTCAAAATAAAAGTGAGAAAAGCAGAGATGTGTGACAGACATTGATGTGTAATTGTGAATGCCAGAAGGTGAGGTAAAAGGTCTAGCATCAGCAGAAGGTAAATGCAGAGGCCTAATGTGGTCCAAAATGAAAGCGTTTTCTCCCTAGGACTGCACAAACACTTACTGACTGATCATCAATACATCATTTCGTCCTTCATAACACTGGTCATCTGCTTCATTGACATAGCTTACAGTAAACCAGGGTGAAGCTAAGTATGGAATACTGTGGCAAAGGAGGACCAATACCTCTTTATTGTTGGATGGAAAAGGCGAGATAGATCGGAACTGTCAGAGCGACTCAGTCCATGTTATTCCACTGACAGAAGAAGAAGGTGGTAATGTGGTGGTAGAGTAAGAAATACAGAGGGGGTACTCAAAAATTGACTGTAGCAGCATATGGTAATGGGTAGCCACCGGGCTTTCACTGACAGAATGGACATGTGCACTTCTCCCCTGTCAATAGCGTGAGGAATAATGTTATCAAAAGTTCTCTCCATTCCACTCTTTTCACCATAAGAACAAATGAACGTTCCCTTGCATGTCAACCAGCAAATGCCGTGTCACCAAAATTGACCATTGCCTCAGTATCATGTGTTATTGTCAATCAGTTATATTATGGTAAGCTGATATGGTAAAATTAAAATTTATTAAAAAATGAAACACTGATAATGATATAATCAAGGAATGACTATAAGCATCAGCAAAGACATGGATGCTCAGTTAAGTGCAGACAAATGACCATAAAGTATTATTCACTTTTTTGTACATGATTTTGTTTCACACTCTGATATGTAGAAGTTTTGGATTCACTGTACTGCTCGGAGTATGACAGGCTACAAGTCTTTTGTCTTTTGTATCATATGTTTTTCTGAATAAGAGAAGACTGAATAACAGTATTAAGTATTTATATTAAAATGACATAGAACAAAGTTAAGAAGAATTCCTTCATATTTTATATCATCATGAGAGGCACTGGTGTTCCTTGGGGTCAGCTGCCTGCATCCACAATTGAAATGAAGGAACAGAAGTCCACAGTCATATTTTCATAAAATTAACTGAAGGAGAAGCTTTCATATATATATATATATATATATATATATATATATATATATATATATATATATATATATATATATACAGAAACTATATCAAACCTGGCAGCAGACATAAGAAGGCGAAGATTAAAATTTTATGGACATGTCACTAGACTTCCCCCCACACGACTCACCAACAGAATTCTCACTTACATAGAAAAAGTCAAATAAACAACACCATGGATTAGGCAAGTAAAATTAGATTTACTATATATATATATAGTGAGAAAAAGAAACGACACAAGGTAAAGTGAATGAACAATATCACAATTTTGTACATGCAAAAAATTTCATAATAATGCAATTGTACTAATATTTTCTTTTCATTGCAAGCGAAAATACAATTACCAATCACTTTCTTTCATTCTTTCTTTTAGATATTTTTTTATATTACAACTGGTGGCCTAAGTACCACGAATTCAGGACACTGGTTGTAAGTAGGGTTTTGTTAACTGCTTTTACAATAAGAAATTTCTGTGGCACTGTTATCAGTCATAAAAAATAATTCTCTGTATTTTCTGTTGCATGAATGACCAAGGGGGGCAAGTTGCTTGCATGGTTACGTTTGGTAGTGCCTCTTTTCATGTAGATAGAAACATTTTCCTCATTATTCCTTCCTTGTATTTTATTGTGGAAAATTTACATAAATTTTTCAGTGTGATATGCATTGTTAGTAAAACATAAAGAATTGCAACACAGTAGTTTGCATGTCATAGTAGATGTAAAACAGGCTTTGACATCGCGTAAGTTACAAGTATCAAGTCTAATAATTAGCATATAACATTTTCCATTTTTTGTGAAATGTTTATTTTTGAATATTTATACAACATGGAAAAAAAATATTTATCCATTGTTGACAACAATAGTGGAAACGCAATCACCCAAGAGGACATGGACTTGCGCAATCGATCAATTGAAGTTCAAGCGCCATGCATGCCTAACACAGAAAGTTTAAGTAGGTGTCAAAGGTGTGGCAAATGATAGCAACGCTCCACAGCAGAATAACCTTGATGACACAATGCTTACAATTGATGTACAATGTCACGCACCTCCCAGAGCGATATACCGCTGAAACACTGGAAAAAACAATGCAAATATGAATCTTGACAACATGTTACAAAACCACTTCTTCACAACACAAACATTAACTTGGAAAGTACACCTGACAGCAACCACAGCAGTACAACTGATGCACTGCTACAGCAGTTATTATCTAACATAAACACGAAATTATATAATATGAACACCAATTTCAGTGATATGAAACAAGATATGAATACCAAAATTGATAATCTGAACACCATCACACAAGATCTAAATACAATGAAACAAGAACAAATACAAGTATTCAAGGATTTGCAAGACACGGTCTCACAGAAGTTCAATGACTTAGCCAAATGTATTTGCACTGAAATCGAAGAAAAATTGAATGATATGAAAAAACCAGTAAACCATGAAGTACTTTCTGAAGTTAAATGTAACATAAGGGAGCTAAAACAGAAGGGAGATTCTTTTAACGACCATTATGATCTAGCAGAGTAACAGATAACGAAAATCACAGATGAGAACACAAACACTGAGGCCACACAGAACCAGCTGCTAGACAGTAAATAAGGAAACCACTGTCGTTAACAAACTAAACAAAGACTATGAAGGTGTACCTCTACCTGTAGAAGAACTTACTTTAAGGGTAGCAAGTGTAAGGGCTTACAGGTTTCCACGTAGCCATACAGTACGTAACACGCGCTCGCCAGCCGACCTATTTTGGAATGCTGACAATTTGCTTGGTCAGTGGACGTGCGTCCGGCCACAGTGCGCCACATGAGAGTAAGCCACTGGCCGCACTCCACAGCAGGCCAGGTAGCTAGTGCGGCTTCAGGCGTGATTACGTCTCTTTTCTTAGCTCACCATGTAGCCTGTCGATACGACCGTAATTAGCCAGTGTTAGGATGTCAGACACGGTGATGATAGGTGCATGTAGCATGCGTGTTTTATAATCAGCCTTTTGTTAATAAACTGTTTAAACTTACTTCTCGGTGTTCGCATATTTCCGTTCCTCAAGGACTCATTGCTTACAAATTCTGACAAACATTTCGTGTAATTATTATCTGGGGGCAACAACACAAACAACCTCCTTATAGAGGTGGTGTCAGCATGGGGATACTTATGAAAATCTACAGTCCTGAAAAGGTGCAGCACAACGTGAACTTCAAGTAGCAGCAGCATGAACATTTTCCGACTATGCGGGGACATCCAACGCTGGAATTCAGGTTGCTCTACTCCAGTTTGGCTAGAGTACAAAAGGCAGTGATGGATTTTTATTTTACACTTGAGTGACTCATTGGCGTTAAATTAGACGAAATGCCGCCATCCAGTCACAGTAACATTGTCGATCTACAAACTGTTATTAATGAACTGCAATAAGACATTCGCCAGTTAAAAGCAGAAAGAAGCGAGCATAGCATTCCGAAAGACTCGTCAAATGATAGTTCATGCAGTACAACTACAATAAAGAATTTTTCATTATTGCCATCAGTACCAGTGTTTAACAGGAGACCCAAAGATGATGAGGAAGTCTTTTTTCGTAAACTTGAAGGTGCCGTCCTGTTAGGATCATGGACAGATTCCGATAAGCTAGTGGTTGCCAAATTAAGAATTCATGGAGCACCACAAGATTTCATTAGCGAGGAGCCTACTTGCGTGTAAACAGAATATTACAGTGAGTTTAGAACGGTTGTTGTTCCGAGATTTAAACGTAAAAACGCGATCGGATTTTACAAAGAGCAGCTTTACAGTTTGCTAATGCGACGAGACGAATCTATTGTGCAGTTTCCCGACTGAATTCGAAACATCAATGCTCAAATGTACGAGTTAATAGAAGATGAAAATGAAAATCGCAATCAGTTGTTCGAAGCCGACGAGAGAGCCTTGGACACATTTATTCATGGGTTGTACGGAGAGGAAGTAAGCAAAGCTGTTAGATTGGCACGATGTAAACCGTTTCAGGAAGCAGTAGAATCAGTTGTTGGTTTCGTTGAAGCACTAAGACGACTGAATGAGATGCAGAAACAAGAACGCAGAGTTTTCAACACGACATTACAGTACTACATATGCAGTAAGCTGGGTCACAAGCGTAAAGATTGTAAAGAGAATCGAATCTGCTATCATTGCTCGATGCAGGGTCATGTTTCGAGAGATTGTCGCAACAAGAAGAAAGGTAATACGAACAATAGACAATCTGCCAGATCTTTAAACGAGTGCGGAGACGTACGGGCCAATACTCCGTCCGCCACCTGCCAGAGACATTGGTTCTTGTTGGTTCCCGCGAAAATCAGACCGAAAATGATTTCGCAATAGGTGATGTATATCGCGGGAGAAACATCAAACTACTTATTGACACACGAGCACAGACCTCATTAATGTAATAAACGGACTAAATTGAAACCATCGCTATTAAAAGAGCGAGGTTTAAACGGAGGAAAACTAGATAACTATGGAACAGTTGACGTAGAATTAATTCTTGGCCAAGGCCAAGATGAAGGTGAAAATAAAGATAAATACATAGAAAGAATGCAAGTAGTTTCAAATAACGAAACACCTTACGATGGTGTACTTGGATTTGATTTCATGTTCGCTGACGAGGCAGAGATATTTGTCGCAGTAAGAAAGATCAGACTAGGCCATTGCAACTACAATCTAGGAAATCGTTCTTCAGATCGTACTCAAAGGAGCAGCAATACTGACGTCTCGGGAATGGACCGCCGAAACGATGCATCAGTTCAAACTGTCCGAGTCGATGTTCCAATTGATCAGCCTCAGCAATTTCGCAAGGGAGCAGGAAAGACAATCTACACTCCTGGAAATTGAAATAAGAACACCGTGAATTCATTGTCCCAGGAAGGGGAAACTTTATTGACACATTCCTGGGGTCAGATACATCACATGATCACACTGACAGAACCACAGGCACATAGACACAGGAAACAGAGCATGCACAATGTCGGCACTAGTACAGTGTATATCCACCTTTCGCAGCAATGCAGGCTGCTATTCTCCCATCGAGACGATCGTAGAGATGCTGGATGTAGTCCTGTGGAACGGCTTGCCATGCCATTTCCACCTGGCGCCTCAGTTGGACCAGCGTTCGTGCTGGACGTGCAGACCGCGTGAGACGACGCTTCATCCAGTCCCAAACATGCTCAATGGGGGACAGATCCGGAGATCTTGCTGGCCAGGGTAGTTGACTTACACCTTCTAGAGCACGTTGGGTGGCACGGGATACATGCGGACGTGCATTGTCCTGTTGGAACAGCAAGTTCCCTTGCCGGTCTAGGAATGGTAGAACGATGGGTTCGATGACGATTTGGATGTACCGTGCACTATTCAGTGTCCCCTCGACGATCACCAGTGGTGTACGGCCAGTGTAGGAGATCGCTCACCACACCATGATGCCGGGTGTTGGCCCTGTGTGCCTCGGTCGTATGCAGTCCTGATTGTGGCGCTCACCTGCACGGCGCCAAACACGCATACGACCATCATTGGCACCAAGGCAGAAGCGACTCTCATCGCTGAAGACGACACGTCTCCATTCGTCCCTCCATTCACGCCTGTCGCGACACCACTGGAGGCGGGCGGCACGATGTTGGGGCGTGAGCGGAAGACGGCCTAACGGTGTGGAGGACCGTAGCCTAGCTTCATGGAGACGGTTGCGAATGGTCCTCGCCGATACCCCAGGAGCAACAGTGTCCCTAATTTGCTGGGAAGTGGCGGTGCGGTCCCCTACGGCACTGCGTAGGATCCTACGGTCTTGGCGTGCATCCGTGCGTCGCTGCGGTCCGGTCCCTGGGCGACGGGCACGTGCACCTTCCGCCGACCACTGGCGACAACATCGATGTACTGTGGAGACCTCACGCCCCACGTGTTGAGCAATTCGGCGGTACGTCCACCCGGCCTCCCGCATGCCCACTATACGCCCTCGCTCAAAGTCCGTCAGCTGCACATACGGTTCACGTCCACGCTGTCGCGGCATGCTACCAGTGTTAAAGACTGCGATGGAGCTCCGTATGCCACGGCAAACTGGCTGACACTGACGGCGGCGGTGCACAAATGCTGCGGAGCTAGCGCCATTCGACGGCCAACACCGCGGTTCCTGGTGTGTCCGCTGTGCCGTGCGTGTGATCATTGCTTGTACAGCCCTCTCGCAGTGTCCGGAGCAAGTATGGTGGGTCTGACACACCGGTGTCAATGTGTTCTTTTTTCCATTTCCAGGAGTGTACGTTGAAGTTAAGTCACCCTGATGCAAGGAAGGAACTTTGTTATTAATTGAGCGATCCGAGAAAAGTGAGTTACTGGATACAATACATTGTTATGTTGCTAGAAGTGTAGGTGTCGCTACAATGGTGAGACATAATGCCGCAAAAGTCCCGGTTACAATAACGGATATGAGCAATAAGGATGTTATTTTGCCTCGAGAACGAAAGTTGCTGAAGTGTCGAGCGTAAGTAAAAGTGACGTAATACAGAGGTAACAAACGCTGCAGTTATAAACACAGATTTTTCTAACAGTACCGCAAAATTGCAACGAGGAGACGAAGTTAATAATGAACTGAGTCGCAAGATTTGGAAGAAGATAGAACATTTGTCAGCTAATGAAAGAAGATTTTAGCACCAGTTTTATTGGAGTATGCAGATTTATTCCGAGAACATGCAAATTTACCTGTCACTCATTTAGTTCAGCATCGTATTCATACAGGGAATGCAGCCCCAATCAGACAGAAACCTTACCCAATACCGTTCAGTCAAAGAGCGTTGGTAGAAGATGTAGTTAAAGAACAATTAGAAGCCGGAATTATAAAACCAAGAGATCCTTCAGTCCCACTGTGGTGTTCGCCTTTTGTAATTGTAAAGAAGAAATCAATTTCTGGAGAACCACGGTTCCGGTTTTGTGTTGATTACTGATTTTTGAATGCTGTGACAACACCCGACATTTACCCCTTACCAGATTTAGTGAAAACCTTGGATTATTTGGGCAAATGTCGAATGTTTCCAGTAAGTGATTTAACAAGTGGTTATCACCAGTTAACAGTGCATCCATATGATCAAGCAAAAACTTCATTTGTAAATGCAACAGGAGTATACAAGTATCTTCGTATGCCATTTGGACATTGTAATGATCCAGCCACATTTCAATGTGTGATGGATTCAGTTTTATGAGGGTTCACCCCAACACAATCATTTCTTTACCTTGATGTGTAATAATTTTTGGTGAAAACATGAAGCAGCATACTGAGAGACTACAAGCTATTTTTGAGCATATAAGAAGAAGCGCAAACCTGTCTTTATCAATAGATAAATGTCATTTTGCACAAAGCAAAGTTAACTACCTTGGTCATGTTATAACCAATGAAGGTGTTCGACCTGATCCAAAATTAATTGAAGATGTAAATAATTTTCTTGTAATTTGATAGAACCACAATCATTCTCGGGATTGTCAAATTTCTACAGACGATTTATAGCCGGTTATGTGAATATGGCACGTCCAGTGACAAAGCTATTGAAGAAAGGAGCCACATTTAATTGGTCAACAGAATGCAAAAAGGCAATGGAAGAACTTAAAACTGCTTTAACCACAGCCCCAGTGTTAGCCTATCCAGATTTCAGTAAACCTTTTATTCTTTTAACAGGTGCATCCAATTTTGCCATAGGTGCAATCTTGTCTCAAGAAGTTTATGATAATGAACATCCAATCTCATTTGCTTCCAGACAATTAAACAAAGCAGAACGTAATTATACTACTACTGAGAAGGAGCTTTGTGCTTTGGTTTTGGTATAACACATAACAGATGTTTCTTAACAGGAAGAGAATTTACAGATCATGCCGCACATAAATGGTTACTGTGCTTAGAGTATCCAAGTTCCAGATTAACAAGATAGGCATTAAGACTGAGTGAGTACCAATATAAGGTTATTCACCGAACTGGTAAACAACATGTGAATGCTGATGCAATAAGTCGAATAGTCAATGTTTGTGTTACAGTAAGTCGAGAAGAAGAGTTAAAGGCAGCTCGAGAAGAAGATCCACACTGCAAATTATGGAAAAATGGTCAACGTTTTGTCGAAATACATGGATTATTGTACGAAATCACTAGTAAAAGAAACCGCCTAGTTATTCCAGAAAGCATGAAAGAGCAAATCAAGAGAGAACAACACAATTCCTTATTATCAGGACATTGCGATAAAAAAGCAACAAACATTAAAATAGCTCAAATGTTTTAGTGGCAGAGCCATAAAGCTGACGTCTTCGAGTTTTTTTCACAATGTGATTCATATAACAGACGGAATAATGTAGGAAAAAGTAGAGCAGCATTGCAAGAACTGCCAGAGACAAGTGAACCATTTGAAAGAATAGGACTAGAAGTTGTAGGACAGTTGCCTAAGACTAAAGATGGAAACAAATACATATTGACTATGCTAGATCATTTCTCTAGATACCCTCTCATGATACCAGTAACTGATCAGAGTGCTGAGACTACAGCTAAAGTTTTTGTAAAAGAATGGATATTTAAATTTGGATCACCATTAAGTATAATTAGTGATCAAGGAACGAATTTTATGAGTGAATTACTTAAACAGACTTGTAAGCTCATACAGATAACTCAGTTAAGGACTACACCAGCACACCCTGAAGGAAATGGAAGAGTCGAGGGAGTCCACAGAACAATTATCAAAACGGTTAGCCATTATGTGGGCAGCAGACACGACAATTGGGATTCCTGTTTACCATACTTGGTAAGTTGTTAGAATGCCAAAACGCACAGCTCAACTGGCCTAATCCATATGAGGTCGTCTACAGAAGAAGAATGCATTCACCCTTGGACTTTGCACAATCGACTGCCGGAATCAGTAATGAACACATAAGGGATCTAGCACACAAATTAAAGGAAGCATGGAGGGGAGTGAAACAGCGAAATCATCAATCCTTTCTTCTGCAAGCAAGACAATACGACCGCCAAACAGCAGTGCTAGAGTATCGAGTTGGAGATCTTGTGTATCTGAGCAACGTGGTGTTAAAGAAGAGTCAAGTCAAAAAGTTTAAGAAGTTTTGAAAAGGACCATATCCAATCTTGGAGGTGTTGTTGCCAGTCACCCTTATGCTCCAACTGCCCTTTCGTTCGATTGTCGTTCATGTCAGTCATGTAAAGCCATTTATAGGTAGATTTCCTGTAGCATTGCAAGACGACAAGGTCCGACCGAGAGGCAGAGCTGCTGTCCTCAAACACAGGAAGCGAGAATCGCGATGTCGCAGTCCAGACTTCAAGGCCGAGGCATCGCCACATTCTGAGCGATCCTGTTCCAGACACCCCTACAATCTGCGTAAATGTGTGTAGTATGTGAGAGTGAGATGTGTGTGTTTATTTCAGCCATATGCTTATGTGAATGAATTGTGAAAATTTAGTATTGGAGCTATTCCACGAGTACACAAGTGAAACTAAACCTTTAATTCCACAGGTTACACTCATTTATTTTATGTTCATTGTTAACTCTAGTATTTAGAACTGATTAATCATGTTCATTCTTATTCTAATATTTGCTATGATAGCGTATTCTACCAATACTATAGTAATCGTACCACAGAGTACAGGAGTTTTGTCTGAATCACGATCAGACATGGTAGTTTCAGAAAGTAATACAAACCTTGTACTCATGTACAATCTGAGTGAAATCCAGCAACAGTTCAATTCTGTAAAGAAGCAAATTGATCTAATTCGTTCTGTTAAGGGTAATGATACAATTTTGGAAATGGGTACATCTTGGTATAATAACTGTATCACAGCCAAAATGCAGGTAGACTCAACATTTGCTAATTATGAACAAGAGATTTACTGTTTTATAAAGCTTTGACCACACAGAACTTCAAACCAGGCACAAATGTGCCTGGTTTGATTCAAGAGGGAGTACCCTTCATACTGTATTTAGTAATTTAAGTAGTAGGGATCTACTGGAAGTTAAAGGCAAAATATTAGCTCTTGAACGACAGTCCAGTACAGATTCTACTAACAGCTCTAATGAAACTATCATACTAAAGAATATGGAACGAACCACTACTAACCACACAGTTTTCATTGAACAGATTGTAAAGCAATTTATCTCACATTTCCACGTAATTCATCCTGAAATGAACGCAAATATCCAAGAACTACTCCAAGAATTAAATGCTGTGAGTGTACACATAGATTTAAACACTCTTTTGTTAACAATTACTAATAGTTCATCAAATGCTAGAAGTGATGCCCTTAACTTCAAGACAGCCTTAGAAAGTAGTTCAAATGATTGTTTGAGCAGTGTACTAATACATCCAGAACAATTTTTACAGATGCTACTAGCAATTGAACGAAAGCTAGGTTCAACATATGCTATGATTTACCCTGTTAACTCTTACAATTTATATGCTTACTACAAGTTAACCACCACACACTCTTTAATGATTGAAGATGAATTAACTGTTATTGTTTCTATACCCCCTGCTAGATCAAAGCATAATTTTGAAATGTATAAGATCTATACTTACCCCGTGAAATGGAGACAGGCAGGTATTTATGTAAACTACATACTAAATGATTATCTAGTGATCAGTAAGGATCGAAGATATTTTTTGACCATAAATGAAAATGATTTGCATATGTATAAAGGTAATCATAAGTTAATTTGCCCTGAATCGGCAGTATTCTTAGATAGTAGAGTGTACAGCTGTGAGAAAGAATTGTTTATGAATCAAGAGATGATTGCCCTAGAACTTTAACACATCTCTATCATCCATTTCTTAACCAATGTACTGAAGATATAATTTTCTCATTTAACTCCACCCTTGATGTCACTTTTACACAGAAATTCTTCCAATCCCTATGTGGCTTACAGAAAACCAGTGCTTAACAGTATTGGTTAAAAACAGCCTTGGTTGTAGTTTTAGTTTTTTATTTTCAATATCATTGAAACAAAGACTATTTTTAACCAATACTCACGTTTACATGTAAAAATTATGATACACCTGGGCTACTCTTTACACTCAAATTGAATAATAATGGATTAATCTTGAATGCCACACATTGTGATTTATCATGTGAACTATTTGATATGCCTGGTGTATTGCCAAGTACATTTCAAGCAACTGGATATTTGCCATCAACGAGAATGTTATTTGTTTATTACAATGATTCATACATATTAAAATAAGTAAAGCATTCTTTATCACTTTTTTTCTTAAGACAATGATTTAATTAAGGATATCCATGAAAATGTCATTTCTTCCAATAATGAGTTAAACTTCATTGCAGCAGCAAATAGAATTAAGTTCTTTGATTCATCCAATAATGTTAATGCATACTTGACTGTCAGTTTTGTGTTTTCATTGCTTTTGTTAATTTGTCTTTTATCAACATCATTTGTCATGTATGAAATTGTCATCCTGAAAGCTCGCTTCTATGTATCGAACGTTACTGTATCTGCAAAAAAAATACATGCAGCAATGCCTGCTGATGCCACAAATGGCGAAATTGATTCATAACGCCCCGGAGGTAGTTTTGAGCCACCTATGGTTGCTCTTTCTCTCTGGGGAGAGTGATGTAAGCGTCTACGGTTTGCACTTAGCCATACAGTATGTAACACATTCTCATCAGTCGATCTATCTTGGAATGCTGACAATTTGCTAGGTCAGTAGACGTGCATCCAGCCACAGTGCGCCATAGGAGAGTAAGCCACTGGACGCCGTTCACAGCAGGCCAGATAGCTAGAGTGGCCTCGGGTGCGAATATGTCATGAGTCCTACAGCAGGTACCACTGACAGTTTTAGAGTGCAAGTAGTAGTAGTAGTAGTAGTAGTAGTAGTAGTAGTAGTGAAACGTCCCCTTAGAAAAATTATATACGACTGTGCTTAAACTGACACACAATATTTTTAGCGCAATGCAATCTGACTTTCAAAAATCCCTACAAAAGAATGGCCCTGACTAACATTAACCTATATCTTTCACAAATCACTTACCTCACAAAAATCTTCATTACTCGAACTACTGCAATACAATGAGCGCCACTACTGCCAGCTAAATAAAAGATTCAAACTACGGAAGGCACTAACTACTGATAGGGATAGTTAGCAAATGAAAGATTTTAATAGAGAACAAACAATGTATTTACCTTAATAGTCATAATATATATAGCAGTTCATGACATCCAGTCTTACAAATTTCAAAACTCCGCCATCTCTCTCCCCACATCCACCACTGCTGGCGGCTCACCTCCAACTGCGCAACGCTACGCGCTGTTCACATCCAGCTGCCCAACACTACAATGGCAGACAACAATGCAAACTAGCCACAGACTGCACACAGCACAGCCAGTGATTTTCATACAGAGCGCTACGTAACGTTGCCAATAAGAAAACATAAACAGCCTACTTACATAGCCCCCATGCTCCCCACAAAAAATTTTACAAATTCTTTTGGGCACTGGCCAATACAGATTTGAATAAATTTTTCATAATTACAGTAAGAAAGATATCAAATGCACACACTTATTAATACAATGTTGGTCAAAAGCTAAAATTTCTTGTACAGTAAAACAGTTGTGGCATGCATGTAGATTTGCACCACGTATTTCGCAGCTGCGCTTGCAATTAACTAGATATTATTTTCAGTGCTATGTTAATGTGTTCCCCTATTTTTGCTCTTCAAATTGGGTTTTTCTGTGTTGTCGTGTGAAATATTGTAACAATAATGGCGTGTGAAAAACGTAATACTGGGCTCCAAAGTAAACTGAGTGAAGACGAAAGCAGTGTGTTAGCGCCACCGTGTAATGAATTAACTAATGTTCAACATAGTAATTTGGTAATTGTGCATAGGGAAATGGAGCGGGCGGCAAACAATGGCGTAGGCAGTGAAACAATTAGTGAACAGGGAAGCATTATCGATCGATCGCTCAGCAACAGCTCGCCTCAGGAATCCGAAATGACAGGACACAATTTTGCAAATACTGTAGATTCAGGTTTTGCGTCCTCACCGTTTTCTCAAATAAGTCAAGACACATTTTCTGCTTGTCAAAATGTGAATGTTGCCGGTGCAAATGCACTGCCGAAAAGCATAGAGGAACAGATTCCAGACACTAATGCATTGTTATTACAGCTAATGCAACAAATGGAACAAAATCAGAGACAAACACAGCAAAAGCTTCAAAAGTTAGACATAATGGAACAACACCAGAGACAAACACAGCAAAAGCTTCAAAAGTTAGACACAATGGAACAAAATCTTCAAAAGTTAGACACAATGGAACAATACCAGACACAAACACAGCAACAGTTAGACTCAATGGAACAAAATCTTCAAAAGTTAGACACCACACTTGAACAAGCACGCTAAGATTTAACTACTGAGTTACATAAAATCGAATCGAAATGTCGAACAATCTGTAATGACGTAAAAACACAAATTTGTGAGCATTTCCAACCTATTTTTTCGCGTCATGAAAATGCATTGCAGAATCACGAAGCAGCCATAAAAGAACTGCAAACTACTGTTCATGAAAATCATGAGACCTTGCAAGCTAAAATTGACTCAGTTGCATCTACCGATTCGGTTTGCAACTTGCAAAAACTCAGGAAAACTTAAAGGAGACAGTAGATACGATTTCAACACAAATGGACACACTGAAACTTGGTTCAGAAAAACACACAGAGGAAATAATTTCACTAACGGATAAAGTTGCCGAACTTTCAGATCAGTTCACTAACTTATTTACAAAGGTAGATGATGATCTGAATGACACAAGACCTGTAGCCATCACTGACACAGAAGAGTATGAACAAATTAAGAAATTCAAACAAAATCAGAATCAAATTAATACGCAACACAAAAGAGAAATCCGGGAAGTACAAGATCAGTTGGCACAAGTAATACAAAAATTACATATTTCAGAGGACACTCGCGCTCCAACACGGGAAGGGGGACTTAGAAATACGTAACAGCCACAAAATAATAACACAGGGCACTTCGGAAATTATGAAAGAAATTGGCAAGGCACACCGAATTTTGAGATGAAACCGCCGAAACGACGTAACAATGACCAACATGTGACTCGCCGACATGATGATTTTGACTATAAGCTGTTCATTACTACACGTAAATTCAAAACATTTAAGAATTCTGGCAACGACATTCATCCACAAGCGTGGCTCCATCAATTCTCTCATTGTTTTCCTCCCAACTGGTCGTTAGAGCACAGATTAGAATTTATGTGTGGCTACTTAGAGAATGAACCAGCTGAAAGAATGCGATCTGTCATTCCTGATTGTCACAGTGAAGGAGAATTTTACCATGCGTTCCTCTCAGCATATTGGTCTCAAGCTACACAAGACCGAGTAAAACATAGCATCATGATGCTGAAACACTTTGAACAATCTGAATTTTCCAGTCTTGTCAAATATTTTGAAGACATGTTGCACAAGAATCAGTACCTGTCAAACCCATACAGCCCCTCAGAACTCATCCGAATTTGCTTAATCAAATTACCTGAACATTTACGACATATTATTTTGGCAGGACGTTGCAAAGACGACATTGAAGCTTTTCAGGGGCTCTTACAAGAACTGGAAATTGACACTGGCAATCACGGAACGCGAAAACAGGAGCACAACAATTACAGGTCACATCCGTCACAATTCCGTGATGACAGAAATAATAACTGGACACGAGAAGGCTATTCTCACAACACAAATCGTGACCAAAACAGACACCACCCGTATGACAACCGTTGGCAGAGTAGAAATAATTACAGGGAAAGATCGCCTCTCCACGGTAGTGACTACCACAGAGACAATCAGAGAAACAGACAATATTGGAACCAAAATAATTATTATCAAGGGAGACAGAATAACTTTAGACGCAACCGTCCAGCGCGCAGTTACGATTCAGGGAGAAATTCTCCACCACGTGACCGACAAGAAAGAAACTATGGAATCTACCGACATGACGACAGACGATATGATCGTAACGACAGACCTGAATTGCATCAGAACTGGCGGGATTCAAACAGAGCAGGGCCCTCTCGACAAGGCGAATTTGTATAAGTTAGGTCACCAAATCCCAATAACGACGCGCGCCAACAAAGACACAATAGGCAATGACTCATACCGCTGGCAGCCACAAAAGGTACTTATGAAACTGCCGTAGCTAGTAATTACGTAAAAATGGAAGACATTAGGGACATCTTACTCCAAGAACACGACGTAAAACAAAACAACATTGCATATCCTGTGATTCACATTACGGTAAATGACGTAAAATTTACGGCAGTACTTGACTCTGGCAGTCCCATTTCAGTAATTAGTGAAACAGCCTTTAGCAATGTAACAAATGGAACGATTGTCCCACACTTCCGTTACGTAAGATTAAATTACAAGGTGCAATCTTTGGAAAAAGTGTAGATGTACACCAACAAACCAACTTAGAATTCTTTTGTCAAAGCCACAGCTTCTCTATGAACTTTCTTATTGTTCCATTATTGTCGACGGAAATTATACTGGGAGTAGACTTTTTGAATGAATACAAAGCAATCTTAAGCTTTCACGATCCTGAAATGAGTTTAGAAAAAGAAGGTAAGTCAGTAGCTTTGAAATTTGAAGATTGGCTCTCAAACCATGACGAAGAAATTAATCGGCTTTACCTCCTGTTAGACAACAGTTCAGAATTTTCGGCGGAACTTGACACTAACAATCACTCTGCAAGTACTGACAGGGATGATATCGAAGGTGCATTTCATACTAATGAGTTAATTCAGAATAAAATTCAAACAATTGAGAATTGTAATGACATTGATAGGGAGGACCTTTTTGAGATTTTACAAGCACATTCCACAGTTTTTACTCACAAAACAGGAACAATCAAGGGATTTCAATACCAATTTCGTGTTCGTGAGCATACTAAATTTTGTGTTAGACCATACGTAATTCCGGTGCATTATAGGGACCGTGTTAGAACAGAAGTACAATCTATGCTTGATGAGGGCATTATTGAGCCTGCAGTAAGCTCATACAACAATCCATTACATGTTGTTGAGAAGAAAAATGGGTCGATCAGACTTGTCTTAGATTCGAGACAAATCAATACTATCATCATTCCTGAAACAGACAGGCCGCAAACGTTGGAAGAACTTCTTCAAAATTTTAATGGTGTAAAAGTGTTGTCTTCCATTGATCTCAGATCCAGCTTTTATCAGATCGAATTTCATCCAGAATGTAGAAAATACACAGCTTTCCTTCGTTTCAGCGTTTGTTATCAGTTTCGGAAACTTCCTTTTGGTTTGAACATTTCTTCGGCAGCATTCATTCGCGGGCTAAATTCCATATTACCTGAGTTCTTAAAACGTCACATCACCTTATATGTGGACGATATTCTAATAGCAGAAGCTTCATGGGAACAACATAATCGCATCCCCAGAAGTTTGTTACGTATTTTTGCAGAATCTGAAATTACAGTTAACTTGGAAAAGTCTGAATTCGGTAGGTCAAAGGTGAGGTTTTTGGGACATATTATTTCTTCTGAAGGCATTCAGCTGGATCCTGAAAAGTTAGAAGCAATCAGAGCCATTCCAGTTCCATCCACAAAAATACAAGTCCGCAGTTTTCTAGGTCTCGTAAATTTTTACCGTCGTTTTCTGAATATGCAAGTTCTAGTTACACCAAAACTTTGTTCTCTCACTGGAAAAAACACTATTTGGAACTGGGACGAACAAGCACAGTTGGAATTCAATTCTTTGAAAGTATCGCTACTTAACGCGCCAATACTAGCTCATCCAGATCTGTCACAAGATTTCTGCCTTAGCACGGATTCTTCTAAAGTCGGTCTTGGTGCCCATTTATTTCAAGAAACCACAGAAAATGACACTACTGTTCAGAAAACCATTGCTTTTGCTAGCCGAGTGCTAACAAAATCTGAAAAAAATTATTCCGTTACTGAATTAGAAGCTTTAGCTATCGTTTGGGCATTTAACAAATTCCGTTTCTTTCTTTCTGGTAAGCACGTAAAAGTATACAGTGATCATCGTGCATTACAACTTCTTATGTCTTCAAAATTAAATCATGACAGGTTAAAACGTTGGGCATTGTTTCTGCAAGAATTCCACTTCACAATAGTCTACATTCCCGGCAAGGAGAACAATGTTGCGGACTCACTGTCACGCGCACCGGCTGGGCTTGAGAAAAGTAACACAGAAGGCAACCTCGAGAAAAATTTCAGTATTCTTTACATTCAGAAAGTCGCCTTTGAAAACTTCATCACCACATCTTTAAAGGACATTGCTCATGAACAAGATAAAGATCCGATTTGGAAAGACATCAAAAGTAAATGGCATGAAAAGACACACACTCGGATTCGGCATTATTACCTGGTTAGAAACAACATACTCTTCAAACGCTGCACTGTTGATGACAAGCTATGGGTACTTTGCAATACAGACGATTTTGTTAATAAGCTCATTTGGTACATTCATTTCAGCTACGCTCATTTTGTTCCACGAAAATGTTATCATATTCTTCGAACGACTTGTTATTTTAACAATATGGAAAAGAGAATTCGAAGAGTCTTGTCTATTTGTAAGCTTTGTCAAAAGGCGAAACCATCTAAAATCTCCCATCGTGCTCCGCTGTTTCCTATCATTCCTTCTAAATTAAAAGAATTTGCTGCTGTTGATCTCTTGGGACCGCTTGTCAGAACATCTAATGGATTTTCGTACTTACTTCAAAATTTGTTTCTTTCACTCCGTTACATAAAGCCACTGGACGGTCTGTATCCAACGTTGGACACGTTAGTAAAGTCATTTCAGATAACGGACCGCAATTAAGATCTGCTGTTTGGTCACGCATGCTTCGGAATCATAAAATCAAACCTGTATCCAACGCCTTTATTAAAAATTTCTTACGTGAAGTTGGACACGTTAGTAAAGTCATTTCAGATAACGGACCGCAATTAAGATCTGCTGTTTGGTCACGCATGCTTCGGAATCATAAAATCAAACCTGTTTTAATTTCATTGTACTCACCACATTGTAACCCATCTGAACGGATTATGAAAGAAATCAGTAAGCTTTGCAGACTTTATTGTCACAGAAAGCATCAGCATTGGGACAGATATTTACACTTATTTCAAAATGTGCTGAATGAAATGCCTAATGATTTCACTGCTTTACCACCTACTCTTGTACTGAAGAATGAAGAACCACCGAACAGAATCAGAGAGCTTGTACCTTTCCCGAATACACATAAACTTCGACACAAGGACATAATTGATTTGGCTATTAAAAATATAAAATTTGCAGCAAACAAAAGGAGAAAACTACACGGTAAAGCAAATGCAAAGAAATTATACATTGGTCAGAAAGTTCTCATTAAAGCTCATTCATTATCACATAAGAAGAAACACTTGAGTCACAAATTCTTTCTAGTTTACAATGGACCTTACAGAATCCGACGTATACCACATGATAATTGCGTTGAAGTTGAAACTCTGCGTACTAGGAAGAGTAAAGTATTACACCACATTTCACATGTAAACTGTTTATTGAAAGATAATCTGCTTTTTAAATTTGTCTTTGCCATAAAACTTTTCACTTCACATTTCTAGTACGCATTGTCAGACTTAGAAACTGTTACCATGCAACAATGTTTGAAGTTATATATCCAGTCAAGAACCAAGAGAACTTATTTAAACAGAAATTACGAATGCATTGTTATTGTGAACAGACGACACAGTGTTATTGTGTGTGTGCATTCTTGCTTGTTAGTTGCACGATTACGTAATGACTATAAGGCTCACATACTTAGAACATTTACCAGTACTGCTAATGAGATTTTAATGCAACATTTTGGTTTACTTGAAAATACATTCTGGTTTTAAAGTACTTTTTGTGAGATACCAGATGACGACAGCTACACGATTTTATCACGACGCTACTAATGAGTGACAATTTAAAATGTTGCTTTTGTGGTGTTTCTGTTTTATATCTGCACAGTTTTTCTGAATTCTTCTGGAAAGTAAAACATGTTTAATAGTAACTTTGTGGTATAGCTACAATAAGACAGCCTTTTTTTTGTTTTGTAGCACAACAATACGTTACAGTGTAGTACTTTCTTGATCACGATACTGTACGTAATAACTACGATATCTATACGCAAAGCATTTCACTTTTGTTTATCATGAGGTAAGTACATTGGCTTCTGCAGAACTTAGCTTTCGGAGGAAAATAACTACGACACTTCCACAGAGATTATCTTACAACAAGACGCTTCAGTACACGTATTAGAGTGATTAATTTTGTACTTAAAACATTTATTTTTAAAGATATTTGAAGTACAATGATACAAAGGTTTTCCGTGATACATTTCATTCCATTGCTGTAATCTGTAACACCTGAGGGTATAATTACATTAATCCTCAGGGGGGTACACGCTTGCTTTGTGTTTGGCAAGCACAAGGAGCCCTAGCTAATATGGTATTTGCTTACACAACTTTTCACATCGGTACCATATTTCTCTAACACATAATTACACAGCTATCTGATCATTTAACTGAGAGAGACAAACTTTTTTACTACAGCAGTGACAGATGTTTACGTAATTACACCGTTGGATAACTTCACACTTAAGAAATTGTATTTTGTCTGTACTTGGTGAACTGTTCATATTTTTTCAGACCCATTGTGATATTATGAGAGCTTTGAATG
Organism: Schistocerca cancellata; assembly: GCF_023864275.1. NCBI lineage: Eukaryota > Metazoa > Arthropoda > Insecta > Orthoptera > Acrididae > Schistocerca > Schistocerca cancellata. The sequence goes on from NC_064630.1 coordinate 152,152,713, forward strand.
ATATACTTGGTATGGGATCACGATTCTTAAAGTACGTTAAGGCAGATGACACTCTTGACATGAGCAGAGAATTTGTTTTAGGTTTTGAAATTATCGGAGGAAGCTACGACGATTTTGAGAGTTGACTGAGGTGTTATGGTGTTATTATTACGATGACTATGTATATTATGCTGTTGCGGTATGTTTATGATCAATAAGCTGATGCTATATGATTTATTTGATTATGCTACGTATCTGTTATGATGAAATAGTGAAGAAGTGTCGACGAATAAGGTAAGGAATAATGAGTAGTGGTTAGGGACTCTGGTTTGTGAAAAAGGTTGTTGGAAACCAAGAATCGTACTTTAAGAGTTATGAAATGTATGTAAATGCATGAATGTATTACAATGCCGACGAAAATTTTTTGGACACTGTTATATCAATAGGATTTTGTTTCTACAGCTTTGTAACGCAAATTCTTGACCTGTGAAATATTTTTATATGAGACTGTCACTGTAGTGGAAACTGCTGTCATAAATATTTCCGTAAGAAAGTTAAGTGACCACCTGCACATAATGCGTCGTGGGCACCCAGCTGTGTCAGACGCCTGGAGAAAAAGCCATTAGTCAGTGTCTTTTCAGAGGCACAGGTAGAAGGAAAAAAAGGGAGGCCATCATCCTCGCTATTGACATTCCTTTGTAGAAAGCATCGCAAATACGACACGCTCAATCTTGAAAACATATGATTATACTATGGAGCTCTTAATTTATGATATTTACTAAAATGCCTAATGAAACGATGAGAAACATTTCATGGCTATTGTCTTGCTAGTTGAGAGAAATACCATATGGCTTGCTTTATGTATTTATTTACTCATTTTGTTTAATACCAAGTTTCTAGCTGCAGCAGCATTGGTTAAAATAAAATTTAATAGATGTACTAATATAAATATTTTATGCCTACAGATCCAGTAAATAATTTTATGATCTATTAAAAAAAACGAAGGAGCATAAAAAGACATTTCCCTTCACAGGAATTGCATATGGAATTTTCTTTTCAACTACTTGGGTAATTTTTTTTGGTAGAATAACTTCTTGTGGTGCACCACTTTAATTAAATAGACATTAAGATGTGAATATACATTTCCCTTGTCTGCATTGTTGTCTGTAATGTAATATTTTTTCTGCTTGAGCTATGTCATGTTCAGATATAAGTTATTGCATTTGCTGCTGCTTTTTGCCAGGCATAGTGCTACTAAATTTAACTATGTATTACTCTGTTATGCCAGTTTTACTACTGATTTATGTTTCTTGTTGCTGCACATTGGCTCACATTAGTTGTAATTTTGCATTTTATCTGTTAATTTAGATTTACTGCTGCTTGCTTTGCAAATTGGCATTTTTTTGTCATTGCTGTTTGTGTTAATTGTTTTGTGCTGCTGCATTGCCTCGTCCCTTAGTTTAGCATCTGAGCTCAGTAGATTTAAGTTAACTTAAGAGGGGTAGACTATGTAAGAGAATGAGTTGCGATGAATTGGAAGAAATGCATTGAGAAGTTATACGAAAAAAGTACAGAAAGCAGGTATAGGTAGGATTTTCTTGGAAATAAATGATGAAGTAAGATAATGGAAAATAAATAATGAGGTAAGAAAGATGTAAACAAAATACAGGAAGCATGCTTGGATAGATTTTTTTTGTGGAAACAAATGTTGAAATAAGGCGATAGGTCTATGGAATGAAGTTTTGGGTTGGACTGCAGTACCAAACGTTACACTGAAAACAAACCCTGCCCTTTCCTCTTGTGTTATTCTGCTATGTGTTTGTGTAAACTTGGGTATTTGTGTTCTTCCTGTCTTTATGTGTTTATCTGATGAGAGTTATATAGTAGAATTTTTCTGATAATATGTTATTTACTTTGTAAAGATGTTTAGACATTATTTATTCTGTTTTGTTTTAATGCTCATGTGTCAAGTTGATGTTTCAATAATTATTCTGATCTTTTATGTATTTACTTATGTCATAATTCCTGTAACACTGATGTATATGTTTATTTCTATTCTGTTGTAAAGCCTTTATTACTACAAATTTTATCTGTATTATTATGTTTTCATTATGTTTTTTGTATCTCTGTAATTGTGTTCTCATGAAACTGTGATTGACACCAGTTCATCAAATTAAGTAACTTGTAAGGATCATTTCACTGCACACGTTTCTGTTGGTCATAATATATGCACAGTATGTGAGAAGTAGGGACTGATAGTGTTTGCACGTGTGTTAATAATTCAGCAAGGGACTGGTTAACAGCATTGCTGGTTCTGAGGACAATTAAAAACAAACTTTGTGAGTGCACAAGTGGTGGTTTATGGACTTGCTATATTCTCTGGAAGAGTCTTCGATGGTGCTTGTGTACCTGCACAGTCGCAACAGATGGCTGCTGGCTGTCTCTACAAGGACTACAGTGGGTCTGCACTTTTGATGATCCACCAATACCATTATTTCTACAAGGACTGCAGTGGGTCTGCACCTCTGGTAGCCCACTAATACCATAATCTCTACCAGGACTACAGTGAGTCTGCTCTGTGATGACCTACCTACCAATACTCTTCAAAATTTCGACTGACTCTGCTGTGGGTTTGCTCTGTTGTGGACCAATACCTGTCAGCATGTCAAGAGTCAGCACTGTCTTTCCGTTGGAAGGACAACACTACTTCTTCAAGACTGCATGGAAATCCACTACTTCCGTGTGCATTGCCTTTTACTGCTCAGACTTTGAGAAAAGAAACGGCAGTTTTACTGTGATGAATGATCAGGCCTGTCTTTATGGACTGTGAGAAAATTTTAGCTTTTGACCAACATTGTATTAATAAGTGTGTGCATTTGATATCTTTCTTACTGTAATTATGAAAAAAATTTTCAAATCTGTATTGGCCAGTGCCCAAAAGAATTTGTAAAATTTTTTGTGGGGAGCATGGGGGCTATGTAAGTAGGCTGTTTATGTTTTCTTATAGGCAACGTTACGTAGCGCTCTGTATGAAAATCATTGGCTGTGCTGTGTGCAGTCTGTGGCTAGTTTGCATTGTTGTCTGCCATTGTAGTGTTGGGCAGCTGGATGTGAACAGCGCGTAACGTTGTGCAGTTGGAGGTGAGCCGCCAGCAGTGGTGGATGTGGGGAGAGAGATGGCGGAGTTTTGAAGTTTGTTAGACTGGATGTCATGAACTGCTATATATATATTATGACTATTAAGGTAAATACATTGTTTGTTCTCTATTAAAATCTTTCATTTGCTAACTATCCCTATCAGTAGTTAGTGCCTTCCGTAGTTTGAATCTTTTATTTAGCTGGCAGTAGTGGCGCTCATTGTATTGCAGTAGTTCGAGTAATGAAGATTTTTGTGAGGTAAGTGATTTGTGAAAGGTATAGGTTAATGTTAGTCAGGGCCATTCTTTTGTAGGGATTTTTGAAAGTCAGATTGCATTGCGCTAAAAATATTGCGTGTCAGTTTAAGCACAGTCGTATATAATTTTTCTAAGGGGATGTTTCAGTAGTAGTAGTAGTAGTAGTAGGAGTAGTAGCATAAAGCGGAGGAAGTCTGACGCGAGTCTTGTCGTGTGCTGACTAGAGGCGCACCTATGAAGAGTAATATCTCACCTATGGAAAGGAGAGCTCTCTGTAATTTAAATGCAGATGTGGATACAGTTGTCTTAAAATCGGACAAAGGAAATTCTACGGTTCTTATGACAAAGGATGATTACGTCAATAAAACCAATGTTGTATTATGTGATTCCACCTATCACAAAATTGATAAGGACCCCACGAGCCGAGTTATGCGAAAAACAGCAGAACTCTTGTCAAATAGTTCTCTATCGAAGTAGGTGATCAAGAGATTGAAACCAAATAGTGCAGTTCCTCCCAGGCTATATGGACTGCCTAAGATCCATAAGGAAAATGTACCATTATGTCCGGTTGTGAGCAACATTGGGGCAGTCACCTGTGACCTAGCAAAATTTCTGGCATCACTGCTTAAACCAGTTATAGGCAAATGCCCTTATCACATAAAAAATTCTAGTGATTTTATCAGCCGTATTCAGTCTTTACAGCTGCAAAGTAACGACTTGCTGGTCAGCCTGGACGTGGTTTCTCTCTTTACTAAGGTGCCTCTTGTAGATTCATTACACTTGATTGGTAATATGTTTGATGCAGATATTACAACGTTGTTTGAGCATACTCTCTCTTCTACATATTTTACATTCAACAATGAATTTTATGAACAATCTGACGGTGTCGCCATGGGGGTCCTTTGTCTCCCCTGGTGAAGAGATAGCTCTCAACTCTGCCACTTTTAAACCGACAGTGTTTTGTCGTTACATGGATGACACCTTTATAGTATGGCCCCATGGTGTGGACCGTCTCCAGGAATTTTTACATCATATGAATTCCATACATGAAAATATTAAGTTCACTATGGAAAATGAAAAAGATGGTTGTTTGCCATTTTTAGATGTTCTGGTATGGCGCAAGAATGATGGCACACTTGGTCACTCCGTGTATAGGAAACCGACCCATACAGATTTGTATCTGAAAGCTACCAGTTGCCACTATCCGGCATAAACAATGGGTGTCCTTAAAACTTTAATCCTCTGTGCCCATACTATTTCTGACGTCGACAATCTTCACGCGAAACTGAAACACCTGCAAAAAGTATTCCTGATGAATGGCTTTTCAACTAAGCAAGTGAACAGATTTATGCAGTCCTACAAACGATGCAACAAGGAAGAAGAAGAGGTCTTCAGGTCAACAGCTTATCTACCTGTTATTGGGAACATCTCGTCACAGATAGGTAGAATATTGAGGAAGCATCAAGTTAGTCATCTTTCGCCCTCCTCCTGAAATATCATCACTGGTGGGATCCGTTAAGGATGACCTGGGCCTACGTAAATCAGGTGTCTACAAGATTACGTGTAATTGCGGCAAGTCATATATAGGGCAGACAACAAGAACGGTGCAGGAACGTATTGTGGAACACCAGCGACATACTCGCCTTCTCCAACCCACCAAGTCCGCAATCGCTGAACATTGCATTTCTACTGGCCACTCTATGAATTACAATGATACAAAAATTGTGGCTCAAACATCAAATTTCTAAAGTTCAATTATAAACGAATCCATAGAAATAAAATTGTCAGACAGCAAGACTCTTATCAATCAAGATAGCGGTCACCAGTTAAATTCCGCTTGGAATCCCGTTGTAGAGAAACTTCATAGTCAATGTAGTTATCGGTGGGCGTGCAAGAGATAAGTCCCTGCAGACGCACTATTCTCTGTGCCCGCCGTGGCTCAGATGGATAGAGCGTCTGCCATGTAAGCAGGAGATCCCGGGTTCGAGTCCTGGTCGGGGCACACATTTTCAACTTGTCCCCAATGAAGTGTATCAACGCCTGCTTGCAGCTAGGGTGTCAATTTAATTATCAATTCATTTCTAGCAAAGCTGCATGGTCATCGACGGTAACTGTTCTTTCGGGAACAGATACTACCGTCATATATAGTTACAATTATATCATTTTAGAAGCTCGTCACCAGTAAAAGCAATAAATTTAATATTACATTATTTTTTATATTAAAGCTGTTTGTGCAGTTATTACCAATGTTATTTTTGATGTGCACATGATGTGTGAATACATGTGTGAATACATTATTCACATGGAGCAGTTAAAATCCCCAGTGTTCTGAACAGATCTTTGCAATGAGCTCGACTGCAATTTTTGGTTATTATTCTTTTGGCTCTTTTCTGCAATTTGAAAAATTGTGTTAATATTTTGTGCATTTGTTGCCACAAAAATGACAAAGCTAAGAATTGAGTGTACATGTAACTAATGGATACTGCATATTACAAACTGATGATAGGATGCTTATGACCTCCTGTTTGCAGGTACCATTGTGTGTTCACACCACTTCAACTGAGAATCGATATTCATTCCTAGAAATTTTGTATTTGTTACACAGTCTATAGAGGTTCCATCTACATTTAATTTAACATTGTTATTTTCCCTATTCAAACTGAAATTCGTGGAATTAGTTTTCTTTATGTTCAGTGTCACTTTATTGCTTACTGACCAGTCATAAACTTCCTTGAGAGTTTCGTTTGCTTTCCCTGAAATGAGTTGTCTTGTTTTCTAAGTGACTATAATAGCATGAGTAACACTACTGGGAAGGTCATTGATGTATATCAGTTATAGTATTGGTCCTGATGTGCTGCCTTGCAGAAACCCTATATTAATGTATTTTTGTTTTGATAAGTGTTTTACTAAATGTTTAGATCTATTCGAAGTATGCGTTATCTCTAGTCTTTGTATCCTATCTGCTAGGTATGATCAAAACCAGTCATTAGCTACCCCTCTTATTCCTAATGCTTCTAATTTCATTAATAGAATTTGTGGTCGCCTGTATCAAAGGCCTTAGAAAGATCCAAAAATATGCCTGTGACACACTCATCTTTGTCAAGAGCATCGAATACTACTTTTGTGAATTCTACTATGGCTGACTGTATTTTTGCCATTCCAGAAATCAAACTGTGATTAGGTTAAAAGATTATATTTATCCAGGTAATTCATTAATCTGTCTTTCATACTTGCTTCTATTATTTTTGAGACTGGTGAGAGCAGAGTAATGAGCCGGTAACTTTTTGTGTCTTCTGCCCTGCCTTTCTTAAGCAAAGGTACAACTCTTGCCTATTTTAACTGCTCTGGAAATGTCCCTGATGTGAAGGATTCATTTACTATACTTGTTAAGGGGCCTTATATAATCTCTATTCAATGTTTCAGTATGCACATTGGTACTTCATCTAAGCCTATTGACTTTTATTTTTTAGTTTTTGAACAGTTTTATTGTCTTCATTCTCTGTGGTTGGAAGTAACATCATTGTATTTAGTGCAACATTATTTACAGGTGTTATATGTGTTTTGGGGCTTTTTGCTGTAACTTCTCTACAATACTTGAAAAAAAGCTCATTTACATAGTTTGCTAAGTGTTGTGGATCATTCATTACCATATCCCCATCCCTTAGCAGTATGTTATTCTGCATTTGTTTGCCTCTCCCCATTTCCTTTTTTATAACATCCCAGGCTGTTTTGCTTTTATTCTCTGTCATTAAATGACTTTTTCACAGCAACCAGCACCTTCCTACAGATCTTTTTGTATCTGTGATAGAAATTTAAGAATTCTGGATCACTGCATCACTTTTTCATGGAACTCAGGTATTTAAGTGTTTGGGAGCACTTCTTAATACCTGCTGTTATCCATCTGTTTTTGTGAGATGTTGATACAGACATGTGTACTTTTGGAAATGCCTTTTCAAAGTTCAATTTAAATAATGTGAAGAATTTAGAGAATTCATATTCACATTGGTTTCCTTATACACTTCATCCCAGCTTTGTGTTGCTAGTTCTTTTGAAAAATCTTTTATTTTGATTTCTGATAGATGTCGTTTGTAGGCCTGTAGTTTAGGGAATGATCTGATGCCTGATTTTACTGTTGTTATTTGACAGAGATAGTCTGATGTCCTTTACAGTTACGTCACATTTTTCTCTGTCCATATTTGTGGTCACATGGTCAATTACTGGTGCAGTCATTATAGTAACTCTTCTTGCACTATTGACGAATAGGGATATGCCAAAACTATGAAGGATATTTATGAGAGTGCTGCTGGATTCATTTATGATATTAGTGTAGATGTTAATGTCCCTGCACAGAATTTTGTTGACCTTTGTACTTGAGACTTTATCTAGAACTTCTCTTAATTTATTGAAAAAAGTGTCCACACTACCACTGGGAGATCTATACACACATAAAATGATTAATTTCTTGGTGATATCAACCCCAGTTAATTCAATAGCTGATATTTCAAAGTGTTTGTCTTCAGTTACTGTACTGAGGTCCTTTTCTGGTATAAATGCATGACCCTCCTCCCCTTGAAGCAGTTCTGCTGTAAGAGTTTGCCCTTTCATACAATGATAATACTATGTGTTGGATTTCTGTGTCTCTACACCATTCCTCAGTAACACAAGCTACTGGTAGCTCAAAGAGTGGAGCCCAACTTCTAATAGTTGTATTTTATTTTTTGTTGATTGTATGTTTTGATGGACGATTGTTAAGTCTGCGAAATGCCCCATGTTACTCTTTCCAATGGTTTGTTTTCCTGTGTGACATCTGGTATGTGTGATATTTTGAGTGTTAAAATCCATCTTGTGAGTGATTGTTTCAGTATTTTTTAAACTGCTGGAGATACTTTTTAGGCAGGGGAACCTGTTGTCTGGTTTTATCCTAAAAGTGATTTACTTTTCCTACCTATGACAATAGGTATTTGACCATGTGTGACCCGAGATCCACCTCCTATACTTTCATGAATCAGCTGTACCAGTCCTCCCTTCCCAGTCCTGTTTAGGTGTATTCCATGCCTAGTGAAACCCCATCTGTTGATAGTCCCAATGCACACCAGAGAAACATGAGGAAAGTTAACTGTCCTCAGAGCCATCCCTAACCCCACACTGATTCACCTCACAGTTACATAAAGGTGTGGTTGATCATGACAACGGCACTGCTCAACAAAGTGGATGTTGGTGCTATGAGTCAGGGAAGCTATCTCGTGCAGATTATATGTCATATGCCCTTTCCCTGTCTAAACTGTTTTCTGTTTCACCCACTATCGCTTTAGATAAGATTAGATTTACTTTCATTCCTATTTAACCGTAGTGAGGAGGTCCTCCAGAATGTGGAACATGTCGTAATACAACAATACACGACAGAAATTTACAACTGAAACAAATAAGCTAATGTACCATTCCACAGGTCCCAAGTGGGATGATCGTCATTTTTTAATGAACGCTATATGAAAGAGTAATTTTACAAATACTAATGCACTGAATTTAAAATTAAAAAGTTTATTTATTTATTTATAAGGTAATAAACATGTATTACAACTACTATAATACTTATTTGCAATGAACACATTACTGCACTGAATGGTGCAGAAGTTAGATTGTACTTGCACATACACACACACACACACACACACACACACACACACACACACACACACACACACACACACACACATATATATATATATATATATATATATATATATATATATATATAATGAACACATTACTGCACTGAAATTGTGCAGAAGTTATAGTGTATATATACACAAATCCGTTGGTTTTACTGAGAAATTCATCAATGGAGTAGAAGGAGTTGGCCACCAATAAATCCTTTAGGCTTCTCTTAAACTGAATTTCATTGGTTGTTAAACTTTTTATGGTTGCTGGCAAGTTATTGAAAATGTGTGTTCCTGAATAATGCACACCTTTTTGTACAAGACTAAGTGACTTTAAATCCTTGTGAAGATTATTCTTATTTCTAGTATTGATTCCATGAATTGAGCTGTTGGTTTGAAAAAGTGATATATTTTTAATGACAAATTCATTAAGGAATAAATATATTGGGACGCAGTAGTTTGTATCCCTAGTTCCCTAAACAGGCTTCTGCAGGATGTTATTGAGTTCACACGACATACAACTCTTACTGTCCATTTTTGTGCTCGGAAAACTTTAGCTTGGCTTGATGAATTACCCCAAAAAATAATCCCATGTGACATTGTGGAATAAAAGTAAGCATAGTATGCCAGCTTTTTCATTTTTATATCTCCTACATCTGACAAAATTCGCATTGCAAAAAGAGATTTGTTAGACACTTCAGCTGTTCTGTGGTGTGCTCCTCCCAGCTGAATTTATTATCTAGCTGTAATCCCAAGAATTTGACACTGTCCACTACTTCTATCTTCTTGTCTTCGTATGTTAGACATATACTCGTGGGACAACCCTTACAAGTTATGAACTGCATGTAGTGTGTTTTTTCAAAGTTTAGTGGCAAAGAATTGGCTAGGAACCAGTGATTAATGTCCACAAATATTTTATTAGCTGATCTTTCTAAGACTACACTTGTTTTGCTATTTATTGCAATGTTTGTATCATTGGCAAACAAAACGAACTTGACATCTGGTAATGTTACTGATGAAAGGTCATTGATATACACAAGAAAAAGTAAGGGTCCCAAAATGGAACCTTGTGGGACCCCACATGTTATTAGTTTCCAGTTGGATGATGCCTGATAGCTCGATAAATGTCTCTTTCCTAATAACACCCTTTGTTTCCTGCCAGAGATATAAGATTTGAACCATTTTGCAGCATTTCCTGTTACACTATAATATTCTAATTTACTTAAAAGGATATAGTGATTTATACAGTCAAATGCCTTTGACAGATCACAAAATATATCAGTTGCCTGCAATTTTTTGTATAATGAATTAATCACATTTACTGTAAGTGTAGATAGCCTTCTCAATATCAGAAACTTTTAGAAATCCAAACTGTGACTTTGACAGTATGTTATTTGAGATAAGATGGTTATAAAGCCGACTGTACATTACTTTTTCTAAAATTTTTGAGAATGCTGGCAACAGTGAAATTGGATGGAAATTTGATGCTATTTCTTTATTTCCCTTCTTAAACAGTGGCTTAACTTCAGCATATTTCAACCATTCAGGAAACATTACACTGATAAACGACTGGTTACACAGATAGCTCAATATATTACTTAGCTCAGAATCACATTCTTTAATTAACTTTATTGATATTTCATCATACCCACTAGATGTTTTTGATTTTAAAGATTTTATGATGGACATTATTTCTATTGGGGTAGTGGGGGTCAAATTCATATTATGGAAGATACTTGAAATGTCTAGTCTGAGGTATTCCATAGTAGCATCTACCGAACCTGACAACCCTGTCTTTTCAGTAACAGTTATAAAATGTTTGTTAAAAAGTTCTGCAACACTATACACATCTGTCACCAATGTATCATTTACTCTTAATGCTACTTGTCCCTCTTCATGTCTGGTTCTACTGGTCTCATCCTTCACTGTATCACATATTATCTTTATTTTGTTATCTGATATGACTATCGTTTCCTTGTAATATATTTGCTTTGACGTCTGTATGACAGTCTTTAATATTTTCTTGTAATGTGCTATAGCATCAACATTGGATTGACAGATACAGTTTTCTCTTTGTTTTACAAGCTACTGCTATTCCTTGAGTAATCCATGGCTTCTTTGTAGACTTTGCTCTAACCTTGGTAAGTTTTGGGGGGAAACAGTGTTCGAATAAGGTAAGCACTTTATTAGCAAAAGTGTTATATTTTTCACTCATGCCATGAGCACTGTAAACATCAGTCCAGTGAATGTCTCTGAGGAGTGTCCTAAAATAATCAATTTTTGGCTTATTGATTACCCTCTTGGGCTCAGATTTAACAGATTTTATATCCTGTTCAGTATTAACATTTAACAGAAGGAAGTGCATATCATGGTCTGAGAGGCCATTGACTACTGGTTTTGTAATATAATTTTGTTCATTGGACTTTTCTATAAAGATATTATCAATTGCTGTTTGTGAGCAATTGGCTACCCTAGTGGGGAACTTTACATTGGGAATTAAGTTGAATGATAGTGTTGCTAACTCAAATAAGTTCTTATTGGGAGAGTCTTTAAAGAAATCTACATTGAAATCACCAGCAACCACTATTTCTTTGTTTTTGGTTGTTAAATGCGCCAGTACAGCTTCAAGGTGGTTTACAAACAGATTAAAGTTACCTGCATGTGCTCGATATACACTTAATATAATGAAGGATTTTTTTGTGAAATTCTACTTCTGTTGCACATGCTTCCATATGCTGTTCTAGGCAAAATTTATGAATGCCTATGTTCTTAAATTTATGACAGTTCCTAATGAATGTGACAACTCCCCCTTTCTCTATTTCTGAACTACAAAAGTGAGATGCTAACCTAAACCCTGTTACAATTAAAAGTTATATACCAGTGGTCACATGATGTTCAGAGTGGTAGATTATGTCAGCTGGGTTTGAAGACTGTAATTCATCTATGCAGATAGTTAATTCATTAATTTTATTTCTCAGTCCTCGAATATTTTGATGCAATGAAGATAGCTGACATTTCACATTAACTGAGTTAAAATTGGGTAGAGTTAAAATATCTGTTGACTGTTGAAAATTCTTAACCAATAGCTGTTTATGCTGATGTAATAAGCTGGAATTATGTTTTTTGATTTATTTCTCAAATTGAAGGTTTGTCTCAGTTCTAACCTCTCTTAAAATTTGCTTTCTTTCTGTCCTCCCTACCCTAAAAAAGGATATTTTCTGAACCCTACAACCACTGGTATTTTACCACTCATGACAGTGCTTCCCCCCTTTAACTTTCCTGCTATTTCCCCAGGCAATTTACCCTTTCCCTTCCTGTTGAGGTGAATGCCATGCCTAGTATTATCCCACCTACTGAGAGAATCAACAGGAACCACACCAATATGTGACTCTGCACTCAATATAAGCAGCCGTTCCAGCTCCAAATTAACTCTCTTGACAGAAGAGCTCAAATAAGCTCGGTCATGGCGCCCAAGAACAGATACAAACTCAACACTAGTATGCTTCGATGCTGATGCAATCTTTGCCAGGTCACACTCTATACTATACCCAGGATCTCTGTCAATACTGTTATCTGCCCCACCCATTATAACCATGGTGTCTTCCTTAGTGAAATCTTTGCAAAGTGATCCTAAATTCTGTCACCTGCTCCATAACAGCACTAGGTTTAAAAAAAAATTGGTGACCTGGTATTCTGATCCTAGTTCATCCTGCAAAAGTTGGCCAACACCTCTTCCATGGGAACTACCTAACAACAACACTTTCGTTCTCTTTACTGACTTTCCTAAATTCTTACTTTTCAATTTGCTGCTGAAAGCTTGTTGTGCCCTGTCTACACCTGCAACTGCTTGAGGCTCACCAGCTTCTAACTGAAGCAATAGGTCAAATCTATTTTCCACATTCACCATGAAGCTGTCAGACAAAGTTCTAGGCCTGTTCCTCCTGTTGCCACTTCCCACCTCTTTTTACCCTTCTCCCTACTTAACCTGGCAAGATCTCCCCTGACCTTGTCTAACTCAGCCTGAAGGGCGGCAATTTTCCCCTCCTATTCTAGTATCTTCCTATCTCTCTACATGGTTCTCTTTCGTGAAGTCCTTACTTAAAGACCCTAAGTCCTCTATCACATGACTTAGACCTGCACTTCTCTTGAAGATACTGGTGGCCTGGTATGCTACCCTAAACTTTCATGTAACTGAGGGCATACACCTCGCCCATGGCTGCGACCTAGTAACAGTACTTTCTTCTTCCTAACACTTTGTACATTCCTAGGCTTCTTGGCCTCCGTATAAGTGTGCTGCACATTTCCTGCTCCTCGTTCTACCTGAGGCTCTTCTCCACTTAACTCTGGCAGTGGTAGATATCTGTTTTTGGTGTTGATGATAAAACTCTCAGATCACGTTCACTTTCTTCCAAACCTCCTACCAGTTCCCAGTTGCAATCCTCCCCCCTATTTCCCTTGATTCTTATTAGTTCCTTCCTTACTTCCTCCAACTGTGCCTGAAGGGCACAATTTTCCTTTCCTGTTCCCCAATCAAAATGTTCCTACTGCATACTCTGCAGTTCCAGGAGAGCCTCTTCTGTTCTCCCGACATTCTCCCCACTGCATCTCCCTGCAGTGGAACCATTTCCTACAAGACTGGCAACAAATCCCTCTACTCACTACCCTATAACAGCTCCCACATTTCTCATTCATGATCAGTTTAGAAAGAGTAATTAAGTTTAAATAATGTTTTAAATTTGTCAAGGGCGCGAGATTGGCTGTTTGTAAACAAAAAACGGCACAAAGTTCGTTGTTGTTTTTGTACTGATTTAGAGATACAATGACAGAATAAATTAATGATTACTTTGCTTTTAGAGAATTTACGTTATCAAGCATATTTGGTCAGGTTTTTAAACGTTTATAACTCGGAAAATGTAGGCCTATATCGTGTCTATCTAGCTAGTAAACAATACGAAATTTGTTAGTTAAATACGATGTAGAAACGTTTAATTACACTTTTATTGCGACAATTGACACTTATGAAACTAGTAGCTGTCTGTTTTAACGAATTTTGCATATAAAGAAAAATCGAATAAATTTTTTTGTGTTTATGTTACACAAAATTTCGGCTATGTCGCGAAATGTAAAAGTACCCACAACTCAAACACGTGAGGAATTACCATCCGGATTTACAGGTAAGTACAATAAAAACATGAATATGATAGAAAATGCCATGTGTCTATCAACTATTTTTGCAGACGAAGGTTTTGCTGAGACATCGACAGTTTCCTACATTCACTACAGAAGGTAAAAGAATGAAACCAGTAGTAAAGTCTAGTTTTGGTAAGGAGTAAGTCAAATTTTTAGGACATGTTTTTCCAGAACAAGGTATATTACCTGATCCCGAAAACTTGACTCCATACGCAATTGTCCAGCTCCAAGGAATAAAAAACAACTTAAAGCTTATTTAGGAGTAACATCCATTTTCGTAAATTCGTACCACAACAACTGATGAACAGCGATGTACTACTCAACTTGCTACGAAAAAATAGGCCTTGGTTATGGGACGATAGGGGCAGGAGGACATTAACATTAAGCAGCATTAGTCAATGCAAACAATCTTAGCCACCATGACATGTCCAAGGAATTTTGTCTATGCACAGATGCCTCATCTTAGGAGCTGGCCACATGTCATTTCAGATGAGAGAAGAAGAAGGTAAAGAAGTACTCAATGTCATCAGTTTTGCTAGTTGAACATGATCAGATTCAGAAAAATCTTACTCTGTGTCAGAATTGGAAAGTTGAGCTGTTATATGGGCATTTAAAAAGTCTGAATATTTCTTGTGGGGTAAGAATACCAAAGTTTACTGTGACCATCAGCCACTGTCATTTCTTTTAACATGTAAACTATTGCAGCATAGATTAATTAGGTGGTGTCTATATTTACAAGAATTCAGTTTCGAGATCATTTATATTAACGAAATTCAAAATGTTATTGCAGATTCTTTGTCTAGGTTACCACAAGGTTTAGATGAATTTAGTTAATGAACAGAGCAAGATGCAGAAAGCAAAACGTTATTGATGCAAGGTACAACACAACAGATTGCAGATAGAGTAAAGTCATACAAAACCTTAAGCAAGATGAAGGTGGAAGGGTAAGTAAATTGTTTCAGGAGTACACAGGAGTTTTGTTTCATATGAAACATGAAAAATCTGATCAATGGTGTGTGTGTATTGCTGAAGATTATATCAACGACTTATAAGGCACACACATGAAGTATGGGGACATTATGGAGTAGGCAAATGTACTGAAAAATTGCAACACTTTGTTATTTTCCAAATTTGAGAAAGTGATACAGGTATTAAGAAAGTGTGCAATATGTCAAAAATCAAGAGAGTCCAATGTGTCAAAATATACTGAACTACAACCAATACTCACAAAAAACCCTCTAGATATAGTATAGCTGGACATAGCTGGTCCCTATCCAAGAAGTAAAGGAGGTGTAAGATATATAGTAGCACTATATGATATTTTCTGGAAACATATCAAAATGTATGACATTAAAAATGCAACTGCCAAAAATATCAGAAAAAGAATTGAGGAAGACTTTTTGAGAAGAATAGGTAAACCAGCAGTGCTCCTCACTGATAATGCTTCATATTTTGTTGGGCAAAAGTGGAAACAAATATGGTCTCACAGGGCATAAAAAATGTATAGAAAGCTTTTTTCAAGCGGAACCAAGTCCTGTAGAACGAGTCTTTAAAGAATTTAACCAGTTTATTAGGACATACACCCCTCACAAACACACCCGATGAGTAGAATATGTAACTCCTTTCATGGCAGTAGTCAATAACCTTCCACATTCTTCAACAGATTTCAGACCCAACGAATTGATGCTCCAGACAAAACAAACAAATGAGTGGGAGTCGCCCATACCAAAGCTACCACCTAAGAAATGACACTACAAGACAAAATGAAACAAGCCATGATGTCCAGGTTTCGAGAGGGTGCGTTTCTGGATGAGGTATCGAATATATTGCTTCCCCCTACTTATACCTCCTGAGGAGATCGCGAATGCAAAATTAGATAGATTCGAGCGCGCACAGAGGCTTTCCGGCAGTCGTTCTTCCCGCGAACCATACGCGACTGGAACAGAAAAGGGAGGTAATGACAGTGGCACGTAAAGTGCCCTCCGCCACACACCGTTGGGTGGCTTGCGGAGTATAAATGTAGATTTAGATGTAGACACTAGAGAACAGGGCCGAGTATAGCAAGAAAATTTATAGTAAGAAACTGAAACGTGTTACACTATTTTTTGAAGGGCAAAGAGTCCTCTTACAGATTCACCCTAAACTGACAAAAATTGGCAAACTGAATAAGAAGTGGCAATTACTCAATTCAGGTCCATGCATAATTTCTAAAATACCTTACTCTGGAAGGTACAGATTAGTCTATGAGAAAACAGGGAGAGACAAGGGTCTCCACTCTCACAAAGATATAGAAGCATTTATAGAATGTTGAAGCAAGGTAGCATTTTTCCTTCTATCACAAGATAAATGCACATAATGTACATAACTCTAAATGTAATTTTTATAGGGTGTATTTTATGATAAAGTAATGTGTATAGGTATAAGTAATTCTTTTGATTTGTACATGCAAGCACAAAATAAATAGGACTGAGAATTAACACATCACTTCATGTGAAGCGAAGGTATAAACAGAATTAGCTTACAGCTCAGCTGTGCACTCTCAACAATATGCGCTGACGTCAGTAGGCATTGACCTGTGTGCATGCATGACAGGCTGGCAGATGGCGCAACCAAATCGGAATGTGATATGTACAAGTACCTAACTTAAATACAAAGTGAACGGAAATACGAGGGTTGGAACTTAAATAGCGGCAACTATTTATTCACAACCGATACAAAAGAGTTTCATGTTTGCACCTGTTACTGTCTTTCAAAGTAGTCACCAGCGTTGTGTAGAACCCGTTGCCAGCGATGTGGAAGGGGTAGTATACCGTTAGCAGAGCCTGTTCTGTTGATGGTGCGAATGTAGTGGTCTACTGCCCGTCGAATGTTTTGGACAACAATATGAGTCTTTCAACAAAGTGGATGGTGAAGTGTGGTGAGATTAACATATGTGTGCAACGAAGTAATCTCTTAGTATGGTGTTTCCTGATACATTAATAAGTGAACTATACTTGTTCGAGCCAGTACTTACCTCGTCGATAGATGTTGTTGGCCAAGGTTCTCTCCACTGAAAATACGACTACGATGGCTGATAATGACGACCAGGCCATAAGATTGTGATCTTCTGTCACAGCATCGAATTTTGAACAACAAGCACACACACACACTCCTGCCAGTATAAAAACAAACGCCACGACAGTTCATTAATATGTAATACACTCAGATGAAAGTGTGACACTCAATGTAAAATTAACACTAAGAAACGAGTGCACGCACGTATGACGGTAGTAACTAGCATGTTGACCATTAGCAGCTCATGCTTAGCTGCCAAATATACTAGTGTGCAGATGCAAAACCCAGCAATGAAGCGGAAGCAAACTAAACATTATTGTCAGTGCGCTAAATTCAAATATGTAATGAACTATTATATTATGTATATAGTCTTTTAATTTCTTGTAGAACTCTAGCATACCTAGAATAAAATGACATATCCATTCCATTAATTAAAAGAGAAGCAGACAAATAAAGGGCATAAATCCCTATCGACAAATGCAAATACAAGTTATACACATACAAAACCACTGTATGTCTCCATACCATGTCAACATACAGTGTGGGAGCAATTGTGTAGGTACATGATAAAAGACCTCTCAGATATGGTAAAGGTAATATTTATTAAATAAATGAAACATGATAACGATATAATCAAAGATCTACTATAAGCATTGGCAAAAACAGTAATGTGCTGGCACATGACCATAAAACATCATTCACTTTTTTGTACATGATTTTGTTTCGTTTTCTGGTATGTAGAAGTTTTGGTTACTCTGTAGTGCTCAGAGAATGATGAGCTACGAGTCTTTTGTATCGTGTGTGTTTCTGAATAAGAGAAGACTTAATAACAATATTAAGTTTTTTTTATTAAAGGGAAATAGAACCAAGTTAAGAAGAATTCCTACTATTTTATATCATCTTGAGAGGCACTGGAGTTCCTGGAGTCAGCTGCCTGTATCTACAATTGAAATGAAGGAATAGAAGCCCATGGACATCTTTCGTAAAATTAACAGAAGGAGAAGCTGTCAGAAGACGAGAAATATAATTAATATACATATAGTGATGGATACAGAAAAAGAAACGACGCAAAGTGAAGTGAATGAACAATAACACAATTTCGTACACGCAGAACATTTCATAATAATGCAGTTGTACTAATATTTTCTTTCTTTGCAAGTGAAAAGACAATTGATAATCAATTTCTTTGATTATTTCCTTTAATGTTTTAATTATTTTTTATTATAACACAACGCCCTAATGGGAATTGCCACACTATCCTTTTAATGCTAACTGAGCACGAGTTAGAATAGGTTATTCTTACTCAAAATGGAAAAGAGGGGAAATATGAGGAATCGTGGAGTTTCGAAATCTTGCAAATTACATGAGTTGGTGTTAATGTAGAAGAACCTATACTGAACTTTTCTGAGAGAATGTAAATTTAATTTAGCTGTGAGAATGCAAACAGTCAATAACTTTAAACCAAACCAAAACTGCATGAATATGCGTAACATAAAAACTGAATCTGATGCAACACTATTGATTTGATATTGGCCCTGGTAATAAAACAAAACTTGATCAATTTGTAAATAATTGTCCCTGTGCTTAATGAATGCCATCCCTGAATAATAAAATTTCTTACCTTTATCTGAACAATAGTAACGCTCTTTGCACTGCTCTCTGTTAGTACTTTAAGTTGTATAGTTATCAAACAGCTATTGTGCGAGGCTGTTGCTTAGCACACATTTTAATTAAATCGAGTATGACTGAGACAATAACTTCCCGAGAAAAATAGTTAACCAAAAATAACATTGATCTGGGAACTGGTATTGACTTGAGGTAAGTAGCAATGTGGCACTAACTTTAAAACTTGTATTTTGACTCTTTGAAAATTAATAATGCTCACAATTAACACACTCAGTAAGCTGATTACACACCTAACAATTAGCTTTACAAACTCATTGGATGTGAGTGCTATACGCTGTCTCAATCATCACTTATGAATATGTGCATTTAATAAAAGAACTTTCTTTGCCTTAATTATTTCTAACTTCTGTTGAGATTCTTTTTACAGTTAGCAAAGATCATGCTATCTTGCAAATAGAATCATTACTGTCCATAGTAAGTAAGTATACATCCAGCATGCATCAGATACAACACGTCTTTACTCTTGAGAGTCCACCAGACACCTCTCAATCTAAAATTACTCTAACACGTCACCTGTAACACCTTGACTCAGCGATTGCTGTTGAGCAGTGACACTACTACACAATCGGTACTACATTTCATCATCTCCGGTTCAATACAATATTTTCTTACAAAAGCTGAATTAATTTACCCTGTGAATATACCTTTCTAGCACTACATTCACCACCTTCCATTCTTGACTGGATTCATAGTTTTGGCAGGGACAGTGGTTGGGTGCCAGAACCTGACCCTCTCTCGCTTCCCCATTCTGTATTGTTCCTCTGGGCCCTCCAATTTATTCCATTATTTTTTGGTGAAGCCCTGTATGAAAAACTTTATATCTTGTGTTGTGGGCATTTGTCAGTTGGATGCCTGATCTGTGTCATTTTGTGCAACAAGTAGCGTATCATTAGCAAAAAGTCGGTGTTATTCATTACTGCACGTGCGGGTCGAAATGAACTGTCCTGCTTCTTCACGTGGTAACTTAATCAGACTGCCTTATGCGAAGAGGTGAGGGAGGCTACTTTTTCCTCACTCCCAATGTGCAGGTTAATTCCCCATATAAATACACTCCTGGAAATGGAAAAAAGAACACATTGACACCAGTGTGTCAGACCCACCATACCTGCTCCGGACACTGCGAGAGGGCTGTACAAGCGATGGTCACACGCACGGCACAGCGGACTCACCAGGAACCGTGGTGTTGGCCGTCGAATGGCGCTAGCTGCGCAGCATTTGTGCACCGCCGCCGTCAGTGTCAGCCAGTTTGCCGTGGCATACGGAGCTCCATCGCAGTCTTTAACACTGGTAGCATGCCGCGACAGCGTGGACGTGAACCGTATGTGCAGTTGACGGACTTTGAGCGAGGGCGTATAGTGGGCATGCGGGAGGCCGGGTGGACGTACCGCCAAATTGCTCAACACGTGGGGCGTGAGGTCTCCACAGTACATCGATGTTGTCGCCAGTGGTCGGCGGAAGGTGCACGTGCCCGTCGACCTGGGACCGGACCGCAGCGACGCACGGATGCACGCCAAGACCGTAGGATCCTACGCAGTGCCGTAGGGGACCGCACCGCCACTTCCCAGCAAATTAGGGACACTGTTGCTCCTGGGATATCGGCGAGGACCATTCGCAACCGTCTCCATGAAGCTGGGCTACGGTCCCGCACACCGTTAGGCCGTCTTCCGCTCACGCCCCAACATCGTGCAGCCCGCCTCCAGTGGTGTCGCGACAGGCGTGAATGGAGGGACGAATGGAGACGTGTCGTCTTCAGCGATGAGAGTCGCTTCTGCCTTGGTGCCAATGATGGTCGTATGCGTGTTTGGCGCCGTGCAGGTGAGCACCACAATCAGGACTGCATACGACCGAGGCACACAGGGCCAACACCCGGCATCATGGTGTGGGGAGCGATCTCCTGCACTGGCCGTACACCACTGGTGATCGTCGAGGGGACACTGAATAGTGCACGGTACATCCAAACCGTCATCGAACCCATCGTTCTACCATTTCTAGACCGGCAAGGGAACTTGCTGTTTCAACAGGACAATGCACGTCCGCATGTATCCCGTGCCACCCAACGTGCTCTAGAAGGTGTAAGTCAACTACCCTGGCCAGCAAGATCTCCGGATCTGTCCCCCATTGAGCATGTTTGGGACTGGATGAAGCGTCGTCTCACGCGGTCTGCACGTCCAGCACGAACGCTGGTCCAACTGAGGCGCCAGGTGGAAATGGCATGGCAAGCCGTTCCACAGGACTACATCCAGCATCTCTACGATCGTCTCCATGGGAGAATAGCAGCCTGCATTGCTGCGAAAGGTGGATATACACTGTACTAGTGCCGACATTTTGCATGCTCTGTTGCCTGTGTCTATGTGCCTGTGGTTCTGTCAGTGTGATCATGTGATGTATCTGACCCCAGGAATGTGTCAATAAAGTTTCCCCTTCCTGGGACAATGAATTCACGGTGTTCTTATTTCAATTTCCAGGAGTGTACATCAACTGCTCTGGCTTTGGTCTCCTCGATTAGCACATCATTACAATTTTCATTCTTCCATAAGGCGTAAGTGTGGCGAGATGCAATTCTGATGCGATCAGTAAATGCTTTCCAAATCTTCTCCATTCTTCTGCTAGAGTATCGACGACTGATCTCGGTAATAACTGACACCCCGTTTGTTGGAGTGGTGCTCCGCTACCCCTGCACCAGGAAATCTAAAGTGACTTCAGCACTCAACGCATCGACTGACTTCACGTATGTACAAGCATCGGCAGGAAGTTTTATATTGTTATGTTTAAAAGAAAGCTGTCAGGCCAGGAACACGTTTGCCCTACGTCACGGACATTTTGGAGGAACATGGTGACATTTTCACTTGGTTTTGGAGATTCAAAAGGGACTGCAGGGAGAATACTGGCAACATTAGGCACATATATGATGAGATCCACTGCAGCAGGTCTGGAAGAGCTTGCAGCAGTGCCTATTGACGCCTAACGCTTTTCACAGCGGGTCTCACATAGAGCTTCATCAAGCTGCGTCTGTAAATCTAATCCGCAAGTGCCATTTGATTAAGATACTTTTCTAAGAGTGTGAGATGATCTGCCTCATCATTCGAAGCAGCAGCGACTGCATGAGGCATTTCTGGCTGCTCTGCCAAAGTATGTGAACGTGTATCAGGCATGTTACAAATTTAGGGAAAAATTTCTGTTGACCAATAATGTTACAAAAGAGGTATCTCAACAGCAACCTATGCTAGATTAAACAACCACATGTTCCCGTGGCGGAAGCTGGTGAAAAAGAGTAAGGACACATTGTAGCGACACTTACATTAAGATACCGAGGCGAAGGCGGCGGTGTCGACAGATTAGCGGTATGGCGGCTCCGGGCGTCGAGATGACGAGGGCTGCAGCCACAGCATCTACATGTGGCTGTGTAGCGGCATGGAATCTCAGCGGCGCGAAGACGTGGCGCGACGTCGAGGGTGCGGTGTGATTGGCAATGTGCACCAGACTGCACCAATACCGACGTGAAGATTGTGGTAGCAGCGTGGAGCCGTGCGGACGAGCGCGCCCGCGCAGCAAGGGACTGTCTACAGCACAATACATTGACGGTATGCTCCACACACATTGACACACGGAGAACACACAATATGGGCGTCCAAGTGCAAACAGATCGTCGACGTTTCCTGTTATTGGCCAGGTTACATGATAATTAATTGATAAACGGGCTCTGCCAGTTCATATTCATTTGATCAGACAGAACGGGCATACTATAAGCGAGACGGAACAGTTCAAGTTCCTAGGTGTTCGGATAGATAGTAAGCTGTTGTGGAAAGCCCATGTTCAGGATCTTGTTCAGAAACTAAATGCTGCTTTATTTACCCTTAGAACAGTATCTGAAAAAGTGACAGTTCAACACGAAAAGTAGTCTACTTCGCATATTTTCATACGCTTATGCCATATGGTATTATTTTATGGGGTAATTTTTTTGATTCAAAAGGGGTATTTTTGGCTCAAAAAATGGCTATGTATGGTGTAAGTTCGAGAACCTCTTGTCGACCCCTATTCAATAGTTTGGGAATTCTGACATTGCCCTCACAGTATATATTTTCTTTAATGTCGTTTGTTGTTAGCAATATTAGCTTATTCCCAAGAGTTAGCAGCTTTCACTCAGTTAATACTAGGCAGAAATCAAATCTGCATGTGGACTGCACTTCCTTGATTCTTGTGCAGAAAGGAGTGCATTATTCTGCTGTATTAATTTTCAATAAGCTACCACAAGAACTAAAAAATCTTAGCAGTAGTCCAAGCACTTTTAAGTCTAAATGAAGGGTTGCCTCACAGCTCACTCCTTCTGTTCTATCGAGGAGCTCCTGGAAGAGCTGAAAAATTAAGCAAATTCCAGTGTCACATTGTTGATTTTCTTTATTTAAACTTACGAATTGTCGCCTGAATATGTTTCTTGTATTTCATTTTATCTGTTTCTACTATCGTGTTATAATTTCATGTATTGACTCGTTCCATGACCACGGGGATTTTTCCTTAATTTGGTCCCACGGAACAATAAATAAATAAATTAATTAATTAAAGCAGAAAAGTCCACAAAGGAAGCATGCCTACCAGACCCAATGGTGAGCTAATCCCACTTCAGCTGATGCCACTTTGTAAGGCTGAACTTGGTCAGGATGGGAAAATGAACAGAAAGCGGGGCATCCGGCGGCGTTGAGGGAAACCTTGGAAAGAAAAGACTGTTTCCAGTCATCCGTGGAAGTTTCATTTCCCCAAAAGCCTACACCTAAAGGGTACACTGAACTCAAACCCGCTACAGCAGCTGCAGGCTGCTGCAGATAAGCCATTGCGTTCCCAAAGGGAGAACCTAGTAGATACATCCAATTGCAGACCGAGCTGACAGGCAAGACAGTGTTCTCAGAACCGACATACTCTCACGAACTAGGACGATGTGCCCCAAGTGATTCCCCCCCACCCCCTCCCAGTCATCCTATTGGTGGGCAGAGGGTGCTCCAGTGGGAGTCCCATCTTCAGCAGTACTCGACATAGCGTCCCTAGTCAGCAGTACAACCGTAGGAAAATATTCATTTGGACTTAGAGCGGATTTATGTAAATCATCTGGTGTTACGCCAGCCCAGACTCAGCCACCAAAGAGGTAGTGCAGTATGTCGTATGAAAGACAACTGAAATAGTAAATTTGACAAAATTTTTAAAACCTTTTCCCAGTCAATAAAACTGTCCAACACGCAACAGTAGTCAGCAGTCATTCATTGCTTGATGCGTTGCAGGAAACCTCAGTAGTCTTCTTTGATCTTGATGACTGTAGGAGGCGACCTAGGCTCAAACTACCTGGCTTTGGGTGCTGGCTGGGAGGCGGCTATATCACTGTTCGAGTGTGTACCTGGCAGCAACTGGTCTGGGTTGCCTTCTTGGACAACAGAAGCTGTGTCCTGCTGTCTGGTCTGTGACTGTTCTTTCGTCCCCGCGTCTGACAGCACTTGAAAGTGATTGCTGATACTTGTCTGTAGTGTTCTGGTTTTCTTGGTGCCTTGTACAAAATGAGCCGTGTACTTGGACTTCACTGTCTTCCAACTGCCCTTGATACTGGTGCCAGCAGCAGGTTGTGCAGGTGGACAGCCATCCATTTGAAAACCACAGACGTCCAGGCAGGGTCTACGGTCCTGTTGTCTGTCACACCTCGCTTCTTTCCTCCTACGAGTGGCTACTCTGTTTATTGTTTAGATAGAATGGCATTGTCACTGCCTCTCTTGTCTTCCACACGTCATTTATAAGCTTAGAGCAGCGATATACTGAAGTAGGGTGGCCTTTTCTCTGGCTGCATTGTCATAGCTGCAAGGCCTGATAGCGCCACCGACAAAGCATGCTCCACCAAACAGCGATCAGCCACACATGCCAGTCTGTTGAGTGCACCTCGAAATTTAGGGCGCACCCACAACACGCCTGATGCTGCAGAATGAGAAGCACACTCCAGGAAGCGACATGTCACATCGGAATTTCTGCTGTTGGCGCTTCTAGTCGCGTGCATAGCCGAAACCACATCTGCTGCACTAGTCGCACATATATCTCGATTTGAATACATCTCCATACAGTCACGACATGGCCCAATTGCATGATACACGCGGTATATTCATGGCGTGAATCTGCACATGCGCACTTGATGGGAATAATGCATATAACTCGAAGGGAAATGTCTGAGTTCTTGTAAAATCGCTCATTCGAATTACAAATTTCTTACATCTTAATGTTGCTACAATTAAGCAACTGTTATTTGTAGTTTTCTGTTGCCAGTTACATGTATTTATTTTGTGTTTAATCTAATTAAAGATTTTTCGGTCATCATCGGGTGTTTTTATATACAGGTGTCACTTATGTAGTATAAATTAACCTGGAACTATTTTGTTCACTGTTCTGCTGCAGGAATGGCCGGTTGAGGGAGGGGGGGGGGGGGAGGCAAAGCATTGGGTGGTCAGAAATCGCTATGCAGTGTTGCCTCCTGCAGATATAGAGCTGTGCCTCGTTGTGCTTTATACCACAGCCTGTGTTGGATGCACACAGTTCTGCATCAGTTTTTATGGTGTGATAATCGTGTGATACGCTTTTTATACGTCAGTTGTTCACTTCTATTTTGAGGTCCCAAAACTACTTCTGCATCGTTGGTACACTGGAAGAACTATTGTTCACTATTACACTATTGCACTGTTTAATTTAACACTATTTTTCACATACTTTCACTCCACAGGTGTTTCTCCATAGATGTAAACAGTACATCTGTATATTTCAGATACAATATTCCGCACTTAAACAGCATGTGGATGAGCATTGACTATCGTTCCTTTCTAGTGGTATTCGCGATACTGACGGTCTGGTAGTCGTTTTGTCCACTCTGGTACGTCTGAAATCAATTGTATTAGTACTGGTTTAAGGCTATAGAAGAATTTTGAGGTTTTGAATTCAGTTACGTCATTAAGAATATTACCACATTTTTCACATTTCAAATGAAAATTTCGATTTATTGCATGGGTATATTCTTCTTCTTTTTTCGATTTTGTGCAAAATTTCGAGATTGTCTTCAATTTGCAAATGGTGGACTGTGTCATTAATGTGTGTTGCTGCTGCTTATTTGTTACATTTCTCTAGTCTGTGGTAACCTATAAGTTCTGTAAATCGAGTCTTGAAATTTCTGCCTGTCTGCCGTGTTATAATTGTTGTTGCATTGGCTGCAGGTAATTTTGTAAATGCGAGGTGCATCATGATATGTGTCTAACGGTTATATATTCTGAATAAGCCTCCTATTTAGGCTGCTGGTGGCTCTTAAGTTGCTATTTACATCGTGTTTTTGAATAATCGAGCTACTTTATCAGACATTATACCCAGATATGGCTTTTTGACATATTTCATTATTGGGTTGTGAGTATAGTTTATTGTTGTTTATTCAGTTTGTTTTTATTTGTTGTGACTCTGAATTAATGAATAACTTCTCCTCCAGCAACAAAGTCTACAAGTGAGACCATTTAATGGAAAGCTCTCTTAGTGGCCTAGTAACTGAAATTTTCATCAACTATATCTGTTATTTACTGCAATACATTTTATGTTTTCTATTTCTTGCTGGAATTCTGTATGATGAAGTGGTGGAGCGGAAATTTGTGGGCTCTGTATAGCTACATGTAACTTTTTTGTGACAGGTGGGATGCATAGAGTAGTTTGGTGTAGCCATGTCAGTACCAGTGAGTTTTCTATGAATGTGGAAAGACACCTGCTACTTCTGTTTTGATATTTTCATCTCAAGAGAAGGTTTAGTGTTGTTCCTTTCATATTCAAGGCTGAACTGGATATTGAATTTATTAAAAAGGATTGTTATTTCATCACCTGTTCCAACAGAATAAGAGTGTCACCCAAATACCTCTTATAGAATTTAATTTTGCTTGTAATACTATTTTTTTAGTTTCATTATTTTGTTCTCTATGTTGTTGATCAATATTTCAGTTCCGCGCGACCGCTACAGTCGCAGGTTCGAATCCTGCCTCGGGTATGGATGTGTGTGATGTCCTTAGGTTAGTTAGGTTTAAGTAGTTCTAAGTTCTAGGGGACTGATGACCTCAGAAGTTAAGTCCCATAGTGCTCAGAGCCATTTGAACCATCTGAATATTTCAGTTACTAGGCCATTAAGAGGGCTTCCCACTGCAAGCTCTATGTCCTGTTTGTAAATTTTGTTACTGAAAGAGAAATAACTGTATGAGAGTATTGAATTAACTGTATTTATAAACTCTGTTATTCACAAGATCAAAACACTGATCAGGCCTTTTGTGAAATCAATTAATACCCACATCTAAAAATTAATGAGAGAACTGCACACCTTTCTAGTTGAAAAGTACTCATTCGAAAAATCTTATTTCATAAAGGAAAACTATGAACATATTAACGCTATGAATGATCTGACTGTGTGACTTCAAGCTAAATTTGTAACCCTGGATGCTGAAAGCTTATCCATCAGCATATCTACATCTATATCTAGATTTGTACTCCGCTAGCCACCAAGCTGTGTGTGGCGGAGGGTGCTATTCACGCCAAACTCATATTTCCCCCCTCTGTTCCACTTGCGGATCGTGCGAGGGAAAACGACTGTCTGAACGCCTCAGTACGAGCTCTAATTTCCCTTATCTTTGAATGGTGATCATTGCCAGATTTGAAAGTTGGTGGTAATAATATATGCTCTACATCCTCGGCGAAGATCGGATTTTGGAATTTAGTGAACAGCCTCTTCCGTTTATCGCGTTGTCTGTCTGCAAGTGTGTCCCACTTCAAACTTTCTATGAGATTTGTAACGATCTCGCGATGGCTAAATGTACCAGTCACGAATCTTTGCGCTCTTCTTTGGACCTTCACAATCTCTTGAATCAGACCCAACAGGTAAGGGTCCCATACAAAAGAACAATACTCTAAGACTGGACGAACTAAAGTATTGTAAGCAATTTCCTTTGTTGAAGGACTCCATCACTTCAAGATTCTACCAATAAACCCCAATCTAGAGTTCACCTTACCCGTTACTTGTGTAGTCTGATTGTTCCATTTGAGATCATTTCGAATCGTTATTATTTCTTTTTGTGTATATAAAATGTTATAAATGTGTTTTAGCAGCATGAATGATGCTTGAGTGCGGTTTAAGGTTAATATGAAGATAATTGTTTAACGAGTTATGTAGTAGGATTTAGTGTGGGAACATTTCGAAGAAGTATGGATATGAACAAAGGGGATTTTTGTGGAATAGATTTGTGAAGTAAGTTTATGGTAAAGGGAAAGTTAATTCAGGTATAAATAAAAATAGTAAATTGTTCCATTTGAGATCATTTCGAATCGTTATTATTTCTTTTTGTGTATGTAAAATGTTATACAAGTGTTTTAGCAGCATGAATGATGCTTGAGTGTGGTTTAAGGTTAATATGAAGGATTTAGTGTGGGAACATTTCGAAGAAGTATGGATATGAACAAAGGGATTTTTGTGGAATAGATTTGTGAAGTAAGTTTATGGTAAAGGGAAAGTTAATTCAGATATAAATAAAAATAGTAAATAACTTTATGCATAAGCAAAACTTCAGCATATTAGATAATTGCGTCGGTAAAAAGTACAGTCGTTAGGTTTACTATTTTGCTATTGGTTATTGATGAAAAGCGCAGTTTGCCACGGGAGAATGTTGTTTTTGCTATTGTCTGTTGAGTAAACTGACCAATGGTAAAGCAATATTCTTCGCGCACCTTTATCTGCTGGTGGAGAAGACTTAGAGTGTTCTAGAGAAGAGAGTGGAAGCCTAGGCATGAAACAGTTCGGACGTGTGTAGTAGTAGTTCCAATGGAAATGATACGTTGCCGGATCTAGCAGTGTTTCATACATCAAAAGTGTTGTAAAGTGACGGCATAATTATTCCGATGTGTGTGTAGAAATTTCGGAATTTTTAAGTGAATTTTGTGATGAGGACATAAATTCCGCGTAGCGTAGTGAGCAAGTCGGTGGCTAAAAAGTTGTGACTGCATTTGGTACCGACAGACTTAATATTTGGCGAGCATTATCAATCAAAAACAATCAGTATTTCTGTAGCTGTTACGTTTTCGGGAAATGCACCATAAACTTGGTAACGTGAGTGAAAGGGATTGTGAGTGACTGTGTTAAGACTAGCACGGGCTTGGCAGTGATACTTGTTCACCTAAGTTTCAGAATATATTAATTGAGGACAAAATTTCCAACCTTTCATTTGTGTGAAAACTTTCTCCCAAAACGTAGATTAGTGACTTAAATTGCAGCCTGGTTCACGTCGAAGTACAGTAGGTATCACTCGGCTTTCCTACTGATGATCTGCTGAGACAATGTTCACAGGTAGGTGCAGGTACGTCGTAAAGGGACGGAAAGAACCGCGCCGCCGCAGTTCTACTCTGTTTTCATAAAAGAATCTTTCAAGTAATCTATAGAACGTTTAAGTTACTATTTCAGTGGAATGAAAAAACAAAATAACCAGTTTTGTGATGGACATGCAACCGGAAAATGGGCAACAGTCTGGATGATTGACTGATCTGGCCTTGTAACATTAACCAACACGGCCTTGCTGTGCTGGTACTGCGAACGGCTGAAAGCAAGGGGAAACTACAGCCGTAATTTTTCCCGAGGACATGCAGCTCTACTGTATGATTAAATGATGATGGTGTCCTCTTGGGTAAAATATTCCGGAGGTAAAATAGTCCCCCATTCGGATCTCCGGGCAGGGACTACTCAGGAGGACGTCGTTATCAGGAGAAAGAAAACTGGCGTTCTACGGATCGGAGCGTGGAATGTCAGATCACTTAATCGGGCAGGTAGGTTAGAAAATTTAAAAAGGGAGATGGATAGGTTAAAGTTAGATATAGTGGGAATTAGTGAAGTTCGGTGGCAGGAGGAACAAGACTTTTGGTCAGGTGATTACAGGGTTATAAATACAAAATCAAATAGGGGTAATGCAGGAGTAGGTTTAATAATGAATAAAAAATTAGGAGTGCGGGTTAGCTACTACAAACAGCATAGTGAACGCATTATTGTGGCCAAGATAGACACACAGCCCATGCCTACTACAGTAGTACAAGTTTATATGCCAACTAGCTCTGCAGATGATGAAGAAATTGATGAAATGTATGATGAGATAAAAGAAATTATTCAGGTAGTGAAGGGAGACGAAAATTTAATAGTCATGGGTGACTGGAATTCGTCAGTAGGAAAAGGGAGAGAAGGAAACATAGTAGGTGAATATGGATTGGGGGGAAGGAATGAAAGAGGAAGCCGCCTTGTAGAATTTTGCATAGAGCATAACTTAATCATAGCTAACACTTGGTTCAAGAATCATGAAAGGAGGCCGTATACATGGAAGAAGCCTGGAGATACTGACAGGTTTCAGATAGATTATATAATGGTAAGACAGAGATTTAGGAACCAGGTTTTAAATTGTAAGACATTTCCTGGGGCAGATGTAGATTCTGACCGCAATCTATTGGTTATGAACTGCAGATTGAAACTGAAGAAACTGCAAAAAGGTGGGAATTTAAGGAGATGGGACCTGGATAAACTGATAGAACCAGAGGTTGTAGAGAGTTTCAGGGAGAGCATTAGGGAACAATTGACAGGAATGGGGGAAAGAAATACAGTAGAAGAAGAATGGGTAGCTCTGAGGGATGAAGTGGTGAAGGCAGCAGAGGATCAAGTAGGTAAAAAGACGCGGGCTAATAGAAATCCTTGGGTAACAGAAGAAATATTGAATTTAATTGATGAAAGGAGAAAATATAAAAATGCTGTAAATGAAGCAGGCAAAAAGGAATACAAACGTCTCAAAAATGAAATCGACAGGAAGTGCAAAATGGCTAAGCAGGGATGGCTAGAGGACAAATGTAAGGATGTAGAGGCTTGTCTCACTAGGGGTAAGATAGATACTGCCTACAGGAAAATTAAAGAGACCTTTGGAGAGAAGAGAACCACTTGTATGAATATCAAGAGCTCAGATGGCAAACCCAGTTCTAAGCAAAGAAGGGAAAGCAGAAAGGTGGAAGGAGTATATAGAGGGTTTATACAAGGGCGATGTACTTGAGGACAATATTATGGAAATGGAAGAGGATGTAGATGAAGATGAAATGGGAGATAAGATACTGCGTGAAGAGTTTGACAGAGCACTGAAAGACCTGAGTCGAAACAAGGCCCCGGGAGTAGACAACATTCCATTAGAACTACTGATGGCCTCGGGAGAGCCAGTCATGACAAAACTCTACCATCTGGTGAGCACGATGTATGAGACAGGCGAAATACCCTCAGATTTTAAGAAGAATATAATAATTCCAATCCCAAAGAAAGCAGGTGTTGACAGATGTGAAAGTTACCGAACTATCAGTTTAATAAGTCACAGCTGCAAAATACTAACGCGAATTCTTTACAGACGAATGGAAAAACTGGTAGAAGCCGACCTCGGGGAAGATCAGTTTGGATTCCGTAGAAATGTTGGAACACGTGAGGCAATACTGACCTTACGACTTATCTTGGAAGAAAGATTAAGAAAAGGCAAACCTATGTTTCTAGCATTTGTAGACTTAGAGAAAGCTTTTGACAATGTTGACTGGAATACTCTCTTTCAAATTCTGAAGGTGGCAGGGGTAAAATACAGGGAGCGAAAGGCTATTTACAATTTGTACAGAAACCAGGTGGCAGTTATAAGAGTCGAGGGGCATGAAAGGGAAGCAGTGGTTGGGAAAGGAGAGAGACAGGGTTGTAGCCTCTCCCCGATGTTATTCAATCTGTATATTGAGCAAGCAGTAAAGGAAACAAAAGAAAAATTCGGAGTAGGTATTAAAATTCATGGAGAAGAAGTAAAAACTTTGAGGTTCGCCGATGACATTGTAATTCTGTCAGAGACAGCAAAGGACCTGGAAGAGCAGTTGAACGGAATGGACAGTGTCTTGAAAGGAGGATATAAGATGAACATCAACAAAAGCAAAACCAGGATAATGGAATGTAGTCAAATTAAGTCGGGTGATGCTGAGGGAATTAGATTAGGAAATGAGACACTTAAAGTAGTAAAGGAGTTTTGCTATTTAGGGAGTAAAATAACCGATGATGGTCGAAGTAGAGAGGATATAAAATGTAGACTGGCAATGGCAAGGAAAGCGTTTCTCAAGAAGAGAAATTTGTTAACATCGAATATAGATTTAGGTGTCAGGAAGTCGTTTTTGAAAGTATTTGTATGGAGTGTAGCCATGTATGGAAGTGAGACATGGACGATAACTAGTTTGGACAAGAAGAGAATAGAAGCTTTCGAAATGTGGTGCTACAGAAGAATGCTGAAGATAAGGTGGGTAGATCACGTAACTAATGAGGAGGTATTGAATAGGATTGGGGAGAAGAGAAGTTTGTGGCACAACTTGACTAGAAGAAGGGATCGGTTGGTAGGACATGTTCTGAGGCATCGAGGGATCACAAATTTAGCATTGGAGGGCAGCGTGGAGGGTAAAAATCGTAGAGGGAGACCAAGAGATCAATACACTAAGCAGATTCAGAAGGATGTAGGTTGCAGTAGGTACTGGGAAATGAAGAAGCTTGCACAGGATAGAGTAGCATGGAGAGCTGCATCAAACCAGTCTCAGGACTGAAGACCACAACAACAACAACAACTCTAACTTACGCTAAGGACAACACACACACCCATGACCGAGGGCGACTCGAACCTCTGATGGGGGAAGCCGTGCGAACCAAGGCAAGGTGTCCTTAGACCTCATGGGTACCCGTGTGGCAAAATGAGAAATTTCAGACTTTGCCAGAACAGACTGAAATTATTTGAAACTGATGATGTTAACAACATGATGTCTTTCTTGTTTATTAAATTAGAATGTTAATTTTTTATTACGTTATTACAATTTGTAAGCAACTGGCATTTTAAAAAATACTGCTGATATCAGTGAGGAGACAAAAGTCATGGGATACATCCTAACATCACGTCAAACCACGTTTTGCGTGGTATATTGCAACTCGATGTTGCATGGACTCAACAAATCATTGGAAGGCCCTGCAGAAATCTTAATCAATGCTAACTTTATAGTTAATTGTCCACAGTTGCGAAAGTATTATAGTATTTTGTGCACAAACTGACCTCTGGATTAATTCCTTTAAATGTTCGATGGGATTCATCTAGGGCGATCTGGGTGGCCAGATCGTTTGCTCGAACAGATCAGAATGGTCTACAACCCAATAATGAGCAAGTGTGTTATCAATAAAAATTCCATCTTTGTTTGGAAACATGAAGTTCATAAATGGCTGCAGATGGTCTCCAAGTAGCTGAACATAACCACTTACAGTCAATAATTGATTCAGTTGAGGCTAGGAGACTCAGTCCATTCCATGTAAACACAGCCCATACCATTATGGAGTCACCAACAGTTTGCACAGTGCTTTGTTGACAACTTGGATCCACAGCATTTTGGTGTATGCTCCACACTCAAACACTACAATCAACTTTTACCAACTGAAATCGGGACTCATCTGAAAAGGCCACGGTTTTTCAGTCCTCTTGAGTCTAGCCAATATTGTCACGAGTTCAGGAGAGGTGCTAGAGGGGATGTATTGGTGTTAGTAAAGGTACTGGCGTCAGTCATGTGCTGCCACAGTCCATAACGCCAAATTTCGCCACACTGTCCTAATGGATACGTTCGTCGTATGTCCCACATTGATTTCTGCAATTGTTTCATGCAGTACTGCTTGTCTGTTATCACTGACAACTCCACACAAAAGCCACTGCTCTCGGTCGTTAAGTGCAGGCAGTTAACCACTGCCTTGTTCATGGAGACAGATAACGCCCGAAATTTAGTATTCGTGGCATGCTCTTGACACTATGGATCTCAGAATATTGAATACCCTAACGATTTCCAAAATTGAATGTCCCATTTGTTTAGCTCCAACTACTGTTCCTCATTCAAAGTATGTTAATTCCCATTGTGTGGCCATAATCACGTCAGCCATCGTTCCACCTGAACCACCTGAATGCAAATAACAGCTCCATGAATGCATTGTCCTTTTATACCTTCTTTATGTAATGCTACTGCCATCTGTATATGTGCATAACTATTGTCACTTCAGTGTATTTCTCACTACATTGCTGTGAATGCATCGATGGTGGAAGAGTAAATAAGGATTTTTATGCCAGTGATTGCATACTAATCTGAAGTTATTATCTAAATAATATACAAGAGTGTCAATAAATGGCTAGCTTCCAAATGTTTCACTCCCCTTTCTTTAAAGGAGAAATGTGAGATAGCGTGAGAGGAAGGTATTTCAGTTACCATTTGAAGACACCCACTGTTAATAAGAAATGATGAATAAATAAAACTCA
This sequence comes from Schistocerca cancellata, assembly GCF_023864275.1. NCBI lineage: Eukaryota > Metazoa > Arthropoda > Insecta > Orthoptera > Acrididae > Schistocerca > Schistocerca cancellata. Next base: position 152,187,051 of record NC_064630.1, read on the forward strand.
CATATTGTGTAAAAAAGAGTAATTATACCTTCGAAACCGTGGGAAAGAGAAAAAAACTTGATTTTAAATAACTTTAGCCGAAACATGTGCAGAGTGACTGACATTTAAACTGAAATAAGGTTTGGATTTTTTGTTGTAGTTTAGAAGGCGTCTGTTACTCAAAATAATATAACAATCTCCACTATTGTGTGCTGCAGAAACACTATTAATTTTCTTCTTGCTCCTCCTACTGAGGAGCCACAATAACATTACTTCTGCTGATAAAATATCTATATAGTTTAGTAGTAAAATCCAACTGGTCAGTGCTTCTCTTCTTCATCTTGTTACTGGAAGCCCACTGTGGCTGTGGCTGGGGGTGCACCTTGGAAAACAATGGCAGCTGTTACCGAATTCCGGTCATGTCACCATAAACCTGAGCAACCAAAGATGCGCAGGCCCAGCTGCAAACGCAGATTACAGCCACAACTTGAGTAACGTGTCTATGTGAGGAAATGTGAAATGGACAGTGTATAATTATTTTTGATATTATGATGCTAACTTGCTTCAAGAACGTAAAAATATAAGAACATTGTAAGTTATATTCCATTGAGACTGACAACACAAACTTGCGCTTGTGTCTCCTCAGAAAGCACTGGCCAGCCACATGGTCCGTGGAAACATCCTACTGGCTCTCTGTCTGCCTGATAGTTAGAAGCATCAAAAGCCATATGAATTACTTTAGTATATGCAGCTTGCCCCACCACTGTCCAAGAATGTAAGGCATTGCTCCTAAGTGGCTATGATCTCATTCTGCTTCCATTCATTGGACAATACATGTCTTCAGTCATTTGTATATGTAAATCAACATAATTTTATCAAAAAAGCACACTTTATCTTCAGCTACATAAATATAAACTTGAGAAGTGCTAAAATGTTCTTCAACCTTATGATAAGAACCTCATTCTTGGCTTCAGCAATTCCTTATGCTCAATGATTTGCAATAAAGTAACACAACATCATTCAACATAATGCAATGAATGCCAAAAGCATTGTATCTGAGAGTTTTGTCTTCCTGAGGTTCATATTATTGCAGAATGGTTTGTATTGTAGAGTTATATTAACTTCAGTATAAGATAGTAATTTATTAAATTAATCATTGAGTATAACTATTAAGATGAAGTGTAAACAGAAAATTTATTTGTGCCTTCAGAGTTTTGAAGCTCCTCTTGACCTAATTAAAATTCCCATTTAAGCACAACAGTGTTCTTACTGGTGTAATGATTAATGAAGACTGTTTAGTACTACAGTACAAAGTTTGGTTTCAAAATTAGATAAGGGATACATTATTACTACTGCATCAGTGACCTGTCAGAATCTTAATTTACCTTAAATATAAAAACAAAGACTAACTGCTAAGTAATATCTCCATCTGCATGGATACCCTGCAAATCAATTTTAAGTGAGTGGCAGAGGGTTAATCAAACCACCTTTACAATTATCTATTATTCCAAAAACGTATAGCGCACAGGTAGAACGAACACCTATATCTTTCTGTATGAGCTCTGATTTCACTTATTTTATTATGGTGATCGTTTGTCCCTGTATAGATCGGTGTCAACAAATATTTTCGAATTCGGAGGTGAAAGTTGGTGATTGGATTTTCGTGAAAAGATCCTGCTGCAACGAAAAACCTCTTTGTTTTAATGATGTCCACCCCAAGTCCTGTGTCCTTTCAGTGACACTCTCTCCCCTATTTCTCGATAATACAGAACATACTGCCCTTCTTTGAACTTTTTCAATGTACTCTATCAATCCTATCTGGTAAGGATCCCTCAATGTGCAGCGGTATCCTAAAAGAAGACAGACAAGTGTAGTGCAGGCAGTCTCCTTAGTAGATCTGTTACATTTCCTAAGAATCCTGCCAATAAGACGTAGTCTCTTGTTAGCCTTCCGCCAGAACATTTTCTATGTATTCCTTCCAATGTAAATTGTTCGTAATTGTAATTCCTAAGTATTTAGTTGAATTTATGGCCTTTAGATTTGACTGAATTATCGTGTAACCGAAGGTTAACAGATTCCTTTTAGCTCTCATGTGGATGACCTCACACTTTTCGTTATTTAGAGTCAACTGCTAATTTTCACACCATTCAGATATCTTTTCTAAATCCTTTTGTAATTTGTTTTGATCTTCTGATGACTTTATTAGTCGATAAACTACAGTGTCATCTGCAAACAACCTAAGACAGCTGCTCAGATTGTATCCCAAATCGTTTATATAGATAAGAAACAGCAAAGGGCCTATAACACTACCTTTGGGAAGGCCAGAAATCACTTTTGTTTTTCTCGATGACTTTCTGTCTGTTGCTATGAACTGTGACCTCTCTGACAGGAAGCCTCGAATCCAGTCACATAACTGAGACGATATTCCATAAGCACGCAATTTCATTACAAGGCACTTGTGTGGTACAGTGTCAAAAGCCTTCTGGAAATCCAGAAAATACGGAATCAATCTGAAATACCTTGTCAAAAGCGCTCAACGCTTCATGCCAGTAAAGAGCTGGTTGTGTTTCACAAGGACGATGTTTTTTAAATCCGTGTTGACTGTGTGTCAATATACTATTGTCTTTGAGGTAATTCATAATGTTCGTACACAATATATGTTCCAAAATCCTTCTGCATATCGACGTTAACGATATGGGCCTGTAATTTAGTGGATTACTCCTACTACCTTTCTTGAACATTGGTGTGACCTGTGCAACTTTCCAGTCTTTGGGTACATATATTTCGTCGAGCGAACGGTTGTATATTATTGTTAAGTATGGAGTTAATGCATCAGCATTCTCTGAAAGGAACCTAATTGGTATGGAGTTGGGACCAGAAGACTTGCTTTTGTTAAGTGATTTAATTTGCTTCACTACTCCGAGGATATTTACTTCTACATTATTCATGTTGGCAGCTGTTCTCGATTCGAATTCTGGAATATTTACTTCGTCTTCTTTTATGAAGGCATTTCGGAAGGCTGTGTTTAGTAACTCTACTTTGGCAGAACTGTCTTTGATAGTATCTCCATTGCCATCACGCAGAGAAGGCATTGATTGTTTCTTGCCACTAACACACCTCACATACGACCAGAATCTCTTTCGATTTTCTACCAGGTTTCGAGACAAAATTTCATTGGAAACTGTTATAAGCATGTCGCATTGAAGTCTGCGCTAAATTTCAGGCTTCTGTAAAAGATCGCCAATCTTGGGGATTTTGTATCTGTTTAAATTTTGCATGTTTGTTTCGTTGTTTCTGCAACAGTGTTCTGACCCATTTTGTGTACCAAGGGCCATCAGTTCCGTCGTTTGTTAATTTACTTGGTATAAATTTTTTAATTTCTGCCCTCTCAATTTCTGCCCTCTCAATTTCTGTCCTCTCAATTTCTGCCAATACTATTTCTCTGAATTCAAGCCACATCTGGTCTACACTTATATTGTTAATTTGGAAGGAGTGGTGATTGTCTCGTAGGAAGACGTGAAGTGAATTTTTATTTGCTTTTTTGAAAAGGTATATTTTTCCTTTATTTTTGGAGGATTTGGGGGTTACAATATTCAAGCTCGCTACGATAACCCTGTGTTCGCTAATCCCTGTATCAGTTTTGATGCTCGTTATTAACTCAGGAATATTTGTTGCTAAGAGGTCAATTGTGTTTTCACAACCATTTACTATTCATGTGGGCTCATGAACTAATTGCTCGAAATAATTTTCAGAGAAGGCTTTTATCACAACTTCGGATTTTATTTTATGCGTACCTACGGAATTAAACATGTATTTTCAGCAACATATCGAGGGTAAATTAAAGTCACCACCAACTATAGTCATATGAGTCAGGTGTTTGAAATCAAACTCAAGTTTTCTTTGAATCTTTCAGCAACTGTATCATCTGAATTGGGAGGTCGGTAAAAGGATCCAATTATTATTTTATTCCAGATGCCAACAATGATGTCTGCCCATACTAGCTCACAGGCACTATCTACTTCAATTTCGCGACAAGATAAACTACTTCTAACAGCAACAAACACGCCACCGTCAACTGTGTTTAACCTATCCTTTCGGAACACCGTTCGGTTTTTCGCAAAAATTTCGGCAGAGCTTATCTCCGGCTTTAGCCAGATTTCAGTGCCTATAACAATTTGAGCATAAGTGCTCTCCATTAACACTTGGAGCTCTGATACTTTCCCAACACAGCTACGACAATTTACAGCTGTTATGTGGATGGTTCCTGTGTTTGGCCTGCACCCATTGTGGCTGAAGTCCTTTTTGTGTTTTCCCAAGACCCTCTAACCTAAGGCCGCCCAGTCCACACCACACAGCCCCTGCTACCCGTGTAGCCACCTCCTGCATATAGTGAACTCCTGACCTATTCAGCAGAACCCAAAACCCAGTCCGCATCTCGTGGTCGTGCGGTAGCGTTCTCGCTTCCCACGCCCGGGATCCCGGGTTCGATTCCCAGTGGGGTCAGGGATTTTCTCTGCCTCGTGATGACTGGGTATTGTGTGATGACCTTAGGTTAGTTAGGTTTAAGTAGTTCTAAGTTCTAGGGGACTGATGACCATAGATGTTAAGTCCCATAGTGCTCAGAGCCAACCCAAAACCCAACCATCCTTTGGTGCAAGTAAAATAATTTGCAGCCTACACAGTCACAGAACCGTCTGAGCCTCTGATTCAGACCCTGCACTCAGCTCTGTACCAGAGGTCTGCAATTGGTCTTATTGACTATGTTGCAAATGGTCAGCTCTGCTTTCATCTCACAAGCAAGACTGGCAACCTTTACCACTTCTGTTAGCCGCTCGAAACCAGAGAGAACCTCTTCTGATCCAAAGTGACACACATCATTGGTACTGACGTGTGCGACCTCCTGCAGTTGGCTGCACCCTGTGCTCTTCATGGCATCCAGGGGGACCCGTTCCACGTCTGGAATGACTCCACCCAGTATGCACACAGAGTGCACAGAGTGCCCACTGGTTTTCTTCCCCTTCTTGGCAGCCATATCCGTAAGGGGCCCCATAATGCACCTAACGTTGAAGCTCCCAACTACCAATAATCCTAGCCTCTGGGATTGTCCAGATCTTGCAGGCTGAGAGGTTTCCTCTGAAATCATTTGATACGGGCAAGTCTTCAGGTCCAGATTGTATACCAATTAGGTTCCTTTCAGATTACGCTGACACAATAGCTCCCTACTTAGCAATCATATATAACCGCTCGCTCACCGATACATCTGTACCTACAGATTGGAAAATTGTGCAGGTCGCACCAGTGTTTAAGAAGGGTAGTAGGAGTAATCCATTGAACTACAGACCTATATCATTGACGTCGGTTTACAGTAGGGTTTTGGAGCATATATCGTATTCAAACATTATGAATCACCTCGAAGGGAACGATCTATTGATACGTAATCAGCATGGTTTCAGAAAACATTGTTCTTGTGCAACGCAGATAGCTCTTTATTCACACGAAGTAATAGCCGCTATCGACAGGGGATCTCAAGTTGATTCCATATTTCTAGATTTCCAGAAAGCTTTTGACACTGTTCCTCACAAGCGACTTCTAATCAAGCTGCAGGCCTATGGGGTATCGTCTCAGTTGTGCAACTGGATTCGTGATTTCCTGTCAGAAAGGTCGCAGTTCATAGTAATAGACGGGAAATCATTGAGTAAAATTGAAGTGATATCAGGTGTACCCCAGGGAAGCGTCCTGGGACCTCTGCTGTTCCTGATTTATATAAATGACCTGGGTGACAATCTGAGCAGTTCTCTTAGGTTGTTCGCAGATGATGCTGTAATTTACCGTCTAGTAAGGTCATCCAAAGACCAGTATCAGTTGCAAAGCGATTTAGAAAAGATTGCTATATGGTGTGGCAGGTGGCAGTTGACGCTAAATAACGAAAAGTGTGAGGTGATCCACATGAGTTCCAAAAGAAATCCGTTGGAATTCGATTACTCGATAAATAGTATAATTCTCAAGGCTGTAAATTCAACTAAGTACCAGGGTGTTAAGATTACGAACAACTTCAGTTGGAAAGACCACATAGATAATGTTGTGGGGAAGGCGAGCCAAAGGTTGCGTTTCATTGGCAGGACACTTAGAAGATGCAACAAGTCCACTAAAGAGACAGCTTACACTACACTCGTTCGTCCTCTGTTAGAATATTGCTGTGCAGTGTGGGATTCTTACCAGGTGGGATTGATGGAGGACATCGAAAGGGTGCAAAAAAAGGCAGCTCGTTTTGTATTATCACGTATTAGGGGAGAGAGTGTGGCAGATATGATATGCGAGTTGGGATGGGAGTCATTAAAGCAAAGACGTTTTTCGTTGCGGTGAGATCTATTTACGAAATTTCAGTCACCAACTTTCTCTTCCGAATGCAAAAATATTTTGTTGAGCCCAACCTACATAGGTAGGAATGATCATCAAAATAAAATAAGAGAAATCAGAGCTCGAACAGAAAGGTTTAGGTGTTCGTTTTTCCCGCGCGCTGTTCGGGAGTGGAATGGTAGAGAGATAGTATGATTGTGGTTCGATGAACCCTCTGCCAAGCACTTAAATGTGAATTGCAGAGTAATCATGTAGATGTAGATGTAGATGTAGATGTAGGTGAACAAGACAGGCGATGGCATCTGGTTCAGCGACAGTGTCAGCCACAGACAGCACATGGAACCTGTTTGTCAGACTAACTGGGGAGGCCTTCCATGTGGGTGCCTGAGAAGTCTTTCACCACCTGCTATGCCCCAGAGCGACTTCTCACTCGACCACAGGTAAGGGGTCAATCTCAGTGTGAGATTAACTGGGCTGGCCACCAGTGAGGACCAATCAGAGGACTTGTATGTGCAGGACGTCTGTTGGATCCCAACAGCCAGCTGACAACAGTGGTGCCTATCCACTGCAGCCTCAAGCTGTGTAACTGAAGCCATCACAGCCTGGAGCTTAGAGCGGAGTGTCACCAGCTTGGCTTGCAACTGCACACAATAATCACAGTCCGTATCCATACTAAAGACCATGAAAAACTAAAGTATCCAGATAAACAGACTATCGGCATGTGCTGCGGAACTCTACTGTAGAAACTGACAAAAACGCAGGAACTGTGTCTAATAAATTAGATTATTATATAGAGATTCAAAAACCTAGCTACCGAAGCACTCATGTGAAACAAAATAAGTCACCCCTGATAGGAACTTGTAATATGTCACAAAATCGGTTTACTTTCCGATGCAAACAAAAACGGGAGAACTGCGGCTATTAGATATTAAATTAACAAGCAGAAATTCAAGAATCTAAACTATTAAAGCACACAGATGATATTATAAAATTCGCTTCTGGCTAGGAACTCGTAAAAGTCGCAAAATCGGTTACTTCTCTGTTACTGCGTCTGTCTCGGCCAGCTGCTGCTGCCTGACTGCAAGTAAAATGCCTTACTTTCTAATGTAGCTCTACCTTTAAGGTATTATAAATAATAACGAGAATTCCAGAATGAACTTGCACTCTGCAACCCCAGGCTGTGGCTAAGCCATGTCTCTGCAATATCCTTTCTTCAAGAAGTGCTAGTCTTGCAGGAGAGCTTCTATGAAGTTTGGAAAGTAGGAGACGAGGTACTGGCGGAATTAAAGCTATGAAGACTGGTTGCGAGTAGTATTTGGGTAGCTCAGTTTGTAGAGCACTTACGCACAAAAGGCAAAAGTCATGAGTTCGAGTCTCGGTTCGGAGCACGGTTTTAGTCTGCCAGAAAGTTTTTAATAACCAGAATTGGACATAAAAAGCTTGGAATTGTGATTTTAGGAATTCAGTAAGCACACTATAATAATGATAGAGAAGTGTACAGTTTCCAGATATCTCCATGTCACTTGGAAATTATGGTGTGTTGCCATGTCCCCTCAGATAATTATATGTGACTTCTATACAGAACAAAAAATATTGCTCAGAACGAATTTAAAAGTAGTTTTACTCATTCATCAAATTTTCCAATGGCACTTCTTTCTCTTTCCACGACACTGTTATCAGGGTGTCTGCATCTCCAAATGATTTCTGTGAGAAATGCATATTTGTGATACAATGTCTTTTTCATTAAATTTCCTGTGCGCTCTTGAGCTAGAATCTGTTCAACTGCATTTACAACTTACATATGTGGACTGAATCCACAAATGAAAATTTGTGTTAAGACTCGGATTTGACTCCAGATCTCCCACTCCCTAGGCACATGACCAACCTCTACACCATCCTGGCATAGTGGCTTTGCACAACTGCATAGACTACCCTTGCACATATCCTCCCCCAATCCAAATTCACATTCATATCTCACCTTACTTGGTAATCTCCCTAAACTTGTACAGTATTGCAGAGGCTCTCCAGCTGTATTGGAAGAGACATCAGGATTGAAAGAACTGGGGATCCTGCCTGAAACCCAAGTCTAGGTGCTGTAATCAAATGAAACTATATGGTTGCAGAAACCTTTTCACGCCTCAAACATCTATGATGCATGTATGCAGACTAAGGGAATGAATGACAATATGGTAAAAATGGTAAAATGGAGAGCCTCTGCAATGGTGTTCTAGTTTGGGGAAAATACGACGTTAGCTGAGGCGTGAATGGGGGGAGGCGTGCTAGAGTAGTCTGTGTAGATGTGCGAAGCCATTGTGCCATTGTGGTGTAGTGGTTGGTGCATCCGCCTAGTGAGCAGAACACCCAGGTTGGAATCCTGGCCTTGGTACAAAGTTTCATTCGTTGCTTCAGTCTGTATATATACATCATAGATATTTGCATCTTGAAAAGGTCTGTGGAACCATATAACGTTTTTGGCTGCTTGACTGATTTTAATTGATGTCATCTGGGATTAAGTGTCAGCAGGAAAACAAATCTCGTTGGTGGAACAATCACTGGTCTTCGAGGGCGACGGTTTGAGTAAATATTTGTGGAAGTTTTTGTTGCTCATGGAAACGCGACTTTAAATAGAAACATATCACGCGACTGGCCTCATATTTGCAAAGATGGAGGCTCAAGCTCACTTCGATTATTCTGATTTGGGTTTTCCGTGAATTTTTAAATTACCTCAGGCAAATGCTGGGATGGGTCCTCCGACCGACACTTGTCCCCAGTTCAATAAAGGTATGTGTATATTGCACATATGTTTGTATATATTAATCACGTTTTTCTTAGTATTAAATTGGCGAATTGTATTTCATTGTAAAATGGCTCTCAGTCGCCTAAATTACTTATAATAATACCAAAGATCATAGTGGTGGCAACATCTGCAGAAGACGTGTATTATGATTAGGATTATCTTTGTATTCATAGAAGCTTTGGTGGCATTGTGCTGATAGTTTATAAACAGAATGTTTGAACCAATTTTGCGCCAAAGTTAACGAATGTTTGGTTTGTATATTGACTTAAATTACGAAAGACATTCAGTATAAAGAGTGAATGAGTTTGATGCTCTACATGGAATGGAGCATTACTGTTGTATAATACAGATATTATTGCTAACAAAAAAAACGAAGATATTATTTGCGCCCCAGAAATTGTTATAAACTTTTAGTTATCCCTTACCAGAAACAGGTTATTCAGCTTGCCCTGTGGTGTGTAATTAAGCATGAAATGAAAGGCTTTTTATACAGGATCGTATTGTAGAGTAAAACTCATGCAATGCCATTGTAATGTGATGTTGGTAATCCACAGCTCGTTTGTAAGTTGTATAATCGTGAGTTGCGATTAGGCGGTGGTTTTTTAAAAAGAAAAACGTTTCTGCTTACTGACTGCAAAAATCCCAGAAAACACACAGCCGGAGCTACAGTTAATGACAATGTGAGAATAACAATGCCTGTATTCGTTACCGTAGTCGAATGAATGAATTCGAACAGAAGTACCATTTGCAGTTTTTGTACGAGACACACGTCACTTAATATTTGAGGGATGTGATTAGTATAAAATATTTTGTCGTATCAGATAGATTGTGCTGGGCCCGCTGGCATTAGGTACTTGTTGCTTCCTGTCTTAAAATTTTCGACGAGGGCGATTTCTAAATGCTTAATGGGATGTTTTTCAAACGGTTGTCAGTGTTGAGCTGTTAAAAAGTAATTATACTTTATGTAAAAACATTTTCCATTTACGTTTTTTAGTTGAGATTCTGGTAAGGGTTAAGTTGTGGCTTGCGTTTACGTTTTTGAGAGTTGATACATTTACATGATATGTGCCAATCACTTGACGTTACGGTGATATATAACGGAAAGTGTGTTATATGTATGTGACTTAACACAGATGCTACATCTTGTAGGTATCTGTTAAGAAGCTGGAGACATTGATCACTTCCTCACAGTACTTTTAATCACCTACGGAAGTTATCAATAATCCATCTGAGTTAGTGTATGACAGAGATTCACATGTACAACAGTAGACACAAAATTAATCTACGTTACCCTTTAATGAATCAGACTCATGCACAGAAAAGGGAGAAATGTGCAGCAAAAAAACTCTGACAATTTACCTATTGAAATGAAATATCAGCCAGACAGAAGATGTGTTTTCAAATGTAGATTAAATACAGGGTGTTTATAAATGAACATTGGGGTTTTAACAATTTATAATATTTATTATATTAAACTTACAGTTAAAATGACATGTTAAATGAAAGAGCAACTCAAACAGTTTTACCAAGAACCTTATAAATGTTCAATGTGAGCACCATTTGTCATACCATTTATCGTGAATATGGTTTATGAAATAAATAAGGAACTAACTGCCAGATCAATCTGTCTCCACAACCAAGATTTTGGGGACACCATCTATCATGAGGAGCCTCAAATTTGAGTTAAATAAGAATTATATACCAAACAGCTGCAGAGATTAAAGTCTTAATTCCTGCAATTTCGCCTTGACTGTAATGTCTGCCCACTGCTTAATTTTTAAAGGGACACACAAATCTGCTCCAGTTCCTGGCTGATTTAGCTGGTGTGAAATGGAGATATGCCTTTTAAGCACTACGTAATTCACCATGTATTGGAGCAGTGTGCACAAATGAAGCTGTATCCTGGCAGGCCTATTACAAATATGATTTAGGCTTCATTGAAATTGTGCTACTTTGCTTCCCAGACACAGAATTTTATCTTGAACAACTTGTTGGAGGTTATCAGTAGCCTGTATTGCATTTATTTTCAGTGATGAACCTACATGTTATGAGTGCCCTGCACAATGCAAGTTTTAACTTTTTTATTTTACACAGTCAGATCCATCTATTCTAAATCTGATAATCTAGGACTTGCTTTCAGAAGTATCAAGGTTCAAATCTCTACCCCTCATCGTATTTGGTAAGCCTGCCCACATATGTGGTCCTGGGCAATTTTTCCATAACTCTCCCCATTTCCTAAACCTAACCAGTAATTTTCCTTCCCCCCTCTTCTTTCCCCTACAACCATTTCACCAGAAGGAGCCACTGGCTCTGAAATCTTGTGTGTTTCCTTAACTTTTCTGTGTGTGGAGGTGTGGGTGGTGTTTTTCTTTTCTTTCTTTTCTTTTTTTTTCCGCCGCCACTAGTAGAGTAGATTTGATTTTTTATCCATCCAATTACATATTCAAAAATTGATTATTTTTGTTGATATATTAGCTCTGGCAACCATCAGATTTGATATTTTTATAAATAGAGGGATTACATCATATACATAGCAGAGATACAAGCTTAAGAAATGAGAAACATTAGCAAAACAAAATTTGGCACACTGAAGGGAGCTCTCTAGGAATACAGGCTTTGAACCAGCAATTTTCTTCTCATTAACACCTTCAGACATGCTAAGAACTGCAAATCGCAGACCGTAGTGGAAAACTAGCAGTGTTGATGAGGGACGTAAATAAGGCTATGGTATGCACAACATTACTAAATAAAAAAGTTTGGCTCAATTACTGGTTTTGTCTCCTCTTAACCAGACTATTGCCTAAGCTAGATCTCAGGCTAGGTTACTGTTTAGTCTGCCACAGCAAAAAATTGCATATGCATTTTTTGTGTATTGCAAAATCCAAAACTTTGTTCCTTTGTGTGTTTCACCATTTCCCTAGACCGATGTGATCTAGTAAACAAGCCACCATCCACAAGAAATACATGACATATTATGAACAAAACATTCAGCTGACATTTTCAACCGAAATAAATGAAATATCCCAAACACCATTTACATTGTTAAGTACGCATCACATTATGTTAAATAAGTGTATGACAAATGTGTAAATAAACATAACTACATCTTGCAGTTGTGCATTGTGGAACTGTGACTGGTCAGTGAATTGTAAAAATAATATTTCAGTAGACATTATTTCAATTCATTATTGATACAGTGTTGACTCCCAATCTTCCCTCCTTTTTCTCCACCACCCAACCCAAACATTAATAACCTAAGAGTAGAAACATGGGTAATCAGGGAATGGATCTCTTGTGACCAATTCACAGATTGTGAAATTGGACTGGTGAAATATATTTCCACTGATAAGGAGCTCCATCATGCAGAAACAAGGCTAACTGAATAGATGAATTCCGACATTATTAAAAAAACATGTTTGCTTGCCAACATGTAAATTGTTAAAAATACTGCCTAACAGCTCATAATATACCATGTAAACATTGCACGTTGTTTGAGAAGTGGAAACTTGTGTGTGCAGTTAAAATTTTTTTTTGTGAAATGACACACACACTTACAGTGTAATAGATTTTGCTACTGGTAAGTATACAGTGAACACCAAACTGTTTGCCAGAATAAATTGATAGGATCAAGTGGGGTATTTGAAAACTAGGGGTAATTGAAAACAATAGGTATAAAATTTTGTTGGTGATATGTTTGTTGTGATTGTATATTGTTTCCAGCTATCTTTCTTCAATTCATTTTTTTTTTTTTTTTATGATGTAACTTCCCCCTTTTTAATTGATCTGTATTTTATCAGAAAGAAATATTATTATTTTTGTTGATTTGTTGCCAAGTTGAAACACATGCATGGTTTATTAAGCTATTTTATCGTTCCCAAACATGATTATAATAATGGAAATACTTAATTTCAAGCTAAATAAGAACCACTGCATGTTTACACTCTCCCACTAGAAATTACAGGCTGAGGTAGTTGAGCACAGCTACTGGGTGGAGATTGCAAAACTATATGATGATGTTATTCTAAGCCAGGTTGTGGAAAATACCAAGAATCTAAATGAAAAAGCATCCAGATTGCAGTCCCCATGTAAATGATGTGTCAACGTCTGTGTATGGTGCTATAAATAAAGTTTGGTCTGTGTATGGTGCCATAAATAAAGTTAAAACATTTAGGGAAGCAAAAGAAGCTTATGATGTCCCAAAATCTGTCATAAACCACCTCATTATAGATAAGAAATTATTATTTATTTATTTTGGAAATACAGAATGAAAAGAAGAAATTAAATCTGACGTTGTCTACAGGAGTTGCATAATTTTATTGGAATTTCTTATTCCTGTCAGAATGACCTTCGGGATAAATTAGGGCCTGAGCATCCTGAAGCTCTTCCTCCACATATTGAAGCTACACTGGTGAGCTGTAAATTGTTCGCACAGAAATGGGATGTCTGAGCAGCAGAGAAACTTCAGTCATTGGTGCAACAATATAGTAAACAGAATACATTAAAACTCCATTTAAAGATGGTCATCCTGGTGAGAATTGGTATGAAACACGACCCCTGTATTTTTTTAAGAAACCTGAGCACTTTCAGAAGTTGCAGAAGAATGCTAGAGACCCATTTGTAGTTTATCCCTTCTAAAATGAAGTGAATAATGTGAGCTAAAAGATTATGAAAAATCATTCTTTGTCTACAATTGTAACCAATCTGGGTTTGGCGTGATTCAACTAGGGTAGGAGCGCATGGCAAGAAGTGAAAGCCACTGAACAATGTGTCTGTTGGAGCAGGTGAGCAGGTAGGAAATCAACAATCGTTTTAGCCTACATCACCGCTGATGGCACGTATTTGCGATGACTGATCATATATAATGGTGGTGCATATCAGAGTCCATGGACTTCAATTAATGCATATCTAGGGGCACTGTATGCTGCTTCAACAAATGGGCGGATTGGAGGAGCCTCAGTTTTACCTGTGGTTCACTGAGATTTTTATCCTTCTCTTAGAAAAATGGTGTATAGATCGCCAGTCACTCAGTCATAGTGCCACTTTGTGTTTGATGGGCAGGCTAACCATATCAGCCTACAGTTAGTGGAAATGGCTGTACAAAATAATATTAATTTAGTGTACTTATTGAGTTATTTAACTGGAAGGCTACAAGCTCTCAACAAATGTGTATTTGACCTTGTTAAAACCAAATGGAGAAAAAAGCGTGTGGGATTCAGTGAAGAGCAACTGGGTAAAACAGTGTGCTGTTTGGGGGGGGGGGGGGGGGAAATTTCCATTTGACTCCATAATTTTTTTTAAAGGTTTATTTGACCCCTAAATGCTAGTGACAGTACAGATGTTATTCATCCACTCCACTCCACCTTCCAATTGCAGTCCCAATATTGTGTATCTAAACAGTGCAATGTAGTTGAATGGTTATTGTAGGAGCATCAGGTATTGCTGCACGACTGTTTAGGGAAATGATATTGTTTGCGATGTACCAACCACACACATTTGTTGTGTTTATTTGAGGTATGTTGTCAGCTTAAACAGAAATGTTTTACCTAATAAGATGTTTCCATATTTTATTTATCTCTTCTTGTGTAATATGTCCTGGAATTTCACTGTTAATTTTGCATTTGATTGTGTGATGAGTCGTTATACTTTTTCTGGTTTCTCTCTCTCTATCTGTCTCTCTCGATTTATAAATTCATTTTACAAGTGATTGGGATTGGACACTAAAGTTTATTTTTGCACTTGTAGGAGAACTACAACTGGTGCAATGACAAACTTTTAAGTACCTACTTCTGCTGAGACCATCTATGCAGTTGTGAGTAGCCAGTATTAACCATTATGCCACTGACACGGAAAAGGAAAGTGTCCAAGAAATTTTCTGAACAATATTACACCATTCTTGAAAGTCAGAAGCACCCTGTAATACCAAATGAACTTCTTCAAAAGGTATGTCTTATCAGATACTATGTTAAATGTGTTCATTGCATTTTTGTTCAGAATTTCTATGATGAACTAAGTAATGACAACACCCAAAAATCCCGTTAAGGAATAAGGTTTTGCAAGTCCCATTTGAATGGTTCCAATTTCATTATGGAGTGATTTACAGCATTTTAATGTTGGATGGTTTTATCTCAAATCATACAGGTCATGTCAGCTCGTGGTCATGAATTTCTCTGTAAAAAAATGTGTATTAGACCTCTATGTCATAAGTGTTAAGAAATAAAGTATTTTTGTTTTATCTTCAGTTTTGTAAATGGCAAGGCCCTTTGAAAAATGTATATTTTGTAAATAACTCTTAAAAAGATAGGGAACAAAAAAAAGAAAAAAAACCTAAGAAACCAAAAGTGCTGGGTACCTGGCAGATGTTTTGCATTAAAGCTCCCTCTTAGTGTGTTGAAATTTAGTTGACACCCACACACTTGTGGGCTTCCTTTAACTTACAAAAGACAAAAATACAAAATCTACATTAATTTTTCCACTTAAAAACTTTTTTTTCTAATTGGGAAAATCACAGAATGCTTTCTTTTCTGTCATATTACCAGATACTACTGATTTAATTATCAATTGTATCTTCTCTGCTCCAGCTATCTGTTTTGTGTAAATATTTGTTACTAAAAATGTAAAAAATTGCATTTTTATGAGTTTTTACGAAGTATTTAGGCTACTCGAAAACCCCCATCTGACTACTTGTGAGAATTACAGAAAATATTGTTTGGTTGATATGTTAATAGGCAGTGCAAACACAATGGGCAATATTTTTCTGTGTAAAGTGTTAAAAATTTTTCAACATTCTGCATATTTTGCATCACCGAATTTCTAGTGTAAAATATGCATGTTGGCAACACTATTTCTAGTGCTCTTCTGTTTATAACAAACGAGTGATAACTTGACATAAAGCATTCTGCATTGTTTTGTGTTTGGTTTGAATTTTTTGTTAGATACAATGTCAGTGAGGAAATACAGTAGTGAAAGAGTGAAGTGTGTGGCCTACGAAAAAAGATTCAAGAAGGTGGTGTTCGAGAAAAGTGGAAACACTTCACAGCTCTTGGAAACCTGTCAGAGGTATTGCAGAAATAGCTTGGTCCTCAAGTAACAGTATTAGCATCACAACCCTCGTTCAGGAATTGCTACACTCACCACAAGAAGAAATTTAGTGGCAACTCACTTGAACAATCACCATCACCCGAATGTGAAACTGAAGAAGAGAGTGCAGCTATTTATATTCCAGGGTGTGAAGTTGTTGATGCATTGAATGTTAGCATTCCATCTGTAGCCCCTACTATATCCCCCCTTAAACATCCAGTAAAGGTAAGAAGGGCAAGAAGAAAACTGTGTGTAAAAAGAAAAGTGAAAGAAATTGAAACATGTTTTACACAAGCAACATCTTCAAAACTTTGTGAAGTGTATAATGTAGATGTACTTAGTGCAGAACCTAAAGGTAATGACATTTGCATGAAATGTGATGTGGGGTTTCAAAATCTAAATACTGCTATCTCGGCACCCGCCTATACTGAGAAGGTACTGACACTGATCCCAGATAGCTACTCTAAGCAGCAGCAGACACTTCCTCTTATTATTTGATTTCAAAAGCTTGTAAAATAAAGAATGAGAAAGGTATTTGGGCATGCCCAGGTTCTTACTGTGGGCATCTGTTACAAGATGCTATGGTTCCTGTTTCTCTGGAACATTACCTAAGTGATGACAAAGATTGCTGCAGACAAAGTCTTAGCCAGTCTGATGTTATGTCTGTCAGTGAAAATGGTGAAAAGCTAACAAGGTATGTGACAGTATCAATAAGAGAAGCATATTTTCTAATGAAAAAAGGAGAACCAGAATTTAAAAACTGGTCTCACAAAATTCTACTCCTTATGACCAAAATGGGTAAAATGCAAGTCAGTGAACAAAGTATGTACACATATTTACTGCACTAATTTGAAATTTGTTTGTTTCGCCATAAGCAGTGCCACAGGAAAGAAGTAAACAGAGATGGAACAGATGCTTTTGTGTATGTGTCAAGAGCCGCAAGATGAATGTTGCTTGCAGGAGTGTGCAATGTGTTCTCGTGCTAAACTGATGACTGTTGAAGCTTTACACCCTCAGGATACTGACAATGACATAATGGATGCATTGTGGGAGGGAGGAGAATTGGTGAAGAAGACAGTATAGCCAGAGAAGTTTGTTGCAGAGGTTAGGCATTGAGTCATGAAAGGAATAGGTCACCGTCATATCCAGAGGATTCAAAGACAGGCCATAGCAGAAGTAAAATCAGCAACATGCCAAAATACTGCCTCATTAGTTCTTCATTTTGACTTTGCTGAGAACTGTTCTGTTGCTTTGCAGAACGAAATTCAAAATTACCACTGGCACACATCACAGGTATCAATATTCACATATGTTGCTCATTTCCTTGGAACATCACAATGATTTGCTACTGTCAGTGATCTCGTTCATGACAGTGCACATGCATGCTATGCTGTCAGCATGATAATTGATGATGTGGCATGTAGAGGCTTTGCATTTCCTAAACACTTGTATGTGACTGACAGTGCTGCTTTTCATCTTAAAAACCACTTTCAGCTTTATGAGCATGGTCAACACTGTAGTACAGGAATTAAGACAAAAAAAATGGATATTTTCGGCAACGGGTCATGGTAAAAGTGCGTGTAATGGCTACCCTCCACCCCCTCTCTCCCTCCGCCCCCACTGTCAGTCTGCGCCTTCTGTCACTCCGCCCCCCCCCATCCCACCTCCCCCCTCTGTCCCTCCGATCCCTCTTTCCCTCTTCCCCCTCTGCACCCTCTCCCCCTCTGCTCCCACCCCACCTCTGCCCCCTATCCCCTCTGCTCCCACCCCACCTCTGCCCCCTCTCCCCCTCTCACCTTCTGCCCCCCCTCTCTGTCTGCCCCCTCTCCACCTCTGCCCCCTCTTCCCTCTGCCACCTCTCTACGTCAGCCCCTGTCCCCCTCTGTTCCCTCTCCCCCTCTGCTCCCTCTCCCCCTCTGCTCCCCCTCCCCCTCTGCTCCCTCCGTCCCCGCTCCTCCTCTGTCCCCACTCTCCCTCTGCCTCCTCTTTCCCTCTGCCCCAGCTCTACCTCTGCCCACTCACTACCTCTGCCCTCCTCTCTACCTCAGCCCCCCTTCTACCTCCACCCACCACTCTACCTCTGCCCCCACTCTACCTCTGCCCCCACTCTACCTCAGCCCCCCTTCTACCTCCACCCACCACTCTACCTCCGCCCCCACTCTACCTCTGCCCCCACTCTACCTCTGCCCCCCACTCTACCTCCACCCACCACTCTACCTCCGCCCCACTCTACCTCTGCCCCCACTCTACATCTGCCCCCCACTCTACCTCCACCCCCTCACTACCTCCGTCCCCATTCTACCTTCGCCACCTCTCTGCCTCCACCCCCACTCTCCCTCTGGCCCACTCTCGTTCGTTCCCCTGTCTCTGATTCGCCCCACTCCCTCACGTTCGCCCCACTCCCTCACGTTCGCCCCCCCCCCTCTCTCATTTGCCCCACTGTCCCATGTTCGCACCTCTCTCTCTCTCTCTCTCTCTCTCTCTCTCTCTCTCTCTCTCTCTCTCTCTCATATATATATATATATATATATATATATATATATATATATATATACCCGACACGTCTCTCCAGTTTGTCTATCTCCCCACTCCCGACCAGGCATCTCCCGTTCATCCTTTTCCCCTTTGGCCCACTCCCCATCCCCTTCCTCCTTCTCCCACTCCCTGTCCATTTCATCCTTCTCCCATCTCCCCTTCATCATTCTTCCCTCTTCCCTTTGTCCTTCTCCCCTCTCCCCTTTGTCCTTCTCCCCTTCGCCCTTCTCCCCTTCGCCCTTCTCCCCTTCGCCCCTCTTCCCTTCATCCCTCTCCCCTTCATCCGTCTCCCCTTCATCCGTCTCCCCTCTACCCCTTCATGCTTCCCCCTCTATCCCTTCATCCTTCCCCCTTGTCTTCATCGTTCTCTCCTCTTGCCTTCATCTTTGTCCCGTATCTTTTTTGTCCTTCTGCCCTGTCTTTTTCGTCCTTCTCCCCTGTCTTTTTCGTCCTTCTCCCCTGTCTTCTTCATTTTTCTCTTCTCTCCCCTTAGTCCTTCTCCTGTCTCTTTAGTGTCCTTCTACTCTCTCCTCTGTCCTTCTCCCCTTAGCCCTTGTCCCTTTCCCTTTGGTCTTTCTCCACTGTCTCTTCCAACATTCACCCCTTCACCCTTTGATCCTTTCCCCTCTCCTTTCAGTCCTCACCCCCTCACCCTCCCATCCTTCCGCCTCTCATTCCAGTTCACAACCTCACCTTCCCATACTCAGCCTGTCACTTCCCATCCTAACCCCCTCACCTTCATGTCCAAACCCCCTCAGCTTTTGATCCTCATCCCATCCCCTGTAGATCTTCACTCCCTCACCTTCCCATCATCACTCCCTCACCTTCCCATCCTCACTCCCTCACCTTCCCATTCTCACCCCCTCACCTTCCCATACTCTCCCCCTCTCCTTTCAATCTTATCCCCTTCACCTTCCCATACTCTCTCCCTCCCCTTCCAATCTTCTCCCCTTTACCTTCTCTTCTTGCCACACTCCTCCCAATCCTCAGCCCTTCTCCTTCCCATCCTGTCCTTTCTCCTTCCAGTCCTTGCTCTTTCTCCTTCCCATTCTCTCTCCTTCTTCCAACCCTCTTTCCCTCTCCTTCCAATCCTCTGTCCATCTCCTTCCAGTACTCACCCCCATTCCTTCCTGTTCCTTGCAATCTTCACCCTGTCTTCTTCCAGTGCTCACCCTCTCTCCTTCCCATACTCTCCCCCTCTCCTTCCATCTCTCCTTCCCATATGCTCCCCCTCTTCTTCCATCTCTCCTTCCCATATGCTCCCCCTCTCCTTCCATTCCTCACCCTCTCTCCTTCCCATACTCTCCCCTCTCTTTCCAATCCTCACCCTGACTCCTCCCCTCTACCCTTCCAGTCCTAACCTGACTCCTCCCCTCTACCCTTCCACTCCTCACCCTGACTCCTCCCCTCTACCCTTCCAGTCCTCGCCCTGACTCCTCCCCTCTACCCTTCCAGTCCTCACCCTGACTCCTTCCCCCTCCCCTTCCAATCCTCACCCCACTTCTTCCCCCTCTTTCCAGTCCTACCTCTCACTCCTTTCGCCTTTCTAAAATTCACTCCCACTTCTTCCCCCTTCCTTCAAAAATTCTCTCCCTCTCCTTCCTCCTTCTTGCAAAAACTTACTCCCTCTTTCCCCCTTCTTTCAAAAATTCACTCCCTCTTTCCTCTTTCTTTCAAAAATTCATTTCCACTCCTTCCGAGCATGATCCTCTCCCCTTCATCTTCTTTGCTCCTCCCCCTGTCTCCTTCTCCCTGCCATCCTTACACACTCTCCCTACCCTCTCTTTCACCCACTCCTTCCCCACATTTCTCTCCTTCCCTTTGCCTTTCTCCTTCCCTGCACCTCTCCTCTTCCTACCACTTAACAATTTGTTAGAGGCAGATACAATGGCTTCACATGTGTTACTGTCAACATTAATGTCTGTAGGTGACGCTGTGAGAGGCACAGTGGAAGCCGATTGATTATTGCACGCCGTTGCAGTGATGTTTATTATTACGTAAATGGCACGATACCAAATGTTACAGACAAGCCGGCCGACTATGTTGTACAAAACAAGTAGGGCAGGGGCTTGCGAAAATTTTTCTGCTGTTGCCGTGTTTGTTTGGAGCATGGTGGTCGGGATTACTGCACTATCACAACACTTATTTCCCAGGGTATACTAGATTGTATATGCCTCTTACTGCCTGAGTTCAGAGTGGCTGTGCCAGCCCAAGAATATAAGTGATGGCCAGCTGCATGAGAAGCTTCAAATGCTTGAACTTCTCTTCCTGAGGTGGAATCTTCAAACTGCAACGTCCTTTGGCAGCCACCTTATTTGGGGGGGGGGGGGGGGGGGGGAAGACCTGATGATAGCATGTCAAATCATGGCTTCCTTAGATTGAGTAGTAATGAAATTGCTCTTGAGACTTAACCTCTACAGTTCTGCTGCACAAGTGTGATATGATTGTGACAATGCTTCTTGCACTGATTGAACTCCACTCTTGTGAAAATCACATGAGTATGTTTGTTACAATTTGAAGTCAGTAAATGACACGTTTCAACACGTTTCATTGAATGATAAAGATACCTGATCCTCAGGGGAGCTAACTTCCCTAACAAATGGTACATATGGGGGAAGACCACTGACAGAAAGAGAGCTTTCATGGAGGTAGTGTCCGTTACGGTGCAGGCTGCGAAGTGTTGCTCTAGGTGCTTCTCATACGATTCCCAGTCTGCGGTAGCCTCATCAGAGATGGGGAAGGGTGGTGGGTAGGCCGGCAAATTTTTAGGCTGCATTGCCAGTCCCATCAATGCTCTCTCCATCAGGGCCATGTGTTACATCTACATCTACATCTATACTCCGCGAGCCACCTTACGGTGTGTGGCGGAGGGTACTTATTGTACCACTATCTGATCCCCCCTTCCCTGTTCCATTCACGAATTGTGCGTGGGAAGAACGACTGCTTGTAAGTCTCCGTATTTGCTCTAATTTCTCGGATCTTTTCGTTGTGATCATTACGCGAGATATATGTGGGCGGTAGTAATATGTTGCCCATCTCTTCCCGGAATGTGCTCTCTCGTAATTTCGATAATAAGCCTCTCCATATTGCGTAACGCCTTTCTTGAAGTGTCCGCCACTGGAGCTTGTTCAGCATCTCCGTAACGCTCTCGCGCTGACTAAATGTCCCCATGACGAATCGCGCTGCTTTTCGCTGGATCATGTCTATCTCTTCTATTAATCCAACCTGGTAAGGGTCCCATACTGATGAGCAATACTCAAGAATCGGACGAACAAGCGTTTTGTAAGCTGCTTCTTTCGTCGATGAGTCACATTTTCTTAGAATTCTTCCTATGAATCTCAACCTGGCGCCTGCTTTTCCCACTATTTGTTTTATGTGATCATTCCACTTCAGATCGCTCCGGATAGTAACTCCTAAGTATTTTACGGTCGTTACCGCTTCCAATGATTTACCACCTATGGCATAATCGTACTGGAATGGATTTCTGCCCCTATGTATGCGCATTATATTACATTTATCTATGTTTAGGGAAAGCTGCCAGCTGTCGCACCATGCATTAATCCTCTGCAGGTCTCCTGGAGTACGTACGAGTCTTCTGATGTTGCTACTTTCTTGTAGACAACCGTGTCATCTGCAAATAGCCTCACGGAGCTACCGATGTTGTCAACTAAGTCATTTATGTATATTGTAAACAATAAAGGTCCTATCACGCTTCCTTGCGGTACTCCCGAAATTACCTCTACATCTGCAGATTTTGAACCGTTAAGAATGACATGTTGTGTTCTTTCTTCTAGGAAATCCTGAATCCAATCACAAACCTGGTCCGATATTCCGTAAGCTCGTATTTTTTTCACTAAACGTAAGTGCGGAACCGTATCAAATGCCTTCCTGAAGTCCAGGAATATGGCATCAATCTGCTCGCCAGTGTCTACGGCACTGTGAATTTCTTGGGCAAATAGGGCGAGCTGAGTTTCACATGATCTCTGTTTGCGGAATCCATGTTGGTTATGATGAAGGAGATTTGTATTATCTAAGAACGTCATAATACGAGAACACAAAACATGTTCCATTATTCTACAACAGATTGACGTAAGCGAAATAGGCCTATAATTATTTGCATCTGATTTATGACCCTTCTTGAAAATGGGAACGACCTGCGCTTTCTTCCAGTCGCTAGGTACTTTACGTTCTTCCAGCGATCTACGATAAATTGCTGATAGAAAGGGGGCAAGTTCTTTAGCATAATCACTGTAGAATCTTAAGGGTATCTCGTCTGGTCCGGATGCTTTTCCGCTACTAAGTGATAGCAGTTGTTTTTCAATTCCGATATCGTTTATTTCAATATTTTCCATTTTGGCGTCCGTGCGACGGCTGAAGTCAGGGACCGTGTTACGATTTTCCGCAGTGAAACAGTTTCGGAACACTGAATTCAGTATTTCTGCCTTTCTTCGGTCGTCCTCTGTTTCGGTGCCATCGTGGTCAACGAGTGACTGAATAGGGGATTTAGATCCGCTTACCGATTTTACATATGACCAAAACTTTTTAGGGTTCTTGTTTAGATTGTTTGCCAATGTTTTATGTTCGAATTCGTTGAATGCTTCTCTCATTGCTCTCTTTACGCTCTTTTTCGCTTCGTTCAGCTTTTCCTTATCAGCTATGATTCGACTACTCTTAAACCTATGATGAAGCTTTCTTTGTTTCCGTAGTACCTTTCGTACATGATTGTTATACCACGGTGGATCTTTCCCTTCGCTTTGGACCTTAGTCGGTACGAACTTATCTAAGGCGTACTGGACGATGTTTCTGAATTTTTTTCCATTTTTGTTCCACATCCTCTTCCTCAGAAATGAACGTTTGATGGTGGTCACTCAGATTTGTGCCCTATCACTCTTGTTAAGCAAATATATTTTCCTTCCTTTCTTGGCATTTCTTATTACACTTGTAGTCATTGATGCAACCACTGACTTATGATCACTGATACCCTCTTCTACATTCACGGAGTCGAAAAGTTCCGGTCTATTTGTTGCTATGAGGTCTAAAACGTTAGCTTCACGAGTTGGTTCTCTAACTATCTGCTCGAAGTAATTCTCGGACAAGGCAGTCAGGATAATGTCACAAGAGTCTCTGTCCCTGGCTCCAGTTCTGATTGTGTGACTATCCCATTCTATACCTGGTAGATTGAAGTCTCCCCCTATTACAATAGTATGATCACGAAACTTCTTCACGACGTTCTGCAGGTTCTCTCTGAGGCGCTCAACTACTACGGTTGCTGATGCAGGTGGTCTATAGAAGCATCCGACTATCATATCTGACCCACCTTTGATACTTAGCTTAACCCAGATTATTTCACATTCGCATTCGCTAATAACTTCACTGGATATTATTGAATTCTTTACTGCTATAAATACTCCTCCACCATTGGCGTTTATCCTATCCTTGCGGTATATATTCCATTCTGTGTCTAGGATTTCGTTACTGTTCACTTCCGGTTTTAACCAACTTTCCGTTCCTAATACTATATGCGCACTATTTCCTTCAATAAGAGATACTAATTCAGGAACCTTGCCCTGGATACTCCTGCAGTTTACCAATATTACGTTAACTTTTCCTGTTTTTGGTCTCTGAGGACGGACGTTCTTTATCAACGATGATAATGTCCTCTCTGGTAAGCCGTCAGGTATTTTATCGTTTCGCCCAAGGGGGGGTCCCTCTAACCTAAAAAACCCCCGTGTGCACGCCACACGTACTCTGCTACCCTAGTAGCTGCTTCCGGTGTGTAGTGCACGCCTGACCTGTCTAGGGGGGCCCTACAGTTCTCCACCCAATAACGGAGGTCGATGAATTTGCAACCATTATAGTCGCAGAGTCGTCTGAGCCTCTGGTTTAGACCCTCCACACGGCTCCAAACCAGAGGACCGCGATCAACTCTGGGCACTATGCTGCAGATATTAAGCTCAGCTTGCACTCCGCATGCGATGCTGGTTGTCTTCACCAAATCAGCCAGCCGCCGGAAGGAACCAAGGATGGCCTCAGAACCCAAGCGGCAGGCGTCATTCGTTCCGACATGTGCTACTATCTGCAGCCGGTCACACCCAGTGCGTTCAATAGCTGCCGGAAGGGCCTCCTCCACATTACGGACGAGACCCCCCGGCAAGCACACCGAGTGCACACTGGCATTCTTCCCCGACCTACCCGCTATTTTCCTGAGGGGCTCCATAACCCGCCTAACGTTGGAGCTCCCTATAACTAATAGGCCTGCCCTCTGTGACTGTCGGGACCTTGCCGGAGAATCGGCCACTGGCCCAACAGGCGAGGCATCCTGTGGTGGCTCGGAAACGATGTCATCACCACTAGGAAGCACCCCGTACCTGTTGGAAAGGGGTAAGGCAGCTGCCACGCGGCCAGATCCCACCTTCGCCTTTCGGCCAGGCACGCGCGAGCCCACCACTGTCCGCCATTCACCCTGGAGTGATGGCTGACTGGTAAGATGCTCACTGCCGGAAGACGCAGCGACATCAGGGGTTCCATGTGATTCCAAGGCCACCGAAGTAGGCATAGGTCTCACCACAGTTGCCCCAACGCCACTACGAGCTGACGCCTGCGCCTCGAGCTCGATGAGCCTAACAGACAAAGCCTCCACCTGCCCCCGAAGAGTGGCCAATTCTCCTTGCGTCCGCTCACAACAACCACAGTCCCTACACATGACTATGTTTACCCTACCCTATACGGTGACAAATTCCCAAGATAATCTTCTGATGAGCTACTCTGATAATCAAGAAACACTCACTGAAATACGAGACGCGAAAACTACCCTAGGTTTTCCCAGAAAAACTATTTAAAAGCTAAGCGCAGCAAATAAGTACAAAAACGCTTTATACAAACAGTACTCGCTGCTGCTGGTGCTCTCGCTCTGGCTGTCACAAGACAACTGCTGATTCAAGTGACTAGTGGCTAACGGCCGCGAAACAAACAAAGACGGTTTTAGGGCGCTTTCTGTTCTAAACGATCAAGAAAACACTAAGAAATCTAACACGAAAACTATGTAAAGTTTTATCAAGAACTGTTAGTTACTATGCAGAGCAGATAAACACAAATAGAATCCCTTCCTTAGTGGAAGGTCATAAACAAGGACAGTGGTGCACTGAAAAATAATTCTTACTTGTTGCCACTTGTGTAATAGCATAGATGTTAAAGAATGCCAATAACTTACAATCACTGGTACTGTGAATGCGATCAATACATGGTCCTTGTAGGTACATAGTTGGATCAGTACCAGTCTACATACAATGATACGCATGCAAAGTGAGGTAAACAAGAGTATAAACAATTATGGAATGAGGCAAAAGCCACTGTGCTCCAGCATTAAATAGAACAACACATGATGTTTCCGCATGGTAGAGCTGGGCGGCAGCTGCGCGTGCCACTATTGAAGCACAGTTATCAGTGCTGTCCAATAGTTCTGCCACCTTGCAGCCAAGCTTAGCCACCCTGCACAATTGCACCTGATTGAATACACGTGAAGGGCCAGTGACTAATGTCCTGCTGAATTTTAATGGACAATGAGGTGCTGGTGTGATTGAGGTGATATCCGTGGGTTATCACAGTTGCAGGTTCCAGTTTAGTTTCTTTACATCTTTCTTGAAACAAATGCCACCATTATTTTTTATTCAATTGAACTTGTAGTTTGAGTTCATTTCTTCCTTTTTGTAATTTTATATCTAAAAACAAAGATAATGTAATTTACCGAACGAAAGTGCTGGTATGTTGATAGGGACACTAACAAACACAAACACACACACAAAATTCAAGCTTACGCAACCCACGGTTGCTTCATCAGGAAAGAGGGAAGGAGAGGGAAAGACGAAAGGATGTGGGTTTTAAGGGAGAGGGTAAGGAGTCATTCCAATCCCAGGAGCGCAAAGACTTACCTTGGGGGGAAAAATGGACAGGTGTACACTCGCACACACACACATATCCATCCGCACATATACAGACACAAGCAGACATATGTAAAGGCAAAGAGTTTGGGCAGTGATGTCAGTCGAGGCGGAAGTACAGAGGCAAAGATGTTGTTGAATGACAGGTGAGGTATGAGCGGCGGCAACTTGAAATTAGCGGAGGTTGAGGCCTGGTGGGTAACGGGAAGAGAGGATATATTGTCTGTGCAAGTTATTTCAGTCATTATTTGTATTACTGATTTCACTCTGATTTAATTTTCTTTATAATTCCTTCTTTCATTTTGAAAATATTTATCTGCATTATTTTGCCCACAATGACAGAAGCATTTATTTTAAATGTTTGTATGACTATTACCATCCAAAACATTTTTCATCCTGTTCTGAAAAATAAATTTTTGATACCACTAGACAGGCGTTATAAATAGATTATTTTGTCTCTCATCTACTATTTGGTTAAAATTATGTGGACTAAGATCACAAATGAAAAGAGAATGAAAAGAAGTGAAAAATGAGAGCAAATAAAAAAATCCTAAAATGATGTGGCAAAGGATTAAATATAAAACTAATTATATTTAAACCAATTAATTGTTTAAAAGTAATAGTCACAGTCCTTTAATTAAAATAAGTTGTTTCACCTGATGACAATCAAACTCACAGGCTTCAGTATACCAGACCAGCCAAATAACTTAACTGCGACACTACAGTGCTTGTTTGGATATTAAGTAGTATGTTTAAGGCTGTGCTAAAACAAGAAATTCCATAATTCTTTTTTGTTTGTTTGTTGATTACTTGCAAATGAGGGCCCAACAGGGTGAATGGTTGCATAGTGATACTTGGACCCTAACCTATACCACCACATAAATAAGTTGATCCCGCCCTGGAAACTCTCCTTGTCAGATAAAAAGATTTGAATGTCAGTTTTGGTCAAATGGATTGCATTGCCTGATGATATTTTTTTTATTAGTGAATAAGCTTTATTTATCCCTGTAATATTAGCTTTTTGTGACATTTTATTTTATTCTCTTTGAATGTTAAATAAGGGTTTAGTCACAGAACCTGTTGCCTTCACTAGACAGTAGAAGAAGTAATGAAACTAAGTTAATTTCACATCTCTTCAGATAGAAGTAAAATACTGAGTATTAAATTTTGATTCAGATTAAAGAAGATGGGATTGCAAATCTTACTCGGGAGGAATCACATGTGTTTTGGAGAAGTTTACATGACAATTCCGTTGCTCACTTGCAGATTTTGTTTCCTGATGAAGTGGAGGCTTGTACTCAGGTAAGAACTGAAGTTCTGATAAGCAGTATGCTTTTGTATGATTTTGATGGTTCTCATTTGACATGTTTAAAAAACCGTGTGTTGCTCCAATAATTTTAAACAGAAAATATGTGGCAAATATGACTAAAAAAACTAAACAAAGAAAGTGAACACCAATTTTTTAAGATTAAATGGTTGCTTATACAAAAAGAGTGAAGGGGGTAAAAAGTGAGGATATGTTCCTGAAGCTTGAATATTTAAAGTAGCATAGAATGGACGAGAACTAAATAAACTGAGAGTGGTTGGGATGATAACATTTAACTGAGACACCTTGTGCCTTGGAGGAGAAGCAAAGGAAATGTCTCATATTGCCAATCTTCCAAACGGTATACAGAATTTGCTCTCTAAACAAATGAAGTAGGGGAAATTTGTAATAAGCAGAAAAATTAGTAGAGAAACCAAATGAACGGAGAGGAATTGAATGCAGCAGAGAAGCTTTGAACGCACGAAAAGCAAATGAAAATGCTGTAAATGTAAGCATAATGTGGTGAAACAGACAACTTAGAAGAAAGTTTGTATTACAAAATAAGTAACATAGTTTGTGACTGAGTAGGAATTTTGCTACAGAGTAAGTTTTCTGTCAGTGTCTCTTGAAGGATTAGACACATGCACTGTAGAAATATTCTTTTATCTTTATTTTTATGTATTGTTTACTTATTACAATTGAGTAAGTAGGTCCCTTACTTGTTTCGTTACGTTCACTATAATCTTTGCCAATTTAAAAGAAGAGTTCTTTATTTCTTATAATAATAAATGTGGTACATTGGATGTTTAAATCAATTTGCAGATTTTTTTTTTACAGGTTATTGGATCTGAGTAAAAGGGCATAACCCAAACAGAACTCGAATGTTCCTTAGGTCTGTTGTCTATCACTGTTGGAAATTGCACTCCTCCATAGAAATAGCTACCAAAATAGAAATCACCCAGTGTGGTTCTCTTGCCGCACTTTTAACTTTTTTTAACTGTGCCAGATCTATTTTTCTCTCAGCTAAGTTATTTATTTCAGTGTCCAAACTATAATTTGATAAATTTCAGAACTGTAAGATTCCAACTTCAGATATCTATAAAAGATGATCAGAGTAATCAAGAACCCACAAGTAAAAACTCTCACAAGGAATGATGAAAACATTCACAGATTCTGTATTAAAAACTGGCATGTATGAAAATCACCTCAAAGTTCCATTACAAGTGACAACCTTGATTCAGTTTGTGCAACAGCACACAGCATGTATTAACAAATAACGAAGACTGAAATATCACACATGTTGTCTGTGCAATATCAGTCCTAACTGAGTCATGAATGGTTAGATCAGTACAAGTTTAGAATTTTCACCAGTGTTGAATATCCTCTCCAGACTCGAGCACAAAAATACATAGTCCGATATCTGATAATGAGATGTGGAGTTGATGCAAGAGGACAGTGGTATTCCTAGCTTGACAGTGGTCCGTTTGCTCCAGCTGTGTGGTGACTGCCAGTGCAGGCCAATGGTTGACCGATGTAACCATGTTGGTCATGCTGCCTGTTGCGGCATATGAAGGTAGTCAGAAATTTAACAGTTAGGGCATTCGTGGCTGATAGGCTGCCATTTGTCAGTGTCCGCTGACATCACCGGGGAGACAGCAGAGCAGCCAACTTCAGTTTGCTGTTGGGCTAAGTGGTACCCCTGATATTATTCCCCTGTGTAATTTTCATACTTATTGTAAACAGTTACATATCTTTTA
Organism: Schistocerca cancellata; assembly: GCF_023864275.1. Taxonomy (NCBI): domain Eukaryota; kingdom Metazoa; phylum Arthropoda; class Insecta; order Orthoptera; family Acrididae; genus Schistocerca; species Schistocerca cancellata. The sequence goes on from NC_064630.1 coordinate 152,216,796, forward strand.
GCTCTAGAACGTTAGTCATGCTGTATATTATTATTATCATTCTTTCCTGTCTCAGACGTTATGTCTGGTTAAAAATGGAAAGTGACGCAGACCTTGATCAAGCGTGACTTCCTTTTAACTGTACAGTATATGTTACATTGCATTTAGGAACTTTCAGGTAATTGAACATGTATCAATAATTACAGATTTCTGTAGTTGTATATATACGTTTGGATGCAGTTGTATTGCGTTGATGTACTGGTGGATATAGTGTGGTATGACTCCTGTAGTTGATAGTATAATTGGTATGATGTCAACTTTATCCTGATGCCACATGTCTTTGACTTCCTCAGCCAGTTGGATGTATTTTTCAATTTTTTCTCTTGTTTTCTTCTGTATATTTGTTGTATTGGGTATGGATATTTCGATTAGTTGTGTTAATTTCTTCTTTTTATTGGTGAGTATGATGTCAGGTTTGTTATGTGGTGTTGTTTTATCTGTTATAATGGTTCTGTTCCAGTATAATTTGTATTCATCATTCTCCAGTACATTTTGTGGTGCATACTTGTATGTGGTAATGTGTTGTTTTATTAGTTTATGTTGTATGGCAAGTTGTTGGTGTATTATTTTTGCTACATTGTCATGTCTTCTGGGGTATTTTGTATTTGCTAGTATTGTACATCCACTTGTGATGTGATCTACTGTTTCTGTTTGTTGTTTGCAAAGTCTGCATTTATCTGTTGTGGTATTGGGATCTTTAATAATATGCTTGCTGTAATATCTGGTGTTTATTGTTTGATCCTGTATTGCAATCATGAATCCTTCCATATCACTGTATATATTGCCTTTTCTTAGCCATGTGTTGGATGCTTCTTGATCGATGTGTGGCTGTGTTAGATGATACGGGTGCTTGCCATGTAGTGTTTTCTTTTTCCAATTTACTTTCTTCATACCTGTTGATGTTATGTGATCTAAAGGGTTGTAGAAGTGGTTATGAAATTGCAATGGTGTAGCCGACGTATTTATATGAGTGATTGCTTTGTGTATTTTGCTAGTTTCTGCTTGTTCTATAAAGAATTTTCTTAAATTGTCTACCTGTCCATAACGTAGCACTTCCTTTCACGCCGATCACCTGCCACCCTACCTAAAACCTCTTTCCTCATTACCTTAGCCAGCTTCATCCTGACCCACAACTTCTTCACTTTTGAAGACCAGACATACCAACAATTAAAGGGAACAGCCATGGGTACCAGGATGGCCTCTTCGTACGCCAACCTATTCATGGGTCGCTTAGAGGAAGCCTTCTTGGTTACCCAGGCCTGCCAACCCAAAGTTTGGTACAGATTTATTGATGACATCTTCATGATCTAGACTCACAGTGAAGAAGAACTCCAGAATTTCCTCTCCAACCTCAACTCCTTTGGTCCCATCAGATTCACCTGGTCCTACTCCAAATCCCATGCCACTTTCCATGATGTTGACCTCCACCTGTCCAATGGCCAGCTTCACACGTCCGTCCACATCAAACCCACCAACAAGCAACAGTACCTCCATTATGACAGCTGCCACCCATTCCACATCAAACGGTCCCTTCCCTACAACCTAGGTCTTTGTGGCAAACGAATCTGCTCCAGTCCGGAATCCCTGAACCATTACACCAACAACCTGACAACAGCTTTCACATCCCGCAACTACCCTCCCGACCTGGTACAGAAGCAAATAACCAGAGCCACTTCCTCATCCTCTCATGCACCCTCCCACCACCACCTACTCCAGTCCTGTAACCCGGAAGGTGTACACAATCAAAGGCAGAGCCACGTGTGAAAGCACCCACGTGATCTACCAACTGACCTGCCTACACTGTGATGCATTCTATGTGGGAATGACCAGCAACAAACTGTCCATTCGCATGAATGGACACAGGTAGACAGTGTTTGTTGGTAATGAGGATCACCCTGTGGCTAAACATGCCTTGGTGCACGGCCAGCACATCTTGGCACAGTGTTACACCGTCCGGGTTATCTGGATACTTCCCACTAACACCAACCTATCCGAACTCCGGAGATGGGAACTTGCTCTTCAATATATCCTCTCTTCCAGTTATCCACCAGGCCTCAATCTCCGCTAATTTCAAGTTGCCGCCACTCGTACCTCACCTGTCATTCAACAACATCTTTGCCTCTGCACTTCCGCCTCGACTGACATCTCTGCCTAAACTCTTTGCCTCTGTATATGTCTGCTTGTGTCTGTATATGTGTGGATGGATATGTGTGTGTGTGTGCGAGTGTATACGCGTTTTTTTTTCCCCCTAAGGTAAGTCTTTCTGCTCCCGGGATTGGAATGACTCCTTACCCTCTCCCTTAAAACACAAATCCTTTCGTCTTTCCCTCTCCTTCCCTCTTTCCTGACGAGGCAACCGTTGGTTGCGAAAGCTAGAATTTTGTGTGTATGTTTGTGTTTGTTTGTGTGTCTATCGACGTGCCAGCGCTTTCGTTTGGTAAGTCACATCATCTTTGTTTTTAGATATATGTCCATAATGTAGGTTTTTTATGTCAATAAATCCCCTTCCTCCTTCCTTTCTGCTTAATGTGAATCTTTCTGTTGCTGAATGTATGTGATGTATTCTATATTTGTGGCATTGTGATCGTGTAAGTGTATTGAGTGCTTCTAGGTCTGTGTTACTCCATTTCACTACTCCAAATGAGTAGGTCAGTATTGGTATAGCGTAGGTATTTTATAGCTTTTGTGTTGTTTCTTGCTGTCAGTTCTGTTTTCTGTAATTTTGTTAGTCTTTGTCTATATTTTTCTTTTAGTTCTTCTTTAATATTCTATTCCTATTTTTTGTCTATTATTATTATTATTATCATAATTCCTGAATTCTTTGTATCCATGTGGCTGGTGGTCTACCTGTTTTTTGCGTCCTGGTGGTCCCACTCCATGATGCATTTCTCTCTCTCTCTCTCTCTCTCTCTCTCTCTCTCTCTCGTGCGCGCGCCTCTGAGTACCTATTTGTATGCCCATACCATATTGTCATGTTATAACCACACTCGAGTCTGAATCCAAAAGCAGGGTCATCACAGAAATACAACACACAGCACTGAAAGCAAGTTTGTTACGAACACCAACATATACACGAAACAGAACTGACCTCCTAGATTGAGAGTGCAGCTATGTAAACATCTATTTAGACAAACACTGAATATTCCAGAATATACCATCATTCCAAACATACTGTATTTCAAGAACTTTACAGAAATGGTAAATATCACATAACAAATAATTGATGATGATTGCATTTGAACTGGTGATCCACAGCACACCATCCAGCAACACTATCCATTACACTATACTGCCTGCTCCACAGCTCTTGTCGTTGCTCCCTTTCCCAGATAAACAGTGACTTGCTGTTTCAGTTCTCATTGAAGCAAGCTACAGCACCCTGGATATAGATTTTGTCTGTAGGCTTGTGTATGGTGGCACCAGTGGATTCTTGCATTCTAGTCATATTGTTACATCCCCTTCACTGTGATGAACATTGAAGGAAGCTCTTCCCATCAAAGCTTTGTGACTGCCAGTTCTCTTGAACTTTCCATCATCAAGCTGTGCCTCTGGGCAGTAGTAGGACTTCATATGGAGGATATGAACATCATCTCTCCCCTTTTTTATTATGATGATTTTGTATGTGATGTGCGACAAGTGACAAAGGATATGGCATGGCCCAAAGTAGCACTTCAGTACTTTTTCTGAAAGTCACACTTTCCGCAGAGGTGTAAAACTCCATAGGAAGTTTCCTGAGTTGTATCTCACTGGGCGGTGCATGGTGTTGGAGTACTCTCAGTCTTTCTCCTTGGTGTCCAGAATTTGTACGTGAGCAAGCTGCCTTGCTTTTTTGATTCTGGTGATGAGATGTTGGACATAGTCATTCTGAGTATCATCCAGCTGAAATGGGAACAGTGTATCCACTAATGTTGTGGGCTTGCAACCTTGGAGAATGGTGTGAAGCCTGTAGTGTCTTGCTTTGTTGTGTTGTATATGAGTGCCTCATATAGTGTGTAATGAACTAGTAAGAGTTCTGGCTGAGGGTACCTGCATTTAACATGTCTAGAGTCTTCACGAATCTGAGGCAACCAGATGTTGGAGTGATGTGGAAACATTTCAGGGTAGCTGACTGTAGGTGAGGTGGGATGATGAGCAACCATTTCTGTCTCATTGGATCACAGTTTATCTTATAAAATGCTCTGTCTATTATTGGAATTCTCCTTTTGTCAGTTCTTCCTTGACCAGTAGTCGGGGTCCACTAGTCAGCCAGCATAGAAAATGGTGCCCTGTCTCAGTGATGAATGGTTTGCTTAATAAATACACCTGGAACTTGTTGATGGTCCAAACAACTCCAAGACACTCTTTATCAGTTGTAGAGTAGTTCATCTGGGACTTGGAAAGTACTCTGGAAGCATAAACTATCAACTTTTGAGCACTTTCCTGAGTTTTTATTAGAACTGCCCCTATTCCAAAATCGCTAGTGTCGGTGTGAAGTTCTGTCTCAACATTCTCGTCATATTATCCTAGAACTGGAGAAGATATTAGCATCTGCTTAAGGGCAAGAAAAGATCTTTTCTTGTGCCCTGTTCCAGGAAAATTTGGGTTCTCCTTGCAGTAGTTCCTACAAAGGATATGCCTTAGTACAAAATCCTTTATGAATTGCCAGTCGTACAAGTCCATTTGAAGAAAACTTCTCATATCACAAATTTGCTGAGGAGTTGGATATCTTTGACTGCTTTTATTTTCTCTGGATTGGGTCAGACTTGACCACTATTCACTAAGTGCCTCAAGATTTTTATTTCTTGTACAGTGAAGAGGCACATTTTCAGTTTCAGATTGAGGTTTGCAGTTTGAACACACTTCAACTCACTCATCGGGTGGCTTAAATGTTTTGCAAATGTCTTTGAAAAAACGACAATGCCATTGAATAGCAAAGACATGTAATCCATTTAAGTTGTGGAAGCAGGTTTTCCATCATACGTTCGAAGGTAGCTGGAGCAGTACACAGTCTAAACAGCATAACCTTAAACTCATAGAGAGGCCATCAGGAGCTATGAAGGCAGTCTTGTTCTTGTCATGCTTGTCATCCTGTCTGCATGTGCATAATTGAGAAGTACTCTGCTTATTTCAAGCAGTCTAGGGTATTATCAATCTGTTACAATAGATAGACATCTTTCTTTGTGATTTTGTTCAGTTGTCAGTAGTCGACACAGGAACGTCATGTGCCATTCTCCGTCACAAGGGTTACAGAGAGGTCTTAAGGACCTCCTGAAGATTCAACAGAATCTTTTCTACCTCCTTTTGGTTTATCCATATAGTTCAACTGGCGAGTAGCTGTTTGAGTATTGGCTAATTGATGTATGATCCCCAATTTTGATATAGTTTTTTACTACAGGCTAGTTAGTATGTCCTTTCTCCACTGTGCTTTTGAAAGCATCTGAGAATTGACACAGAATGTCTCTCACTCACCGATATTGTTCCTTGGTCAGGCCAGATCCTATTGTCATTTCAATAATAGCTTCCTCCCCTGCATTGTCTGTAGTGGTAGTGGAGGATGATTCTTTTTTGATTACACTAAGCTGCCCTTCCTGAACTAGTTTGGCTGTGTCTACAGAGACATTTGTTGTGTGTGCTTGTTGGAATAGCTTCGTTAGTCTAGAATTTTGGTCTTCCACTGCCTATGACTGCTTGTGATGTGTGCAAGAAGTCCCATCTGATAATGTTATGACTACATTCAATTAAAATGACAAATTCGAAAGGCCGCATTATGTTACTGATAGTTGTTCTTGCAGCACATGTTTACGTTGGCTAGACATATTTCCCCTTGAGACTTTAAGTAGAATCAGTTTCATAACATGAATTATAGTCTTCTTTAGCTGTTTATGAGCAGTGTCTGACATCACAGAAAAGGAAGTCTCAAGAGTTGACTAGCACCTAGGCAGGTTGGTTGTATCTGCATTGCTCGGATGCTGAGTTGTTTTTTGATAGTTGCGGCATGAGTCCAGATTGGCCTAGTCCATCCCTCGTGCTGCATTTGGCTGGTGGCAGTGATTGGTGCTAAAGATCGATACATCTATTCTTCATCATTATCTATTATCTCCTGACACATTGGGTTAACATTCAAGGCTGCCATCTTTTGTGTATTTGGTCTGACGTTTCTGTTTGCCATACACAGCTGCATCACTTTTATTACTATCGGAAGTATGAGAGAGGTGAGGTCATCATGGTCATCAGTAACTGCCATAGGAATCACATTCGGCAGTTGGTCATACCTTTTACATCTGACTCTTATCTGTTGCATTTCCTTGATTCACTGGCACCACTTGATTGATTCCTCTGTTGTTGTGACGTCCTTTACCAGAAGAGTTTGGTACATGTCTTCTGTGTGTCTTTTCGTAAGTGTGGGATTTTGTCGGCTTCATTTGTATTCTGATTTACGATGTGGCATAGGGCTGAAACATTGTCTACGTATGACTGTGCCATTTCCTCATGACATTTGCCCCTGTTATTCAGTTGTTCCCCTGCCAAGCAGATTTGCTTCTGATTGTCACCAAATGTTTTTTTTTTGGCTCGGTATGGAATTTGTCCCAGCTGCTGAGCTTCTCTTTGTTGTTCTCAAACTACTGCTGGGCTGTGCTGTGCTGTCAAAGTAAAAGTATACATTTTCCAAACACGTCATCTCATCCCACCTGTTGTATTTAGCAACTCAGTCGAATCCTTTCAGCCATTTCATTGAGTCCTGGCCTGTTATCTCCATTGATGGATAACGGTGTGTATCTGACATAACTGTTGTGCTGGAATCTGTTTGTCTCCTAAATATACAAATCTTAGGAGTGATGAACAGCTTGTATTCTTGATCCTCTCCATGCAGGCAATGGCTTTTATATTGCCTAATTGGAGTCACAGTGATGTAGATGTTCTGAAGTTCCTGGGGTCTCCACAAAACAGTGTCACATTGTAACCTCATTGAAGTTCAAATCCAAAGCAGGGTCACAATTGAAATACAATACTTAGAACTGAAAGCAAGTTTATTTCTAACAAAGAATGGAAACTCCAGGTCGGAATATCAGGAGTACAATGGAAAGAAAGACTACTGCTTATTGTAAAGATGACACACAAAGCTGCAGACAGGAACAACAAAAAGACACGTCTTCATCAGAGAAGGAAACACACACACATTCATTCACACAAGCAAGCACACCTCATGCACACTTAACAGCCATCTCCAGCAAGTTTGGACCAGAGATGCTGGAGGCAGTCTTGTGTGCATGAGCTGTGCTTGCTTGCATGCATGAATACGTGTGTGTTTCCCTTTCTGATGAAGGCTGTGGCTGAAAGCTAATGTGTAAGTGTCTTTAGTTTGTTCCTGCCTGCAACTTAACGTGCCATATTTCTTACAAATAGCAACATACAGCCAGAACAGAACTGTCCTCCTAGGCGGAGGGTGCATCTGTTTACACAGTCACTGAATATTCCAGAATGGTGGTATTTATATAAACATTGAATATTCCAGGATGTGAAACATTACAAACATAAGATATTTCAAGACCTTTCAGAAATGACAAATACTATATAATAAATAATTGCTGCTGGTCGTGTCTGAACTGGCGACCCACTGCACGCCATCCAGCAACCCTAAGTTTTTCTTCCACACAATCAGTAATCGAAAATGTGACATCCGGTTTTTGTACTGATGGATTCATTTCTGACCCTTTCCCACCTCGATACCCCTGCTGACTCTCTCCAAAAGTTCATCTCAGTTTACATCAAACTTTTCATAAGTTGGGATGTAACTGCCCATATTTCTGATTCAGATGTCATAATGCTAATAATAATTATATTGAAAATCTTTACTTTTGTTTCCTTTCTTATCTGTTGATCACATAAAATTCCATTTACTATTCCGATAGTGAAATTTCCAGGATTTTTTCTTGAACTGATTTCTGTACCTTATTTACCATCTTGTGTGATTTTTATTCCCAGATATCTGTACTCTTCAGTATGTGTAATTATGCCCATCACTTCTTCTGGTATCAAATTTTGATTTGATCTTATTACCATCTATTTTGTTTTATTCATGTTGATTTGAATCCCCCATTTTTTACTCCTCTATTAATATGTTGATGTATTCAGTGTCTTCTTTATCTTGTCCTAGAATTATCTGGTCATGAGCAGATTTATTCCAATTTTTCAGTGCTTTCTCTGTGTATAATTTAAGTAGGCTGCGTCCTTGATGTAGTCCCTCAGTAAATTCAAATATAAGTGAGGGAAAGTTTTGTGTTTTTATTGTTACTGTAGAGTTTTATTATAGATTCTGAATTGCTTTAATTATGATAGGATTAATATTAGATGATTTTAAAGCTTTCCACAAACTGCATAAATGTCTATTATCATACACTTTTTTCTGTGTCTTCAGATACTATGTGAAGCGGCTGCTTTTGAATATTTTTCTTGTCAAGTATTTGCTGCAAACAAAATGTATGATCTGTAACTGATCTGCCCGCTCTGAAGCCAGCTTTTTCTTCAGCCTCTACTTCCTTAAATTCTTTGTCTAAAATTTTTTTAATCATTCTTCCATAAATTTAGCTAAATGTAGTATGCACAGTTTCACCTCTATAATTCTGAAACTCATCTTTTTTTCCCTTTCTTACAAATTCTTGGTAAAAAGCCTACTAAGGTTTCTCAAATGTTCATGTAGTTTATCTGTGCCATATTTCCACAGTTCAGTTGGAGTTTCTTCAATTTATTTAGCTCTTCCTTTCTTTAAAGTTTTGATTGAATATTTTACTATTTTCTGTTCTGTTTCATTATTAATTCATTATTAATTGTATGCATAAATTCTTCTTCTTTGGTTAATTTGAAGGCGTGGCCAGATGCCCTTCCTGCCGCCACCCCGTACCACCCGGGATGGAATCAGTGTACCCCAGCTGTCTGCATCTAGTATAAAGCACAAAATAGTGTGAACGTGTTTCAAATGTCTGTGAGTCATGTAACTGAGGCAGAGTGTGGGAACCAGCCTGGTATTCACCAAGTGGGATGTGGAAAACCACCTAAAAACCACATCCGGGCTGGCCGGCACACCAGCCCTTGTCTTTAATCTGCCGGGCGGATTTGATCTGGGGCTGGTGTGTCTACTCGAGTCCAGGAAGCAGTGCATTAGCGCTCTCGGCTAACCTGGTGGATCTGGGTCTACAAATTCTATGTTGTGCATATTCTGTATCAGGAACAAGAGGACTGCAGTGGAGGTCAAATATCTCATCCCGTATTAATGAATGTGAAATTGTTTTCCATTTCAGATACCTTAGGATTATTTGATTGATGAATTGGTGTATTCTGGCCATCCTGAGTAAAGTTTTACATCTCTGTAATGTTTGAAGTTCTTGTACTTGTATTTTAGTCACAAATTGTCTTATGTCATCATACCGGTATGCCTTCTATGTATATACAGGGAATTATAAAAATTGCCAAATACGTCTTGGAGAGGTGGTAGTACTCATCAAGAGAAGAAAAATAACTAATAAACTTTGGTCTGGAAATGCATATTTTCTGAGATAAGTCCAATAAACATGGGTCCGTAAAGGCATACTTTGTGTGATAAACACGTGTTCACGGGTGAATCGCATCCCTTCATGACAGTACACCACTGCCCTCCGTCATAAGGAATGATGCACCCTTTGAAGTATACCCGGTTGTTGTTGTAACTGCTGACATGCGTTGAAGATGCGACCCTATAGCGCCCGCACATGATTGATGTGGCATAGACCAATTCCTTCAAGTGTCCCCATGTCTATGTTGGATGCTCGTGCACATTTGGATGAAAATGTGCTGGTGCACCATCATGCATGAACCACATTTGTATTTGTTGCTGCGGTGGCACAGCCTCCAGCAAGGTAGGTGACACATTAGTGAGAAAGTGCAAATAATGTGCCCCCGTTAAACTTTGTAGTAGCATGTATGGCCCCATTAATCTGTTGTCAAGTACCTGTTTCCATATTTTGATTAAGAATGTGTTGATGTCCTCTTTCCTGAATTTCTTGGGGTTTACGCGTGCCTGTATGTGCTGGTTATGGAAATTCACAACACTCTATCTTGTGAAACCTGCCTCATCAGTAAAAAGAATCTTGGGTGTGAACAATGGATATGCGCACACTTCTGCAACAGCCATTGACAGAACCACTGTCTGCCGTGATGATTCTGTGGCCTTAGATGATATGGGTACAGCAGTTGTTCGTGAAGTATTCCCCCCCCCCCCCCCCCCTCCCCCTTCCTAGATAAGGGAGTGAGACACACCTTCTGCTGCTGCTAATTGTCACACACTGGTCCCTGGGGTTTCCCCACTGACTGCAGCACACCAGGTCAGGTGTGCAGAATGTGTGGGGCTGTCCACTGTCGGCCCTCTGAGATGCAACGGTGCCTATAGCTCTCATACGCTGGAAAAAGTCTGCCGAACAGCTTATCAGAGGGCACTCTGCGCTATGGATATTTTTCAATGTAAAGCACACGGGCTCGCTTGGTACATACATTTGCTAAACCATAGCAGAATATCAAATCCGCCTTTTCACTTGTTGAGTAGTGGGCTTCCATTGCTACCATGTGATGGAAGGGAGAATTCATGTGTACAAACAGTGCAATAACACTAAACACATAAGTGAATCCACATTTGGAAGAAAGTAAATGTCCATGATACATACCCACGATTGAAGGTACTATGCCATAAGAGGTACAAACACGACAAAAACTAATGTAACCTACAAAACGACTCGAACCACGCAACTGTCTGCAGACCACCTAATGGTAGGTAGAGTACTGTGAGTAAGACCCTGCCGACACATTACACAGAATGCCAATGCAACAACAGTGCTAATATCTGCAACCAAGCATTGTTTAGCCCTTCCTATAAACATATATTTATGTCGGAAAGTATGTGTTTCCATACCCATGTTTATTGAACCTATTTTTCTTGTTTTGATGAGGACTAGCATTTTTCACAGTATACAGCCTCTATTTTGCATATAGTTTTGTTCTGTATCTCTCTGGTGTATTGAAAGGTTGGTGCCTAGTTTTTTAATCATTTCATGTTTTCCTTCTTTTTTTTAGGATCGAGACACATCTGTTGAATTCTTGGACGTAGTTTTTTTCCTTCTACATCAACTATTGGAAGAACGAGAACCCAATGTGGAAAATTTTTCAAGCCAGATTTTTATTGTCCTTGTAGGATTATTAAAAAATGACTGTCTGGATGATAAGGTAGAGCATTTGTTTCTTTATTGTGATAACCAGTGATTTCAGTTGAAACTGATTCCTGTTGTTTTGTATCGTGCTCAGCTACGATAGTTAAAGCATGCTCTCAAAATTTATACTGCAGGAGTGAATTTGTTTGTTGACAGAACAACTGTGAATAGTGAACTAGAAGTGGCAAGTAAGGCACCTGTGATAATTTTTAGATGTGTTCCCTTTGTTTTGGCCCATAAGGAAATCAGAAACTTGCATTGGTCTGCAACATTAGTTCTACTTATTGAATAGGAAGCTTTTGTGTAAATGTAATGTAATTGGGTGGATAAAAAATCTACTCACCAGTAGGCAGCAGGAGAAAGCACATATAAAGGTTAAGTAAATGTACGAGCTTTTGTAGCCAGTGGCTCCTTCTTGTGGCAGACAGATTGAAAGGGAGGAAGAAGGAAGAAGGATGAAGGAAAATTACTGGTGAGTTTAGGAAATGAGGAGGGGTCGGAAGAGTCACCCAGAACCCTGTGATGTGTGAGACTCACCATACGGGATGAGAAGAGAAGACTGATTGTTGGGGCTGTACTGTATGAGACATGAAAACCCTAGAGCTTAAATGTGGAAGTTAGAGCAATAAGTAAGACAGTGATTGCTGACTAAATGTTATTCAGCAGTTAATAAGAGCGGAAAGCTAAGTGCATTGTTTGTGACAGAGGTAGAGGGCAGCGGAAAATAGATGGGTCAGAAAATAAAACATGTAGAAAACTAAAAGGGAATGAAGGAAGGAATAGTTAAATGAGAAGAAATGCGGAGACTGAAGAAATTAATATAAATTAATTTGAAGTGGGTGGTGAGAACCAAGGACATGTTGTAGCACCAGTTTCCATCTACAATTCTGAGAAACTAGCGAAATAGCGAGAAGGTCGGGGAAGAAGGCCAGTGTTCACTCTGTCTGCTTGCCGGGGGGTCTCATCCGAGATGTGGAGGAGGCCCTACCGGCGGCGATAGAGAGCACTGGGTGCACCCGACTGCAAATTGTTGCTCATGTCGGCACCAATGACTCCTGCCGTCTGGGTTCAGAGGTCATCCTCAGTTCGTACAGGCGGTTGGCGGAATTGGTGAAGGCGGAAAGCCTCGCTCGCGGGGTGGAATCAGAGCTAACTATTTGTAGTATCGTTCCCAGAACCGATCGCGGTCCTCTGGTTTGGAGCTGAGTGGAAGGCTTAAACCAGAGGCTCAGACGATTCTGCGGAGATCTGGGGTGCAAATTTCTCGACCTCCGCTATCGGGTGGAGAAATGTAGGGTCCCCCTGAATAGGTCAGGCGTGCACTACACGCCGGAAGCGGCTACAAGGGTAGCGGAGTACGTGTGGAGTGCACATGGGGGTTTTTTAGGTTAGAGAATCCCCTCCCTAGGCCCGACAAGACGCCTCCTGAGACGCGGCAAGATAGGAGTAGGCAAAATGCAACAGGGAATAACAATATTAATGTGCTAATAGTAAACTGCAGGAGCGTCTATAGAAAGGTCCCAGAACTGCTCTCATTAATAAACGATCACAACGCCCATATAGTACTAGGGACAGAAAGTTGGCTGAAACCAGACGTAAACAGTAACGAAATCCTAAACTCAGATTGGAATGTATACCGCAGAGACAGGCTGAACAGTGAAGGGGGAGGCGTGTTTATAGCGATAAGAAGTGCAATAGTATCGAAGGAAATTGACGGAGATCCGAAATGTGAAATGATTTGGGTGAAGGTCGCGGTTAAAGCAGGCTCAGACATGGTAATTGGATGTCTCTATAGGCCCCCTGGCTCAGCAGCTGTTGTGGCTGAGCACCTGAAGGATAATTTGGAAAATATTTCGAATAGATTTCCCCACCATGTTATAGTTCTGGGTGGAGATTTTAATTTGCCGGATATAGACTGGGAGACTCAGACGTTCATAACGGGTGTCAGGGACAAAGAATCCAGTGAAATTTTTTTAAGTGCTTTATCTGAAAACTACCTTGAGCAGTTAAACAGAGAACCGACTCGTGGCGATAACATATTAGACCTTCTGGTGACAAACAGACCCGAACTATTTGAAAAAGTTAACGCAGAACAGGGAATCAGCGATCATAAAGCGGTTACGGCATCGATGATTTCAGCCGTAAATAGGAATATTAAAAAGGGTAGGAAGATTTTTCTGTTTAGAAAAAGTGACAAAAAGCAGATTTCAGAGTACCTGTTGGCTCAACACAAAAGTTTTGTCTCAAGTACAGATAGTGTTGAGGATCAGTGGACAAAGTTCAAAACCGTCGTACATTATGCGTTAGATGAGTATGTGCCAAGCAAGATCGTAAGAGATGGAAAAGAGCCACCGTGGTACAACAACCGAGTTAGAAAACTGCTGCGGAAGCAAAGAGAACTTCACAGCAAACATAAACATAGCCAAAGCCTTGCAGACAAACAAAAATTACGCGAAACGAAATGTAGTGTGAAGAGAGCTATGCGAGAGGCGTTCAATGAATTCGAAAGTAAAGTTCTATGTACTGACTTGGCAGAAAATCCTAAGAAATTTTGGTCTTATGTCAAAGCGGTAGGTGGATCAAAACAAAATGTCCAGACACTCTGTAACCAAAATGGTACTGAAACAGAGGATGACAGGCTAAAGGCCGAAATACTAAATGTCTTTTTCCAAAGTTGTTTCACAGAGGAAGATTGCACTGTAGTTCCTTCTCTAGATTGTCGTATAGATGACAAAGTGGTAGATATCGAAATAGACGACAGAGGGATAGAGAAACAATTAAAATCGCTCAAAAGAGGAAAGGCCTCTGGACCTGATGGGATACCAGTTCAATTTTACACAGAGTACGCGAAGGAACTAGCCCCCCTTCTTGCAGCGGTGTACCGTAGGTCTCTAGAAGAGCGTAGCGTTCCAAGAAGGGACGTCGAACAGATGTGCAGAACTATAGACCTATATCTCTAACGTCGATCAGTTGTAGAATTTTGGAACACGTATTGTGTTCGAGTATAATGACTTTTCTGGAGACTAGAAATCTACTCTGTAGGAATCAGCATGGGTTTCGAAAAAGACGGTCATGTGAAACCCAGCTCGCGCTATTCGTCCACGAGACTCAGAGGGCCATAGACACGGGTTCACAGGTAGATGCCGTGTTTCTTGACTTCCGCAAGGCGTTCGATACAGTTCCCCACAGTCGTTTAATGAACAAAGTAAGAGCATATGGACTATCAGACCAATTGTGTGATTGCATTGAGGAGTTCCTAGATAACAGGACGCAGCATGTTATTCTCAATGGAGAGAAGTCTTCCGAAGTAAGAGTAATTTCAGGTGTGCCGCAGGGGAGTGTCATAGGACCGTTGCTATTCACAATATACATAAATGACCTGGTGGATGACATCGGAAGTTCACTGAGGCTTTTTGCAGATGATGCTGTGGTGTATCGAGAGGTTGTAACAATGGAAAATTGTACTGAAATGCAGGAGGATCTGCAGCGAATTGACGCATGGTGCAGGGAATGGCAACTGAATCTCAATGTAGACAAATGTAATGTGCTGCGAATACACAGAAAGATAGATCCTTTATCATTTAGCTACAAAATAGCAAGTCAGCAACTCGAAGCAGTTAATACCATAAATTATCTGGGAGTACGCATTAGGAGTGATTTAAAATGGAATGATCATATAATGTTGATTGTCGGTAAAGCAGATGCCAGACTGAGATTCATTGGAAGAATCCTAAGGAAATGCAATCCGAAAACAAAGGAAGTAGGTTACAGTATGCTTGTTCGCCCACTGCTTGAATACTGCTCAGCAGTGTGGGATCCGTACCAGATAGGGTTGATACAAGACATAGAGAAGATCCAACGGAGAGCAGCGCGCTTCGTTACAGGATCATTTAGTAATCGCGAAAGCGTTACGGAGATGATAGATAAACTCCAGTGGAAGACTCTGCAGGAGAGACGCTCAGTAGCTCGGTACGGGCTTTTGTCAAAGTTTCGAGAACATACCTTCACCGAAGAGTCAAGCAGTATATTGCTCCCTCCTACGTATATCTCGCGAAGAGACCATGAGGATAAAATCAGAGAGATTAGAGCCCACACAGAGGCATACTGACAATCCTTCTTTCCACGAACAATACGAGACTGGAATAGAAGGGAGAACCGATAGAGGTACTGAAGGTACCCTCCGCCACACACCGTCAGGTGGCTTGCGGAGTATGGATGTAGATGTAGATGTAGATGTAGATACTGGTATCTGGGGAAGAATCCAGGTGGAACATGTGGTGAACCAGGTAACCTGGTTGTCATGTTGTAGACCGTGCTCTGCAACAGGATAATGTGTGTTGCTGGTATACACCTCCATGCCCATTCACTCTAACTGATAAATTGGTGGTAGTCATACCAATGTATAAGACCAATAGTGTAGGTAGCTCTCCCTTTGATAATATATATTTTGCCAGTTACGGGGAAGGAATGGGTTTGATTGGAGGGTGCAACATGTCAGCCTCACAGTGGGTCCTTACAGTAAAGATGCCTGGAACCTATGGTACAAAGACTTCCCTCCTATACTAAAGACACCAACCATTTCCTGGATCATCTGAAATCTATGCCAGTCCCACTCCCATCGCACACCTTACTTGAAGCCACCTTCTTCTATATAGCAAAATCTCCAGTATACACAGTCTGTCTGCTGCTGAACATTACCTCAACCAGTGCCCACCTGATTCCAAACCTACGACATGCTTCCTTCTCACCTTAACCAGCTTTATACTTTTGGCAAATGTTTTGTTTTTGAGGGTCTGATATGCAAACAGATCAGGGGCACAGCCACAGGAACAGGGATGACTTCTTCCAAGGCCAACCTTTTGATAGGTTGCTTGGAGGAGGCTTTCCTGGGATCCATGTCTTCAGCCCGTGGTTTGGTTTAGATACATTGATGACATCTTTGTGTGCCATGTGGACTCATGGTGAAATTGACCTGTTAACATTTTTGCAATCTATAATTACTTCCTCCCAATTAAATTTCACATGGTCTTACTTTGAATCCCCTGCCACTTCCCTTGATGTTGACCTCATCCTCAGCAATGCACCGTCATTCTCACCTCAGCCTTCACTGCTGTAATGACCCTACAAGCCAAGTTCAAAAGCAGATTTACGGGCCATCACATCTAATATGAGTACTGCCGATCCATCCAAATAACAGCTTAAGAGTGCACCCCCTTGTCACTCAGTATTATCCTGGTCTTGAATGTATTAATCAGCTGCTTTGGCAACACTGTGACTTTCTAAAATCATGACCTGAAATGAGGTCCATTCTGTCTGACATTGTGCTCACCACAACTAAAGTAGCTTTCCCCCTCCCAAGCTCCACAATATTGTGGTAGGACCCTGTGCTACTTCTGCACCCATTTCCTCTGTGGCCCTGCCTCTGTGACCATCCCAACTCTAAGACTTGCTCTACACACCTTCCTGCTGCCACTTATACCAGCCATGCACTTAGCAATGGGAGAGCCACCTACATTTTATGTACTGGCTGTTATGTAAACTCTGTTGGGCCGTTTACATTGGTGTAACTACAACCAAGTTATCAGTTAAGGTGAATGGACAGCTGGAGGAAGTATACTGGCAGCATTCAATATCCTGTTGCAGACTATGTCCTACAATATGACAGTCATGACATGGATACCCATTTCATCACATGTCCTCTCTGGATTCTCCCCCTGACTCCAGTTTCTCAGAACTCCATGGGTGAGAACTGACATTACAACATGTTTTTTTCTCTCTGCCTACATGATCTTAATTTATATTAATTTCTTCTGCCTCAACCCTTCCTTTCAGTAGCTATTGCTTTCTTTGCTCCTTGTTAGTTTTCTATATCTTTTATTTTCTGACCTGTCTATTTTTCCCCACTCCCCACCACACATATGTGCCACATATGATGTACTTAGCTTTCCACTTTTTAACAACTCAGACTTGATGTGTCAGTAATCTCTGTCTTGCTTATTACCCTATCTTCCACATTTAAGCTCGTAGGTTTTCAAATCTCATCCCGTGCAGTCGCCAGCTAACAGTCTTTCCTTCATGTCCTGTCTAGTAAGTCTCCCCTTATCAGGATCCTGGTTGACTTCTCTGTGATGCTTACCAGTCTTTTTCCTTCATCACCCTTCCTTCCCCTTCAACTCGTCTGCCAGAAGAAGGATCCACTGGATTTGAAAATTTGTGCATTTACCTAACCTTTATATATTTTTTGCCCTGCTGCTGTGTGGTGAGTAGATTTTTGTCTATACAGTTACATTATATTTTCAAAAACCGATTATTTTTGTTGATATATTAGCTTATGTGTAATTACGATCTTTAAATATTTAAATGTTTGAGCTGTTTAAAAGGAAATCGTAGCATACCAGAGCATGATGAAAGGCTGGAAAAATCGAGGGTGGAATAGTTATAATATTATGAAAAAGAAAGATTGCACATCACTTTATACAGGAGGTGCTGAATTGCAAGCAGACACAACAAAAAGACTGCTAAACACGTAAGCTTTTGGCGAAAAGGTCTTCTTCCAATGTAGACAACACACATACATTAATGCAAGCACAACTCGCGCATACGTGAGCTCTGTCCCTGGCCACTGGCAAGCACAGCTCACACACACATGAAAAGTTTCTCTGGCCATTGAGGTCAGAGATAGTGGTTATGTGTGTACATGCTGTGCTTGTGTGAATGTGTGTGTGCCGTCTACTTCAGAAAAAGCTTTTTTGCCAGAAGTTCAGGTGTTCATCAATTTTTTTTTGGTACCCATCTGCAGATCAACATCTCTTCTATACGGTGAGTAGCAGTCTTATCATTTTCATAATATTTTCATTATACCAGGGCAAGAGTGTCTCAGGAAGTGCACATGCACAAGATGGTTCCAACTAAATGCTTCTGCATCTTCCATATTGATTATGGGACTTATTAGCTAATAAATCAAATCAAATTTTTATTGTTACTTTGGATTGTGACATAGGTGAATTGACAATTGTGACACTACACACAGACTAATAAGCTCAATGTAAGGTTGTTCATGACGTGCATGTACTTGAGTGTTAAGCTGACTCATTGAGTTGTCCACATGATAACTCTACAACATAATTTTATTTACTAGTACACCAAGGAATTTCACACAGTTTGTGGTGCCTAATCTTTTTTCCATATAGCTTATTTCACTTATACATTGTGCTGACTGTTTTGCAGCGAAATGAACAATTTTGTTTTTGCTAAGTTTTGTTTCAAATTATTATTTTTGACCCACGTCCCTTGTTCCTCAAATGTCTGCTCAGTGTGATGAATTAAGTCTTCTTTGCTTTTACAGTAGACAATAGCTGTTGATTCATCTCCATAGAGGATGCTGTCGAAGTGAATCTGGCAAGGCATATCATTGATGTAATACAAAAAGTAGTGGCCACAATATTGAACCTTGTGGAATGCCTAATTGTATGTTTTGAGCCAGAGAGGAATTTATTGCCACTGTAATTAACAAGTAATCTTTGTTTCCATTTGCCAACTGCAGTGACAGCCAACTAAGAGTTTTTCCTTGAGAACCATTGCATTTCAGTTTTTAGAGAAGCAGGTCACGATTTACAGTATCGAAAGCTTTGGTAAGGTCACAAAAGATGCTTGACACAGACATTCTATTATTGAGACCTCTGCTAACTTTTGTGACCAATTGACTCCATAAAATAATCTTTTTGGTATGAATAATAATTTTCTATCTGATTGCATGCAGCTCTTTCAAAT
Organism: Schistocerca cancellata; assembly: GCF_023864275.1. Lineage (NCBI taxonomy): Eukaryota > Metazoa > Arthropoda > Insecta > Orthoptera > Acrididae > Schistocerca > Schistocerca cancellata. Next base: position 152,235,815 of record NC_064630.1, read on the forward strand.
ATTTTTGAGAAAATGGTTAACAATGAGATAGGCCTATAGTTTTCTGTTTAACCCTCAAGCTTCTGTGGCTGTGCGCTTTGCATTCTGTATGGAGCTGGCTTTTGTTATGGCTGTGCTGCTTGTGAAATACTGATGGCTGTGCTGAGAGACAGCGTTCCAGCCAATATGAAATACTTATCATCCAATTTTTTGAAAGGTAGTAGGTGAAAAAAAAAAAAAAATTGTACATATTAGAGTCCGATATCTTGACCCGATACTGAACTTCTTTTCGTTATCCGTCATACTAGTTCTGCCGCATCAAATTGAGTACAACATTGCACGAAATTTTAAAGAGGACACAGAGATAAAAACACAGTGCATAAACTTTACATATTATTAATTTTAGCTCAACGTAGCAGTGAGTGAAATGTAGGTAAGTTATCGAAATTTTATTTAAAATTTAGAGTGGATCGATATCATTTCGTTCTTGAATGGTTTGGGTTTATAACCGAAGGGTGGTCGCCTGCGACACATCCATTCATGTCCTTGTGCATCGCGAATCATGCAGTCATAAACAACCACCATACACTATATGATCAAAAGTATCCGGACACCCAAAAAACATATGTTTTTCACATTAGGTGTAGACATCATGAGAGGAGAGTGGGGCGGGGATTCATGTACTTCAAACATTCTCAGGTGATTGGGTGTCACTTGTGTCATACGTATGTACGCGAGATTTCCACACTCCTAAACATCCCTAGGTCCACTGTTTCTGATGTGATAGTGAAGTGGAAACGTGAAGGGACACCTGCAGCACAAAAGCATACAGGCCGACCTTGTCTGTTGACTGACAGCGACCGCCGACAGGTGAAGAGAGTCGTGATGTGTAATAGGTAGACATCTATCCATACCATCACTCATGGTTGAGCGGCTGCTCATAAGCCACGCATCATGCTGTTAAATGCCAAATGATGCCTCACTTGGTGTAAGGAGCGTAAACATTGGACAATTGTACAGTGGAAAAATGTTGTGTGGAGTGACAATTCATGGTACACAGTGTGGAGATCCGATGGCAGGGTGTGGGTATGGCGAATTCCCAGTGAACATCATCTGCCTGCGTGTGTAATGCCAACAGTAAAATTCAGAGGTGGTGATGTTATGGTGTGTTTTTCGTGGAGGGGGCTTACACCCCTTGTTGTTTTGTGTGGCACTTTCACAGCACAGGCCTACATTGACGTTTTAAGCACCTTCTTGCTTCCCACTGTTGAAGAGCAATTTCGGGGATGGCAATTGCATTTTTCAACATGATCAAGCATCTGTTCATAATGCACAGCTTGTGGTGGAGAGGTTACATGACAATAACATCCCTGTAATGGACTGGCATGCACAGAGTCCTGACCTGAATCCTATAGAACACCTTTGGGATGTTTTTGAACTCTGACTTCGTGGCAGGCCTCACCAACTGACATCAATACCTCTCCTCAGTGCAGCACTCCGTAAGAATGGGCTGCCATTCCCCAAGAAACCTTCCAGCACCTGATTGAACATATGCCTATGAGAGTAGAAGCTGTCATCAAGGCTAAGGGTGGGCCAACACCATATTGAATTCCAGTATTACTGATTGGGGGCGCCATGAACTTGTTAGCCATTTTCAGCGAGGTGTTCGGATACTTCTGATCACATAGTGTATCTCACAAGTTATTCAATATATCAAAATAAGGTCAGTGTTCTTTCTCCCTTTCTCTCTCTCCTCCTCCTCCTCCTCCTCCTCCTCTTCTTCTTTTTCAAATGATAGCACGCAATGGGGCACATATATTGTATGATAAATATTCGAAAAAATTTTAATCATCAAGATATGGCGGCAACTCATCAGCAGCAGTGAGAGGTCAGTGACTCAAGGCACATTTAAACGACCATAGCACTGTAGGAAAATCAAAACGGTATGTGTATACAATACCCTGCCCTCATAAAGAGATTGGTTGAGTATGAAAGAGAGTGGATGAACAATACTGTAACAAACTGTTTCTATTGTTGTAGAGGAAACTTTATCTCAAGCCACAGAGTTAAAATTTTTAGGGGCATTATAATTTTCATAACATCAGGACCAGAAACAGAAAAACTTAAAACCCTGGCAATTCCTCTTTGCTATACTAGGATTTCTACTTTGTGGTGAGCAATCATAAATTTTATTGCAATTTGTGAAGGAACCATTAAACAATTCACACACAGCATTTGAATCTGTAACAGCTCCACCATTTATCGATAGTTCAGATGAGAAATTTCTCTCCATTGCACTGCCAGCTTCACTCCTTATAACAGACCAAAACAGCATTGATTTGTGTTTAGCATTTGAAATGAATTTGCATGAGATTTGGTATGTTCACAATTAAGAGGCATGATTAACTAATCAAAAGAAATCTGGCGCAGTTGTACTAATGATTTATTCAAACCACACCCAGTTTTGGGATGTTAGAATCCCAACTTCAGGTGTATAAAAACTGTCGGCTGTTGGGCAGCCATATACTATGAACGCCAGTCACAACTGACACCAGAAGATTGGATTTTAATATCTCAAAACTGATTGTGGTTTCAATAAATCAGTAGTACAAATCAAGTGGATTGCTTTAAATTGAAATGAATCTGTTATTTGCAGTAAGCTTGCCACACTCATGCTCGTAAATTAAGGATAATAGCAGGATGTGGTGCCACACAACATGGCACTACACAAAACTGGCACTAATAGCATAGGCACATAGGGAATACACATGACACAGATCTATAAGTCCACGGTATTGGTGATAAGGTGAGAAAACTGTCCTGAAACACACGTGCTACAAAACACCACTGTTTCCTGTGCATGTACCCCGACGTCAATATGAGATAATGATCACCATGCACACATACACTGGCTGCGCAACGGGTTGGCATACTCTGGATCAGTGGATCAGGTGGTCGAACAGCTGCTAAGGTGTAGCCTCCCATTCTTGCACCAGTGCCTGTCGAAGCTCCTGAAGTGTCGTAGGGGTTTGAAGACGTGCAGCGATACGTCGACCGAGAGCATCCCAGACGTGCTCGATGGAGTTTAGGTCTGGAGAACAGGCAGGCCACTCCATTTGCGTGATATGTTCTGTTTCAAGGTACTCCTCCACGATGGCAGCTCAGTGGGTGCGTGCGTTATCATCCGTCAGGAGGAAGGTGGGATCCTGGTATCTGGTTCCTGGTTCACGCCAGATGAAAACCCTGCGAGAATCACTGTTCAGACTATACCTGGACTCGTCTGTGAACATAACCTGGGACCACTATTCCAATGACCTTGTACTGTGTTCTTGACATCAGGCTTTGTGGGCTCTCCTGTGACCAGGGGTCAGTGGAATGCACTTTGCTGGTCTCCAGGCAAATAAACATTGTCTGTTCATTCATCCGTAGACTGTGTGTCTGGAGACAACTGTTACAGTGGCTGCAGTAAGGTCCTGCAGTACTCTGTGGCCGTCTGCGGGCACTGATGGTGAGATATCGGTCTTCTTGTGATGTTGTACACTGTTGACGTCCCATACTGTAGCGCCTGGACATGTTTCCTGTCTGGTGGAATCGTTGCCATAATCTTGACATCACACTTTGTGGCACGTGCTACGACCTGCTGTGTTTGACTAGCCTCCAGTTGCTCTAGTATTCTACCCCTCATAATGTCATCAATATATGCTCTTTGAGCCATTTTCAACACACAGTCACCATTAGCACGTCCAAAAACATTTGCACACTTACTCACTGCACCGTACTCTTGACGTGCACCAACATACCTCTGTATATGTGGACTGCTGCCAGGCCCACCGTGCGATGACCGCAGGTCAAATGCACCGCATGGTCATACCCCGAGGTGATTTAAACCCACAAACTGCCCACCAGAGTGTTGTTTCACCATGTATCAGCATTATCCTTAATTTATGAGCATGAGTGTAGTTCAACTACTTTTTTTATGTGCTTATATATTTAAGAAAGCGGGACTTCCATTAACCTTTACCTCCAAACGCAGTTTCCCCCCCTTAACAGTAGACATTATAATTCCATTCATTACCCTTGATCTACTTTAAGGACACTCAATCTGTACTGTTACAAGAGGGAAGCATTCATTGAATATACTCATGAATTCAGTTGAAAATTTGTTGTAGTTGTTATTTGTTGACTTGTGTTTGCTGACTGACCGCAAGGTGAGACTTAATTTTTTAATAACTTGCTCCACATTTTCTTGACTGAAATTCCTACATGTTTTTATTGTAAAGGCTGAATTTATTTTTGATAATGATGCTGCATGGTCTGATACTCCTAAATCTTGAATAAATTTTGCTGTGGAAACAGTTGCTGTTACTCTTTCATATTGGTCAGACTTAAGATTTAGCCCATTTTTAGCTATCATGTTCTAATGTGAAATAAATTTGTCATCACTTTGCGAGGGTTTTTACATGAATACCTTTCATGTTGTCCTTGGAGTCTCTGGAGAAGTTGTATGTGGAATTACAGTAATAATTGGTTCTTAGAATTTGATACAATAATGTTCACTGTATAATTTTCTATCAATTTGGCATTTTCACATTTCTTGGAGTGTGATAACCAGGTCCTGTTTACATGTTAATTGAGTTATACGGGCAAGCTCCTTTGGCCTATCAGTCATCAGCATAGTATTGATAGGACAGTCACAATAACAGTTGTCCTTTGACACAATAAACACATGACAACTGGGTTTCAATTTATGTAGACAATGACTATATTACGTCTTTTGATGCACAACTCAATGGGATGAATATTTGCACTGTCACAGTATATAATTGGCAACCATATCATTCACACATTGATTCAATAGAGACATTAATGAACTACACCACAAGTCACAAGTGGAAACTAATTTCTTAATTGAGTCACATGCGTACATTGGGAGTGAATGTGATGATAGACTTCTGTAGGTGATGTCAGTTGATTATTACAGGAGTGCGGTCTCGGAACTGAAATGTTAAAATAGCTCTTATAAATTAATGTTTTCTCAGAAAGTATTTGAGTTGGGAAGTTGAAATTTTTACATTTTATTTATTTGAGTATTTTCTACAACTTAACTCAGGGATTTTTAAAATTTTGAATTCAGTTGTTAGAGATTAATTTTTCTATTACAATGAAAATTCACTACTTTTTAGTGCCAATTTTAGTTTATAAATTCAACAATATACAGGTTTTTGGAAGGAAAAAAAAAAAAAAAAAAAACGCTGAGAAAACATGCAATTTGTATGACAAAATAAAACTTCCAGGAATTGAGCAACAATGTTTGGATTATTATGAAAAGGAAAGTTGCTACTCACCATATAGTGGAGATGCTGAGTTGCAGACAAGACTGTCACAAATAAAGCTTTCAGCCAGTAAGGTCTTCATCAAAAATAGTAACAGATACATACACATACACACACGCAAACACAACTCACACACACGACTGCTGTCTCAGGCAACTGAAACCACACCGCGAGCAGCAGCACCAGTGTATGATGGGAATGGTGACTGGGTGGGGCTGAGGAGGAGTCTGGGGTGGGGACGGAGAGGGATTAGAAGTCCCTTCCATACTGCCTAGCCACCCATGGTTGTCACATTTGCAGTGACGAACGGTCCCTGTCAAAATATACCGAGGGTCTCACTGAAGCCTTCACATACTGTTATTGTCCTCGCAACCTTGTACAAAAACAGATCTCCTATGCCTTATCTTTCCAGTCTCCCACCACCTCTCAAAATCCCACTGTCCGGCCACAGAGTAGGATTCCCTCATAACTCTGTACCACCCAGGACTGGGGCAACTGAATTACATTTTCCACCAGGGTTTCGACTACCTCTCTTTGGGCCCTGAAATGAGAAATGACCTGCCCTCTGTCCTTCTCTCCCCCTCCCACAGTGCCACAGTGGTATTCCATCGTCCACTGTAACTACACAATATACTTGGCCATCCCTACGCAACACCTACTCCCAACCCCTTACGTCATGGCTCACATCCCTGTAATAGACCTAGATGCAAGACCTGTCCCATACATTCTCACACCACAACCTACTCCATTCCGGTCACAAGCATCACCTACCCCATCAAAGGTGAGGCTACCTGTGAAACCAGTCATGTGATCTACAAGCTAAGTTGCACCACTGTGGTGCATTCTATGTTGACTTGACAACCGACAGGCAGTCTGTCTGCGTGAGTAGCCACCGACAAATTGTAGTCAAACAACTAGTGGTCCACTCTGTTGCTGAGCATGCTGTCAAACATTACATCCCTCATTTCAGTGACTGCTTCACAGCCTGGGCCATATGGATCCTTCCCACCAACACTAGCTTTTCTGAATTGTGCAGGTGGGAACTGTCCTTGCAATACATTCTACATTCCCATAACCTCCTGGCCTCAACCTTCATTAGTCACTGTCCTTACCCATCCAGCCCCTTCCCTGTTCCCATTCCAGCACTACGCAGCCCTCATTCCACTATCACACCCTGTCTTTTTACTTCACTCCTTTTCCGCTACACCTTCCTCCTCCCCACCTCTCCCTTGCCGTCTGTCTGACCTGCACCACAGCTCCCCTACACCCCTCCTCCTCACCACCCCAGCAACATGACAACACATGTCATTTATCAGCTGACATGCCTGCACTGCACAGCCTTTTACATCAATATGACGACAACTAAACTGGCTGAGCGCATGAACGGGCACAGACGAACTGTCTGCCTAGGAGATGTCCAATACCCAGTAGCAGAGCATGCCGTCCAGCATAATTCTAGGGACCCAGGAACCTGCTACAACGTACATGCCATTTGGCTTCTCCCACCCAACACCAGTCCCTTGGAACAGCGGAGATGGGAACTTGCACTCCAACACATCCTTTCATCCCACCATCCTCCTGGACTGAACCTACGTTAACCAACCTCACTCCCATCTTCTCCTTTTTCCCTCTCCTCTTTAGCCATTCACGAATCTTTTCATCCTACATAGTTGTGTTTATCTTTATACTATATACCTCTTTACTTCTGTTTGTGTCCTCTTTGGTTTGAAGCTGGCACAGTACTTAACAGTAGAATATCTTTGGCCTCCCTCTGACAACCATGCCTCCATCCTTGCTACCCTCCCTGTTTACCTTTCCCTGTTGCTTCATAACCTGGATTGTGAGTAACTGAATCCACTTTCCCTTCTTCCCTTTTTTCCCCTCTCTCCTCCCTGAAGAAAGAACAAAGTTCCGAAAGCTAGGAATGTAAATTTTCTGTTCTGTTTTGTGAATCTATCGGCTGTATTGAGCTGAGGTAAGTACTGGCCAGCCCCTCTATCTCTTTGTTAGTATTTGTTTCACATCTTAACATGAGATTTTCCATTAATCATATAAACTGATAGTTAGGTGATTTTCACATCTGTCACCACCGCTTCCTTTGGAGCTGGAGTTATTATATTCTTCTTGAAGTGTGAGGGTATTTCATCTGTCTCATACCTCTTGCTCAACAGATAGAACAGTTTTGTCATGACTGCTCTCTCAAGGCTATCAGTAGTTCTAACAGAATGTTGTCTACTCCCTTGGTCTAGTTTTGAGTTAGGTCTTTCAGTGCTCTTTCAAATTCTTCAGGCAGTATCATACCTCACATCTCATCTTCATCTACTTCCTCTTCTATTGCCTTCAAGTACATCTCTTGTACAGACTCTCTATACACTTCTTCCACCTTTCTCCTTTCCTTTCTTTGCTTAGGACTGGTTTCCCATCTGAGCTCTTGATATTCATACAGATGTTTCTCTTTTCTCAAAGGTCTCTATAATTTTTGTAGGTGGTACCTACAGTATCTTTCCACTAGTGACATGTTCTTCTAAAACCTTGCATTTGTCCTTTAGCCATTCCTGCTTAGCCATTTTGCACTTCCTCTCAATCTCATTTTTAAGAAGTTTGTATTCCCTTTCGCCTGCTCCATTTACTGCACCTTTGTGTTTTCTCATTTCATCAGTTGAATTCAGTATCTTTTGTGTTACCCAACGATTTCTGCTAGCCTTTATCTTTTTGTCTACTTGATCCTCTGTTCCCCTCCATATTTCATTTCTCAAAGCTATCCATACTACTTCTACTGAATTCCTTTCTCCTCTTCTTGTCATTGGTTCTCTAATGCTTCCTCTGGAACTCTGTAACCTCTGGTTCTTTCAGTTTACCCATGTTCCATATCCTTCAATTTGTACCTTTTTGCAGTTTCTTGAGGTTTAATCTACTGTTCATAACCAGTAAATTGCGGTCAAGAGACCACATCTGCCCCTTACAATTCAAAATCTGGTTTCAAAATCTCTGTCTTATAATTATATAATCAGTATTTACCTTATATAATGATACATATAACCTTATGTAATAATCAATGTGATCAACATACACCTCCCAGTGACTCCAGGCCTCTTCTATGTATACAACCTTCTTTCATGATTCGTAAACCAAGTATTAGCTATGTTTAAATTAGGGTCTGTGCAAAATTCTACCAGCTGCCTTCCTCTTTCATTCCTTTTCCCCAATCCATATTCACCTGATATTTTCCCATAGCACATATCACTAGGGGTGAGATAGATTCTGACTACAGGAAAATGAAAGAGACCTTTGGAGAAAAGAGAACCACTTGTATGAATATCAAGAGCTCAGATGGAAACCCAGTTCTAAGCAAAGAAAGGAAAGCAGAAAGGTGGAGGGAGTATATAGAGGGTCTTTACAAGGGTGATGTTCTTGAGGAAATTGAAGAGAATGTAGATGAAGATGAAATAGGAGATATGATACTGCGTAAAGAGTTTGACAGAGCACTGAAAGACCTAAGTCGAAACAAGGCCCCAGGAGTAGACAACATTCCATTAGAACTACTGACAGCCTTGGGAGAACCAGGCCTAACAAAACTCTACCATCTAGTAAGCAAGATGTATGAGACAGGCAAAATACCCTCAGACTTCAAGAAGAATATAATAATTCCAATCCCAAAGAAAGCAGGTGTTGACAGATGTGAAAATTACCGAACTATCAGTTTAATAAGCCATGGCTGCAAAATACTAATACGAATTTGAATTCTACAGACGAATGGAACATGTGAGGCAACACTGACCCTACGACTTATCCTAGAAAATAGATTAACGAAAGACAAACCTATATTTCTAGCGTTTGTAGACTTAGAGAAAGCTTTTGACAATGTTGACTGGAATATTCTCTTTCAAATTCTGAAGGTGGCAGGGGTAAAACACAGGGAGCAAAAGGCTATTTACAATTTGTACAGAAATGCGGAATGGGCATATTATAAGTGAGGCGGAACAGTTCAAGTTCCTAGGCGTTCGGATAGATAGTAAGCTGTTGTGGAAAGCCCATGTCCAGGATCTTGTTCAGAAACTAAATGCTGCTTTATTTACCATTAGAACAGTATCTGAAATAAGTGACACTTCCAACACGAAAAGTAGTATACTTCGCATATTTTCATACGCTTATATCATATGGTATTATTTTTTGGGGTAATTCTTCTGATTCAAAAAGGGTATTTTTGGCTCAAAAACGGGCTGTTCGAGCTATATGTGGTGTAAGTTCGAGAACCTCTTGTCGACCCGTATTCAATAGTCTGGGAATTCTGACATTGCCCTCACAGTATATATTTTCTTTAATGTCATTTGTTGTTAGCAATATTAGCCTATTCCCAAGAGTTAGCAGCTTTCACTCAGTTAATACTAGGCAGAAATCCAATCTGCATGTGGAATGCACTTGCTTGACTCTTGTGCAGAAAGGAGTGCAGTATTCTGCTGCATCCATTTTCAATAAGCTACCACAAGAACTCAAAAATCTTAGCAGTAGCCCAAACTCTTTTAAGTCCAAACTGAAGAGTTTCCTCATGGCTCACTCCTTCTATTCTGTCGAGGAGCTCCTGGAAGAGCTAAAAAATTAAGCAAATTCCAGTGTTACATTGCTGATTTTCTTTATTTAAACTTATGACTTGTCAACTGAATACGTTTTTTTTATATTTCATTTTATCTGTTTCTAATATCGTGTTATAATTTCATGTATTGACTCGTTCCATGACCATGGAGACTTCTCCTTAATTTGGTCCCACGGAACAATAAATAAATAAAATAAAAAAATAAAATAAACCACATGGCAATTATAAGAGTCGAGCGGCATGAAAGGGAAGCAGTGGTTGGGAAGGGAGTGAGACAGGGTTGTAGCCTTTACCCGATGTTATTCAATCTGTATATTGAGCAAGCAGTGAAGGAAACAAAAGAAAAATTCAGAGTTGGAATTAAAATCCATGGAGAAGAAATAAAAACTTTAAGGTTTGCCGATGACATTGTAATTCTGTCAGAGACAGCAAAGGACTTGGAAGAGCAGTTGAATGGAATAGACAGTGTCTTGAAAGGAGGATATAAGATGAACATCAACAAAAGCAAAACAAAGATAATAGAATGTAGGCGAGTTAACTCGGGTGATGCTGAGGGAATTAGATTAGGAAATGAGACACTTAAAGTAGTATAGGAGTTTTGCTATTTTAGGAGCAAAATAACTGATGATGGTCAAAGTAGAGAGGATATAAAATGTAGACTGGCAATGGCAAGGAAAGTGTTTCTGAAGAAGAGAAATTTGTTAACGTCGAGTATAGATTTAAGTGTCAGGAAGGCGTTTCTGAAAGTATTTGTATGGAGTGTAGCCATGTATGGAAGTGAAACATGGACGATAAATAGTTTGGACAAGAAGAGGGTAGAAGCTTTCAAAATATGGTGCTACAGAAGTATGCTGAAGATTAGATGGGTAGATCACATAACTAATGAGGAGCTATTGAATAGAACTGGTGAGAAGAGGAATTTGTGGCACAACTTGACTAGAAGAAGGGATCGGTTGGTAGGGCATATTCTGCGGCATCACCAATTTGGTATTGGAGGGCAGTGTGGAGGGTAAAAATCGTAGAGGGAGACCAAGATAGGAATACACCAAACAGATTCAGAAGGATGTAGGTTGCAGTAGGTACTGGGAGATGAAGAAGCTTGCACAGGATAGAGTAGCATGGAGAGCTGCATCAAAGCAGTCTCTGGACTGAAGACCACAACAACAACAGGTGGGCAGATGTGGCGGCAGGTCAGCATCGGTGAACAGAAGCTGGTGCCGGTGGCGGTGGATGTAGGTTGGTTACCACATCTGCGTCCCTGCAGTGTGTGTGAGAGCTGTATACCGCCGCACTGGACCTTCTTGGTCAAATTGTTCTAGACATATCTCTTCTTAGTCTAATATGTTGAGATCTTCTCTCCAGTTTTTCACATTGTGACTTTCTTACGTCTTGTCCCTTATTTGCCTGTACAATTTTCTCCATTTGATTTTTAGGCGTAGTCCAGTTTCTTGTACTGGTTCTCTCTCCTTGTTATACTCGGTTGCTATCGCAACACTTCATAGCTTTTTCTTTCTTTTTCATCTCAAAAGTCCTGTTTTCTTCAGTCCTTTCACACCAGTTGCCATGTTGTAACGTTTTTGATGACTGAGAGTGTGTGAAGTGTATGTGCAAACTTCCCACTTCTCTTATATGAGTCGACTTACTTGGGAATGCGCAGCCGATCTTCGTCTCTGGATAGCCGGCTTCTGGAATCTCTACCAACTTCTTCTCTGAAGAGTGATCCGAGTCACAAGAACCTTTAAGACTCTCTCTCTCTCTCTCTCTTTGTGAAATAATGAGGTACTCCAAGAATACTTTTCAACAACTATCGGTATATTTGAACTTCCACAAAGAACAAAATTCACACTTCTCACGTAAACAATTGACTTCTTGTAAGTCACCCATGTCGTGTCACATTAGAAACAATTAAGCTACATTTACAACAGAGCTGGCTTGATAACCAGGTCTCTATTATACAGGAATCATAATCATGTCTTGCCTCTAGCAAGTTCAAGTGGAAAGTTACTAAAAATCTTTTTTCACTCAATTGTTTTTTTGTCACTAACAATAGTCGCAGTTACAAAACAGCACTTAATAACACAGAAGTTTCTTGGTGCAGCCGTGTGTTTTCATTACAACTTCCATGGACTGACCGACAAGTACTTGTTGGTGCCGTTTGACCGCCGTGTCTACTGTCTTCGTATGACAAACTTCAAACCTGCACACACAGACAGGTGACGCGCAGTAGATAGGGTTCCTTTCTCCCACTTACATCTAAAATATTGTGTGTTCAAGTTGGTGGAAGGCCAAGTGATTTTAGAATTTGTTCAGAAATTCTCGAAACACTACAACACTGAGACGAATTGCACTGCATTGGTTGAAACTGGTCCAGACATTACTGGATTGTTTTTCTATGCCACCCTGTTTTACACAGTGCTTCTTTTCAGATACTAAGTTATATGAGTACCAAGTTTGGTTGAAATCGATCCAGTGGTTTAGGAGGAGATGGGGAACATATATACATAAATTTTATAATGTGTGTAAATATAGTTAAAAATCTGTGAGCCTATCACATTATTTTTATCACATGGCTATTTGGATGTGTGCTCTATGTGGTCTGGTAGTTTTCTGTCTTTGACAAAATTTTCCTATTACTTTTTTATGCGTTATAGTTATTCCAGTTATAGCACCTGGGGCCTGTTTTGAACATAACAGCATCATCCTTTTTCTGGACTTGCAAAGCAATGTCACCACGTGATAAATTATTATAAGCATCATTATTTCTTTTTATGATTGTTAAGTTTTGTAAACGCATAATCACAGTGCAATATATCTTTTTGTTAAACCTAAAACTGTAGCAAGAACATTACTGTACTCCCACACTGTATGACGTACATTCAGTGACTCAATGGCATAAGGCCTTAGTGAGTTGCTACCACAACCAGTTCCTTGCTACCTACCAGTGAATGTTAGCTCTGTTGCTCTCAGCTGCCTGGTTGTTCATGCAAATCATCAAGTAGCTAACTTTTTCTGTGGATGCAGGTAAACTGTTACATGGATGATGTAAAGTGATTATAGAAAGTTATATTTATTCAGCACCAAATCCTCTGTGAGTGTCTGTATACAGTGTAGATGTCGAAACACTGTCAGTAGCGTTCTGAACAACATGTAATCTTCCAGATTATAATTAATTAAAAATGTAGGAAGACCTGACACTTATTTGCAACTTCTAACTAATCTATGCACTTAACTTTGGTACCGGACTTAATAATGATGATTGAGTAAGCTGTACCCCTCTTCTCAGTGTACTCGCATCAGTCTGAGCAGTGGCTTCCGACTTCTGTTGTACGTGCTTCAAATTTTGATTAACAGTTCTTATACTTTCCTGTCTGTTCGAGACTGATCGTTTCTTGTTACAAAAGTCATTCTTCGTTAACAGTAATATACTAATGTGTGCGTATTATTGTGGCATGACAAATAAATAGTTTGCCTTGAGATTGATAACTTTAATGTTTATTGACCTTCATTATTAATTAACAGTAATGATTAGTGTTTTGGCACCTACATCTTTACCTCTTTCCTACCATAGTGCAGCCAGTGTTCACTGTTTCTACTTTGCTTCAGGTATCCCCTTACAATATCTGATAAAGTGTACTGAATGGATGAAGTAAAGAAAAGATGTCATTTACGTAATGGAGCTGCAACAATAGGTTTACATTTGCCTGATAGCCCTGCAAGTAGAATACAAACAATCTATTCCTCCTTAGCTTAAAGAATTCGAGCCACTGAGCCCACCCCTGTCAGTGTTAGCCAACCATATATATCTGCCTGTTGGTTCCTCAGTAATTGAGGGGGGGGGGGGGGAGGGGAGGGGAGAGAGAGAGAGAGAGAGAGAGAGAGAGAGAGAGAGAGAGAGTGTTTGACTAATGAATTCTGCTGTATCTCTGAATAGTGAACAGCTTTTAGTTTAACTTTTACTGTCTTGATGCTATATTTTAATTCTTTCTCTGAAAATAATTTTACATTTGTTTATTTCCATTTTAGATAAAGCAGAAAATTGTCAAACTCTCAGAAGAGTGGTGCAGAAGAAAGCTGTTACTGTACAATTCAGCAATTGTTGTTACATTTGAATACCTTTTTGAAGTCTCCTTAAAGAAAGGAGCTACGGTAAGTAAATTTATTTACTAATTAGTATGCCCTTATGTTCATTTTCGTCTACATCTGTAGTGTGTAAATCACTGTAAAGTGTGAGGCAGAGGGCACATCCCATTCTACCAAATATTAGGCTTCTTCCTGTATCATTCACATATGGAGCATGGGAAGAATGAGTGTTTAAATACCTCTTTGCATGATGTAATTAATCTAATCTTTTCCTCACAATCCTTAAAGGAGCAATATGTAAGGGGTTGCGATGTATGTTCTTAGACTCATCCTTTAGAGACATTTCTTGAAACTTTGTAAGTAAGCTTTCTTGGGTTAGTTTACGTATATTTTCAAGAGTCTGTCAGCAACCCTGTTATGTTATCCCATGGATCAAACAAACCTGGCACTATTCATGCCGACCTTCTCTGTACATGTTCAGTATCTCCTGTTAGTCTTATTTGGTAGTCTTATTTGAGCTGAATTCTAGGATGATAAGATAAGATAATTTTATTGCCGTTAGGCCATTACAGCAATAGACAAATTTTTGTACAGCACAATCATTACATTAATAAACAGAATAATAAAGCATTATTTACTTACAATTCAATGTCCCAGTCAAAGAATTCTTTTAATTCATAAAAGGGGTTGGCAACAAGCCACTTATTTAATGTTTTCCTAAATTCACGCACTGGAAGATCTTGTACTGTCTGCAGAAGCTTATTAAATAGTTTATGGCCCACTAGCTCATAGCTATTGACTGGCTTTGTTAGTCTACAGTATGATGTATATATGGACTTGTTTTTCCTTGTGTTGCGACCATGGATATTATTTATACATTTTACTTCATGTAGGTTATTTTTTGTATAGATTAACACTTGGTATATGTACAGATTTATAACAGTCACTATTTTGAGTTCGGCGAACAAGGGCTTACAATGTGCTTTGTGCTGGGAACATGTAATGACTCTGATTGCTTTCTTCTGCAGAAGTAATATATTTTGAACATGGCTTGAGTTTCCCCAGAGAATAAGTCCATATGACACAATACTTTGGAAGAATGCAAAATACGAAGTCTTAACATAGGCTGCTGGTACATATTTTATAAGACATCTTAATAAATAAATTACTCTAGACAGTTTGATACTAATATATTTTGTGTGTTGTTCCCAGAATAATTTATTGTCTAAGTATATCCCCAAGAACTTCACATAGTGGGATCATTAACAGGGCTTTTGTCCCTTAGGCTAAATAACATTTTTGTGTCTTGTTCTCATTCAGGAGAAAACCATTTGACTTAAACCAATATTTTGGGGTCGCTTGAGCAATTTGTAGCAATATCCTTTGTAGACTGATTGCATTTCCTGTGTCTCCTATGGATGAACTGAAATCTACCACTTTGTTTACCTACAACTGAGCCTGTGTGATTGTTCCATTTTATACATCTACAAAATGCTATACCCAGATATTTATATGAGTTGATCACTTCCAGCTGTGACTCATTATTTCCGTAGTCTTATGATATTATGTTTTTTTGTCTTGTGAAGAGTATAGTTTTACATTTTTGAACATTTAAAGCAAGTTGCTAATCTTTCCATCAATTTGAAATCTCGTCAAGATCTGATTGAATAGTTACACAGCTTTTTTCACACAGTACTTTATTATAGAGAACTGCATCATCTGCGAAAAGTTTCGAGGTGGCTATTAATATTGTTTGCAACATCATTAATGTACAATATGAACAGCAGTGGTCCCAAGACACATATTGGGGCACACCAGAGGTCACTTCTACATCTGTTGAGAACTCTCCATCCAAGATAACATGCTGCATCCTCCCTACCAACAAATCCTAAATCCATTCACGTAGTTTGCTTAACACCCCTTAAGGTTGTACCTTTGATAATAAGCATAGATGTGATACTGAGTCAAATGGTTTGCAGAAATAAAGAAATACTGCCTGTACCTGACTGCCTTAATCTGTGGCTTTCAGGATGTCATGTGAGAAAAGTGCAATTTGGGTTTCACATGATCAATGTTTTCAGAAGCTGCACTAATTGGCCACATGGAGTGGCTGCGCGGTTTGAGGTGCCCCGTCACAGACTGCGCGGCCCCTCTCGCCAGAGGTTCAAGTCCTCCTTTGGGCATGGGTGTGTGTGTTGTCGTTAGCATATGTTAGTTTAACGACGAGAGGTAATCGTTACTCTGGCGGAGAATGTAATTCAGTTGCTCCAGTCCCGGATGGTACTGAGTTACGAGGGTAATGCTCCTCTGTGGCCGGACTGTGGGACTTTGGGAAGTGGTGGGAGACTGGAAAGATAAGGCACGGGAAATTTGTTTTTGTACAAGGATGGGAGGATAATTATAGTCAGTGAGGGCTTCAGTGAGACCCTCGGTATATTTTGAGAGGGTCTGCTCATCACTGCAGATGCGATGAATACGGGGGCTAGGTTGTACGGAAGGGGCTTCTTGGTATGGAATGGGTGGCAGCTGTTGAAGTGGAGGTATTGCTGGTGGTTAGTAGGTTTGATATGGACAGAGGTACTGATGTAGCCATCTCTGAAACCCTTGCCCTGCAAGAACTTGAGCAACATGCACAACGGCACCTCAAAAAGCTCTCCATCTTACTCACTTCCTATTCCCGCCTCAGAGTACCACTTCTACAACCACCTCCAAACCTCCCCCACGCCCCCTCATAGCTGACAAACCCTGTCTCACAGACCTACTACATTTACCCCACCCTTCAAAACTCCCTCCCACCACCACACACACAACCCAGAACCTAAACACACCTGCAACACAATTATGAACCTTTTCTCCAGACGCCTTAGTCCCACAGAAGTATCAGTCCTTTCCAAAGGCCTCACCTTTTACCCCACTCCCAAATTCAACCATGCTGGACTAGTTAAAGACCTTCTCTCCTTCTCCTGGTCCCTACAGTGGAAACACTTTTTCGCTACCATCCCGACCAATCAGACTCAACCAAAGACCAATATTAAACCTTGCCTAACTCAGTTCACTCCTCCATCCAACCGTGATCCACCCCCACTGCCTCCAAACCACCCCCTGTTAACTTTCCAGAATTTCTTAATCTTGAACCTTGCCTCAACATCATTCCCCAAATTCCTCAACATGCAAACTAACCTTACATCCACAGAAAGAACAGAAAGAACCGCAGTCCACCATCTAAAAACTGATCCCGACCTTATAATCCTACCTGCTGACAAAGGCTCCACCACCGTTGTTTTGAACCGCAAGGATTACGCGGCAGAAGGACTCCATCAGCTGTTAGATACTTCCACCTACAAACCATGCCACAGTGATTCCATTCCAGTAATCCAGTAGGATCTCCAGTCATTCCAGTAATCCAGTAGGATCTCCAGTCACCACTCAAATCCTTAGGCCCATCCCAGAACCTCAGCCCAGAGTACATCTCTCTACTTACCCCTACCACTCCCCGCACTCCCACTTTCTACATGCTTCCTAAAGTCCATAAACCCAACCACCCAGGATGTCCCATTGTGGCCGGTTACTGTGCCCCTACTAAGAGAATCTCTGCTCTCGTAGACCATCAACTTCAACCTATTACCCAGAA
Source organism: Schistocerca cancellata (assembly GCF_023864275.1). Lineage (NCBI taxonomy): Eukaryota > Metazoa > Arthropoda > Insecta > Orthoptera > Acrididae > Schistocerca > Schistocerca cancellata. The sequence continues at coordinate 152,253,429 of NC_064630.1, forward strand.
CCTATCCTCCTATATAAAAGATACCAACAATTTCCTCGACCAACTCTCCACAATTCCTGTCCCTTTACCACACGGTGCCCTGCTCGTCACTATTGATGTCACCTCCCTGTACACTAACATTCCTAATGCGCATGGCCTTACTGCTGTCGAACACTACCTTTCCAGGCGTCCTATGGATTCCAAACCAACAACCTCCTTCCTAGTCTCCATGATCAACTATATCCTCACCCACAATTACTTCTCCTTTGAAGGCATTACCTACAAACAGATCTGCAGTATGGCTATGGGCACCCGCATGGCACCATCCCCTGCTAACCTATTCGTGGGCCATCTAGAGGAATCCTTCCTAAAAACCCAGAATCCTATACCCCTTAACTGGTTCAGATTCATTGATGACATCTTTGCTGTCTGGATTGAAGGTGAGGACACCTTATTCACATTCCTCCAGAACCTCAACAACTTCTCCCCCATTTGCGTCACCTGGTCCTACTCAACCCAACAAGCCACCTTCCTACATGTTGACCTTCACCTCAGAGATGGCTACATCAGTACCTCCGTCCATATCAAACCTACTAACCACCAGCAATACCTCCACTTCGACAGCTGCCACCCATTCCATACCAAGAAGTCCCTTCCATACAGCCTAGCCACCCGTGTTCATCGCATCTGCAGTGACGACCAGTCCCTCTCAGAATATACCGAGGCTCTCACTGAAGCCTTCACTGACCGTAATTATCCTCCCATCCTTGTACAAAAACAAATTTCCCGTGCCTTATCTTTCCAGTCTCCCACTACCTCCCAAAGTCCCACAGTCCAACCACAGAGGAGCATTCCCCTCGTAATACAGTACCATCCGGGACTGGAGCAACTGAATTACATTCTCTGCCAGGGTTTTGATTACCTCTCGTCATACCCTGAAATGAGAAATATCCTGCCCACTTTCCTTCCCACCCCTCCTACCGTGGTATTCCGCCGTCCACCGAACCTGCACAATATACTTGTCCACCCTTACACAACCCCTGCTCCCAATCCCTTACCTCATGGCTCATGCCCCTGTAATAGACCTAGATGCAATACCTGTCTCATACATCCTCCTACCACCAGCTATTCCAGTCCGGTCACTAACATCACCTACCCCATCAAAGGCAGGGCTACCTGTGAAACCAGTCATGTGATTTACAAGCTAAGCTGCAACCTCTGTGCTGCATTCTATGTAGGCATGACAACCAATAAGCTGTCTGTCCGCATGAACGGCCACTGACAAGCTGTGGCCAAGAAACAAGTGGACCAACCTGTTGCTGAACACGCTGCCAAACATGATATCCCTCATCTTAATGACTTACTTCACAGCCTGTGCCATATGGATCCTTCCCACCAACACCAGCTTTTCTGAATTGCGCAGGTGGGAACTTTCCCTGCAGTACATCCTACGTTCCCGTAACCCTCCTGGTCTCAACCTTCGTTAGTCACTGTTCTCACCCACCCATCCCCCTCCCTATTCCCATCCAGCACTACACAGCTGGCATTTCACCGCCACACCCAGTCTTTTATTTTCTCTCCTTTCCGCTACTTACCCCCTCCCCCTCCACACCTTCTCTCAAGCCCTCCGTCTAAACCGCAACACTTGACTGTCCACCACTCCCACCATTCTACTCCTCCCCTCCCTGCCCCAGCCTCCTCCTTACCCCCACTCAGTTACCACTCCCATCGTGCACTGGTGCTGCTGTTCGCAGTGTGGTCTTAGCTCTCTGCGACTACAGATGCGTGTGGAAGTTGCGTTTATGTGAGTGTGTGTGTGTGTATGCATGTGTGTATGTGTGTCTACTGCTGACAAAGGCCTTAATGGCCGAAAGCTTTAATTGCGTGAATCTTTTTATTGTGCCTATCACGACTCAGCATCTCTGCTATACAAAGAAATTCTTGTTATATGTAAAGTCTGTCAGTGCAACCAAAGTTAGCGTCCAGACACACATTGATAACACAGGCACTGAAATCCAGGGTAGCACAGCAAAAGCAAAACTGCTGACTCTGTTTTCAAATGTGCTTTTGCAAAGCAGGATCTTGGAGTAGTGCTCCAGTTTAATTCTCACACCTTTGCAAAGAAGGTACAGATATTAGTGTCAGTAGTGTTGAGAAACAGGTGAAATCATGTAAAATTGATAAGAGCCCCAGGGCCTGATGGAATTCCTATCAGATTCTATACAAAATTTGTGGATGACTTTGGCCTTCTTTTAGCTTTAATATTCTGCAGATCCTGTGAACTAAAAGCTTTGCTCAGTGGTTTGAAGAATGCACAGGTCACACCCATTTACAAGAGGCTTAATAGAAGTGCTGCACAAAACTATCCACCATAATCATTGACCTGTTGTAAAACCTTAAAACATATATTGAGCTCAAACTTCATGAGGTATCTTGAACAGAATGACCTCCTCCATGCCAGTCAGCATGAATTCTGAAAACATCAGCAATGCGAAATTCAACTCATGTTTTTCACACCTGAAATTCTGTAAGCCATGAATCAAGGCAGTGTGGTGAATGCAGTACTTCTGGATTTCAAAATGGCATGTGACTCAATATGACACTGACACATATCGACAAAAGTATGATTGTATGGGAGATCAAGTGAAATTTGTTGATTGGATTGAGGATTTCTATGCAGGGAGAACACAGTATTTTGTCTTAGATGAAGAGACATTGGCAAATGTAGAATTAACTTCACGTATTTCATAGGGAAGTGTGTTATATCCTTTCTGTTTGCATTGTAAATTAATAACCTGGTTGATAAGATTAGTTGTAACCTAACTCATTTTGCAAATGATGCAGGTAGCTATAATGAAGCACTATCCAAAAAAAAGCTGCACAAATATTCAGTCAGATTTCAAACTGGTGTAAGATCGGCAACTTCCTTTAAATGGTCAAAAATGAAAAATGTAAAATTTTGCATTTCACTAAATGAAAAATATAATATCCTTTGACTATATATTTATTTATTTTTGTTCATCGAAGGATCGTCTCACAATGGTATAGGAATTGGCTTGGTAATACAATGAAAATCATTATCTCAAAATAAAGATATCCTCCATGAGGATAGGACAGGTGGTTTGACCAGTGCCGTGATGAAGGAACTATCCTTACATTTGCCTGAAGTGATTTAGGGAAACATGGAAAACTCAAATCAGGCCATCCTAGTAAATATGACATCAGTGTCTTAACAGCTGTGCTGCTTTGTTCAGTTGGTTCTGCGATTTACACACAATTTGCTTCTGATAACGTACAACAGCTGTGCTGCTTTGTTCAGTTGGTTCTGCGATTTACACACAATTTGCTTCTGATAACGTACAATATAATATGTTGTTTTGCCCTTCATTGCTGCACACATTAACCTAGGAATATTGTCGCAGAAGAAGCTGAGTAGCACCTTGGTGTAGTGGTTATGATACTAAACTGTTGCATGGAGGGTTGTGAGTTCAAAACTCACCTGGACTGTACAATTTTAATTTCTATATTCAGTTCGAGTACATTCTAGAAGTATCCACAAATGTCAAGAATCATTGTACTGGAATGTTCTGTAGCTGTGTATATACTGTATGTGTTCTGGCTGGAGGCATCTCGCTCTGCACTCTTGTATGTGCAAGTGCTGAATAAACCTTCGTTAAGTGAAGTTAGTGTTCATAGTTCATCTAATTACACCTTCTTCTATGTGACATTATTCTGGTGGAGGCGCTATGTGTTGGAACTTGTGATGACGCACATTATTGATGACACAGTGGCTTCCATCAGGCCACGACTGAGCCGCTGTTTATGTGGCGAGAAACCTGAGTTCGAGCCATGTTCAACAGATCGCAATGTATCAGAGACAGAAGAAGAAGAGGACGTTACGATGACAGCAACTGTGTGCCACCACATGAGACATCCTTCCGGGTTCTCTGGTGACAATGGCCAAGATCCAAACAAGTGGCTGAAGGTGTATGAGCATATAACCAAATTTAACAAATGGGATGACACCGTGTGTTTGGCTAACATATTTTTCTACTTGGAGGGCACTGCCAAGTAATGGTATGAGAACAACGAGGAGAAGTTTACAAGCTGGGAAGTATTCCATGTGGAACTGCGCAAGTATTTCGGCGACACAAAACGACAGAAGTGCAAGGCTGAAGATACAGGGCACAGCGTCCAGAAGAACCTACAGCATCGTACATTCTAGATGTCTTGGAGCTGTGTAAAATAGTGGATCCTAGAATGAGGGAGGAAGATAAGGTTGCACATCTCATGAAGGGTGTTGCTGAGGACATGTATCAAGCTTTACTCCTGAAGGAGGTTTCGACAGCAGATGACTTCATAAAATGGTACCGGTATATCAAGACAATGCATCAGAAAAGAAATACACGCAAGAAGTTTGAACGGCTTCCAAACGTATCGATGTCTGTGATAGGGGAAGCAACTGATTTTACAAGTGTTCTTCATCAGATAGTGAGAGAGGAAGTTCAGAAGGCACTTGGATTGCACAGCGAGCAAATAACTGAGACGCTTCAAGAGGTCATAAGAGAGGAAGTGGAACAGATATTGAATCCAATCTCTTGTCCTTCATTTCCCTTTAAAACGTTGAAAAAGTCAAGACCCAGGTGGAGCCCGTTCCTACAATGCCGCATAAGGAACCTGTTTGGGCACCAAGGAAGACTGACGTCTAGAGGACCCAGGATAACCAACCAGTATGTTTCCACTGCAGATGACTGGGACAAGTGCTGTGCTATTGTCAAGAAAGGCGGTGGATATTTGATAACGCCCACACCAGAAGACAGCAGACTGATCTTAGCCGACGCCAACTCCGGGATGACGAAGATGAACAAGAAGATGCGGGTGCAGGACGACGTAGGTCACCATCGCTGCAAGCTAGCCGCTGGAGAGGAAGCTCCCCAACATGCCGATCAAGGTCTCCATCGCCATTTAGAAGCTCCAGCTGATCTCCTAGCCGCCGCAACCTGGAAAACTAAAGGGTGTGACCTTTCTTGGAGGTGAGGCCGTCGAAGAGAAAAACGCTCTGCCATCAATCACTACAAAAATGACAGGAAACTACGTTGACGTCCTCATGGATGGCTAACCAGCCCAAGCTCTTGTGGACTCTGGAGCATCATATTCAGTCATTTCAGAGAAGTACCGTCGCCAGTTGCAGAAAACCGTATTCGTCGATAACAAAACATCTCTGCTGAAGGTGGCTAATGGGAAATATGTAAAACCTACAGGAAGATGTACCATTCGTGTGGGTATAAGTGGCCATACAAGCCCTTAGAGTTCATCATTTTACGAGAGTGTAGTCATGACGTCATTCTCAGATGGGACTTTTTAAAAGCTTCTCAGGCAATTATAGATTGTGGTCACTCAAAGATTATGCTAGACGAGATGAGATACTGTGGACAGGAAGATGCGCATCAGAGTGTGTGGAGACTATGTGTGCTGGACGAAGTGACCATTCCTGCAGGCAATGCTAGAAAGGTAACTGTCATGTGTCATGCTGTGCATCAACCCATGGATCTTGTAGTGGAATTAGAGATACATACCACTGAAGAATAACTTGGTCATCCTAGCCATTGTCATCTCGTTTAAGAACAGATTCGGTGAATTGTGGCTAGTTAACTGTTGCCGAGAACCGCAGATCCTTCCAAGACGCATATGCGTAGCAAATGCTGAGCCATTAATTGAAGAACAGCTGAATGTCATAGAAACCTCCCATGCTGAGTTTGTGGGAAAATTTAGTGCTACCACTATGAGACAAGATCTTCTAGCTCGACTATCACCAGATCTCACTAAGGAACAACAGAAGAAGCTACTTGCCATTCTTCAAGAGTTCTCTGAATGCTTCAATCCACAGGTGAAGAGCAAATTAAACAAATCGACAGTGAAGCACTGGAGACCATCAACCAACAAGCCGGAGAGCCTACTGTGTGTAAGCAACGGAACGTCGAATAATTCACGACGAGGTAGAGAAAATGATGAAGAATGACATCATTCAGCCTTCGCAGAGCCCATGGTCATTACCAGTGGTCCTCGTCAGGAAGAAGGATGGCAGTTGGCGCTTTTGTGTTGATTACAGGAACCTTAATAAGATAACTAAAAAGGACGTTCACCCTCTTCCACGAATTGGCGATACACTAGATTGTCTGAAGGTGGATAAGTTTTTCTCAACCATGTACATGTACTCGGGATACTTGCAAATTGAAGTAAATGAGGCTGATCATGAGAAAACTGCATTCATCACCCCTGAGGGTCTGTATGAGTTTAAGGTAATGCCGTTTGGTTTGTGTAATGCACCAGCAACTTTTGAACGGATGATGGATAATCTTCTACGTCACCTGAAGTGGACAATGTGTCTTTGTTATTTAGATGACATCATAGTGTTTTCAGAGACATTTGATGAACATATAAAAAGACTGAGGACCGTTCTTAAGTGTCTCCAACAAGGCGGACTGAAACTTACTCCAAGAAAGTGTCTCTTTGGAGCAAAAGAAATCAAAACACTTGGACACCTTGTGTCAAACGAAGGTGTGTGGCCAGACCCAGAAAAGGTGAGATTTATAATGGAATTTCCTATTCCTAAAAGTATTAGAGATGTGAGAAGCTTCCTCGGATTATGTTCTTATTTCCATCGTTTTGTCAAAGACTTTTGTATCAAAGCCAAGAGTTGTTAAAAGCTGATGCTAAATTTATCTGGGGTGGTGCTCAACAAGATTGCTGCAAAAACCTCTGACGACTGACCCAGTACTTGGTCTCTATGATGAGAGAGCACCTACAGAACTACACACAGATGCCAGTGGGTATGGGATTGGTGCTGTTCTGGTGCAAATTTCGGATGGAAAAGAGAAGGTTATAGCCTATGCTTCTAGGACACTTACAAAAGCCGAGAGAAACTACTCAATTACAGAAAGAGAATGTCTTTCTGTGATCTGGGCCATGTGCAAATTTTGACAGTATCTCTATGGAAGGCCATTCAAAGTTGTTATAGACCATCATTCGTTTTATTGGTTGACAGGTCTTAAGCATCCAACAGGATGACTCACCAGGTGGGCACCACGACTTCAAGAGTATGGCATTACCATAGTGTACAAAAGTGGAAGAAAACACCAAGATGCTGACTGTCTCTCAAGAAACCCTGTGCAAGACTTTGATGAAAATGGTGACTGTCTCACTGCACATGAAAATGGTGACTGTCTCACTGCACTCCAGGATCTCTCGGCTGAGCAGAAGGAGGACGCTTGCCTTAAATCGGTCAGAGGATGTGGAAGGACAATTTAAGATAGTTAATGGATTACTTTGCAAGAAAAACTTTGATCCGTTTGGAAAGAGGTGGCTACCAGTGATTCCTAAAAACTTGCGCTTAGAGGTTCTACAGAAATTCAATGACACACCTGAGGCTGGACATTTAGGATTTATTAAGACATACGATAGTATCCGCAAGAGTTTTTTCTGGCCAGGTTTATTTAGGAGTTTGTGTCACTACATGTCGTGCTGTCGAGAGTGCCAGAGGAGAAAGGCAGTTCCTCAGAAACCACCTGGCCAACTCATACTAATTCTACCAGCTGACACGCCTTTTCAGTGTGTTAGGATTGACCTCCTCAGACGATTTCCAACATCTGGTAGTGCCAATAGATGGATTATTGTTTGCACTGATTATCTGACACCCTACGCCATTACATTGTATTAAAAACAGTGCCCCAAGGTCATTAATTACGGATCAAGGGAAAGTTTTTCAGTCGAATATTCTGACAGAGATAAACCGTTGGTGCAACATTACTCATCACATGACGATTGCCTAGCATCCGCAAACTAGCGGGCTTCCTGAATGCCTTAATAAGACCTTGGCTGACATGCTATCTATGTTCGTCAATGTTGAGCAGAGCAACTGGGATGAGGTGCTACCTTTCGTGACATTTGCTTACAACACTGCCAAACAGGACAACACAGGACTTACACAATTTTTCCTTGTGCATGGGCGTGAGGCAACTACGCTGATGGACACTGTGTTTCCATTACATCCTGATGACGTGGACAAAAACATCGGCCAGGTTTTAACCAGAGCTGAGGAAGCTCGGCAGTTAGCTCGACTCAGCACGCTGCAGGCTCAAGAAAACGATTGCCGAAGGTATGACGCGAGCCACCGCCCTGTTGTCTACCAGCCTGGTGACCTAATCTGGATCTTCAGTCCTGTTGGTCTCTCTGAGAAGCTCCTCAGGTGGTACTTTGGACCTTATATGGTTGTAAGACAGTTGTCTTATGTTACTTATGATATTGAAGATTTCGACCCCAACACAAGACGACGAAAGATCAGAGATACGGTTCACGTCCTTCGAATGAAGCCCAATAAGGATCCTGCAATCCAGAGTAAATTTGACGCTCCAGCGATGGCAACAAGCGGAAAGGTGACGAAGAGCGTAGCGGCAAAAGAAGTTCTAAGAAGATCACCATCAGGGTGAGCATCAGTCATCGGGAGTCGGAGTATGCAGGACCGGTGACTCGTTCCTGGACTAGGAGGACGTAACACCGAGACGCTGTTCTCTTAAGGAGGTAGCAATGTCGCAGAAGAAGCTGAGTAGCAACGTGGTGTAGTGGTTATGATACTAAACTGTTGCATGGAGGGTCATGAGTTCAAAACTCACCTGGACTGTACAATTTTAATTTCTATATTCGGTTCAAGTACATTCTAGAAGTATCCACAAATGTCAAGAATCATTGTACTGGAAAGTTCTGTAGCTGTATATGTACTACTGTATGTGTTCTGGTCGGAGGCAGTTCGCTCCGCGCTCTTGTATGTGCAAGTGCTGAATAAACCTTCGTTAAGCGAAGTTAGTGTTCATAATTTATCTTATTACACCTTCTTCTATGTGACAATATACCACAGCATCCCACATAGGGATTGTGAAGACAAGATGAGACTAATTACAGCAGTCAAGAGAAATTTAGGCTGTAATTCTTGCCGCCCTCTGTAAGTGAATGGAATAGGAAGAAACTCTAATGCTTGGTAAAATGCCTGGGTGTGTCAAATTCTGCTGTACTGTTCAAAGTGGTCTACAGAATGTAGATGTTGGTGTTGCAGTAAAAATTGAAAGAGTTCATGTAAATATCTTTACAGGATAAATTAGCTGATATTATGAAAACTCTATGTTTTGTTTGTTTTTACACATGACTGTAAAAAGTGCACCATTTTTAAATAAAATGAGTAAGACTGTGTGTTCAGTTTCAGTTCAGATAGTTTGTGGATTTTAGGCTGATTAAATGCATTCAATGGTAGTGAGGCTTTGGCACAATAGACAAGAGAGTCTTAAAATGAGATTAATAATTGGATGAAACTTCAGTTGAAATGCCAGTGAAATCCTTAAGTAAACTTGAATTCTTGGAAAGTCAATGTTATTGACTATAATGACACTTTGATGCTTAACAATAGGGTGGAACTTCAGTTGAAATGAAATCAAAATCCTTAAGTAAAATTGAGCCCTCGGCAAGTCATGTTTCACGCCAACATTATTGACTATACAGACACTCTGATGCAGAGCTTGATTCTGTGTAATTGTAGTAATATTTATTTGAGTTGAGGATGTACAGGCAACTAACTTTATAAGGGGGGGAGGGGGTAATCAGCAGGTTGTTAATGATACGACAGACCCACAGAAAGAAATTAGAACAAAAAGGGGTAAGTCATTTGCCAGTGAAGAAATATGGGAAAAGGGAGGAGGGGGCAGAAGAACTGTTTTGGATTAAATAGAATAATTTGGTGACTGGATAGGATCCTTTTATATGTAATTCCGAATGGTCTGTCCTCCTTGACAATGTTCCTTCAATGTCATTGTGTGAGTATATTCATTTGTAAGTACTAAATTTCTTTTATGTAACAGACTACTTCAAAAGTGTGCCAATTATATCCTCTCTGTCCAGTATGTATGCACATGGAAATGAGAGGTTACATGTGGTTTGATGACCACGTGTCCTGTTGCTGAAATACAGTAATTAACACCTTTTTCAGGTGCCTGTCCATAATTGTGCTTCCTCTGTGTGTTCCATGGTCATCTATCCTCATACCCTATGTTTATATGTTTCATCTTGGATTTAATATTATCATATAAGGTATTAAGCGTTAATGAAACAAAACATTGTATGAATTTTTTGTGTATGTAATTGCAGTGTACAGAATCTCTGAGGAAAATAGTAAAACAGATCCCACGAAACCTACAAAACCGCAATGCATTAAGGTACCATAAGCTACTTTTAAGTTTCTTATGTGCACAGACACTAGTTCCATTTGTGGTTCACATTATTTACTTTTTTTTAAAATAAAAACAACAGTTCTACAAACGGCATCTTTTTTGCAGTGTTAAAGTGACAACCAGCGCTCTGTTATGGAAATATTGTCTTTGAAACTAGGTCCAGAATTGCTATAAATCTTTTTTAATGATACCATGCTTCCAACTGTCAATTTTTAATTTATTTTATTGTTAAAATTATCTGCTGCAGGCCACATGGAATCATTAAAAAATATTTTAGGATAAGTGAGGTGGCTGTTGAAGCTCTGGCAAGGAAGTTAATGCAGCTTTTTATGACACATATGTATGTTCAGGTTCTAGAAACTTGTTGCCTTTGACCAGTAATTGTATAAGGTAACAGCATTTTACAGTGCAATGTTTTACACTACAAAGTTATCACCCATATTTACTTCTAACAACAAGTAGAAAGGATAGATTGCTACTCACCACCACATAGAGGAAACGTTGAGTCGCATACAGGCACGAGAAAGAATACTAGAAATATTTAAGCTTTTGAATGAAGTCCTTCCTCAGAAGTAGAACTCTCACACCAGTACTCACACACACGACTACTCACGTCAGATACAATCACAGTCAGGTGGAACAGTGGCTATGTGTATATGAGTTATTATTGTGTAGGCTAAATGTGTGAGACTTCTACTTCTGAGGAAAGACTGTGTCAGAAAACTTAAATATTTGTAGTATTCATTTTGTTGTGAGACACTGCGTGCTCTGTGTGGTGAGTAGCAATCTAACATTTCCATATTGTTGTTATTCCATCCTAAACTTTCCATTGTTTCACATTTACTTCTAATGCAGATGATTACTAATTTTACTGATATTCAACAGAAAGCTGATGTACGGCGGACATGTGGGCTTCGTAGTGCTGTGAAGCTGGAAAGTAATATTGCAAAGAATCGTCAACTATTTTTGGATGCCATGAGAAACATAAATTATTTGACAACTAAAGAAGGATGCAAATTTCTAGCATTAGTGTTGACTATGGATGAAGAACTGACTAAGGTAATTTGATTTTACATTTGGTATCTTGATTTCATGTTATCTAAAGTGAATGCTACTGAGTGAGGTACAAGTGGCGTTACAGTTCAACAAAGGTGACCTGTTCTTGGACAGTCGATTGTATTCGTTTTGTGTTTTTTGACTTATTATGTTTAAGTGAGATTTGTATTTCAAGCTGTGTTGTGAAATTTTCTCTTTGCACTTACAAACAGGAAAGACTTTTGTTTCATTTTGTGTCATATTGAATCTGAGATCTGGTTTCATCCTTGCTTGGGAAATGTGCCCATAAGCAGTTCACCAAAAACTAATTCAAGAAAGTTGGAAAAAATATTTATATCAAGACAGTAACTGCTGAAAATCAGTCTAGAAGTGAATGAAGCTCTGTGGCTGGATTTGGAATCTGTTTTGCAGTTTTTTAGAGTTTCCAACAAGTGTGCAAAAATTAGAAATAAAACATGTAGTGAAGAAAATTGGTTCAATTTAATACACAACATTCAATATGGATACTCGGATGATGCACAAAGTTTTAGGATGTTGCGCATGTAGAGAGAAGTAAGACAAATGTGTTCAGAAAGTTTTAAGGCTGCTCACATGTTCACTGGCCAAACTGTAAATAATCGTACTAAAATTGTGACATTAAAAAGCTGAAAATGTCAAAGAAGAATGGAGAGGAGCACTCAAACAAAAGCTGTCTACCTCGGAAACTCGAATGGTTTCATCTTTACGTACAACTATTTGCATGCCACCCACTCATAAGTAATAGACTTCTTTAGAACCACCCCCTTGTGTAAAAGAAGTTATTCCTTATTCAGAAAATGTGAAAATTGGTAACAAGAGTTTCTTAAAGTTTATTTATTGAAAGGTGCAAACACCTTCAATATGTTTCGATGGCGATGCCTTCCTCCAACCTGTTATGAAGAGTCAGGTGTGTATCTGTGTTATGTGGATGACTGTAATGACTGCTTATACAGTATGTAGTGCTATTATGCAGTGTAATGTTGGGGTCATGTTGTTATGAATGAAGGGAAGGGAAAGAGTGAAACACAGTGCTGGCACGTAGCCTAACCTTCTTGAATAGCACCTAGGGTGCCACCAAGTTTAATGTCCCCATCTGATGGTTAGCTCACCATCAACAGTGTCACATACTCTCACTTCCTGAGACACTGTGGAGGCTTTGGAATTTTGCCCAGGACATTGACGCAAAGACTGGTGATCAGGAAATTTATGCCACCAACTCTCCTTCCATTGTCAGGGGGACTCAAATCGGCATACCTCTGAGTTGTGCACCGCGTCACAAGGGTGCGGCAGTGACCTCGGCGACAAAGACACATGACATAGATGCTTAGTAAATGTAAAACTGAAGGTAGGAAAACATCTTACATGATTTCTTAAATTATGTCACTGTACAGAACTGATGTTAAGCAGTAACCATTATGGGCTTTTGTGTGGTGTCCTCTGTCACAGCTAACACAGAAGTTTTGATCTTATTGCACTGTTGATTTGCCTTTATAGTATGTTGATATTAATACGGTATCAGTGGTCACTACTAAGCCTCTGTCACTTACATTTGGAGGGGCTGTGTTAGGTGGAGTGGGGTGAAAGCGGGAGGGAGGATTGGCGAAGAGTAGCTGACAGCTGGAAGGAAGAGGCAGCATATACACAGGCAAGTAGTGCGAAGTAGAGGTGCAGCTGGTACATGAGATAGGAACACGGCACTGGAGAGTTTGTTGTGGCTGCATGAGGGGCAAGTTATGCACAACGCACGATGATATGGGGGAGGGGATTGGGAAGGGGAGATAGACTGGGGGAAGGAGAAGAGGATGTGAGTGCTGGATGAGTGAAGTTAGGGCCCTGGAGCAGGGATAGTGGTGGATGTTGGGCAGGGGGCTTGCAGGAACAGAGGCTAGGAGGATTACAGGATCAAAGTATCTGTTGCAAAGACAACATCTATTTGCCTTATTCAGAGAAGTTTGTGTTTGGAGTGACGGATCCAGGTTACAAATATTGTGAAACAGTTGTTCAACTTGAGCATGTTGGGCATATTAGAGTGCTCCTCCATGGGGTGATCAGCTCTGCTCTTGGCTACAGTCACTCATTTGAATGGGCAGCTGGTTGGTAGTCAAGCCCATAAGAAAATACTGTGCAGAAATTACAGCAGAGATGGTATATGAAATGACTGATTTCACAGGTGGCCCTGTCTCTGTAGGGCTAGGATAAGCTTGTGGCAGTACTGGAGTAGGATGTGCTGAATAGGTGTACTGGACAGATATTGCACCTGGGTCTTCCACAGGGGTGTCACCCATGTGGCAATCATTTGGGGTGGATGTATCATAAGGATAGATTGAGCTTACCATTACTAGACTGATGTTTTGATCATTTATGCTTTACGTTTCTTGCTAGTCTACTGTGAGAAGCCTTTGTTTGAAAATTTTGAATCTTCCGCTACTCTTAGTGATTCACAGGCTTGCCCTGCAAAATTTTGCATGTCCTGAAGTCTTTTTTTTGTTACAGTCTCGTATTTTGTAACTGTAACTGTAAGTGTAAATTCATGCAGTGTGTAGCACACTAGCAATTCATTAGTTTCTTTTGAAAAGCCAGGGACCATTTGTTTCACCCCAATAAGTGTCAATCAGTCCACAACTGTCACCCATTACAAACCTAGAGAGTGGCAAGTTCAATTTTTAGTTTTTTCTGTGTTTTCTTAGTAGTATATTTCTTAAATTTCATGCATGTTTTTGTATTTAAGAGGTTTAATCTCACGTTTTATAAATGTAGGAAATAGAGTAAGGCAATTTGTAGCACAGTTCCCATATCATCTGAACAGCTAGGGCTCTTTAAGGCATTGCCAGTGGGTGAAACATCAGGAGTGTAGCAAGTTGCACAGCCAGGTTTCTCTGTTTGCTCTCTTGGCTTAGTTTTTCATTAGCCCTACTAGGATGGACAGGATGTGTGCATGCTGTGTGTTGGACACAGAAGGAGCTACCACAGTTCATGAACAGCTGAATGCACTTTTGGTCAGCAGTCTTCAAGGTGCTCCCTCAGGGTCTAGTGGTGGTGGAGAATCAGGTGTGTTGATGGGACACTTCAGGTATCACTTGTTTCATCCGAGGGCTCTGCTGCTGAGGTTGTTGTTGTTGTTGTTGTTGTTGTGGTGGTCTTCAGTCCTGAGACTGGTTTGATGCAGCTCTCCATGCTACTCTATCCTGTGCAAGTTTCTTCATCTCCCAGTACTTACTACAACCTATATCCTTCTGAATCTGGTCTCCCTCTACGATTTTTACCCTCCATGTTGCCCTCCAATGCTAAATTTGTGATCCCTTGTTGCCTCAGAACATGTCCTACCAACCGGTCCCTCCTTCTTGTCAAGTTGTGCCACAAACTCCTCTTCTCCCCAATTCTATCCAATACCTCCTCATTAGTTATGTGATCTATCCATCTAATCTTCAGCATTCTTCTGTAGCACCACATTTCAAAAGCTTCTATTCTCTTCTTGTCCAAACTATTTATCGTACATGTTTCACTTCCATACATGGCTACACACCGTACAAATACTTTCAGAAACAACTTCCTGACACATAAATCAATACTCGATGTTAACAAATTTCTCTTCTTCAGAAATGGCTTCTTTGCCATTGCCAGTCTACATTTTATATCCTCTGTACTTCGACCATCATCAGTTATTAGCAAAACTCCTTTACTACTTTAAGTGTCTCATTTCCTAATCTAATTCCCTCAGCATCACCCGACTTAATCCTACTACATTTCATTATCCTCGTTTTGCTTTTGTTGATGTTCATCTTATATCCTCCTTTCAAGACACTAACCATTCCGTTCAACTGCTCTTCCAAGTCCTTTGCTGTCTCTGACAGAATTACAATGTCATCGGCGAACCTCAAAGTTTGTATTTCTTCTCCATGGATTTTAATACCTACTCTGAATTTTTCTTTTGTTTCCTTTACTGCTTGCTCAATATACAGGTTGAATAACATCAGGGAGAGGCTACAACTCTGTCTCACTCCCTTCCCAATCACTGCTTCCCATTAACTGCCATCTGGTTTCTGTACAAATTGTAAATAGCCTTTCGCTTCCTGTATTTTACCCCTACCACCTTTAGAATTTGAAAGAGAGTATTCCAGTCAACATTGTCAAAAGCTTTCTCTAAGTCTACAAATGCTAGAAACGTAGGTTTGCCTTTCCTTAATCTAGCTTCTGAGATAAGTCGTAAGGTCAGTATTGCCTCACGTGTCCCGACGTTTCTACGGAATCCAAACGGATCTTCCCCGAGGTCGACTTCTACCAGTTTTTCCATTCATCTGTAAAGAATTCGCGTTAGTATTTTGCAGCTGTGACTTATTAAACTGATAGTTTGGTAATTTTCGCATCTGTCAACACCTGCTTTCTTTGGGATTGGAATTATTATATACTTCTTGAAGTCTGAGGGTATTTCACCTGTCTCATACATCTTGCTCACCAGATGGAAGAGTTTTGTCAGGACAGGCTCTCCCAAGGCCGTCAGTAGTTCTAATGGAATGTTGTCTACTCCCGGGGCCTTGTTTCGACTCAGGTCTTTCCAGTGCTTGGTCAAACTCTTCATGCAGTATCGTATGCCCCATTTCATCTTCATCTGCATCCTCTTCCATATTCATAATATTGTCCTCAAGTACATCACCCTTGTATAGACCCTCTATATACTCCTTCCACCGTTCTGCTTTTCGTTCTTTGCTTAGAACTGGGTTTCCATCTGAGCTCTTGATATTCATACAAGTGGTTCTCTTATCTCCAAAGGTCTCTTTAATTTTCCTGTAGGCAGTATCTGTCTTACCCCTAGTGAGATAAACCTCTACATCCTTACATTTGTCCTCTAGCCATCCCTGCTTAGCCATTTTGCCCTTCCTGTCGATCTCATTTTTGAGACGTTTGTATTCCTTTTTGTCTGCTTCATTTACTGCATTTTTATATTTTCTCGTTTCATCAATTAAATTCAATATTTCTTCTGTTACCCAAGGATTTCTACTAGCCCTCATCTTTCCAGTGCTTGGTCAAACTCTTCATGCAGTATCGTATGCCCCATTTCATCTTCATCTGCATCCTCTTCCATATTCATAATATTGTCCTCAAGTACATCGCCCTTGTATAGACCCTCTATATACTCCTTCCACCATTCTGCTTTTCGTTCTTTGCTTAGAACTGGGTTTCCATCTGAGCTCTTGATATTCATACAAGTGGTTCTCTTATCTCCAAAGGTCTCTTTAATTTTCCTGTAGGCAGTATCTGTCTTACCCCTAGTGAGATAAACCTCTACATCCTTACATTTGTCCTCTAGCCATCCCTGCTTAGCCATTTTGCCCTTCCTGTCGATCTCATTTTTGAGACGTTTGTATTCCTTTTTGTCTGCTTCATTTACTGCATTTTTATATTTTCTCGTTTCATCTATTAAATTCAATATTTCTTCTGTTACCCAAGGATTTCTACTAGCCCTCATCTTTTTACCTATTTGATCCTCTGCTGCCTTCACTACTTCATCCCTCATGGCTACCCTTTCTTCTTCTACTGTATTTCTTTCCCTCATTCCTGTCAATTGTTCCCTTATGTTCTCCCTGAAACTCTGTACAACCTCTGGTTCTTTCAGTTTATCCAGGTCCCATCTCCTTAAATTCCCACCTTTTTGCAGTTTCTTCAGTGGTCCGGGTCCACATCAGCCCCTGGAAATGTCTTACAATTTAAAATCTGGTTCCTAAATCTCTGTCTTACCATTATATAATCTATCTGATACCTTCTAGTATCTCCAGGATTCTTCCATGTATACAACCTTCTTTTATGATTATTGAACCAAGTGTTAGCTATGATTAAGTTGTGCTCTGTGCAAAATTCTACCAGGCAGCTTCCTCTTTCATTTCTTCCCCCCAATCCATATTCACCTACTATGTTTCCTTCTCTCCCTTTTCCTACTGTCGAATTCCGGTCACCCATGACTATTAAATGTTCATCTCCCTTCACTACCTGAATAATTTCTTTTATCTCATCATAAATTTCATCAAGTCCTTCATCATCTGCATAGCTAGTTGGCATATAAACTTGTACTACTGTAGTAGGCATGGGCTTCGTGCTTATCTTGGCCACAATAATGCGTTCACTATGCTGTTTGTAGTAGCTTACCCGCACTCCTATTTTTTTATTCATTATTAAACCTATTGCTGCATGACCCCTATTTGATTTTTTATTTATAACCCTGTATTCACCAGACCAAAAGTCTTGTTCCTCCTGCCACCGAACTTCACTAATTCCCACTATATCTAACTTTAACCCGTCCATTTCCCTTTTTAAATTTTCTAACCTACCTGCCCGATTAAGGGATCTGACTTTCCACGCTCCGATCCGTAGAACGCCAGTTTTCTTTCTCCTGATAATGACGTCCTCTTGAGTAGTCCCCGCCCGGAGATCTGAATGGGGGACTATTTTACCTCCGGAATATTTTACCCAGGAGGACACCATCATCATTTAACCATACAGTAAAGCTGCATGCCCTTGGGAAAAATTACGGCTGTAGTTTTCCCTTGCTTTCAGCCATTTGTAGTACCAGCACAGCAAGGCCGTTTTGGTTAGTGTTACAAGGCCAGATCAGTCAATCATCCAGACTGTTGCCCCTGCAACTACTGAAAAGGCTGCTGCCCCTCTTTAGGAACCACATGTTTGTCTGGCCTCTCAACAGATACCCCTCGGTTGTGGTTGCACTTATTGTACGGCCATCTGTAATGCTGAGGCACGCAAGCCTCCCCAGCAACGGCAAGGTCCATGGTTCATGGGGAAGGGCCGCTGAGGTACTGTCCAGTATTACTGAAATGGTGGATCTGCCCTCACTGCAGGGTGAGTGGCAGTTGGTAAAATGTTTACATCACTCAGAGTAGAGGGTCAATGTGAATGCTGGCCATCTAGCCTAGCCTGTGCTCCCTTGTCAGTGGATAGGTGACTGTTCCTTCAGCAGGATCGAAGCAGACACACGAGGGCAGGGGTTTGCTAGTTATTGGGAACTTCAACTCCTGCGCATTATGGAGCCTGTTAGGGAGATACTGTTGAGGGCTGGAAAGAAAGCAAATGTGCA
Organism: Schistocerca cancellata; assembly: GCF_023864275.1. NCBI lineage: Eukaryota > Metazoa > Arthropoda > Insecta > Orthoptera > Acrididae > Schistocerca > Schistocerca cancellata. The sequence continues at coordinate 152,271,834 of NC_064630.1, forward strand.
CTTGATATGTCTGCTGGGCGGCCTCATCTGAGGTGTGAAGGAAGTCTTGTTTGCAGCTATTGAGTGTGCAGGGTACAGTTGTCTGCAAGTTGTTGCTCTCATTGACACTGATGATGTCTGTAGTTTGGTTTCTGAAGCTGTCCTCAGTTCATACAAGCAGCTGGCAAAAGTGGTGAAGGCTGCTGGCCTCACGAGTGGTGTGCGAGCAGAGCTTGCAGTTTGCAGCATTGTATCCAGAACTGGTTGGGGTCCTTTGGTTTGGAGCTGAGGGTCTCAATTAAAGGCTTTGTTGACCCAATTAAAAGTGTTGTTGACCCTGTGACTGTCTTGGGTGCAGATTTCTGGACCTGGGCTACTGAGTGGAAATTATGGAATGCCCTGTGGTATTTCAGAAGTGTAGAACACAAAGGAAGCAGCTACTCAGGTAGCAGAGCACTTGTGAAGTGCACATGGTCTCTTTCGTTCACACACTTGAATCATTCTCAGGATCAAGGGCTGGCTGTAACCTGAAGTACAGAGCTCTGAGATATTTAGTGATTCATGGAACATAAATCAAAAAGATGGATCAGACACCATAGGAGGGGAAGAGTTGATTCCAATTGACAAAAATATCATCTGTATTGAGGTTGAATTCACAGGTGTGACAGTGAAGTCATCTGGTTACGTATAATGCTTCTGTGTGAAATCAGGTTAATTGTTGGAGGGTTTCACCAGCCATCTGATCCTACTGTGACAGTTGTAGAGTCATTCAAATATAGTCTATGGTCATCAGTGTGAGAATACTCAGATCATGCCATATCAGTTGGAGGCTACTTTAACCTGCCAAGTATAGACTTTGATGTCTATGGATTCTTTGCAGGGGATGCAGACAGACAGTATTGTGAAGTACTTTTGAACATGTTTTTCGAAAACTGTCTTGAGCAGCTAGTTCAACAGCCCAAATACAACGGAAATATTTTACACCTTGTAACTACAGACAGGCCTAACGTTATCGACGGTATCGGTATAGAGACAGGGATTAGTGACCATAATGTCATCATAATGACGATGATCACTAAAATTAATGAATCAATCGAGGAGACTCAGAGAGTATTTCTGCTAGAAAGTGCAGATAAGTGGCTGTTAGCATCCCACTTAGACAATGAATTGACATAATTTATGGTGGTGGATGGTTAATTTGGTAAATTTCCACGGAAGATTGGAATATTTTTGTAGCGCCTTTATGATTGGTAAAGAATTTCAACAACGTACAGCATACAGTTCATCATTGACATCCATCTGAATTGGTCAGTGTGTTGACTGCAGTAGAAAGTGGAGAAAATCTAGCTTCAAGCTGTTGTTAAACATTTTCATTTGAAGGGTCGGACAGCTGCACAAATCAAAACAGAACTGGATGAAGTTCACACGGACTCTGCACCATCATTGAAGACCATTTACTTTTGGGTTAAAGAATTTAAATGTAGTTGTACAAGCACCAAAGATGAAGCATGGTGCAGCTGTCCAGTTGAGGTCGCGACAAAGGAAACCACTGACAAAATCGATGATACGGTGATGCAAGAGTGCCAGATAAAAATTTGTGAGATTACTGAGACTGTAGGCATCTCAGCTGAATGAGTGCACAATATCCTGTGTGGAGAATTGTCTATGAAGAAGCTGTGTGCGGGATGGTGCTGTGATTGCTTGCAGTTGACCAAAAATGCATCTAACACAGCATTATGTTTAACCCCAGTCTGCAAGACTTTTTACACCAATTTGTGAATGTTGATGAAACCTGGATTCGTCATTACACACCAGAGTCACAACAATGGAAAAAGGCTGGTGAAAGTGCACCGAAGGAGGCAAAGACCATTTTGTCAGCTGGTAAGGTTATGGCTACTGTTTTTTGGGAGTCCCAAGGAATCTTTCACCATGGTAATGCAGCATCCCACATATCAGTGATAACAATGGCAAAGTGCATGAACTGGGCTTTAAATTGGTTTCTCATCCACCCTATTCACCAGACTTAGCTCCATGTGACTTCTTCCTGTTCCCTAACTTGAAACTTTGGCTTGCTGGGAAGAAATTTTCATCAAATCAGTAAGTGATAGTTTGCAATCAACAAGTATTTTGCAGAGTCATTATCTTCATCTTCTCTACAGTAACAGGCAATTCCTGCCTAATACTTGAAGAGAAGATGAGGATGAGGACATTGTTATCTCCTTGTCATTTTCTCCTGTTCCTACAGTACACTTTTAGTATGTAGTCAGTGTTATAAACATAAACAAGCTAATAGTATAATAATCATAAAACCTGTTCTTACATTCCCAGATTTTTATGTTTTCCTCCATCTATGTTACTTTCTGTTGGCCCTGTTGTAAGACCTATTCTCTCAATTTGTTTCCTGCCATGAAAAATTTTTGTAAGGATAACATTTCCCATATTTTATACTTTTGAACCACTATTGGTTTTAAAATCAGTTTAAGTGGAAATTATGCTGCGTTCCAGCTTGTGCACAATATATAAAACATTGCATAACATAAAACTGTGTAGTTTGAAACAATCTTAATTTTTTTGGGTTCTATGGGAAAAATAGGCTACATATGTAGAAGGACTTTCAAAATGTTTGTGCAGTATTGTGTCAACTGACTTTTCTCTAAACTGCAACAAATCGTCAGAAAACAGTGTTCTTCAAAATTTATGAAACGTTTTGAAATTACCGAACAGATGGTTTATGAAAGTGCCGTGAGGTCTGTCATGTGTCATAGGTGACCACAAATGCACACCAACTTACAAAGTGCACTTTTAACTGCTTTAGAATAAACCAACCAATAATGAAAGCTGTGCAGTCGAAATACTCTCATTATGCCATCTATGTCATTCTTGAAATTATAGCTTTTTTGTTGGTTTGCCATGGATTAAATAAAATCACTTACTTTATGGACTCATCAGTCTCCTTCAACCCCCCCCCCCCCCCCCAATTGTAATTTCCGACATTGGAAATAATAACTAGGGGTCTAAAATCCTTTCCATCAAAGCACTTGAAGTCTGCAGGGGTACTGCCTATACCTAAAACAGAATAACAAAGTTTTTGACAGTGGAGCTTCTAAGGGCTGACATTGTTGGTTCAAAGCTAGGCACAAGTGCAAACTAGCAGAGAGGTGTGACAACTGTGCACAGGGCAGAAGGAGTGACCAAACTCATTATCTGATTGGATGCTGGTAATAGCTTCCGTGTAAACAACTAGCTGTCTGTCAATTTGCTTTTCTGATCCAGCTATAGGTTTATATTTTCTTTGTCAGTACAATTATAATGATCTTTAGTAGAGATATTTCAGTTTAACTCACCCTTTTCTTTTTATATTTCATGGCAGGTAGTATGTGTTTCCATTCTTTACTATACTTTTACAACTCACAGTGCAAAAATTATGAATAAACCATATTCATGCATTACTGCTCACTTGCAACTCATTGTCTATGAGTGCCACCCACTGTCAGATTGCATAGGAAGACAGTAGTTGCACTGACGACAGCTTCCTATTTATATCTACAAGTACATTTCAGTCACACAGTACAAATGAGCACCCATTCAACAAATGAAAAGAAATAGAACACAATATGCTACTTTAAATTAGTGTCTGACAGCTGTTAACCTTTATTTGAATTTTGAAGGAGTAAGCTTTTTTTGGGTATGTTTTACCCCACAACAGTTTTGTTATACCAACAGCCATTTGAGGTTTATGATGATGTGCGTGCATACGAGGTGCTATCCAAAATCTTCAGGACTGGTGCTGACATCTGTTGAAAACCTTACCTGTGGACTAACGGTCACCATCACCCTTGGAGTAGTTCCCATCCATATGTACACATCGGTCCCAGCGCTTCTGCCACTGGTCAAACATTTTCTGGAAGTCCTGTTGTTTGAGGGTGTTTATCCCCGCCAATGATGGTTCTTGAATCCTCTCTAGAGTGTCAAACCCATGGCCTTTCAACTAGAGTTTCAGTTTTGGGAACAGCGCGAAGTCGCAAGGTGCCAAATCTGGCGAGTACGGTGGGTGGGGTACAACCGCTGTGTTGTTTTTTGCCAAAAAGGTCCTGGTGAGCAAGGACGTGTGACAGGGCATGTCGTGATGCAGCAGCCAGTTTCCTTTATGACAGAGTTCGGGCCATCGTCGCCACAAGTTTTCATGGAGCTGTCGCAAAATGTCACAGAAGTACGTGGAATTCACTGTTTGGTTGGGTGGGACAAATTCTTTGTGCACGATTCCCTTGGTATCAAAGAAAACGATGATCATATTCTTCACTTTGCTCTTCACCTGTCTCGTTGTGGGTCTTGGAGAGCCCGGGCTCTTTCAGTGGGACAGCTCATGGTCTGTCCCCCAGACACTTGTTGAATCATTGCAAGGGTCTCCATAGCACTTTTTCCGAGATTTGCACAGAATTTGATACACATGCACTGTTCTGTTCGCGGATCCATAGTAAAATCGCAACACACCAAACACAGAGTATTACGGAAATCACTGTGGACACGCAACATGTCCTCCCAGCTGAACGCCACTTCGCACACTGAATCATCAGATATGCAGCTCTCACCACCTAGTGGTGCAAAGGTCTACTACTCCTACTTTCCAAATGGTAGCACCAGTCCCGAAAATCTTGGATTCCACCTCGTAGTGATGTGGCAATTGAGAGGGTGACTTTTTTGTTCCCAAAGGAGGCAACTTTTCTGAGATGGAACTCTCACAATGGAAATCTTTCATAATAGGACTGCATAGACATGTAATGTTTTCATCATGCAGTTGATCGACAGCTTCATTTCAGTGTTTTAAATCTTATTTGTAACGCTTGAAGTTTGTTGATATGTAATATTTCTTTCTTTTTGAGCTATGCATTGTTCACAGGTATTGTTTTCCCAAATGTTCTGGGACCTATGACCTCGCCGCTTGGTTCCCTCCCCCAAATCCATCACCACCACCAAATATTCTGGCTATAAAAATGAAAATTTAATGTGGCGTTTTTCATCATATAGGCACTGTAGTTTATTCATCCATATTGAACATTTGATAGTTCTAATTGTCATTGTTGTGTCACTTACTGGTGATAAGTTGCACAGTGTGTGGGTATTGAAACAAAAATATTGATATTTTGTAACAATATTGTATGAAAAACATAATGTCCACTTGGTGCAGTATCGATATTCAAGTGTTGATTTTTTAGATTCATTTTTTAACTAAAGAAAAATATTGAAGTGTACACACCAGTTCTTTCAGCAGGTATCAAAGATTTTTTGGGGGTAAGAATGTTCACTCACTTTTGAGAAGCTCTGCATGCTGCCTGTCGTACATAGCAGTAGCTTGAAAATATAATAATTTTTGTACATCTTCAAACAGTGAGATATCTTAAAGAAAAACATAGCAATTTTAAATTAATATCCTTTTTGTAATTTCAGTTCCAACCACATAAAGATTTTTGTTACTCTAGTTCACTTTACATAATATGCTTTATATCATTTTATCGATATTTGCATATCCGTTCCAGATATTGTAGGTCATAAAAATCTGAGCTTTCCAGGTACAGGGCCTTTTTCATATTCATAAACTAAATGAATTCTCACTAGGGGCAGTTGTCCCCCACTGACACCTCTCCATGGGCGCCCATGGCGCAAGTGACGGCAGACTAAAATTGGTAGAGATTTGTGTGTTAGCAAAAAGATCAATGTTTGATGCATACAGCTAGTCTCGTACATAAATCTTGCTGAGAACCCAGGATAGTTCTGGTCATATGTAAAATCACGAAGCAGTTCTAAGACTTTTATCCAGTCACTCATTGACCAGTCTGATGTGACATTAGAAGACAGCAAAAGGAAAGCTGAAGTTTTAATTTTCGTCTTTAAGAAATATTTCATGCAGGAGAATTGTACAAATGTACTGTCCTTTGACCATTGCACAGACTCTTGTATGAAGAATACAGTAATAGGCACCCATGGCCTACAGAAACAACTGAAATAATTTAAAGCAATTAAGTCACCATGTCTGGATGGAATTCCAATTTGGCTTTACAGAGAGCACTCTACGGCATTGGCCCCACACGTAGCTTGCATTTATCATGAATCTCTCACCCAGAGTAAAGTTCCAAGTGATTGGAAAAAAATACACGTGACTCCTGTATGTAAGAAAGACCAGTCTCTTTAACATCGGTTTGTTGCAGAATTCTTGAACTAATTCTCATTTTGAATATAATAAATTTCCTTGAACAGTGGAAAAACTAGGATGGGCTAATAACAATATTTTGAGAAGAATAGATTGCTACTCACTATAAAGAGGAGCTGTTGAGTTGTGGACATGCATACCGAAAAGACTACTAAACGTGCAGGCTTTTGACCAAAAGATCTTCTTCTAAATTTGGCAAAACACATACATTCACACAAGCACAACTCAAAACACACACGACCACTGTCTCTGGACACTGAGGCCAGCCTCATACACTCTCCTCATGCCACTTCATTAGACTTCCTTTTGTGGGGTTATGTCAAGGTTCACATGTACGCAACACCAATGAATTACATGGTTACCTCTTGTGCAGGAGTCAGTGAAGCAGTGAGAACTGTTGATGCTGCAATGCTGAACCTGGCCTCAGTGGCCAAGGAGAGTGGGCACGTGTGTGTGTGTGTGTGTGTGTGTGTGTGTGTGTGTGTGTGTTTTGTCTATTGTCTATTTTAGAAGAAGGCCTGTTGGCCGAAAGCTCAAATGTTTAGCTGTCTTTTTGGTGTGGCCGTCTGCTGCTCTTCGTCTGCGGTATATAGTGAGAAGCAGTCTGTCCTTTTGATAATATCATCATAAATTTTCTTGAGATGGAAAAGCTTCTCTCCAAGAATCACCACAGTTTTAGGAAGCATCACCCTTGCAAAACTCAGCTTTCCCTTTTCTCACATTGTTTACTGTGAACTCTTGATGAAGGGCAACAGGCAGATTCTCTATTCCTAGATTGCGGAAAAGCATTTGACACCATGCCCCACTGTAGACATTTAATGAAGGTATGAGCATACACAATAGGTTCTCAGATATACAAATTGCTCAAAGACTTCTTAAGTAACAGAACACAGTATGTTGTCCTCGACAATGCGTGTTTATCAGAGACAATGGTATTGTCAGGAGTGCCCCAGGGAAATGTGACAGGACTGCTGTTATTTTTTGTATACATAAATATCTGATGGACAGGGTGAACAGCAATCTGTGGCTGTTGTTGATGCTTTGATGTGTATGAAGGTGTCATCATTGATTGGCTGAAGGAGGATACAATATGACTTAGACAGAATTTCTAGTTGTTGTGGCAAATGGCAGCTAGCTCTAAATGTAGAAACATGTAAGTTAATGTAGATGAGTAGGAAAAACAAACTGTAATGTTTGAGCATGGCATTAGTAGTGTGCTGCTTTACAGAGTCACATCAATTAATTATCTAAGCATAACATTGAAGAGTTGTATGAAATACAATGAGCACGTAACAATGTAGTAGGAAAGGCGAATGGTTGACTTCATTTTATTGTGAGAATTGTAGTAAAGTGAATTGAAGTAGGAAAGGTGAGTGGTTGACTTCAGTTTATTGCGAGAATTGTAGCAAAGTGTGGTTCATTTGTAAAGGAGACTGCACATAGTGTTGTTTGAGAGGTGGGATCTGCATTAAAGAAAGACATTGCATCAGTTCAGAGGTGGGCTGCTAGGTTTGCTACAGACAACACCCAAGTATCACAGAGATGCTTTGGGAATTCAAATGGGAATTCCTGGAGGGAAGATAATATTGTTTTTGAGGAACACTATTGAGAAAGTTTAGAGAATTGGCATTTGAAGCTGACTCCAGAATGATTCTGTTGTCACCAACACACATTTCACACAAGGACCATGAAAATAAGATAAGAGGAATCAAGACTCATATGGAGGCATATAGAAAGCTGTTTCTCCCTCACTCTATTTGCGAGTGGGACAAGAAGGAAATAATTAGTAGTGGTACAATTTACTGCCATGCACCGTACAGTGGCGTGTGGAGTGAGTATGTAGATGTATGTGCAGACATATTTGAGTTGCATTGAACTTCAGCAACATTTTACTATAAGGTACCTGAATATCAGTTTGGTATGTTATTGGCATGTGATTAGGGATAGTGCATTTTAACTCTTTCTTCACTTACCCAAGTAGATCATGTACTATAATTTAAAGTGTCCCTCTTAACTGAAGTCTTTGAAATAAATGTAGCTTGCACGAAGCTCGTGTTCATAAGAAGTCTGTTCTTGAACCAGCAAACTGATGATGGTGGCAGAGTGCTGGACTCCATGTTATTGTCAGATACATTATATCGTCAGTGAAGAAACAATACCATAGCAAAATAAGAATTTTACACGAGAGACAGAAAACTGTCTAAAATGCCTAATACATTTTACCGTGGCGCTAAATTTGCATCGTAGCACTGCAAGGAAATATTGGATCAAATAAAAATGTGAACAAAAAAAATACGCTTTAGAAAGCTTAATTATGGCACATACGTGGAATTGTCTCGGTATTTATGCCATGCTCTGTTACTTACGCGGTACTTGTTTGTCAGTCTCCCGGCACGACTTGACACATTTACGTTGGTATTTGGTGCTGAGAAAGCTAGTAAGAACAAGTTTTGGAGCATTAATCATTTTTATTGAAAGATTTCATAGAAACATTTTAAATAAATATACTGTTTACATAGTTCTGATAATGTCTGCACATTTGTTCAAGGAAAATCCTAAACGTCACTCAAAGCAGCAACAGAGAATTACACTGCACTGATACTCGTCACACACTTACCTCCACGATAATTTTTGTTCATAAGGAATGTTGTCATAATAACTATGACAGTCTTTAGGAAGAACAGATTTAAGTTGTTGTAAATGATCCTGTTTTGATTTCTTGATTTTCAGTCTTTCCTTGTATAGTTTCAGAAAGCAAACATCTCCAATAATTTTCCTCGGACACCTCGGTAATTCTTGCCACACCTTGTTGAAAGAGCACTTGTAGTAAATAATACCATTTGGGCGGTACTGTAGCACCCTCAGATCAGTAACTGTAGGCACATTTTTATAGCTCTTCCAGGTCTAATTGAGTTGTACAGCCACAAACTTTTCTCTGCATATTTGATGAAAATGAAATAATCTAGGTAATGGACTTCATATGCCTATGGGTTTTTTCTCGCTTCTTTAGATATCAGAGTGTATTGGCTAGGAAGTGTAACTTCACGTCCTTTAAGCTTGCACTCAATGGAGCTGTGAACTAAGTCACATTCCATCTGAGTATAGCTTTTCTCCAAAAACTTTTGTGTAATCAATACTCCAGTATCAATTGCTAATGTTAAAAGAGCATATGATATCACATTTCTGTTCTGATATGTGCAGGCGTCAGAATACAGAATGACTTGAATGGGATTTTCCTTAATCATTCTGGATAGGGTGTCCATGATGCATGAGGCAAAACATGATGCAACCAAATCATCTTGCATTTCATCGAACCAGTAACATACTGCATCATGACTTTCTAAAGTATACATTGTAAAGTTATGAACAATCAACTTAGTTTTATAATAAACTACACTTGCACTTAAAAATGGAGCTGCTTTCATGGCCTGTAAGTCCATGGTGTACACTGAGCAGAGCTTCTGCTGGGCCTCTTTCTTGTCAGCATCCTTTTGCATCCTTGCCTGCTCTTTCCGTTCTGCGTGTTGCTTCCACACGTCTTCACTCAAGTTACCAAGCCTGTAACTAGAACACAAGTCGCACTGGTCTTTCTTGGGGGAAAATAAGCTAATATTACCATCTTTTAAAATCAGGTTAAAGGTAGCCCGACTTAATGGTGACACCTTCTCCGCATGACATTTTTCGAGTCCATACAGCTGTTGTTTGGATTGTAGAATAGGCTCAAGGTATAACTTCGAGGAGGATTTCCTGCAGTAATGTGAGTGAAGTTTCAGAAGAGAGACCAGGAATTCTTTCATGAAGGTTCTCTCATCTTTCTTCTTCGTCTGTTTGATTCGAGATCGTGACGGTTCTGTATCAGGACTCATCCCATGTGTGGAATTACCCAGCCAATATTGGACAGTCCATTCTCTAATCCCAAGAGTATTGAGAAACATCTTTTTACATACTTTATGTTTCCCCATCTCATTTTTCAAATGATAAATGAGCGTCCCTTTTCTCCTGGATTCGCCAGTGTTCTTCCCTGGATGTTTGGTTGGAATTACATCCACAAGGTTGATAATGTAAACCTTCCTCTGATCCCATGACATTGTTTCCCAAAACGTATTAAAGACTGCCAGCCCCTCATCAGCAGAAAACTGATGACATTTCCTTGGAATGGATTTCTGGCACATATTCGAAGTACATGTTGGACCTAATTTTTGTGCCTCTCTTGGAATATCATGAGTGATTTTACCAATTCGACTTCTTTTGTATCCAATATACACCTGTCCATGCATTCTCAGAATACTGGCATTTTTCTTCCTATCTTCAGGATGTGGTTTAGACTTCATTTTCCTGTCACTCCTTACGTCACCATAAAATTCTTGGCCTTCACTGTCAGCATCATTATTGCTCCCGTGATCTTCCAATAATTTATCCAGTGTTTGGCAAACAATGAGCACCATCGCATAGCAATGAGTGTGAAGTACTGTCATCTCCAGTGGAAACTGTGACTGTGGTTTCATTTTGAGCATTGTTGGATACAACCACTGAAGTTTCTAGATGGAAAAATATTTATAAATTAAATTAAACAGACAAAGATGAAACTCAAATTCATGTATTTATGAGAATGATGGCATCAGTAATACTATTAACTATAATCCCAAGAAAATTTACCTGCGTCATTAGATGTTGCAGGAACAGTAACCGAGAACCCCATATACGAAATTAATTTTCCTTAGGTAAACGTAACTTGAGCGTTACGACTTTTTTTGCCTGTTGTTTGTTCTGCATTTACAGGAGATCCTACAAGAAAGTGGACAGTCTAGAAATCTTTGGCAGAAATGAATAAAGCACAGAATGAGTGAAGTAGGGGCTTTCTGATTTATATCACAATAAGGCACTTGCGATGTTACTAACATTCAAAGGTGAATAATAAAACAATTTTCTTACCGCTGTCAGTCATTCTCAAGAACGATTCTCCACTTTCATGAGCTGATTTCAGCTGAGAAACAATTTCTTCTTCAGTAAAAAGATCGTCATTTATATCACTGTCGATTATCGAGAATGAAGCTACAAGCATGGAACCACTTTCGAGCACTGTTAAATACGTAATAAGGCAGTTAGCAATGTGCTGTGGCTGCGCACGCTTTTGTATTTACGTGGTATAGTTTACAGTATCCATAGATTGTAGATACGTGGTATTTAATTCTCTACAGTTCCACAGCATTGCCATCTATTTATTTGCTGTGTCACATACGCGGTATTGTTTTAGATAATTTTTTCATGGTAAATAATTAAAAATTTGGCATTACGGTGTTAAGAGCAGATGCGCGTACGGTCAACGACATCATCTGACTGAAAAACGAAAAATCGGAAATTTTTCAGTTATGCGGTATTGTTTCTTCATCGACGATATCCACAAGAAGGATTTCTTTAGGTGAAATGTCAACAGTTTGTGATGAGGAACAGTACAATATAATTATCTCTTATTCTAGAAGAGTCATCAAGTGAACAGGTACCATTAACTATTTTATTCATTTGATCTGTGATGAATTAAATGAAGCAGATTAAGAGTTCATGCATTATATTTATTTGATTTCATGCTTACAGTTACATATAGTTTTATAAATAATAATATCTGCTCCAAAGAAACAGAAAGCAGACTATAGAACACTAAAATAATGAAGGATGTGTTAATAATATCCATATTTCGATTTGTATGTGATTTGTTTTCATATTACTGAAAAAAAGAGATACACGGACTTCTGTAAACAAGCGTGAATTGTGAAGAAAGAACAAGGGCCAAAAAAGCACTGTGTATCACCATTACAATATAGTTTTCATTTTTCCATAAAGAACAGTTTAAAATGTAAATATATAGTGTGTGCCCATAAAGTTCTGCTAATATCTCAAAAAATTGTAGCTTGGAAATTATTAGAGACAGAGAACTGTGTTTAGTTGTAAAATGTTTAGCAGCTCTCAGAGTTCCTTTTTCCCCTGTTATAAATACTTTTGGATTAAAGGAGACTACTCACTGGAAAGCAGAATGTTCAGTTGTCAACAGAAACACAAAAAGAAAAAAAAAAACCTTGCTAGCTTTCAGAGTAATCCTTTTTTGAGCTAGAGCAAAAGACACACACATACACATGCACTTGCTTGTGCGCTTTTCCCCCTATGTGATGCCAGCCAGATAAACAGTGCCAGTGCTGCATTTTGGCAGTTTGATTAGGCTGTGTTGGGAGTTGTGTTGTGTGGGGTGGGTAGAGAGAGTGAGAGGCAGGAGACAGGGAGATGGATTGGTGGTGGGCAGCTAGTGGTTCAGAGGCAGACAGCTGGTTTGCTGGCTAGGAATGCAAGAGGGAGGGGTGGCAGGTACATGGGCTAGGCGCGTGATGCTATGGAAGCAAAGGATGTATTGTAAGAATAACTCCCATCTGTGTAGTTCAGTGAAGCTGGTGGTGGAGGGAAGAATCTGTATGGCCCAGCACCACTCCTCTTTTTGTCCTTTGTTGCAGATTTGACTTGGGGTTCATCAAAATGGCAACAGACTAGAACTACATCTGCATCTACATGGAAGCTCTGCAAATCACATTTAAGTGTCTGGCAGAGGGTTCATCAAACCACCCTCACAATTCTCTTTTATTCCAATCTCGTATAGTGCGTGGAAAGAACGAACACCTGTATCTTTCCGTACGAGCTCTGATTTCCCTCATTTTATCAAGGTGATCGTTTCTTCCTATGTAGGTCCGTGTCAACAAAATATTTTTGTATTCGGAGGAGAAAGTTGGTGATTGAAATTTCGTGAGAAGATTCCACCGCAACGAAAAATGCCTTTCTTTTAATGATGTCCCGCCCAAATCCTGTATCATATCTGTGACACTCTATCCCACATTTCACGATAATACGAAGCATGCTGCACTTCTTTGAACTTTTTCGATGTACTTTGTCATTCCTATCTGGAAAGGATCCCACACCGCACAGCAGTATTCTAAAAGAGGACGGACAAGTGTAGTGTAGGCAGTCTCCTTAGTAGATCTGTTACATTTTCTAAGTGCCCTGGCAATAAAATGCAGTCTTTGGTTGGCCGTCCCCACAACATTTTCTATGTGTTACTTCCAATTTCAATTGTTTGCAATTGTAATACCTAAGTACGTAGTTGACTTTATGGCATTTAGATTAGACTGATTTATCGTGTAACTGAAGTTTAACAAATTCCTTTTAACAGTGATGTGGATGACCTCACACTTTTTGTTATTTAGGGTCAACTGCAAATTTTCGCACCATTCAGATATCTTTTCTAAATCGTTTTGCAGTTTGTTTTGATCTTCTGATGACTTTATTAGTCGGTAAACAACAGCGTCATCTGCAAACAACCTAAGACGGCTGCTCGGATTGTCTCCCAAATTGTTTATATAGATAAGGGACAGCAATGGGCCTATAACACTACCTTGGGGACGGCCATAAATCACTTCTCTTTTACTCTATGACTTTCTGTCAGTTACCACGAACTGTGACCTCTCTGACAGGAAATCACAAATCCAGTCACATAACTGAGACAATATTCCATAAGCATGCAATTTCACTACAAACCGCTTGCGTGGTACAGTGTCAAAAGCCTCCCAGGAATCCAGAAATACAAAATCGATCTGAAGTCCCTTGTCAATAGCACTCAACACTTCATGTGAATAAAGAGCTAGTTGTGTTTCACAGGAATGATGTTTTCTAAACCCGTGTTGACTGTGTGTCAATAGATAATTTTCTTCAAGGTAGTTATTGTTTGAACTCAATATATGTTCCAAAGTCCTGCTGCATATCAACATTAATGATATAGGCCTGTAATTTAGTGGATTACTTCTACTACCTTTGTTGAATATTGGTGTGACCTGTGCAACTTTCCAGTCTTTGGGTACAGATCTTTCGTAGAACGAACTATTGTATATGATTGTTAAGTATAGAGCTAATGCCTCAGCATTCTCCAAAAGGAACCTAATTGGTATACAGACTGGACCAGAAGACTTGCTTTTATTAAGTGATTTAAATTGCTTCACTTCTCTGAGGATACTTACTTCTACATTACTCATGTTGGCAGCTGTTCTCGATTTGAATTCTGAAATATTTACTTCGTCTTCTTTTGTGAAAGCATTTCGAAAGGCTGTGTTTAGTAACTCTGCTTTGGCAACACTGTCTTCGATAGTATCTCCATTGCTATCGCGCAGAGAAGGCATTGATTGTTTCTTGCCGCTAACATACTTCACATACGACCAGTATCTCTTTGGATTTTCTGCAAGGTTTCAAGACAAAGTTTTGTTGTGGAAACTGTTATAAGCATCTCGCATTTAAGCCCACGCTAAATTTCGAGCTTCTGTAAAAGATCGCCGATCTTGGAGATTTTGTGTCTTTTTAAATTTGGCATGTTTGTTTCGTTGTTTCTGCAACAGTGTTCTGACCCGTTTTGTGTACCAAGAAGGAAGTGCAATGTGTCATCTGGTATGCAGAATTCAAATCTGTGACAATGGTACTGCAGAATTACAAGTGCAGTATGGAAGGGTACCAGCAGCAAAAACAATCATAATGAGGTGGTTCAAAAATTTTAAAGATATAGGCAGTGTCAAAGACCTTCCTACAGGACGTCCCCCTGTTCTGAAACCTATGTTGACAGAGTGCAAGCTTCATTTTAATAGAGCCTCCAAAAGTTATTTGTTATGCAGGACACACTGAATTACACTATTCCTGAGAGCTGGATGAGTCGTGATGGTTCCATTACATGGCCGTCGCGCTCTCCCAGTGTCACATCATGGAACTTCTTTTTGTGGGGTTACGTTGAGGGTTGTGTGTGCACACCACCAGTGAATGACATTTACTATACTTCATGTAGGAATCATTGACGCAATCAGAACTGTTGGTGTTGCACAGAACTCAAATATTGTCTTAATGTTCTAAAACGTGAGGTGCACATTAAAATTCTGACAAAACAGAAAAAAAACTTTGAGAACTGCTAAATGTTTTACAACAAACCATGATTCTCTGCCTCTAGCATGTCAAAGTTGTGACACTGGCACATTGGTATCTCGGCAGTGACATGTTGAAATTACATGAATTACTCTTTCAGCAGTGCTGCTTTCCATAATGAATTATCTACTGTTTATGTTGGTATCACGTTGTTGTTGTTGTTGTTGTTGTTGTTACAGGACATGCATGGAGTCTGTAAAGGATTTCTTCTTGAATGCAATAGAAATATTGCTAAGGCATATGGTGATATATATTATACAGCCTGGTCTGTAGCGGACACAGGTATGAGGAAGGTGAGTCTCATTGCTACTGTCATGATACGAGGGTTGACTGAAAAGTAATGTCTCCACCTTCATAACTCTTGAACAGTTGGCAGCATTGGTATGCGGCAGGTACTGGCTTGTTCCATAGCCTCTTCTCTACAGCCCCAGTTGGCGGGAAGCCTTAGCATTGAACAGTTGTGTTGTTACAGAGTAATATAACCCTGCGCAGATGGTCGGTCAATGTGATTTAAGCAATGTGCAGTCATTGAATTCTTCACAGCAGCGGGTGTCACCCCAAAGGAGATTCAACAGAGAATGAAAGCAGTTTATGGTGATTGTGTTGATGTGAGTGCTGTGCCTCGTTGGGTGAGTAAGTTTAAAGAAATTGATGTGGGAACGTCTGACCTGCATGACAAACAAAGAGTTGGACGTCCTGTGACAGCAACCACTGAGTTTCACAAGCAAAATGTTGACAGATTGATTCAGGACGATCGGTGTATCATTCAGCTTTGCTCGGCTATCGGAAGATCTGTGCATGATGCTGACTCTTGAAATGAAAGCTTACAGACTTGAAATTTGCCAGGAACTCCTCTCGTGTTGCTTGCCCAGTGATGCACAGTTCTCACATCAATACACACACCATAAACTGCTTTCATTCTCTGATGAATCTCCTTTGGGGTGACACATTCTGCTGCCAAGAATTCAATGACTGCACGTTGCTTAAATCACATTGACCAACCTTCTGTTCCATACTTTACACTGTAACAACACAGCCGTTCAATGCTAAGGCTTTCCGCCAACTGGAGCTGTAGAGAAGAGGCTACAGAACAAGCCAGTATGTGCCGCATACCAATGCTGACAACTGTTGAAGAGTTATGAAGGTGGAGGCATTACTTTTCAGTCAACCCTCATATTTCCCATTTATCAGAGACTGAATCACAAAAGATAGATAAAAACATGCTTCTTAAAAAAAAAAGTGGTGTAATTGACAACAAAACCTTAGGTTTTTGGAATTAATTCTCACTTGTGTCATTACAATAGTATTTTAATCTTCTAGTGGAGATTTTAGTATAAAGAAACCAATTATTCTGCCCTGTTAGGATCCACTCCGATGCAAATGCTGTGTCTTTTCACACTGAGGCATAACAACATCAAGATGAATATTTCCCACTTGTCTATCTTTTGCCTTTGCTTTTCACCAAATGTACTGTGATAACTTTGTTCTCTTTCTCTGCACTACTTTGCAATGTTATTTATTTTTAGTCTTAAACTGCACTAAAAAAGAAATACTGTTTCAGTTTATTGAAGAGTACTTGATTCAGGACTTCATGGCACGCATTATGGATTTGAAGAGGCAAGTGTTGGAAATGAGCCAATTAGGTCAGAAAGTGCTCACCATACTTCATGCATTCCACACTCATAAATCAAATACCCAAGTCCGTTCCATGCTGGCGACTCTGTACGAACCAATTCTGTGGCGAAACCTTAAGGTGAGTGCCTGTCTTTGACAGAGTAATAAAGAAATGTAAAACACACCTGGAAATGATAAAAGATTAATTCATTTTCGGGCACATTTCACTGAAATTTCTTCTTTTTGTACTTAAAACTAGTTTGGTTGGTTTTTAGTAAGTATCAGAGGTTGCACATGTTGTTGATTGTGATACATCCACAAATTAAGAATTATTTGTCATGGAAAGAACTGTTACACATTATAGCTTTTGGCCAAGGCCCTCTTTAGCAAAAGAAAACACACACACACACACACACACACACACACACACACACAGTCTTTCACACAAGTAGGCACATCTGACGTGCACATGGCCGCAACACCAACAGCTCCAACCGGAGTGCGACTGTCGCATAAATAGCAATCTGGAGTGGGGCAGAGAAGTGAGAGGGATAGCAGGATGAATGGGTGTGTGTTTCCTTTGCTGGAGAAGGCTTTGAGCGAAAGCTGTAATGTGTAACAGTCATTGCAGTGTGCCTGTCTGCAACTGAACTGGTCATCTTGACACTGAGTAACAATTTATCCTTTTAATATAGTTGATTTTCAAACCCGGAGTTTCCATTGTTTCATTTTGCATAACAGCTATTTTCTTTTGTGCATTATTCTTCTCAGTATCCGTTCTTCTCTTTCTTCATGTGTTTTTTCATCGCCTTCCAAACCTCACACACTCTGACTTCTGAGCCCCAATGTATCAAACAATCTCATCTGTGCACAACACACAGCTACGTGACCACCCAAAACCTTTATCTTCACATTTCCTACATGATTTCCTGTTTCCCTGGTACCATTCCTGCTGCACTAGACCCCTGCTCCATCTTTCTGCACCAGTTCAGAGAAGTATCACTTTCCCTGGCCAAACCCAGTTCCACATTCTGTTCCTTAAATACTGCGTAAACCATGGAACCCCCCTCCAATGGTCTGATAGTAAAAATTCCTTTTTCTGAATCCCACCCCTCCTTTCATAATGACCTTGACCTTTTCAGATTCTGCCAGACCCTGTCCTCACAAACCTGGTACTGCAAAAATGCATTTCCATGCCACAGGTATTCTAGAACCATCTCTGCTCACTACACAAGAAATAGCTATTGTGCAGTCCCCACTACACATCTCACATCTCTGAAATTGAGTTCCTTGCTCTCAAGCAACTGGAAGAACATTCTAGACCCAAACTCCATAAGTTATCCAAGCTGCAAACATCCTACAGCTGCTTTGGGGCACCTCTATCCAAGCACTATTATACCCACAGTGTTCCTCCTCGGCAACCGCCCATAGCATCCACATCCTGTGTAGTGTACCTTTTCAACTTGCCATGTCCCCCAAAACTCTTTATCAACATGCCAAATCCAGAGCCTAAACAATCCCTGAACACTGTTGTTAACCTTTCCACCAAAATTCTCAGCTCCACAGAAGTTTCAGTCGTATTCAAAGGCCTCACCTTTAGCTCTACATGCAAATTTAGCCATGTTCGACTCATCAAAGACCTCCTCTCCTTCTTCTGATTCCTGCAATGGAAACACTTCTTTGCCACCAATCCCACCAACCAAAGCTGACCTAATTCCAACATTGAACTGTGCCTCTCTCAGTTCATAGAACCATCCAGCCATGATCCCCCCCTCCACCTAACCACCTTCCAGGAATTCCTTACCTCTAACTTGGCCTCATCATCCTTCCCAAGGTCCCTTCCTAAGGACACCAACCTTTCAGCAGAGGAAACAACAGCCATACACAGTCTCAAAGCAGATTCTGATCTAATTGTCCTCCCTACAGGCAAAGGCTCCCTAATCCAATTAAATACTCTGTGATGCCTCAGGGTGTGTCCTGTCTAGCTATGCCTTGTTTTTGTCAAGTTCTACCATACATTTCTATTCTCCCTAATTCTATTCAGTATCTCTTCATTAGTTACTGAAGAGTAGAGGCACTCTTCAGGATTCTCCTCGAAACACCACTTTTCAAAAGTTTCTGTTCCCATTTTGTCTTTTCTGTTTAAAATATGCATTTCACTTTGATATAAAGCCACATTTCAGAAAAGAGTTCCACACTTAAACTTTTATAGGATGTGAATAAATTTTTCTCCTTCAGAAATTGTTTCCTTGCTATGGCCACCCTATATTTTGTGGCTATCATCAGTAATTTTGTCGCCTAAATAGTAAAAACTCGTATTTTACTTTTGTTGTAATATTTCTTAACACTTTCCACACTGAGCGGTTTGGACATGGTTTGTCCCTGTGGACTTTTCAGGCAATTTCACTGACTTTTTAGAAAAGTCTTGAAGAAAATATAAAGATAGTAAACCATACACATCAAAGTTTGAAACTTCTTCTTTCGAATGCTGTTATACAGTATTTTCTGAACATAAATGACATTTTTTTCTAGAATTTTGGAAGTAAAATGTTTTTCCAAAAAAGAAAAAAAATGCTAACTTCTAAAACTTATTATTTTTAACGTTTGAAAGAAATAAGCATGTACAAAAGAACATATTTTATTGGAAAAAAATGTGCATACAAGAAAAAATTAATAAAGAAGTGTAGCTTCTTTTTATCAAGAATAATTTATTCGGGTATGGTATTCTTTGAAACAGTCAGGTACATAGATACCCACATTACACTGCTTACACCAACCACCATTGTGTTTCTTTTCTTACTTTTTTCCCAGTTTCTTCTTTTGCCTGTATCAACACACACTTTACAGCACCTGCTACATTTTGTTTACATGCTGTACCTGGGATCTTTTCTGGGAAGTGATACCCAAACACTCTGTCCGCACTTGTTGATGTTCCACCCTGTGAATCTTGAAGCTCCTCCACACCACCTTGAGTTGCTAGCTGCTTACCTAAAGCCTTCATGAAGCATGCCAGAGATGATGTTTTTTTGGTTGTATGTCTGTGCACAACGCAACTATTCACTAATCTTAAAAGAAATAAGTGAAAGAAAACCTTTTTCCACCATTTCAGTGTCTTCTGACAGAAAGAATAATAGCTTGATAGGTGGTCAACCCTGTCTACTCCAGTTTTACCCTTGTTACAGTGTATTACAACATTTGGTTCCATCTCTCTACTTGCTCCTCTTTGTTTCTAGTACTACCTACTGCTGAAGTTGCTCAATGTTTGGTCAAAAGACAGTACACATCCCTGGTTGATTTCCATTTTATTGCAAGTAAATATTCCTTCCCCAAAAACATCATTTTCCCCTTCCTAAGCTTCACAGCCTTCATTTCATTAGGTGGACCCTTCCTGTTTTTCATTACAGTTCCTGCACCCAAAGTTTTATCCTGCCACAGGTAGTCCAACACAGCGAGGCTTGTGTAGAACCTATCCGTATAAATGCAGTGTGATTTGCCAAAATAATCTTCACACAACCTCCCAATTACTGACAAGACAGAGTTATCTACATTGTTTGCTTTACCTGTGTAAATATCACAATTCAAAGCATAACCTGTTGTTGAGTCACACAGTAAATAGAGATTGATCCTGCAGTTATTTGGTTTGCTTTTCATATACACTCTGAATCCTATTCTGCCTCTGAAGCAGCACATCCCTTGATCAGTTGTGAGGCTTATGACAAGTTAAAAAAGAGAGAGTTAAAGAGGGTGTGACATATATATGCCCTGAATGGAGTGCATAAGTTCTAATAAATGTTCATCCACCTGCAGGTCTGCTATAATTGTTGTCCCTGCACAGGAAACAGCATGTAGTTCATGAATCCATTATCTTGATGCTGTAAGAAGCTCTTAGTGAGGAACTGTTATTTTAGAAATAATTAAATTTCCAATCAGTGTGTTTATAAGGGATGCCATTTGCTTTTTATTGGCAGAACACGATAAACTGCACATTACATTCCACTTTAGAGTCGCAAATATTTTCTATTCTTCAACAAAATAATGAACTGCATATACAACTTATCTGTCCCCTGAGACTGCTGAATCAGCTATCACTTTTACAAACTAGACATTGAAAATTAAGTCCTAACTGACACCGCAGTGGGCAATATGTCCATCCTCCGAGACTGCTGAACCAGCTCTCACATTTGTAACCCATGCATCACTAATAAGGTCTTCACTGATACCGACCATGGCAAACACGTCTGTCCTGCAAGACTGTCAGTCCAGCTCTGATCTTGCAGCTGAACCACTTCGCCCACCATCCAAGTTGGGCACGATCCGAATATCACCGAAGTGCTTCATCTGTCTTTTCGTTTAGCAGTTGTTTATTAGTCTGGTTGTTATTAATATTTGTGAAATAATTGAATGATAGCACACTATTGAGAGATGCTTTAAATATGAAATGCAATTAAATATGATATATAGTTTGTCTAATATTAATAACAGAAAATTATCATTTTGGCACGCAACTTCCGAATGCAGCAGCCAGTCGCAGAGAAGGACCAGAATTTAAGTGGTCTTTCTCACGATACCTGTACGAAACGAACAGTCTATCATCGGTACCTCACACCACTTCTGCCTTTTCAAATGCTCTAAGAAGAGGTTCTTGTACCTCAGTATGATGGCTGCAAAGCCAGAAATATTACAGGTTCATGTGTAGTTTGAAGTTATTCTTACACATTGTGACAAAGGAACTGAAGAAAGGCATCATTTCGTGCAGTGGATCTCATCCTGGCTGACCTCGTTTTATGAATTTTGTGTTGTCGTTCAAGTGCAACATAAACAAAATTGAACTAAATCTGTCTCTACTCATTACCTTGCTCGCCCACGAAGTATTTATAAATGCATCCTTTGACCAATAGTTACTTATTTTTGACAACTTAGCTACACTCATATGCAAAATAATTGGGAAAACCAAGTACATTTCTGTATCTTTACTATAGATGACCATTGCCACAAGTTTTCCATTCATAGACTTTTTATTAATTTCATAAATTTTTAGCACTGCTTATGTTTGTTTCAATTTTTATGTTTTATCATCTAACTGTCAAAAAATGCTGAAAAGCATTCAAATTCACTACAGTTTTCATCCACTTGCAAAGTTACACCACTAGCACTATTGAACACTGGTAAATCAGGCTGGTTGTAAACTCTTGACCAGTTGCTCCCGTCAGTGATCACATTTTGTGATGTATCAGGACAAGCAGAGTACTAGAACTCACATCTTTATCAGTCCATAAATAAAATAATACACATGTAAACTGCCATAAAAAATCAAAATAATTTGAGTCAATATTTTTCACTATTGTGAATCCATATCTGAACTGTTGTAAGTGTCAGAAAATATGTCTGAAGGTTCGTAATCAATATCCACATCAGAGGTTTCCTCTTCTGATCCAGAAGAACTATCAAAAATGTCCATGCTCCTTACACAATACAAACACAGAAAGTACACTAATCCAAAACAGAAGTTAATGCACCTGTGCCCCTGAAAACCAATCTTCTGTTGATTATGCTCAAGCTGCAGACTCACAGTGACCTCTGTCAGAAAGTAAATGAACTACTCTTGCTGCCAGTTCAATTGACGAAACGTACGGTGTACGTTTTCACATTACAAACGCGTGGGAAACATAGTAACATACGGCATACAGGCTGCATCCAAAGAAGTGCGTTTGCGACTGCGTGTTGCGTACAGGCTTAGTGTGGAAAGTGTTTATCTGATCCCATCAGTATAAACTGATTTTGTTCGACTGTATTCCATAACCCATGTTTTCCTTTTGATGATGATCACTTTATAATCCTTTTTAAGACACTTTACGTTCCATTCAACTGCTCTTCTAAGTTCTTTGCCATCTCTAGGGACCATAAAAATTCATATTTGCAATAAATATGAATACAGTACAAATCTGCGTCAAAATGCGAAAATGCAAAATTACATAATAAATGGTATTTCATAGCAGTATGTATCCAGGTGAACCACTTTATCAGAGGTAGTTTCAAATAGCTTTATTTACTGCCTGTAAATAGTAAAAAATAACCAATTTTTGGCTACTTGTCTTGCACGCCATCTGAAGAAGCTCAGTGTGGGAAATACATATCAGTGTGCTTGATGTTCTGGTGTTGTGCCACTGGTGGTCAGTTGAATGGTCGAAGAATAGACACACAGCACATGATGCAATGTAGGACTTGGCTGTGTGACAGAGCATCATAGAACGCAGAAATGCGTACATTTGTCTGCCAGCGAAACTTCAAAGGTAAGTATAATGTGACACTTCAACATAGGAGTTTTAGGCAGCAGGTGTTTTGAACTGTGATTGTGTCAGATACTGGTCGGTCTTGGGACTGAGCTACTTCATTTATAATACTGCCAACTTAAGCAAGAAATTTCACAGTAACTGTTAACAAATGTTTTGTTTTGTGTGTTTCTAATCTTTTTCTTTTCTTATTTTGAAACGAGGGAAGAAACTATCTCTTTTCCACCACAGAATTAGATTGTGACATTCACAGCGCTAGAAGGAATCGGTGGTCCCCATGACCATGTGTTGTTTCCGCTTTCACAGAAAAACAGAACACACATGTACACTGCTGCGCAGTGATAGGGAGGTGGGCCTTGTTTCCTTGCACCACTTCTCTCACCTAAGGCAACTGTGGTTCTAGTTTGTTTACACTTATGGCTGACTACAAGTTCATAGTGTCTTCACTCTGTACTGTAGCAACTGGAAAACAAAATCTATTAATATATTTCGACCATGCTGAGAGTGTTCCCCCAAAGTGCGCCTAGATATAGTTTTGATATGAATATAATAGAGGGAAACATTCCACGTGGGAAAAATATATCTAAAAACAAAGATGATGAGACTTACCAAACAAAAGCGCTGGCAGGTCGATAGACACACAAACAAACACAAACATACACACAAAATTCAAGCTTTCGCAACAAACGGTTTCTTCGTCAGGAAAGAGGGAAGGAAAGGGAAAGACGAAAGGATGTGGGTTGTTTAGAGTTTGCTCTTTCAGATTTTTCTTGCAATATTACATATCCTCCCCCCCCCCCCCCCCCCTCCCTTTTCCCTTCTCCATAATATTCTCTCCAAGCCTTTCAGTATCCCCTTCTTCACTTAATACTGCCTTGCCATCTGAGTTCTTGACGTGCATAAGCTGCTTCTCTTTTGTCCAAGGGTTTCTTTAATTTACTGTACATGGCTTCTATCTTTCCTGTAATCATTCTTCCTTCAACAGCTTTGCATTTCTCCTCTAACCATTCCTTACTTTGTCATTTTGCACTTCCTTTCTGTCTAATTTCTAGAGATCTGTTTTTTTCCCTCTTTTACATGTTTCATTTGATGCAATTTTATTTTTCCCCCTTTCATGAGTTAATTTTATTTCTCACTGCTATTCAGTGATTTCTACTAGGCCTTGATTTTTTTTTGCCTGGTTGTTTATTTACTACTTCACTGTTTCATTGTTCAAAGTTACCTATCATTCTTCTTTTGCATTTCTTTGATCTATTCCAGTGAGTATGTGCCTAATGCACTTTTCAAGACTCTCAGCAACCTTTAGGTTGCATCTTCTTAATTTCGTCAACTTTAAATTGTATTTATTTGAATAATATGACAAAAAATAGGCATGTGAAATGGGTGATAATATATTTATCTGCTGTATAACGTTGTTGTTGTGGTCTTCAGTCCTGAGACTGGTTTGATGCAGCTCTCCATGCTACTCTATCCTGTGCAAGCTTCATCATCTCCCAGTACCTACTGCAACCTACATCCTTCTGAATCTGTTTAGCGTATTCATCTCTTGGTCTCCCTCTACAATTTTTAACCTCCACGCTGCCCTCCAGTACTAAATTGGTGATCCCTTGATGCCTCAGAACATGTCCTACCAACCGCTCCCTTCTTCTAGTCAAGTTGTGCCACAAACGCCTCTTCTCCCCAATTCTATTCAATACCTCCTTGTTAGTTTTGTGATCTACCCATCTAATCTTAAGCATTCTTCTGTAGCACCACATTTCGAAAGCTTCTATTCTCTTCTTGTCCAAACTATTTATCGTCCATGTTTCACTTCCATACATGGCTACACTCCGTACAAATACTTTCAGAAATGACTTCCTGACACTCAAATCAATACTCGATGTTAACAAATTTCTCTTCTTCAGAAATGCTTTCCTTGCCATTGCCAGTCTACATTTTACATCCTCCCTACTTCGACCATCATCAGTTATTTTGCTCCCCAAATAGCAAAACTCCTTTACTACTTTAAGTGTCTCATTTCCTAATCTAATTCCTTCAGCATCACCCAACTTAATTCGACTACATTTCATTATCCTCGTTTTGCTTTTGTTGATGTTCATCTTATATCCTCCTTTCAAGACACTGTCCATTCCGTTCAACTGCTCTTCCAAGTCCTTTGCTGTCTCTGACAGAATTACAATGTCATCGGCGAACCTCAAAGTTTTTATTTCTTCTCCATAGATTTTGATACCTACTCCGAACTTTTCCTTTGTTTCCTTTACTGCTTGCTCAATATACAGATTGAATAACATCAGGGAGAGGCTACAACCCTGTGTTACTCCCTTCCCAACCACTGCTTCCCTTTCGTACCCCTTGACTCTTATAACTGCCATCTGGTTTCTGTACAAATTGTAAATAGCCTTTCGCTCCCTGTATTTTACCCTTGCCACCTTCAGAATTTGAAAGAGAGTATTCCAGTCAACATTGTCAAATGCTTTCTCTAAGTCTACAAATGCTAGAAATGTAGGTTTGCCTTTCCTTAATCTTTCTTCTAAGATAAGTCGTAAGGTCAGTATTGCCTCACGTGTTCCTACATTTCTACGGAATCCAAACTGATCTTCCCCGAGGTGAGCTTCTACCAATTTTTCCATTCGTCTGTAGAATTCAAATTCGTATTAGTATTTTGCAGCCATGGCTTATTAAACTGATAGTTCGGTAATTTTCACATCTGTCAATACCTGCTTTCTTTGGGATTGGAATTAGTATATTCTTCTTGAAGTCTGAGGATATTTTGCCTGTCTCATACATCTTGCTCACGAGATGGTAGAGTTTTGTCAGGACTGGCTCTCCCAAGGCTGTCAGTAGTTCTAATGGAATGTTGTCTACTCCTGGAGCCTTGTTTTGACTCAGGTCTTTCAGTGCTCTGTCAAACTCTTCACGCAATATCATATCTCCCATTTCATCTTCATCTACCTCCTCTTCCATTTCCATAATATTGTCCTCAATAACATCGCCCCTATATACAACCTCTATATACTCCTTCCATCTTTCTGCTTTCCCTTCTTTGCTTAGAACTGGGTTTCCATCTGAGCTCTTGATGTTCATGCAAGTGGTTCTCTTTTCTCCAAAGGTCTCTTTAATTTTCCTGTAGGCAGTATATATCTTACCCCTCGTGAGATAAGCCTCTACATCCTTACATTTGTCCTCTTGCCATCCCTGCTTAGCCATTTTGCACTTCTTGTCGATCTCATTTTTAAGACGTTTGTATTCCTTTTTGCCTGCTTCATTTACTGCATTTTTGTGTTTTCTCCTTTCATCAATTAAATTCAGTATCTCTTCCGTTACCCAATGATTTCTACTAGCCCTTGTCTTTTTACCTATTTGATCCTCTGCTGCCTTCACTATTTCATTCCTCAAAGCTTCCTATTCTTCTTCTACACTATCTCTTTCCCCCATTCCTGTCAATTGTTCCCTTATGCTCTCTCTGAAACAACCTCTGGTTCTTTCAGTTTATCCAGGTCCCATCTCCTTAAATTCCCACCTTTTTGCAGTTACTTCAGTTTTAATCTACAGTTCATAACCAATAGATTGTGGTCAGAGTCCACATCTGCCCCTGGAAATGTCTTACAGTTTAAAATCTGCTTCCTGAATCTCTGTCTTACTATTATGTAATCTATCTGAAACTTTCTTGTATCCCCGGGGTTCTTCTTTCATGAATCTTGAACCAAGTGTTAGCTATGATTAAGTTATGCTCTGTGCAGAATTCTACCAGGCGGCTTCCTCTTTCATTTCGTAGCCCCAATCCATATTCACCTACTACGTTTCCATCTCTTCCTTTTCCTACTGTTGAATTCCAGTCAACCATGACTATTAAATGTTTGTCTCCCTTCACTACCTGAATAATTTCTTTTATCTCATCATACATTTCATCAATTTCTTCATCATCTGCAGAGCTAGTTGGCATATAAACTTGTACTACTGTAGTAGGCGTGGGCATGGGCTTTGTGTCTATCTTGGCCACAATAATGCATTCACTATGCTGTTTGTAGTAGCTTACCCCACTCCTATTTTCCTATTCATTATTAAACCTACTCCTGCGTTACCCCTATTTGATTTTGTGTTTATAACCCTGTATTCACCTGACCAAAAGTCTTGTTCCTCCTGCCACCGAACTTCACTAATTCCCACTATATTTAACTTTAACCTATCCATTTCCCTTTTTAAATTTTCTAACCTACCTGCTCGATTAAGGGGTCTGACTTTCCATGCTCCAATCCGTAGAACGCCAGTTTTCTTTATCCTGATAATGACGTCCTCTTGAGTAGTCCCCGCCCGGAGATCCAAATGGGGGACTATTTTACCTCCAGAATATTTTACCCAAGAGGACACCATCATCATTTAATCATACAGTAAAGCTGCATGCCCTCGGAAAATATTATGGCTGTAGCTTCCCCTTGCTTTCAGCCGTTTGCAGTACCACAACAGCAAAACCGTTTTGGTTAGTGTTACAGGGCCAGATCAGTTGCCCCTGCAACTACTGAAAAGGCTGCTGCCCCTCTTCAGGAACCACACGTTTGTCTGGCCTCTCAACAGATACCCCTCCGTTGTGGTTGCACCTATGGTACGGCTATCTGTATCGTTGAGGCACGCAAGCCTCCCCACCAACGGCAAGGTCCATGGTTCATGGGGGGAGGGCTGTATAACATACACTGAATAATTGTAGTTATAAGATCAATACTGTCTTTAAGAGAGTTTTCAACCACGTCTCACCTAGTAGGTATAATGTGACAGCCTTTTATTCTTTTTATGTGTGTAAGACAATTTGTGTTATGACTTGTACCTGCCACTGAAACAACATCGATTAGTAGTATTTTTAGCTGTAATGTTACCATAGTTTTTTGTGTTTATAGAGTCCAAACAGCACAGTTAGAAGTAATGCTGCTGAAGTGTTCCTGGATGCTTATCCTTTGGAAAGATGTGGAGAAGGACGTGATAAAAATGTAGCATTTGCGGAGAGGCAGCACAAAATAATGACGGAACTTTTGACTGACAAATGGCATGTTGTTCGCATCATTGCTGTTAGGGTAAGTCCACAAAAATTTCATTAGTTCCTGACATGGCTCATCTTAATATATCTGTGTTCTTAAATTTTAAAAAAGTAATCTGTAAGTACAGTAAAGCTTTGCTGTATTGTTTCTAGTGGAAAATCGTAAATCATGTGTTACTACTTTTAATACATGCCACTGCCTCTCATTCACTCTCTCCACTCTTATTTAAAAAAAAAAAAAAAAAAAAAAAACTGTGTTTGTTTTGCTGTTTTCGTATGATAACAAAGATTTACCAATTTCAGGGTCATTCCTTCTTTGCCTGTGACCATTTAAAAGAGCATCCATTTTGACAAAGTCTAATTGACTGAAGACTGAAGCACTACAAAATTCCTCTTCTTCCCATCTCCACTTGTCATGTTTTGCAATTTGCATTTGCTTGTCATATTGCTAACGGAAGACATTGATGAAAGGTGATTATAGCATTAAAAATGCGAGATAAAGCGGGACTTGGATGAGGAAAACAACAGAGAATAACACTGAGAAATGCAGCAATGATAAGAGAACAAGAAGTTACGATGCATAAAATAACCACAGAAAACATTGAAACTCTTGATCACTATACATGAAATAGTCATGCTTTGCACTTTCACTTAGTGTTCACGACTCATAGCCACAGTTCTCAGAAAACCTCAACAGTTTTTTAATTAAGACTATCTGCAAGTTCCACATGGACTAATAAACAGCTTTCTTGGCCAGCAATAACGTAAACAAGCAGTGTAAGTCATGTAATAAAGACAGGTCATATGGTCCAGATTATATACCAATTAGTTTTCTTTTGGAGTATGCTAGTAAAGTAGCCCATTTCTAAGAGTCATATTCAACTGCTTATAAATCTGCTCCCTTGACAAAAGGCCCATACCTGAAGACTGGAAAGTTGCACAGGTAATACCAATACAAATGAGAGGCAATACAAGTACTCCTCTGAATTATAGACCCATATCAATGATATTAATTTGTTGTAGGATCCTGGAACATGTTTGGTGTTCCAACACTATGAAAATCTCAAAGAAAACAATCCAGTGACACATAACCAGCTCACATTCAGAAAATAACATTCTTGTGACACACAGGTAGCTCTTTATTGACACGAAGTAGTAAGTGCTATCCACAAGGGATCTCAAATTGATTCTAGAATTCTAGATTTCCAGAAAACTTTTGACACTGTTCCTCACAAGTAACCTGTAATTGAACTATGTGCCTTTGAAGTGTTATTAAGTTGCGTGACCGGATTCATAATTTCCTGTCAGAAAGATCACAATTTGTAGTAGTTGACTGTAAGTGATCTAGTGATTTTTGGGGTTCCCCAAGAAAGTGTTACAGGCACTCTGCTGTCCTTAATCTATATGAATGATTGGAGAGACAATCTGAGCAGCCCTCTTAGATTGTTTGCAGATGATGCTCTCATTTACTGTCTACTAAAGTTATTCAGAAGGAAAATTAAATTTGGATACATAATAAATCCCCCCCACCCCATGAACCATGGACCTTGCCGTTGGTGGGGAGGCTTGTGTGCCTCAGCGATACAGATAGCTGTACCGTAGGTGCAACCACAACGGAGGGGTATCTGTTGAGAGGCCAGACAAACGTGTGGTTCCTGAAGAGGGGCAGCAGCCTTTTCAGTAGTTGCAAGGGCAACAGTGTGGATGATTGACTAATGTAATGTGGCCTTGTAACAATAACCAAAACGGCCTTGCTGTGCTGGTACTGCGAACGGCTGAAAGCAAGGGGAAACTACGGCCGTAATTTTTCCCGAGGGCATGCAGCTTTACTGTATGATTAAATGATGATGGCCTCCTCTTGGGTAGAATATTCCGGAGGTAAAATGTCCCCCATTCGGATCTCCGAGCGAGGACTACTCAAGAGGATGTCCTTATCAGGAGAAAGAAAACTGGCGTTCTACGGATCGGAGCGTGGAATGTCAGATCACTTAATCGGGCAGGTAGGTTAGAAAATTTAAAAAGGGAAATGGATAGGTTAAAGTTAGATATAGTGGGAATTAGTGAAGTTCGGTGGCAGGAGGAAAAAGACTTCTGGTCAGGTGCCTACAGGGTTATAAACACAAAATCAAATAGGGGTAATGCAGGAGTAGGTTTAATAATGAATAGGAAAATAGGAATGCGGGGAAGCTACTACAAACAGCATAGTGAACGCATTATTGTGGCCAAGATAGATACGAAGCCCACACCTACTACAGTAGTGCAAGTTTATATGCCAACTAGCTCTGAGGATGACGAAGAAATTGAAGAAATGTATGATGAAATAAAAGATATTATTCAGATAGTGAAGGGAGACGAACATTTAATAGTCATGGGTGACTGGAATTCGGTAGTAGGAAAAGGGAGAGAAGGAAACATAGTAGGTGAATATGGATTGGGGCTAATAAATGAAAGAGGAAGCCGCCTGGTAGAATTTTGCACAGAGCACAACTTAATCATAGCTAACACTTGGTTTAAGAATCATGAAAGAAGGTTGTATACATGGAAGAACCCTGGAGATACTAAAAGGTATCAGATAGATTGTATAATGGTAAGACGGAGATTTAGGAACCAGGTTTTAAATTGTAAGACATTTCCAGGGGCAGATGTGGACTCTGACCACAATCTATTGGTTATGACCTGTAGATTAAAACTGAAGAAACTGCAAAAAGGTGGGAATTTAAGGAGATGGGACCTGGATAAACTGAAAGAACCAGAGGTTGTACAGAGTTTCAGGGAGAGCATAAGGGAACAATTGACAGGAATGGGGGAAAGAAATACAGTAGAAGAGGAATGGGTAGCTTTGAGGGATGAAGTAGTGAAGGCAGCAGAGGATCAAGTAGGTAAAAAGACGAGGGCTAGAAGAAAGCCTTGGGTAACAGAAGAAATATTGAATTTAATTGATGAAAGGAGAAAATATAAAAATGTAGTAAATGAAGCAGGCAAAGAGGAATACAAACGTCTTAAAAATGAGATCGACAGGAAGTGCAAAACTGCTAGCAGGGATGGCTAGAGGACAAATGTAAGGATGTAGAGGCTTATCTCACTAGGGGTAAGATCGATACTGCCTACCGGATAATTAAAGAGACTTTTGGAGATAAGAGAACCACTTGTATGAACGTCAAGAGCTCAGATGGAAACCCAGTTCTAAGCAAAGAAGGGAAAGCAGAAAGGTGGAAGGAGTATATAGAGGGTCTATACAAGGGCGATGTACTTGAGGACAATATTATGGAAATGGAAGAGGATGTAGATGAAGATGAAATGGGAGATACGATACTGCGTGAAGAGTTTGACAGAGCACTGAAATACCTGAGTCGAAACAAGGCCCCCGGAGTAGACAACATTCCATTGGAACTACTGACGGCCTTGGGAGAGCCAGTCCTGACAAAACTCTTCCATCTGGTGAGCAAGATGTATGAAACAGGTGAAATACCCTCAGACTTCAAGAAGAATATAATAATTCCAATCCCGAAGAAAGCAGGTGTTGACAGATGTGAAAATTACCGAACAATCAGTTTAATAAGCCACAACTGCAAAATACTAACACGAATACTTTACAGACGAATGGAAAAACTAGTAGAAGCCAACCTCGAGGAAGATCAGTTTGGATTCCATAGAAATGTAGGAACACGTGAGGCAATACTGACCTTACGACTTATCTTAGAAGAAAGATTAAGGAAAGGCAAACCTATGTTTCTAGCATTTGTAGACTTAGAGAAAGCTTTTGACAATGTTGACTGGAATACTCTCTTTCAAATTCTAAAGGTGGCAAGGGTAAAATACAGGGAGTGAAAGGCTATTTATAATTTGTACAGAAACCAGATGGCAGTTAAGAGTCGAGGGACATGAAAGGGAAGCAGTTGTTGGGAAGGGAGTAAGACAGGGTTGTAGCCTCTCCCCGATGTTGTTCAATCTGTATATTGAGCAAGCAGTAAAGGAAACAAAAGAAAAATTTGGAGTAGGTATTAAAATCCATGTAGAAGAAATAAAAATGTTGAGGTTCGCCGATGACATTGTAGTTCTGTCAGAGACAGCAAAGGACTTGGAAGAGCAGTTGAATGGAATGGATAGCGTCTTGAAAGGAGGATATAAGATGAACATCAACAAAAGCAAAATGAGGATAATGAAATGTAGTTGAATTAAGTCGGGTGATGCTGAGGGAATTAGATTAGGAAATGAGACTCTTAAAGTTGTAAAGGAGTTTTGCTATTTGGGGAGCAAAATAACTGATGAT
Organism: Schistocerca cancellata; assembly: GCF_023864275.1. Classification (NCBI taxonomy): domain Eukaryota; kingdom Metazoa; phylum Arthropoda; class Insecta; order Orthoptera; family Acrididae; genus Schistocerca; species Schistocerca cancellata. Next base: position 152,304,209 of record NC_064630.1, read on the forward strand.
GGTCGAAGTAGAGAGGATGTAAAATGTAGACTGGCAATGGCAAGGAAAGCGTTTCTGAAGAAGATAATTTGTTGACATTGAGTATAGATTTAAGTGTCAGGAAGTCATTTCTGAAAGTATTTGTACGGAGTGTAGCCATGTACGGAAGTGAAACATGGATGATAAATAGTTTAGACAAGAAGAGAATAGAAGCTTTTGAAATGTGGTGCTACAGAAGAATGCTGAAGATTAGATGGGTAGATCATATAACTAATGAGGAAGTATTGAGTAGGATTGGGGAGAAGAGAAGTTTGGGGCACAACTTGACTAGGAGAGGGGATCGGTTGGTAGGACATGTTCTGAGGCACCAAGGGATCACCAATTTAGTATTGGAGGGCAGCGTAGAGGGTAAAAATCATAGAGGGAGACCAAGAGATGAATACACTAAGCAGATTCAGAAGGATGTAGGTTGCAGTAGGTACTGGGAGATGAAGAAGGTTGCACAGGATAGAGTAGCATGGAGAGCTGCATCAAACCAGTCTCAGGACTGAAGACCACAACAACAACAACAACAACAACATAATAAATCTCATAAATTAAAAGGTTGTGAATTCAACTAAATACCTAGTGATTACAATTACAAACAACTTAAATTGGAACGGTCATATAGAAAATGTTGCGGAGAAGGAGACTTTATTTTATTGGCAGAACATGTGAGAGATGCAACAAATGTATTAAAAAGAGTCATGAGTGTCGCTGTGTGGTATGCAGTCCTTATCAGTTAGGATACACGGAAAGACTTAGGTGTTCAATTTTCCCTCATGCTATTCAAGAGTGTAACTGTTAAGAAGTAGTCTGCAATTGATTGTATGAACCTTTGCCAATCACTTAAGTGTGAACTATAGAGTAGCAATGTAAATATAGAATTATATAATTGAAAAGCACTTTCGGATTTGTGGCTTATTTTGTACCATCTACAACCACTGGGATATGATAAGATATTGACAATATGAGGGCAAGCTTAGTGTCCACTGGATTACAGAAATTCATTAATATTTCTCATGTGGGAGTCCTTGTCACATTTAACAGCTAAGTTTCTTGCTGCCTAAACCTTTGTGATGAAGGAGCGTGCAGGGGGTGGGGGGTGGAGGGGTTACTGTGTGCCCAGATTTTGAAAATATTGTAATCTGGTCATGTACTTTATATTTTTAAAACTTTGAAAAAAAAATATCTATTGTGTTTAATGACTTCTTATAGCAGAGTCCATAATTGTTTTGAATTTTTAATAAAATGTGACCCAGAAACTTAAGTGTTAGTAGTGGATATGACATTTCGCAGCAGGTGCCATGTTCATATTCTCAGGTTCAAGGCCCTTCTTACACATATGTATGTCTTTAAAAATATGTTGTGAACAAAACTCAATAACAATTAAGAAAAATCTGTATTTTTTTAAAAAAAATTTGTGGTGGCGATATAGTACACTTTACAAAAAATACACTGGTATTGTTAATACTGTGCTAAAAGATATTTTCAGGTTTTGGACTCTACTTATATACATCAGTATCTATTTAAAAAAAGATGTTAATAAACATCAATAACAATTTATTTATTTATTCATTCTTGTGGGCATAATTTAAACTCCCCTCTTGTAGTTCGCATTATGGAAAATGCTTTGGTAGTGCCAGAGTAAACATGGAAACATCTAATTCCATGTGCATGTTACATTTATCTCTCAAACTGCTACTGAACACCCCAGGGCCAAAGGTGGGGAGAAGACTATAGTCATAAAAAATCGACTCAAGTACTAGGGACATACAGTAAGTAATGCAGCACTTTTTTTTTTTCTGAAAGCAGGTTGGTTTTATTCGGGATTCCGATACGCCATATTATTCCCCAATCTTTTGGCTACAAAACTGAATTTTTCAACATAATCTCCAATCAATGTGACGTCCTTATCCTGCTGCACTGAGAGGGCCGTATGCCCACATGGTACCACATGTTTTAGTTTGCTTGGCAATTTTTGATTATTATAAAAAAATGGAACAAAGAATTTTCATCAAATTTTATTTGAAAAAATGGAATCAAGTGCTTTAAAACACTTGAAATGTTGACAGTGGCATACAGTGAGTCTGCTCTAAGTAAAAAGAGCCAAGGTGGCCGAAAAGATGCCAATGATGAACCTCCCCAGCACATCAACAACAGATGATAACATTGAAGCTGTGAGGAAAATTGCTATGGAAAATCATTGAATTACCATGAGAGAAGTTGCTGAGGATGTTGGCATATCAGTCGCTCGTGTCATGCAGTTTTTTTGGACTTGTGGGCGTGAGGCATGTGTCCATGAAGTTTCTTCCAAAACTTCTCAATTTTGATCAGAAGGACCGTCACATGAGCATCACTCAGCTCTTGAATGATGTCAGTGATGATCCTGATTTGCTCAAGAAGGTTGTAACATTGCTCCAGATGGTCGTAACTGGTACAAAACATCAAAACCAAAGCCCAATCATCGCAATGGAAGCATCCTGGAGAGCCAAGACCGAGAAAAGCACGCCAAGTTTGATCAGATGTCAAAGTTTTGCTCACTGTTTTTTTCAATTACTGTGGCGCAGTGCATCATGAATTTTTGCCTCAAGGTCATATGATTAATAAGGAGTATTACCTTGACGTTATGTGTCATTTCTGAGAAGCAATATGCAAAAAATGTCCAGAATTTTGGGAAAACAATTCATGGTGTTTGCATCACAACAGTGCGCTTGCTTATTCTTCGTTGCTTGTGAGAGATTTTTTGGCCAGAAACAACACAACAATCATGCCTCAGCCATCATACTCATCAAATTTGATCCCCTGTGACTTTTTTCTGTTCCCAAAACTGAAGAGACCTGTGAAAGGTCGAAGATTTTCAGCGCTTGAGGAAATAAAAACTGCATTGCAGGACGTACTCAAGGCTGTATTAAAAAGTTCTTATGATAAGTGCTTCGAGGATTGGAAGAAGCATTGGCACAAGTGTCTTGTATCTGAGGGGGATTACTTTGAAGATGACAACATGGATATTGGTGAATAAATAAATATTTTTTCATAAAAATATAAAATCACCTTACTTTTTGAACATACCTCCTATATGTGGTCGACTGGCAGGAGATCTGGTGATCCTGCTGTCCATGGCAATTGTTGTATGCAACAAAAAGTGCATTACATTGCAGCAGCCTTAAGTGAATGTGCATTCTGTTGCTATAAAAGCACAGTGCCTGCTTATCAACAAAATAGTAGTTGTATGAGGATTAACAGTCATCAGAAGATTGATTCTGTTATCTTTAATGGTTCTCACTCTTGTTTACAGTTGATGAAAACAGTCTAATATCAAATCTTTCATGTGCAAAAATTCTCAGCAAGTTAGAGCAGCAATGCCATCCTAACTGGGTGGAACGCAAATCCTGGTGTAACTAAGTGAGGAATAGAATAACATCATACAACATATAGTTGCACACACCGTGATTTTACAACTGATTGCTAAGTTCTTAGTGTTCAGCTGAAGTGATATTGCTATATATGGTAATGAGGGATCCCAAGTCTGTTTGCTTGGAGCTCATGTACTGCTTTCTCTCATAAGAGTTTTGGAGGCTATTGTTGATATTGATCTCGTGAAGCTTTTCTAGAGTATAATGTGGCTTCAGAGGTAGTAAAACTAATTATATTAGGTAATCAGCAAAGATTATGCATTTGACAGCAAATCTTTTAGTTTGTTCTGGGGATTTATATCTGCTATGTATTCATGATTTTTACTTTATTTCACTCTTTCATTCATATTTCACTCACTCCTCAGCAATATTGGTTAAATAATACTTCATTTAGTAGTATCTCATGTGCCATGATTGGAGTGGTTGCTCTCTCTCTCTCTCTCTCTCTCTCTCTCTCTCTCTCTCTCTCTCAATAAACATGTGGTGATGGCTGTACGGAGCTGAAACTCAGATTGAGCATCTGGAAGGGATGAAAACACCGGTCGACACAAGCAGAACAGCATAGTGTTGCCAAATTGCTCAGAGGGTTGTCAGTCTCATTACTTTTCTCACACACCTCATAGTTACCCTTTTATTGCAATTGGAATGTGCCAATGGCTTCTTTCGATTTTTGCAAAAATGTGATCCTGTACTTAAAGGTGGGAGTGAAAGAAGGTATTGTATGCTTACTTTACTGTTTTTTTCCACTACAGCAGGGTCTTAGTGAGCAAATAAAGTAGCAGGTTTTACATTCAGATATTTTATATGCTTGTTCATTTTTAAATTACCTCACTACCATAATCGTAAGGATTTGGTTCTGTACTGTTATCAACTGGTTCATCATTGATAGAGATTAATGGGACTCTTCAGGAGCCTCATGACGTTTTGTGAAAACATGCGTGGTGGATATGGGGCATCAAGCTATTCTAGCACCTGTCTCCTTTCTTGTGCCTCAATCTCCCATTGATGACTAAGTGTTATTTTTCTTACTAACCAACCCATAGTGACAGTTTTCAGTACTTGCCCAGTGAAATGTTACATGCTGTTTAGGCAAACATTTCACACTCCTTGTGTAGTACAAGGAAAGATGATCTCTTTAGAATAATATTAAATAGGGAGGAAGTCATGGAACATATACCACGCAAGTGTTTATTTTTGGTGTGTGGACATTAAATTGGAGGTGTGGAATACAAGAAAAGAGCAAGCTGTGACGATAAATAAACAACTTCACCTGTTGTGGGTGCTTGACCGTCAAAGAGCAGCCATACTCTTCAAGAATGAAAACAAAAGACAAATGAGCCTTTGAGGCTATGTTGTATGAAAAGTTGTGTTCTGCTCTAGTTCACAAGTCACTCTAATGATCTGTACACCCACTCAAGGAAATATATGTTTGTAAAAGGAAAGTAGCAGACGTACTTTTTCTTGATACGAGTAGAAGTTACTTTCTTTTGCTCCAATAACAGGTGCAGAATGTGAAGAAGTCGAGCCTTTCCTTTACTACACACGGGATTTCAGAGGCACTGATTAGTGGGACCCCTACTTCAACAGAATCAACAGTGGCAACAAGATTTTAAAAAAGTAAAAAGGTAAATATGGCAGATATTACGTTGGGCGATAGATCTCATGAAGTGTTCTGACTCAGCTGCAGCTACAAGGAGCGAGCCTGCAGCTACATCAAACCTTAAACAAATAAGAAAAATGCTTATTTGGCACACCGAGCATTGGAGCAAAAAGAAGCAAATAAAGAACTATAAATTTGCAAAACCTTGAAATTCAATGATAAATTACCGCATTGCTAAGAGCAACCAGAATCAAACAAAAGGAGAAACTCTAAGTGTATGGGCATAAAAGTCAGTAATGATCCATTAAGAAAAAAGTGAAAGGAAATATTGGAACAGTTCACAAATTTGAAGACAAACCAAACTTATACAATTGTGGTACAAGTATTACGGCAACATCAATTAAATTTGCATGTCAAGTAAACAATGTTGACACATGAATAAAATAATGTTTTAAATATGACAGAGTAATTTCTTGGTGGGTTTGGAGAAGAATTTTTGGTGGGCTCAAGCAAGTCATTACTAGAAAAATGGCCACAGCGTCTCCATAATGATTTAAAGATTTATTACAACAAATGTCTGACAAAATGAATTCTGACAAAAAGTACAATCTAAAAGTAATGAACTGTCTGTCAAGGTAGAAAATATGAAAGGAGAACTAATTAGAGATAACAGAATACATCACATAGGAAAAAAAGCTAAGTTAACTAACATTGCAAGTTCTTTGACCCAGGAGTTGAAGGATGAGATCAGTAACCAGTGTGATTTAGTTCGCAAGGAAGTAAAAGAGCAGTTCAAAGAATTAGATGGAAAAATTAACCGAGTAGGTCAGTTTGTTGTCAGAGAGTTCAGCCAGGTTAAATAGCAAATCTCAGAGGTGAACAAGTGTGCAAATGTCTTAGAACAATGCAAAGAAGTTAGAGAAATAGTTAACACACACACACGAAATGCTTTCTAATTTGGAGGAACAATTACACAAATTTGTAAATTTTACCATACAAGAGGAAAATGAATCGCTTAATACAACACACACACACACACACACACACACACACACACACACACACACACAATACGGAGACTATGGGAGGCTATTGAAAGTACTAAACAGGAAACCATAAGCAGGTAGGCATAAATAACAATGGGTTATCGAGTAGTTTATTAGAGAAGTTACAGTTGAGAAGTAATATGAATTTATCAAAGCAATTTCTGAAATTCAAACCTGATGGAGAAGTTCACCCCACCTATTTTTTGAGAGTGTTTTCTAGATTTTTACCAAAAACACTGGGAGGGGGATAGCAAAAAGATGGATTTTGCCTTGAGTTATTTGATATTAGACCCTGATACAGGGCAAGATAAAGGATTATACAATGTAGATATGATTGAAAGATTTAAGCCCCTGTGGGAGTATGCAGCCTTTGTGAATTCGGTGGATTTACACCCACCGGCTGCCCGAATTAAATTGTTTCCGTATTTCCATTTTAGTTTTCTCGGAGACAAGTTCTAACTACTTTGATTATTCTGTTATCTTTTATTAATATTATGCCATATAAACCACTTCTTCCAGAAATAAAACTAAAAAAATAATAACAATAATAATAATAATAAATTTACAATCTCAACGCCTGTATGCATAGAGTCTAGTGTGTATTCAACAATAATTGCATTAGTATGTTCACGAAGATAGCCATGTGCATAATTAATAAACTTAACTATAAATTAATATTTCAAGGAGCATTTTGAAGATGTACGATGTACATGTAGTACATGAAAAGCCAAAAGTTACAGCACTATGCCACTTGTAGAGAAATGCTTTAACTCACAAGATCTTTGCATAAGCTATGAATATAGTAAGCTAAATATTCTGGAATTTAGGAAAGGAAGTTTTTGGATTTGTACATTTTTTAAACATAAAGAAAGAAGAATAAAATGGTTGGGTTTGTATTTGAATTTAATTTTATTAGGGGAGGTTAATCATGGGTAGGGATTTCACCTCTGTTTAGTGTTGACTGATGAATAGACCAATCACAGAAATTATACTGACACTTGATGATGAGTTACATGAAAGCACGTACTTATTCGAATGCATTTCATAGGGGTTTGCTAGGATCAATTTTTGGGGTGATGGAGAAGCCGTGGCAGGTCCGTTCTGTAGGGAATGATACTGACATATGTGTCTCTCTATTTCCTTTTCTTACTTATCCATTAGGAGTACCAACTCTATCTTCCCTCTGTTCACATGCAAAGTTCCTGTCACATGATCCCTTCTTTTTAGAGAATGTATAATTGAATTTACAACCTACAACAGTAGAATTGCTGGTCGGCATTTCACGTAGGATGACAACAATAGCATGGAGTGCTGCATCAAACCAGTCTCTGGACTGAAGACCACAACAACAACAACAACAACAACAACAATAGACGAACAAGATTTTTTTAGGGTTAAGTAAGTGACACATTAGTCAGACCACACATTGTAAGGGAGAAGTGTCCAGGTGGAAGGTGGAAGACAAGACAAACTTAGCTTATAGTAGAGACAAAAATGTTCCATGCTTGTTGACTAGAGCCTGTACTGAAATTTGACTCTAGAGACTGAATAGTAGACATGTACCCAACAAGCAACTCCTCAGGTAATAATAATGTGAGAAAGGGTAAAAGGTAACTAACTATGTACATAGAAAAGAAGTAAACAAGACATACTTGCTTGAAGGCAGTACATTGTTAAATAAATAGACTATTTATTTATTTATTTATTTATTTACATGTCAAGTTCCATAGGACCAAATTGAGGAGCAAATCTCCAAGGTTATGGAACATGTCAGCACATGAAATTACAACATAAAAGTAATAACAGATAAAAATAAAATGTTTATGAACCCAAAAAAAGTCAATCCATAAGTTTAAGTAAACACAATCAGCAATACAACAAGAATCAGCTTAATTTTTCAAGGCACTCCTTGACATAATAGAAGGAGTGACCCATGGGGAAACTCTTCAGTTTTGAGTTGAAAAGTGCGTGGATTACTGCTGTGAGTTTTGAATTTGAGTGGTAGCTCATTGAAAATGGATGCAGCACCTTTCTGCACAAGAGTTAAGGAAGTCCGATCCAAATGGAGGTTTGATTTCTGCTGGGTATTAACTGAGTGAGAGCTGCTTTTTCTTGGGAATAAGTTAATATTGTTAACAAGAAATGACAGTAAGGAATACATATATTGAGAGGTCAATGTCAAAATACCCAGACTCGTGGACAGGCGTTGACAAGAGGTTTGTGAACTTGCACCACTTATTGCCCGAACCGCCCGTTTCTGAGCCAGAAATATCCTTTTAGAATGGGAAGAGTTACCCAAAAATATAATACGATACGGCATAAGTGAATGAAAATAAGCAAAGTACACTAATTTTCATGTCAAATGATGACTCACTTCAGATACCATTCGAATAGTAAAAATGGCAGCATTTAGTCTTTGAACAATATCCTGAGCATGGGCTTTCCACGGCAGTTTACTATCTGAACACCTAGAAATTTGAACTGTTCCATTTCACTAATCATATGCCCGTTCTGTGAAATTAAAACATCAGGTTTTGTTGAATTGTGTGTTAGAAACTGTAAAAACTGAGTCTTGCTGTGCTTTAGCGTTAGTTTATTTTGTACAAGCCATGAACATAGGTCATGAACTGCACTATTTGAAACCAAGCCAATGTTGCACACAACATCCCTTACTACATCATCAGCAAACAGAAATATTTTAGAGTGACCCATAATACTAGAAGGCATATAATTTATATAAATAAGGAACTGGACTCCCCGTATTCCGTAATGGTCTAACTTCTGGAGCAATATTTTGTGATCAACACAATCAAATGCCTTAGTTAAATCAAAAAATATGGCTAGCATTTGAAACCTTTTGTTTAACCCATCCAGTATCTCACAGAGAAAAGAGAATATAGCATTTTCAGTTGTTAAATGACTTCTAAAGCCGAACTGTACATTTGATAGCAGATTGTGTGATATAAAATGATCAATTATCCTTACAATAGCTTTAGCATATGCTGATGGCATAGAAATACGTCTAAAATTGTCTACATTATCCCTTTCTCCCTTTTTATAAAGCGGCTTTACTACTGAGTACTTTAATCGTCCAGGAAACTGGCCATTCCTAAAGGAAAAATTACAAATATGGCTAAATACGCAGCTAACATGTGCAGCACAGTACTTTAATATTCTGCTGGGCACTCCATCATATCCATGAGAGTCAGTAGTCTTCAGTGATTTAATTATTGACTCAATCTCCCCCTTGTCTGTATCACAGAGGAGTATTTCAGACATCAATCTCAGAAAGACATTTTGCTAAGAAAGTTACATGATTCCTTGTAGAAACTAAATTTTTATTTAATTGACCAGCACTGCTCAGAAAATGATTATTAAATAGTGTACATATATTTGATTTATCAGTAACATAAATATTTTTAGTACGAACTTACTTTATATGTCGACCTTGTGCTGCTTCCTTCACGACTGACCATATGGTTTTAATTTTATCCTGTGAATTAGCTATTCTATTTGCATACCACATACTCTTTGCCTTCCTAATAACATTTTTAGCACATTACAATACTGTTTGTAATGGGCTACTGTAGCCTGATTGTGACTACTCCTAACATTTTGATATGATTCCCGCTTTGTTCTACATGATATCCTTATCCCACTAGTCAGCCACCCAGGCTGCCTATTACTGCTAGTACCCCGTTAGAACATTCTAATGGAAAGCGACTCTCAAAGAGCATGAGAAATGTGTTGAGGAAAGCATTATATTTATCATCTATGTTACTGGCACTATAAACGTCCTGCCACTCTTGTTCCTTGATGAGGTTTAAAAAAACTCTCTATTGCTGTTGGATTAACTTTCCTACATAGTTTGTAATTATATATGACATTTGTTTGAGTGCAAAAGCCTTTTAATGTTAAAATTTGTGCATATGGTCTGAAAGGCCATTCACCCTTTTACTAACAGAATGCACATCTAGTAATGAAGAATGAGTAAAAATATTGTCTATGGCTGTGGCACTGTTCCCCTGCACCCTAGTTGGAAAAAACACAGTCTGCATCAGATCATATGAATTTAGGAGATCTACCAACATCCTTTTTCTTGCACCATCATATACAAAATTTATATTGATGTCACGACATATAACTAATTTCTGGTACTTCATACAAAGTGAATCAAGAACCCTTTCTAGCTTGAGCAGAAATGCTCTGAAGTTGGAGTTAGGGGACCTACAAACAACAACAATTAGAAGTTTAGTTTCACGGAATTCAACTGCCTCTGCACAACATTCAAATATCTGTTCAGTGCAGTGTCATGATACATCTGTGGACTTAAATGGAATACTGTTTTTTACTTACATAGCCACTCCCCCACCCTGCAAGGAACTCCTTGAAAAACAGCCAGCTAATATGTATCCTGCTAAAGGAAGCCTCTGAATTGTCAAATTATTTAAGTGGTGTTCTGATATACCTACAATTTCAGAGTCAGCATCTATAAGCAGTTCACTAACTTAATATCTAATACCTCTCATATTCTGATGAAATGTGCTAATTCCTTGACTACTTGGAAACATGACATTCTCTGAAGGTGAGCCCTTAGTTAGAGGGACTTCCTTTAAGCAGATATACCTATCAGCTGACTTCAGTCTAAAAAAGGTGGAACTCTAACACCAACTACTAAAGGAATTGTTCCATTAGTGATCCCACCATCACCTACTACACTGTCACCTATAAGCTTTACCAGCCTCCCCTTCCCATACCTATTGAGGTGCAGATTGTGCCTTGTGAAACACGACCTACTGATAAACCCAACTGGCACCACTGAAATGTGACCCATGCCCTCTGTCATCAGTGCCCTCTCCAGCCCCAAGTTAACACACCTAACAGCCGCATTAAGATGAGGCCGATCATGACGCTGAATCAGTTGCACGAAATGCATATTAGTGCCACCAGTTTGAGTGGCTATCTTTACCAGGTCACCACCTACATCACATTCCCCATTCTTATCAAGACTGTTCTCTGCTCCACCCACTATCACTGCCTGATCCTCCTCCGTAAAATTCATACATAAGTCCCCTATGCTGTGAGTTACCTGAGCCAACCCTGCACTGGGCTTCACAATGCTGGTGACCTGGTACTCACTCCCCACATCACACAGGATGTGGAGTACATAAGATGGAGATATACAAAGTATAGTAACACTGTTTAGCACAATTTAACTGAAATGAAACAACAAAATTGAAAAGATTTTTATTAAATTAAGTTTTATTCCTTTTTAAAGAAGGCAATCATATCCAATGTTTTTAAGTAATTAGGTTGTTTATAGTTGTATGTTAATGGTTTTGTGTGTGTGTGTGTGTGTGTGTGTGTGTGTGTGTGCGTGCGTGCGTGCGTGCGTGCGCGCGCGCGTGTGCGTGTGTGAGGTCCCAACATCTTTTGTTTAAGTGGGGGAATATGAAGTGTTACATTCTGTTTAGGCAAACGATATTTCGCACCTCTTGCATAGTACAGGGAAAGATGGTCTTGATAGAATAATATTAAGTAGGGAGTAAGTTGCAGAACATTTACTGTGCGTGAGTGTTTGTTTTTGTATGTGCAGATGTTAAATGGGAAGTGTGGAATGCGAGAAAATAGCGAGGTGCGACAACAAGTAAATGGCTTCACATGCTGTGGGCAGAGACTTTTATGCTTTGGCATAGTAGCTTCACTGTCAAAGAGCATCCACACTCTCCAAGAATGAAAACAAAAGACAAGATGGTTTTGTGACAAATAAACTATTTTGTAATTTTGGACATCGTGTTGAATCTCTGATGCGTATGTCATATGAAAAGTTGTGTTTTACTCTAATTCACGAGTATATTGTAGAACAAAAGCAAACAGGTGCCTTTCATTTATTATAATGTTGTTCTACCAAGAACCAATGGAAGATTCTGTTGACATAATTAAATATGTGTTTAAAATTGAAAGTGACAACCAATGCGACATTGCAGGGTCGATTTATACCCTTTTTGTAGAGCCCTCTTACAACATGGGTTCACTTCTGATGCCTGAGCTGCTAGATCCCCATGCATGCCTAAGTGAGATGCCCATGATTTTGGGGCACTGTGACTCTCGGCTACAATCCATTGTGCTCAATGACCTTCGCTTTGGCTGGGTGGTGCTTGGTGGTAGAGCCATTGATCGGAGTAGGTGGCACCTGGCTGGACATCTAACACATGAGACTTAACTGTCGTAATGGTCATACTGTTCTGGCTGTCTCAACAGATAGGTCTAAATGCTTCAGTGCATACAGTTACAATCTAACTGTTTTCTGTAGCCTAGCTGCTCCATGGGAAGAGGGACAAGCAAGATGACTGGGAATGAAACAATTTATTAAATACATGTTGTGTATGAAAACAGGTGGAGATACTTTTACAGTGATTAAGCTATTATTTTTTGTGGAATAGATAGGAGATAAATTTGGAGAATAGATACATGTACAAATGTGAAATGGGATCACTATTGATTAAAGCTTCTCTGCTGCACATTGTAAGACACTTAGGGAATGTGAAAGACTGGATGGCATACCAGTGACTATTGCTTCACACAAAACTTTGAATATGGTACAAGGAGTTCTCTTTCGTAGAGCCTTACTCAGATGATGAGCTAATCTAGCACAGTGAGGCGTACATTTTGTCTGGCAAGTACAAACATGTCCAAAAGATAACCAAGTAGATACAGCTGCTTTCCTCTTAAGTTTTAAAAGAAATGTCTTCCCAGAGAAAATTAAGAGATAGTGACATAAATTTCAGCTTGATATGTGTATCTGTTCTATGAAAAAGGGTTTTTAATGGTTGGACAGACAGACGGATGGGCAACAAGGTGACCCTGTAAGGGCTCTGTGTACCAGAATGATAAAAACAATGGGAGAGATAACATAAATAACTACAGACCCATTAAACTCACTAAAATTTCCACAATAATCTCAAAAATACTGGAAGGCATTATGTATGAGAGAATTATGGAATTTATAAATAAAAAGTCCTATGTAATGAACAACACTTGAGTTGGAAATAACAACTGCAGTTTTTAAATGCGTTAACTACATGCTGTTCCCAACAGACATGATAACAGAAGTCAACATAAATATTTATGGACCATCTAAAGTTTTTTATGTGGTAAGTCATAAGATTCTACTGTGAAGGCTTTAACAGTGTGGCAGTACAGGTCTGTCCAACAGTTGGACAGTTCCTTCATGAATAATCATAAACAAGTGGTAAGCATTAAGCACCTTAAGTCTGTTTTTGATACGTAGTCATCCACTGCAGGTTCAGGTGTCAAGAATGGATTGGGTGGCATCTGGGGGGCTAAATTGGTAGTAACAGGTTCCCCCTACCCCTCCACCCTCTAAGCCAATATGTTACATTGTTGTCTTTAGATCTTGCTGTAGTATCCAGTCCTTAATAGGAAGTGTAGTACATAATGTACATCTGTTTCATCATCAACTAGAATCTCTGATAGATGGTGTCCTGGGTTTGACTGACATCAAAGGTCTTGGGTAGCTTACAGTCTTCGAGGATGTGGCGAACTGTTAATGCTTCTCCACAGATGCAGTGCAGGGTTTCTTCTTGTCATAGCAAAAATTCATGAGTTATTTTGGCATGTTCAGTTCTGACATAGCATAAAACATTATCTTCCCTTCTTGAGCATCATTGTGAATTCTAACCAGCCTTTGCTGGTGTTTTTGGTGGTCTGCAGTTCATTGGATTACCTTGATCTGCAGTTTATTGGTTACCTTGGCAATTGTCTTCCATTTCTTCAGGATACAACACTAAATGTGTGTCCTTACGTCAGTACTAGGAATATTTAGTTCAGGTGTTTCCATTCCCATTGCGTCTTTAGCTAGTTTGTCAGCCAGTTCATCAGTTTGAATGCCAATGTGACTTGGTGTCAAGAAACAAGTGGTAGACACGTCTGTACTGTGGAGGGCATACAGTTGCTCATGAATGGTAGAGACCAGTGTATGTCTCAATAGCACTTTTATATTGTTTGCAATGCACTTAAGGAGTTACTGTGTGTAATGAAATTCTGCTGCAGTAAAATCATTATGTTTTGTAGTGTTCTTTTATGGGTGTTAATTCAGTGGTATAAATACTTCATTCAATTAGTGGAGAATGATGTTCTTAATTCTGGCTATGTATGTATGCATAGCTGACATCTTCATTATGTTTGGAGTCATCAGTGTTATGGGACATTAAAATGTGGCTACCCTTGGATGACTGAACAAAATGTACAGCTAAAAAAATTGGGAGTTATATTGACTTTGCTGTCGTACCATAGACCCATCCTTACTACTTTTGGAGAATATATCAAGGAAGAATTTGCAATTGAGACTACTGCAGGAAATCTGAGCAAGTTAAGTTCTCATCAGAGGTCTTGTGCTCATAGTGTGCTGGCATCTGTTCTATGAAGGTTGAGGAATGACCAGGTACTTAGATTGCGAAATACAATGGGATGGCAGGGATGGTTTGCATTGATTAATTATGATTGTGTAGTTAAATACAGTTTGTTGGCATTGTATTTTCAGTTTAATATTCCTGCATCTACAAGGTGGCTAACGACTGGACTAGCTCGCAAAGCTCCAACTGTCAAACAAATTCGTTGTGGTGGATGCGATGTAATATTTACAAGACGGGTAGTCCTGTTAACTCATAAACTATGCTTCTTTAGTCCAAACAGGATGAAATGAATGCTTTATGAAACTGTAATAATGTTGTTGAATTCACACCCCAATTACAGTTAGCAGGAAAACAGAGTATAGAATCTTTTCATGCAGAAAGTCTTGAATTGTCATGTAAGATTTGGTAACTATCGAAGTTCATTATCAAAAAAAGTCCTAGAAAATGGTACTGGTCCACTACTTCTAGCAGCAGACAGCTATACAAAAGGACAGAAATGGACAGAAAAGTATGGCCACCACTTCTCACCAGCAGACTTGCGTGTCATGCACGTATGCACGTTTGTAGAATACAGTCTGCCCATCCTCATCCAGAACTATACAGAACTGTAATAATAAACAAATATCATTGACATATAATTCTGGTATGACATGTCCCACAGTGTGTTCTGTGTCATTTACTGTAACTGCAAAAAGTGTGCCACTTAAAACTAATTCCTGTGGGACTCCATTGTCCTGGAAATGTTGGTTACTAAGGGCCATGCCCATCCTGGCTCTAAACTATCTAAATTATAAAAAAGATTTTGTATTAAGCTCACTCGTGATGCCATCACTTTTTATTGTATGCCTCGTGAAAACCAAAGCATACTGTGATCAAATGTTGGTGGTGCACAAAAGTCTCTCTAATCACAATCTCCAACTATATAAGATGATTAGTGGTAGTTCAAGGTCTTCAGAAAGGAGCTATAGATTCCAAATATAACGAAGTCGCACTTTATCCATCCTTTCTAATAGTTAACCCAAGTTACTTGTTAGGTTGATCAGTCTGTAGCTATATCTGTTTCTTGCACCTTGCCCTGGTTTTAGCATAGGTGTTTTGATACTCTCTTTCCGGCCGTCTTGCCATATCTTGTTGAAAATTTTTGAAATAGAGTTTCTACCATGTTCACGAAGACGTCAAAGCATTTGATTGTGGATTTTGTCTTGTTCTGCGGACATATCCCTACATTTTTTTAAAGCATTATTTAGTTCACAGGCTATAAAGGGTACATTGTAGGTTGATAGGTCTGTTGAAATACTGCATTCTTTTAAAAGGCGATATTGAATTAAATTAGGATGGTAATTCATAGATGCTGACATTTCAGCATAATATATTGCTAAATGTCCAGCAATGTTCAGAGGAACAGGTGTCAATTTTTTCTCCACCAAGAAATCACTGGATTCTATTAATGTACTGAAATCCACTAATCCACTATAATTTGAACCCCACTTGTGAAGCAAGGGTATGTGGTGTCATAGAACAAACCTACTGTTCCCAACATTCTTTCTCCCTTTGTTTGGCCTTGGTCTTGTGAATAAAATTAGATTTTTGCTAGAGGAGTTGCTAGAGCCCGTTGTCATTCTCTGATGGCATCTACGATCTCTTTGCACCATTACAGAACATGTTACCATCTAGGTGAACCTGAAGAGAATGGTTCTTTAGTGTTTGCAACTACGAGAATCATTTCTGTTGCATCTCGTACTACTTCATCAATCCTCTTCTTGTATTTTTTGTGATATGCACTTTAGCAGTGAAAAAATTCCAATCATCTCTTTGCAGAGACCAACATTGTAAACAACCTGTGTGGTGTAGATTTGGAGATAATCAGGTAATGTTCACTATTGCAAAGATCAATGTGAACATTCCTCTGGATCATAGGATGGCAGATTATAAAATCTGTTGCAGAATATGAGCCATAAGCAGTGCTGAAATGTGTTTGAGCCCCTGTACTTATTAGGCAGAGCTCAATACCTGAGAATAATCTTTTCAGTAGTTGCCCACTACTAATTGTTATGTTTTTGTTGTTTGTTCGGTTTGTTTTATCATGTAATTTACAACACTTGTAAAAACGTAATTTAATGTGTTAGCTGCTTTTAAGGGATTTGTTACTTTCTTTATTATCCTCTGATAGTGTCACGATGTGACATGATATCCTGTTTTCACCAGTTTCTTTTTTTATAACTCTCTGCATTCCCTTCACTTTGTTGAATAAATATGTTTTTATCATTATGCATTATTTTTGTGTATCTTATTACATTTCTTAGTATGTTGGGATACTTTTTATAATATATGTGTAAATCAAGTAAAGAATTATTCAAGTTACGTGTTTTATTTAGTAGTCTCTCTTTCTGGCTTGAAACCCTTATCCCTTGTGATTCAGATATTCATTTTAAAGCTGCCCTGTATGCCACAATAAAGGAGCAGTGGATGTGGTGGAAAAGAATACTGTATAGTGAAGGAAGGAGATATAAAAAACCACTTGCAAGAGGTTAACTCCGCTTAAAACTTTATCCATTTATTAAATTATGTGTAAAACAATTTAGTGATATTAATACAGTGTCTCTTGCAGGTACCTTAACATTGTCAACAAGTTTTTAAAATTGCTATAGTCTTGAATTTGATCTGCCTACTCTTAGCTCCAGGCTTTGTTTGCCGAATTGCAGAGGTTCTAGAGGCAATTAGTGATGCATTAACATCATATTAGTTAATGAAGATTGAAGTAAAATGTCATTGTAACTAATATGAGTTATATAATAATAAAATGCATTGATGTGAATGAGTTAATTTTCTGTGATATTAAGGACAGATTCTATCATTTTCCTTTAGTAACCAGCTGTCATCCTGTATGAATTGTAAACATATCATTTTCCAGCACATTTGCCAGATAGCATCTGATTTTTGGCAAGTAATTCCACCAGAAGTTATCCAGCAGTGGTTGACTATTGTGATAACACAACTGGCCTGGGACTCTAGCTCTGCAGAAGTACGGAGGAGTGTATACCGGGGAATGCGAGCACTTGTTGTTAATCCACTGTGTGCTGAATACATGCAAAAGGTTTGTCCACTACTCTTACTGTGAAAGCAATTTAATGTGAAACCCATTTTTTCTCCTTTTGAAAACAAGATGTGAATACACATTACAAGTTCAGCATTTGTTAATTCATGTTAAATTTATTTTTCCTGTGTTTCTACTTTGAAAAAAGTTAGTAAGTACGTGGTTAAAATAATCTTGTATTTTGTTGCATACAGTTTGTATTTTAACAAGTTTGTTTGTATGGCCATCCTCCGTAGCAAGCAAATAAATACTTGTTTTGTAAATAGAACTGCCTTTTCCTGCTGCCACTTAATTTATTTATCCAAACACACTTTGCCTTTCTCTTGTTTTAAGGCATCATCAGTGGGGTCTATAACGGTACAGTTTTGTTAGTTTTAGATTATTAAACAGTTCACATTCAGCTGTCACCAAAGCTTTCAACCACTCGCTAACAGCTAGTACAACACCACACAATTTAAACCACCAACCTCCCCCCGACACAAAAAAGCACTCTTTGTCTCTCTCTCTCTCTCTCTCTCTCTCTCTCTCTCTCTCTCTCTCTCTCTCTTACATTCAAACGGTATAAACACCATGAATAGAAGTTAGTGTTGAAAATATACTTCGTTTGGTTGGGTACAAGTAGGTAAACATGCCAAAGAGGGGGAAACACATAATGGAGTTGCTATATTTACATTGTGAAAAGCAGTGTCCATCGAAATAGTTATATAGAGTGGCAAAATAACAATAGTACACCACAAAAAAGATGGAGAAACATGATGAACCGTGTGGAGAAGGTCAGAACACAAAGTTGTGCTTATATGTCAGTAATAAAGTGGTAGTGCGACCCACAGACCAGATGTGAGGAAACGCAGATCAGCAAATCGTAAGTAATTACTTTTTTACAAAAAAAAATTGTGACTTGAACTGTTTAATAATCTATAACTAACAAAACTGTGTCGTTATAGATCCCTCTGATGATGCCTTTGAACAAGAGAAAGCCAAATGTGCGTTTGGATAAATAAATTAAGTGACAGCAGGAATAGGCAGTTTTATTTACAAAACAAGTAGTTTGTATTTTATTCTAGTAACAGAAGTAGTCCACAATACTCATTGTGTTAGTAGTCCATTATAACTTTATGTCATTTTGTATACAATCACAGTAATAAAATCATACCACTAATATAGTGGATGTGTATGGAAGTAGCACAGTATATATTACAATTCCGATTACTGTAAATTAATATTTATTGCTACTGATGAACTGGATGTATACAAACAATAGTACTATAGAGAACAGAGTTCACAGATCTATGTACTGACTTGGCAGAAAATCCTAAGAAATTTTGGTGTTATGTCAAAGCGGTAGGTGGATCAAAACAAAATGTCCAGACACTCTGTGACCAAAATGGTACTGAAACAGAGGATGACAGACTAAAGGCCGAAATACTAAATGTCTTTTTCCAAAGCTGTTTCACAGAGGAAGACTCCACTGTAGTTCCTTCTCTAGATTCTTGCACAGATGACAGATATCGAAATAGACGACAGAGGGATAGAGGAACAATTAAAATCGCTCAAAAGAGGAAAGGCCGCTGGACCTGATGGGATACCAGTTCGATTTTACACAGAGTAAGCGAAGGAACTTGCCCCCTTCTTGCAGCGGTGTACCGTAGGTCTCTAGAAGAGCGTAGCATTCCAAAGGATTGGAAAAGGGCACAGGTCATTCCCGTCTTCAAGAAGGGACATCGAACAGATGTGCAGAACTATAGACCTATATCTCTTAACGTCGATCAGTTGTAGAGTTTTGGAACACGTATTAAGTTCGAGTATAATGACTTTTCTGGAGACTAGAAATCTACTCTGTAGGAATCAGCATGGATTTCGAAAAAGACGGTCGTGTGAAACCCAGCTCTCACTATTCGTCCACGAGACTCAGAGGGACATAGACACGGGTTCACAGGTAGATGCCGTGTTTCTTGACTTCCGCAAGGCGTTTGATACAGTTCCCCACAGTCGTTTAATGAACAAAGTAAGAGCATATGGACTATCAGACCAATTGTGTGATTGGATTGAAGAGTTCCTAGATAACAGAATGCAGCATGTCATTCTCAATGGAGAGAAGTCTTCCGAAGTGAGAGTGATTTCAGGTGTGCCGCAGGGGAGTGTCATAGGACCGTTGCTATTCACTATATACATAAATGACCTTGTGGGTGACATTGGAAGTTCACTGAGGCTTTTTGCACATGATGCTGTGGTGTATCGAGAGGTTGTAACAATTGAAAATTCTACTGAAATGCAGGAGGATCTGCAGCAAATTGACGCATGGTGCAGGGAATGGCAATTGAATCTCAATGAAGACAAGTGTAATGTGCTGCGAATACATAGAAAGATAGATCCCTTATCATTTAGCTACAAAATAGCAGGTCAGCAACTGGAAGCAGTTAATTCCATAAATTATCTGGGAGTATGCATTAGAAGTGATTTAAAATGGAGTGATCATATAAAGTTGATCGTTGGTAAAGCAGATGCCAGACTGAGATTCATTGGAAGAGTCCTAAGGAAATGCAATCTGAAAACAAAGGAAGTAGGTTACAGTATGCTTGTTCGCCCACTGCTTTGAATACTGCTCGGCAGTGTGGGATCCGTACCAGATAGGGTTGATAGAAGAGAGAGAGAGGATCCAACGGAGAGCAGCGCACTTTGTTACAGGATCATTTAGTAATTGCGAAAGCGTTACGGAGATGATAGATAAACTCCAGTGGAAGACTCTGCAGGAGAGACGCTCAGTAGCTCGGTATGGGCTTTTGTTAAAGTTTCGAGAACATACCTTCACCGAAGAGTCAAGCAGTATATTGCTCCGTCCTATGTATATCTCGTGAAAAGACCATGAGGATAAAATCAGAGAGATTAGAGCCCACACAGAAGCATACCGACAGTCTTTCTTTCCACGGACAATACGAGACTGGAATAGAAGGGAGAACTGATAGAGGTACTCATGGTACCCTCCGCCACACACCGTCAGGTGGCCTGCGGCGTATGGATGTAGATGTAGATGTAGATGTAGATCTAGATCTAGATCTATATCTATAAGAGGTATAACCAGCTTTTAATCAATAACTGCTTCTATTGTCCCTTAAAAAATTTCCATAGAAGTTGCTTTATGTGATGTGGCATCCTACTAAAGAAATGTCTATTGAAACAAGTGGACTGAGGTCTGTATTTCTTTTAGTGTTCAGTATCATGTAATAAATGTATTCAGTTAATTCATTGTAATAATGAATGTCTGTTTTCATGATGTTATTGTTTTACATTCTCTTTCAGAAAATAAGTGACTTAAGAACATGCAAGGGGAAGACAGTTATTAAATTTAGTTATGTTGGAAATTATTGTTTGTGCTGTGTTCCAGTCTCAAAGTAGCATCTCCATCTAGACTACTGACACTCCATCCAAAACCTCAGTTCCTTGTTGCAAAGGAGTGGATTCACCAATAGCAGCCAACTGTAAGGCTTGGCAGTTTGGAAAGCTTGTTCCCCCTCTATGGCAGTGCCCATTAGCAGACACATGTCCCACCTCACTAACCTTCTGATCTCTCTCTCTCTCTCTCTCTCTCTCTCTCTCTCTCTCTCTCTCTCTGTGTGATGAGGTGCATACTATAGTTGAGTGACAAGGTTTGTTAATGAATTATGTAGGGGCAGTGTTACCTGTTTGAGGTAAATTTTAGTTTGCATACACACATACACTGAATTTTGCACTATTGTGAGAAAGTCTGGTAGAAGATAAGAAAACTTGCTAGCTTGTGGTTAGCGGCTCAGAGGGAGGTGGCTAGTTTTCTGGCTAGGAATGCAGGAGGGAGGGGTGAAAGGTGTATGGGCTGGCACGATTGTAATGGCCAGTGGAAAGTAGCACATACTGATGGCGACTTGGGGACATGACTTGGACGTGGGCGACGGGATGAAGGAAGGGTAAATTGTCGGGTGGAGGGTGCAGGGACAGTGGTTTACATGAGACTGATTCCAGGACAATTACAGGAGCAGAGGATGTGTTGTAAGGATAACTTCCATTTGCGTAGTTCAGAGAAGCTGGTGGTGGAGGGAATAATCCAGATGGCTCAGGTTTTGAAGCAGTCTTTGTAATTGACTATGTTGTGCTCAGCTGCATGTTGTGCCACCGGCTGGTCAACTAAGTTCTTGACAACAGTTTGCAGGGTGTATACGGCCCGGGACAACTGGGAGATCTGGGAAAAACCCAGGAATTTTTTCATCCAGGAGAAAAGCGGGAAAAACCCAGGAATTTTTTAGAATTCTAGGAATTTTTCATTGTTTTAGTTTTCAGTTAAATTTTTGTAATTTTGATACTCTAACGAAGAATATTTCTGTATCCCGCTACTGCAGAATAATACTTCAATAATAAAACATAAATGAGAGATAAAAACAAAAATAACTTAAATTGCAAAGGAAATGCGCCATATACAAGAACGACACACAGTGCTCATGCAAGTGTCTGCCAACAGCAAAATGTGTCAAAGGCCTTATGAAGACTATGCAATGCTTCATAAAAACAAATTGCCTCCGATGAGTGTGAAGTCCTAACTGTTTACATTAGATTTGTTTTAGCAATTATGAGAGGGCTCTTGCGCATGCGCAGTTGAGTTACGTTTGAGTTGTAGATTCTCTCGCTTCTGGCTACAGGAATGTGGCTGTTGGCTGTGCAAGCAGTTAGATGCTACCAGGAAAAGGGAGCGCCAAATTCATATTATTGAGGAAAAAAACTTGTTTCACAAAGCACCTAGCATCCTGCGCATGTTTGTCTACCGATTATTCATATGATTTTGAAACGCTTCCCTATTTGTTTTTGAACATATTTGAACACTTTTAAGTTGCTTTCTAAATGAATCATAAGTCGAGTTTTGAATGCGTGGATGGGGTATGTGATGTCTCTGTCAGGAGAATCCTCGTCGCATCTAGAAATAAAGTTTCCGCAGACAAAAGGGGATGGGGCTTGTATGAGCTGAGCAGAATAAAGCCGAATGGATGAATGCCAATCGCTGTCTGATTATGTGGTTGATTGGGTTTGCAAATGATCAGCGATGTTATAATTACTAACAAAATCCATAGATTCAGACTACCAGAATGGAAATAAATGACTGACAGGAATAATAGGTGGTGTATCCAAGAAAATGAAATGTTGACAGAAAATTTTTGGCCAGCTCACTACACTAGTAAGGACCAGTTGTACAGCCCCTGGCTAGCAGCTGCTTTAGTTTTATTCTGGAAGTAATGCGGAAAACATGTTGTACAAACACGTAAATACGCTTAACCAGAAAATAATCACAGGATTACTAAACCTGTGATTCTGGCAGGGTTAGTGAAGTTAATCGGCGAACAAATTTTGACAGTGCAGGAATAGCTACAGAATTGGTGATGACAAGATTTTGTTAAATGAGGAAGGAGAAGAAACGAGGACATCACACAAATTATGGAAGAATAAGACTATTCCAAATTTATAAAAAAATTCTTAATACTACTTTTCGATCCCATGCTTGAGAAACTGGTGCGTTTGAATGAAATGTGAAACTATTTCCTAACATAAAGCTTTTTGCTTGTAGTAGGCCTAATAGGCATTTGATATTGGTACTTCGTGAATTATATTCTGTGTTACAAAAATGGCCATTTGTGCCAAATCAGTCTCATTTATTTGGTGTGTGTTACAAAACTACTGCAATATTAGAAAGGCCTATTTTGTTTTATGTAGCAGACAGTGACAAAATATATGTAATCAGATCGAGAAACCACACCAGTCTTGGGTAGAATTTGTGTTAACAGATTTTTCAGTATTAGATAATGACATTTTGATTTTTCATGTAGCAAAATGTTTGACAAACTTTGATGAGGTAATAGATTCTTTCGCAGAAAGGAAAGCACGCCATGTAAAGCTGTAGCAAGATTAGAGAGAAGGAAATGCTAGGAGCTAAGGATTGAGGAAATGTGTAATTTCGTGTTTATCTCTTGTCTTTATTGGTTTTTATGTATCCTATATTTAATTTTATGTCACACAAAACATCAAGTTATTAGCTAATAGGCAATGAAGAGTGCAAATTTTCTGAAGAGTTCTTGTTCTCCCGATTACAAATAATCCCATCCGCTATTAATTGCGACTTTTTATATATATATAAAAGAGGGGCAGGCTGCCAAACCGGCTGACTGGGAGCAGGAGAGGCACCACAGGACATTTCAATTTCCGCTGTCCTGAATATAGTTTGATGGCTCCCTTTACAAAATATACACATTTCAATTTCACAGAGCGAAATACAGTGACGTGCGGTAGAAGAATGCTTTATGAAGAGGCGTGGCACTGCACTTTGGCACACTTAAGACCAAATAATATGTCTTACATTTCCTCGAACACACATGTTTATATTTCAGATTTTTCAGAAAGATGTGTGCTACAAGATGAACATATTCTTGAAAAAAAAAATATATATATATATAGTATTGACCCGGTTCGCAAATATCGTAGATCCAGGGCTGATGCGGAGAGCAGTCTGAGTTATGCTGTTTCCCCTTCATTTACTCTCACGTCAAATGAAAACAAAACGGATATCTGTGGCTGGGAGCTATCAAGTGAATTAAAATACGTTCACATAATTACGAAAGGCTAAAATATGTCATTAGTTTCAGATTTTATTTTATTTCCACCTTTCTGACCGTCAAGCATTTACCACCCTGCGGAACAATGAAGTTAATTATGTCTGTTTGCTAAAGAAATTTGACTTGTATTAACTTTTTCTACAGAGGCAGTCAATGTGTTTGAAACGAAATGTCTAATTCCACAGTACTGGCTAGTTTCAGCTGTTCGCTTCATTTCAAGTGCACGTTTTCATCTTCTAGCACATATGATGTTATGCCATAATAAAGAACCAAACATGATATAATACAGTGCTGCTGCTTCAAGAAAATTTACGTCCCAAAAACCACACTGAAAAGCTTAATATCAGGTTGAGGTCTACTTCATTGGGAATCTGGACATAAGAATGTGCACTTTAAGTATGCACTTTAAATGTGCACATTTTAGTATGGTTCACAAAATTTCGATGCTCTTGGAGTATCCTCTGATGTCTTGTTTCTTTTATGACGTAATGTATGATCTTTCAATGTTTTACATGTACGTACATACGGGCTTCCTACATCATGATAGCTGTGCAAGTGCGGTGTTGCCTGTTATCTGCGCTCTCTGGCAACTGCTGAAATGAACCTATTTCTAACAGGTCGTGGGAAAATATTGTGAATGATGGTTTGAAAATCATTACTTTCAAAGTAAATATCCTTTTACGTAAGTTGAACTATGTGCAAGAATGTCCATGAATTTATTAAATCGCAGAGCGTTTGACTCTCATTTAAAAATCAACTCTTTGATGATGAGCCATTTAGTAGAATTTTGAACCCTGAAGATCCGACACTTATGTGATTACTAAGAATTTTACTGGCACATTTGTGTGATACATCTTAAAATGTAACACGTGAAAAAAAAGATCAACATTATATGCGAAAGCTTAGCTTCTCTTACAGCTTATTAACCTTAGAGACCAATATTATATGTTAAAGCTTTGCTTTCCTTGTAGCAACACTATGTATATTAATTTAAACTATTAACTTTTCCTGTTTGTGTGTTCATGCTACTTAACAGTGATGTTGCTGTTGGCTGACTGCATCACATGTCCTATGCTCTGAATATCCGCTGTCGTCGGCTGGTGAGATCAAGTGACATGATCTATGACTGGCTTACAGAAGCGCATTTCAATCTCGATTTCAATGATTCGGAAAATAACATGCGGTGTTTGGTGGAATTCCAATGTATACTTTTGTAGCATGAAAATATGCAGTGTACACGTTGCTGCACATCAAAGATATTTCCCAAACGTGTCTTTTTTTCCCTGAGTTTCGTTTTCTAAAGTGCTGGGAAATTCTATTTTTTTCCTTGTTGATGTATACACCCTGGTTTATCAATGGACTTCATTCTAGTGGACAGTTGGGAGGTAGTCATACCACCATAAAAAGCTGTGCAGTATTTGCAGCGGAGTTGGTATTTGACGTGGCTGCTTCCACAGGTGACACAGCCTCTGACGGAGTAGGATGCCTGTGACATGACTGGAGTAGGAAGTGCTGGTGGGTGCATTGGACAGGTTTTGCACCTTGATCTGCCAGGGATATGATCCCTGTGGCTAACGGTTAGGGTTGGAGTGGGAGTGGCGTAAGACAGACTAGGATGTCTTTGTGTGGGTTGGGTGGCCAATGAACACCACTTTAGGAGGGATGGGAAGGATCTTGAGTATGGTATCCCTGATTTCTATGCAGGATGAGAAATAATAAAAGCACTGGGGTAGGATAGGGTTCAGTTGTTCCAGTCTAGGATGATAGTGGGTGACAAGGGTGCATTCCTTTTTAGCTGATTCTTGGGGAATGGTGGGAGGATTAGGGGTGTATGGGATATAGCATGGCAAATCAGTTTCTGGGCTGGGTTAGGAGGATATTACCTATTAGTGAAGACCTTTGTGAGGCCTTCAGTACACTGGTTAAGGTAGTTCTTGTCACAGCATATACATTGTCCACACGTGACTAGGTCGGGAGGGATTTTTTGGTGTGGAAGGGATGGCAGCTATTGAAGCTACGTATTTAACGATTAAGTTCTTCAGTATACTAATGCTGGTTTCTCAATGACTTTTAGTATAGATTTTAAAAAGTTTTCTCAAAATCTGTGAATTTTAGTCTTTGCTCATTCTTAATGTCATTTGTAAGGGTACAAATCCTTAGTGTCAGTCTTAAATACGTATGAGAAGACACACATTTGGTTCTTGGCCCTCGGCATTTGAATATCATTACATATTATGCACTTTGTGTAGAAAGGAATACAGTGACACAGTAGCATATGTGCAATTATGTACTGAAACTGACTGTAAGTTCGACATGGTGCAGAAACATTCACTAGTGTGTCATATTGAATTTGTACGAGTTGACTGGAGTTGCAGATAAAGTCACGCAGAATGTTTCATAATAAACAGTGAACACTGATGTGAGTAAATACAATAATTAAAAAAAAGTAAAAGCGTTTCAGCAAACACGGGTCTCCAAATTAGCTGTTTGTGAGATTATTGCAAATATGTGTGGTTGTACTGACTTAAGTATGAAGTATTGAGTTAGTTAGTACAGTTATATTTGAAATATGAACTCAAGTCTCCATCCCAGTTGGGCTCAAATTTCAACCCTGATCTATGTTTGGGGAATGTGGTAGATGCATGAAAGAGCACTGGTACATTTTGCTGGGGATGTTAACACGACACCTAAAACACCAGTATGGTCAAAGACAGGTAAGTTGAGTACAGCCTGTAGCTTGGCCCCAAAATTACCTGACCTCGATCTTTTTCTGATATCATCTCAAAAGTGAACTGTACACAACTCCAGTTGAAGAATTGGTGCCGCAGATTGTACAGTATTGTCTAGATACATGATATGGAGAGTTGGTGACGACATGAGAGCCAAATCTAACTAGTATGCTCTTCTTGGCAATTTTCTTTGAAAACCTTGTATCCATTACATGGACAGCCATGATTGTTGATGGCTCTGTAGAGTGGCACCTGGCAGAGTAGCCAGGCCCTCCCTTACTCCTGTTGAGGTGTGGTTGTTAAAACTACAAATAGTGGTAACAGTATGCAATTTCCATCAACACAGCTACTAGCTAATCTGATAGGTAGTACCGGAGAGGGGGATGGGGCAAGAAATTTGAGGCTATCTGTTGATGTCACAATACAATCGATGTATAAAAGTAATTCGAGAAGCCCTATTCAAGGAGCCATGTGAAAGTCCTTGAACTGGCAATTTCGATATTAATTGTGCTTGCTCTTACAATAAATAAATATGACTTTCATGTTAATACTAGTGGAAGTTATTGAGAAATAATCTTGTGGAATATTAAATTTGTGGGAGTGAGGGAAAACAAGGGGGGAGGTTTGAGGTTCAGATCAGTACGAGGAATCTGATATCTGGATAAAATTCAGCTGCACAGTGTTGTCGATTGGATTTTAAAAACTTAAGAATGTTACGAGGTTTAAGTAAAATTTGAGTTTAGCACATTTACCCATTTGGTGAATATCTTTTGCATTATGGGGAGGAGGTTGCTAGACTTACAGTTTTTTTGTTTCCTGTGAAGCATGTGATCATACTGTGAGAGATTTCAGGAATTGTCTGTAATGTTCTATAAAATTAGTCCAGTCAATGAAGGTAAATTAGGGGAAAAAATTTGAATAGTCACAAATTTTTGTACAGTGGTAGACAGAAGTGCAACGAGAATGTACTAAAAATTCTCTGTGATAAGGTGTGAGTGCGGGGCTGAGAGGGCATTTAGGCATCGCTTTTTGTGTTTTTCTGGAATAACTAAAAAAATTGCAGCTTCTACTGAAAATGTTTCCCATACAAAATTACTACATTAAATTTCCTATGAAAAGGGCCCTATTCTTTTTTCTTGTGGACTAATGGTTTCCATGTTGCAGGGGATGGTGAAACGACAGATTATTAAAAAGAGCTTGACAGTCTGGAATAAGAATGAATATATTTACAGTTTTTGTTTGTTTTTCCAGTCATTGTCAGTATTGTTCAATTGGGGCTTTTGCTTTAGTAATGATGAGTTGCTCCAACTTGGACCAGCAGTACAAGTAATGTGCACAAACACCCCTGCAGGTACTTTCTCTCACGGATTTACTGTGGTACCCACCCCACCTTGAAGATGTGGTATCCCTCAATATAACTCACCATGTGAAAAATAAACAATAAAAGAGCACAATACATACACTCTCCTATAAAATAGTCTGTCATATTGTTTTATTGTTTACGAATATCATTTGTCAGATAGGTAAATGTAGCGTTATACATCGATCATCTGAAGTGATATTTAACACCACAAAACTTTTGGTAACTAATTTTGCAGACTTATTTTGTTTTACTTTTGCTGCAGCCCTAAGCATTTGTGTTTAAACACTATCATCTTCGAGTGTCTACACTTTCCTTGTAATTACAATGGCATTATACACCTCATCTGGTGTTACTTCTGTAATGTCATGGATTAATACTTAACTATTTATGTTTGTGATTGTTCTCATTAACTGTATGTACAATTAAAGAAATGTTGGATGGTTGTACTCTTCACTGATAGCTACTGTGGCATCTAGTGTGAATTAAATATAGAATATGTTCAACATTAATTTCTAGTTTATTTTCTTCACATTCTTATTGTCTTCAATCATTTATCTTACCAAATGTACATTGTATGCCCAGTGGATGTCTCTTCTGAATAGTTGTGTGTAATTCAACATGGTCCATCACCCAAATTTCAACCCTATTGTTATAAAATATTTTCTCCAATTTAGTTCTGATAGCCATTGTTTTGTGTAGTTCAACTTCCAACTCTGCTAACCTGTCTTTGCAGCTAAAAATTCTACAGTTTATTGAAAGTAGTAAAGCTACTTACTTTCAGCAGTCAATGACATAATGTTGTGATTTTGCTCCCATAACACGAAAGTTTCAAGCTAACAGCTTACTTATAATAAGAGTGGCTAAAATGTAAGATGTTTGTATCTTCAGCTTGTTCACATCATTTTCTGTATTTGTGTAAAACATTAAAGTAGAATGAGGTCATCCATATCACACATACAGTTCTTGTTTTTCAGCAAAGAGGTGCAATCTGGTTGAGAGCTTTTCATTGGATGCCCTGCACCACTGTCCCTTTGGTTGCTTTGAACTTGACACTGTGACTCATTGGCAACATCTGCGCAATACTACCTGCCATCATAGCCCCTCATAAAATTGAGCCTAATTCTTGTATTCTCTGATGGCCAGGTGATGGCAGATGTAGTTTGGATGCTCCATGATGATGGGAGGGGAGGGCCATTTTCAGAGATACTTTGAGCAGAAATATACACTGTATAAATATCCAGTGTGTATAACCTGTCAGGCATGATTTTATATGCTGCCTTACAGCTACTGCTGTGAGATATTTAATTCGGGTGTATGAATGTATTTACCTTCTTGATGCTGTAAATATTATATTTAGTAAATTACATGATAATACTTTTTTAATCCACCCTCCCCTCTCCCCGGATGCACCTACCAGTCCACTATATTGTCTCTGCTGTGTTCCTGCATACTTTTGCATGCAGCATTCACATATCTTTCCCCACTTGTGACTTACTCACCTCCAGAATTCCCCTCTCCCCATCTCACATCGCTTCTGTACTACCACTACTTACCCCAGCCGAGATCACTGCTCACTGTAGATGCAGTCATAGTTGGACCTTAGTGCCCTGGATGACAGTGGTTGACTGCACCTCTCTCTCTCTCTCTCTCTCTCTCTCTCTCTCTCTCTCTCTCTCTCTCTCTCTCTCTCTCTCTCTCCCCCCTCTCTCCTCCCCCTCTCCCTCTCCCTCTCCCTCTCCCTCCCTCCCTCCCTCCCTCCCTCCCTCCCCCCCCTCTCTCTCTCTCTCTCTCTCTCTGTGTGTGTGTGTGTGTGTGTGTGTGTGTGTGTGTGTTCTCTACATCTGGTGAAGGACTTAGTTCAGTAGCTGATAAAATGTAGCATTGCCTGTGTGCCACTTAATGCATTGTGTGAGTAGAAATCTATCTATTTCATACTGTTGTTACAATATCAAATACTATGCAGATATGATATAGGAACGCTGTGTGTATGGGCTTTGTGATGGTCCAGTTCCTGAGCTGGGGACTGGTAAGCGCCACCAATTCTCAGTCATCATAAGCTTTAGGCATGCTTCAGTGATCATCAAGCGGTGTGGCAATGGAATTTTGTGTGTCACAGGGAATGGCGATCTTGGCTTGGCCAATGGGCAGCCTATGGGAAACCTGTTGCCGCTCAGTTGTATAAGACTTACCAAGGCATGTGGGGCTCTTTCTAGATGGATTTTTATTTCCGTAGTTGATTGTGGGACCAAAGTAGAACTGTCGAAATTCTCTCCTCTTCCTCCCAACAGAATGGGTGGACTGCTGGTAGATACCAACACCCAGTTGCTTGAGAGGCCTCGTGTGACAGGCTCTGGATTTGTTCAGGGTGGTTTGGTGTTTAGTAACAGAACACAGCTGCAAAACAGAATGTTTTTTTGGTAAAAGATGAAAGGAAAGTTTCATGTTTTTACATTCAGAAGGGTTTACAAGGCATAGCAGGTATCTTAAAACTTGTCAGTCAGTTGTGCATTGGCACGATGTTGGTTGAAACCTCTGGTTCTCAACAAGTAACAAACCTGCAGAAAACAAAAAGCTTTGCAGAATAAGCCATTGAAACTGAGCTCCACACCACATTTAACTACAGCAAACGTGATGTGGTGTGCAGGAACTTGTTGGATATCCCGAAAGATGACCTGAAAGTTGCGTGGGTCCAAGGAGGCATTTTAGACTGACTGAATATCATGAAAATGGTGGAAGGTAATCTGATCTAATGCAACTCGTTCATCAGCGTGAAACTCCCAGAGCCTGTCAAGGCTGGTTTTCTTCACCCAAAAATGTGACCCTATGTCCCCAAGCCATTGCATTGTTTTAAATGCCAGCATTTTGAGTACATAACTCTAGGATGTAAGGGAGAAGCCACTTGTGGGAGTGTGGTATGGCTGCCCATAGAGGAGTCGAATGTTCATCTCTGGCGAGACCAAGGAGATGTACACTACTGGCCATGAAAATTGCTACACCAAGAAGAAATGCAGATGATAAACGGATATTCATTGGACAAATATATTATACTAGAACAGACATGTGATTACATTTTCATGCAGTTTGGGTGCATAGATCCTGAGAAATCAGTACCCAGAACAACCACCTCTGGCCGTAATAATGGCCTTGATACGCCTGGGCATTGAGTCGAACAGAGCTTGGATGGCGTGTACAGGTACAGCTGCCTGTGCAACTTCAACAGGATAGTCAAAGGTCCCAAAGGCACTGAACACTTTAAAATGTCTTAGTCACAGGTGTGGAGAGCAGACAGGGTGAATCTGCTCCAGTTTTATAGGGCTTTCATGCAATCGTGGCTTGACTGTAGGTTTGCAGTGTACAGCAAGGCCTTCATACCTCAAGATCATTGACAGTGTGCATCATGAGGGGATCAGGCTGGCCATGAATGCTTACTGGACAAGCCCCACACCCAGTCTCTGTGTTGAGGCTGACGAACCACCACTTACCATCTGACAGCAGCTCTTCATGATGCAACAGGTGTGTACATTCCTTGCTACTCGTAATCCATCAGTGTACCGTAATGTTGCTTGTCCAGCTGAGGCATGCCTTTTTACCAATCATCCACAGTCAATGAGTCTGTTTGAGATCCATGTGAAGTGTGTGCTGGAGTCCCTTTGTGTGGAGTGCAGACAGGCAAAAATCTGGGATTTGAACTGCCTGGTTACTGCAGAGCGCAGAGTAATTTTAGATTTAGTGCAGTACCGTAGAGATTGCAATCCTGCTTCTGTCTTTAATACAGTTTTTTAAATGAGCACTACCACTATGTAACTGTATTCATAGATGGGTCTAAGTGGGAGAATTCCGTTGGCTGCTCTGTTGTTTTTCCAGTTCGTGTCCTCAAGATTTGGTTGCCCCTGAGGTCACAGTATTCAGTGCCAAATTATCTGCAGCCTTGAGGGCACAGGAGGAGATGAGCTGTGTCATATCTGCTAAATTCCTCTTCTGTTCTGACTCCCAAATTGCCCTTCAGTCTCTCTGTAACATATGTATCCAGCCAAAAAAATAGTTCAGGATATCCATGATACCATTCTCCACTTACAGAGATTGGGGAAGGTGGTGTCTTTCTGCTGGGTGCCAGGGCACGTGGATGTTGCGGGGAACAAAACGGTAGATATAGCAGCCAAGGAGCTGTGTCGTGATCCTCAGTTAGTTCAGTATGCTATCCTCCTGGATGCTATCATCTCACTGTTGTACGGACTCGTGCATCAATTGGAAGATGAGTGGCTGGAAATGACAGACAATAAACTCCATCTAGTCAAGTCCACATTGCGGCTGTGGTGTACTTCCTTCCAGCCGCACAGACAGGAGGGGGGGGGGGGGGTCATCCTTACTCGTCTTTGCATAGGCCACAGCCTACGGCGTATGACTTCTTGCTCCGGCGAGAGGAGCCTCCAATGTGTGGTGCATGTGCCATGCAGATCACTGTGTGCCACATTTTATTAGACTATGTTTTATTTTCAGACCAGAGGACAGCAGCAGATTTACTGACACATCTGCTCTGTATTTTAAGTAACGTTCAAACGAATGTGGTCAATTTTAAAATTTTGTGATTTGTCCAACTTTTTTCCGTTAACACCCATGTTTTTTGTAAGTGGTCAGCCACTCACATTTCCTTGTGCTGATTTTTTAGGTCCTCTTACTTTTTACACGTTGTAACCCCAGGTATAGCGCCTTTCACCCTTTCTTTGTTATTTTAAGGTATGTGATATTGTGTGATTGTGTGAGTCAACGTGAGTGAGGTGAGAGTGAGTGAATATCCGTCATTTTGTAGGTTTCCTTGTCACTGTGTGACAGCAATTGTATTCATTTTACCCACTTCATTTCTTTTAATATGTGTAAGGGTGCTGATAACCTCGCTGTTAGTGCCCGTAAGTACCAAACACACACCTCTGATCTGTCTGTTCTTGTGTAGCTGTTAAGAATTATTACACCATATTTCTAATCTCTACTAAATAAAGTGTAAGATTTTAGTAGCGTTGCCATGAGTATTGTTTTCGCAAAACATACCTTAACTTGTTTACAATTAAACTTTCTTAGTTAAATATGTCATGTCCGAACTCTGAATCGGAAAGAATGGAAGAGATTAGGCTTCAATTGTTTCTTCCTATGTTTTGAAACTCAGCACATCACCAAGGCTGGCTACGATCCACAGCATTTTTATTCCCAAATATGAGCAGGTATTTCCTCTCATGAAGTTACTGTGATTGCTATACTGTGTAGAAGACGTGTGTCATCCTTTAATAGAGCTCAGCACTTGTGAATCAGAATAACAACCCCACACAGGATCTGCACTTTTATCTCTGGCACACTGTTGTCTCCAGCGTCTGATTTTATAATTCTCCATTTTGTGTATCATTCATCAGTAAGAAGGTATGGGACACACATCACTTCTTTGGAGTGGTATGTATCAGCACACTTTCCATTTGAAGTTTTAGAGCTCTGTTCATAGTTAAGATTGGAGTCCAACATAAAAAATCCTCATCAAAATACTCACACATTTCTACTAACATGTGTGACTATTTAATGAAACCTTAATGAATATGTAGCTAAGAAAATGTGATACTGCAGGGTAGCAGCTACCTCCTGAACTGAATCAACAGAAATGAAAAATGTTTCGAGAAAGCACTAACAGCATATTCCATCGCTTAGTTTGAGTATGTGGTGTGAAGGAGAGCTAAATCAGAACCTTTTCTTACATATTTGATTATTTCGTCATCTAGAGTGTGATTCTGTGGTGATGTTACAAACTTCCTAGGGTGAGGGAGATGGGCAGATGTATCTGTTTGAGGTAAGGCATTCTCTTCTGGAAACGAGCAAGTCAAATATTATAAATGAAAGTTGTTCTGACACATCTGACACTGGACCTCTCCTACTGCCCAGAGATATTGGAATGATTGTCGCTAATAACATTCAACTCTGTTGTTTCTGGAATGGAGTCTCTTACATCAAATGTATACATTTATCCTTCTCCACCATCCCTGAAAGTTTTTAGCATCATCACAGAATGACACTGTATACAGCTTGTAAGGGCATATAATTGGGAATTAAAATTATGTGCATAGTTTTTTCCCATGCTGCTTAAGAACCCCTATTGTATGCCCTTAACATTTTTTATTAAAAGTTGTGGCATAAATGTGAATGATATATCTAAAATTGTATTTTCATGTCACAGTAACTTTAAGTGATAGAGAACAGTTTGGAAGGTAGACGTGCTTGCTTACAAATGATTTCGCATTTAGTGTTTCTTGTTTCTGTATAATCATTTGTAATTTATTTGTGGTCCAAGAGAGATATGCAGTTACTTTTTAGCCATAGGGCCATTATTCTGTTTTATAGATTGTGTTATTTACTTTCATTGCCTTACGTATAGAATGTGAAATTTAATTGCAGCATTTGCGTTTTTAGGTGCTTCCACATATGCAAGATGGAATTCATGACACCAATGCAAGAGTCCGGACTGCATTTGTGGAGATGCTGGTTGCCTGTAAAGATGCCAGTTCAATAAAGTTTTGGTTGATTGTACCACTCAACCACCTTCTTGCCAGGCTGGAGGTGATCTCGTTTTCTCAAATATTTTTCATGAAGTTACTTCCATTACTTCAAACACACACACACACACACACACACACACACACACACTCTCTCTCTCTCTCTCTCTCTCTCTCTCTCTCTCTCTCTCTCTGCTTCAGCTATGCAATTTTAAGCCCTATGTCATGTTTTAGTATTAATCATGTGCAAACATTCATACAGAGTTCGATATTAATTTTGTAAGTTTTTATTATTCTCTGTCTCCGTACACATGTCCCTACAGTTGTGAGTTCAAGGTTCCCCCCACTCCGCCATGTCCAGAAGCTCCTTGTTACTTGTTACTCTCTTCCATAACCACATTTTTGTTGCTTGTAATTGCTATTCATCTGTTTCACTCATTGATCACTCTCCTTTCCATAAAGTAGCACACCTAGGTAAAGATTTAGCCAACATCTGGATGTTTAGCGACATATTCATTTAGAGACTTCTTTTGTGGTGGAATATCTATTTAACAAGGGCTACTTGCTGTATGATTTCAGAGTGTATTTCTTATCATCATAAGCAATGCTCTTTTTCCCATTCAGATAGCTGTGCATATCAAAGCACTGCTTCTGGGATGGGGAGGAGACTGAGCCCAAGTTGAAACTACCCAGTGGATTAATTATGAGGGCCAATGTGAGGATGAGCTTGGGTGTAATTTTTAGGCAAATTCCCTCATCCAGCTATGTGAATACTGGGCTAATATCTAAGTCCCACCTCAACTACAAGTTTTGCAAGCATTTAGAAAACTTTTGCTCACTCCCACATGAGTAACACTACACGCAGACATTTCGGATATACATGTTACGTCCAAGGGGGTGGCGATAGGGAGGACATCCAGCTGTCGCTTGGATTAACCATCCTAGATTCATTGGTAACCATGACAACCCTGCAGCAGTGCAGGACAAAGGCACAAGAGAAAGAGGGTAAAAGATGTTCCTTTAAATGCAGAACTGTTTACCTGTTCAGTCTTGGATTTTGGGTGCGACATGAGCAATGATTTGATAACACTCTTACCCTGTTATGAACAGTTTGATTTTAATAGTGTTTCTTATCAAATTATACTGTTTCATCATGGCTGCCATTGTTTTCTGCATTCTGTTTGTATTCGTTATTAAATCTGTCACTAAAACAATATTATCACCATAGTGTGTCCATGGGTTGTGTTGTTGTGTATTTTAATTCATTTTGTAAGGTATCCTTTAAGGTGCTGTTGTAATTCCTTCAATAAACTTGTTGAGTAAGTTTGGTAAATTAGCCAGTCCTGACTCACTCCATTCTTTATTTTAGGTGTTCTTTCACTTTCATTAATAATTTTTAGGAAGTCATGTTCCTTACATAGTGCTCATACTTCTTTATAGTTGATTTCTAATCTCAACTTGATTTCCATTCTCCACTTACAGACTTCTTGTACACCATGCTGGATGTTTTGCTATCATTAAAAACTGTAACAGCTTTCTTCTTCACGTTTAGGTTTATCCCCAGTTTTGTTTGTCACTTCCCTAGTTCCTCAAGAGTTTTAAAACAGAACAGTTATTTTAAGTAAGTTTCTGTTTGCTTTTTTTTGTCAAATCCATCCAACTATGGACCATGCACAACAAATGTTTGTGATTTCTTTCTCCTTGTGGTATTTCTTTTTTTGTTTTCCCACAATATTATTTTATTCTGCCACTCTATTGTTTCCTTTGTAGTAGTAGTAGTAGTAGTTTTTGTTGTTGTTGGTGGTGGTGGTGTTGGTGTTGTGTTGTTCTTCTTCTTATTCTTCTTCATCTTCTTCCCAGACTGAGGATTGGTTTGAGGCACCTCTTCCCACTACTCATTTCTATGCAAGCCCCTTCATCTCTGTATAATTATTGCTGCCTTCATTCATTTGAACCTGCTTGCTTTAGTCAAGTCTTGGTTTTCCTCTCCAATTTTTACCTCCCACAGTTCCCTCCATTACCAAACTGGTGATTCTTTGATACTTCAGGATATTATGTATTTTCTTTACCTTTCTTTTATGCAATAAATTTCCCTCCTCCCTGATTCAAGTCAATTTCATTCAGTTAATTATCTAATTTACCCATCTAATCTTCAGCATTCATTCCATATTTCAAAAGCTTCTATTCTGTTCTTGTCTTAACTGCGTATCATTCGCGTTACGCTTCCTTATGTGACTAAAGTCAAGATAGATACCTTCAGAAAAGACTTCCTAATACTTAAATTTATATCCCCCCCCCCCCCCCAACTCACCCACAACACTGGAAACACATTTCTTCCTATTGTCAGTCTATTGTCATCTTATATCTATTTTCAAGATGCTATCAATTCCGTACATGATCTTCCAAGTCCTTTACAGACTGTGATGGAATTACAGTGTCATTGGCAATCTTCAAAGTTTTCATTCTCTTAATTACTTTTCCAATTTCTTCTGGTTTTTTCGTTACTGCTTGGTCAGTGTATACTTCGAATAACATCAGCGATAGGCTACAAACCTGTCTCAGCTACTGCTTTTTATGTCCAAAGAAAGTGCCATTTTTTCCTGAATTATGTGTGAAAGCTTTTGTAGGTTCCTATAGAGATTTTTTGTTACCCTCTGCCTCAAAATTTTCCGAAGGATTTTTCTGATTTTTTCCTAATTTTTTCTGCAGCCTCTTCATTTCCCCTACTTTAAATACATTCTGCTGTGTAGAGTGCATGAGTACTTATTACAGTGATATAATGCTTTACTTTTGCATTTATGAAGACTGATTTTCCATTGTAGATGGTCATTGTTATTATTATTATTATTATTATTATTATTATTATTATTATTATTTGTATGGGATAGGAAGCAGTTCAGATGTGTGGATTATTGCATTTCAACCCATTATTGACAATCAGTTGTCTTACTTTTACTGTAATCTTCGAGAATTCTTCTTTCTCAGAGCAGTCTATAATTGTCCAGAGCAAGGAACTGGTCATTTTTTTCTTGAACATCCTTTTAGGATTTTGATGCTATCCTTCAGACTTTGTAGTGCTTATTGAATTTTAATCTTTATCCCAATCTGAGATTTTATTTTATTTTCCTTAAATATTCATTTGGTTTCTGTATTCTCCAGATTATCCATATTTCATTTATTCCTAATATTTCGAACCCGATTGTACTAGGTTTCAAACCATTTTTCCACAGTCAGCAATAATTCACTATTTACAACATTCTGCCAATGCTGGGGCAAGTTTTTGATTCCACAGCTGTTGAAATCAAGGGGTTTTGAGGCAAAGAATTTGTTGATCCATTTTCAGAGCATGTTTTCATCTGGAAAAGAAGTTTCTTTAAGGTTGTTTGATAGAGAGCAGAAAAGGTGAAAATCTGAGTGCTCAAGATCAGGTGAATAAGATGGATGCAGAATGACTTCCCAACCCAACTCCTGTGTAGTTTTCTTCGTCAGTTTAGCAGAATGCCAGCGGGTATTATCAAGTAGCATCACTTCACACAGTCTTCCTGGTCATTGTTCTCGAATTTTGTCTGAAAGACATCTCAGCTGTTGACAGTAAATGTTAGCAATGATGGTTACACCTTGGGGAAGCAATTCATAGTACACCACACGTCGCTGTTCCACCAGATGCGTAACATTATCTTTTGTGGATGTACGCAGATCTTTGTACAGGGAGTTGCTGCTTCGTTTTGACTCAGCCATTTGTTTCTTTTCTTCATGTTAGCATAGACACCATTTCTCGTCACCAGTAATGATACAGGATAGGAATAGTCGGTGTTGTTCATGCACCATTTGGTGACAGGCAAGCAGAGGTGTACATATGGGCGCCTGCTGATTTTTGTGATTCTGATTTAGAGCATGCTGGACCCATACACCCTATTTTTGAACCTTCCCCATTGTATGCAAATGTTGCGCGATGGTGGAATGATCGCATATCGTCACATTTGCCAGCTCTTGAGTATACTGATGTGGATCATTGTGGATTAATGCATTTAAATGATCGTTATCAAACCCTGAAGGTATTTTTGAATGTTGAGAGCCATTAATGTCAAAATGATCCTCCTTAAAATGAGAAGTCCATGTTCGTGCTGTGGTCTGTCCAATGGCATTATGCCCATACATGGCACAAATGTTTTTGGCTCCCTCCCCTGCTGTCACCCCCCTATTGAACTCAAATGAAGAATACATTGGAAATTTTCCAATTTCTCCACTTGCACTCCATTTCCTAGAGTCCGCACTTCCTTTCACTGTCACCAAATGACAAAATGACTGTATACTAACTCAAATAGTATCAGTGAACTACAAATAAAAAATTACAATTGATAAATAAAACCAAAGCAGCTTGAATACCAATATGCAAAACAAAAACGCCACGAACTTATGCACCAACATAGTATACCTCGTCACAAGTATAGCGAAATCAAGTGCTACATTTAGCCAGAGACTTTATGGAAAGTTTTTGATGCAACTAATCGAGTGCCCATAGTGAGAAGAGCAGGAAACAGGTGGGCTAATGACTTAGCATTAAATGAACTGAATGACTGTCACATGTGTAAACAGAGTTGATTGTTGCTGACTGCAGCAAAGTCTCTGAATGTGTTGCTGCAATTGGGAAATGGGGGATTTACTAACAGTGGCGTGTACCTTTATGATGGGGAGTGAAGGACAGACTAACCCGCTTTCATGCTGACTGTGCTAATGGGAACATCAGCATATAATGTCAAATCCCTTTAGACAATGGAGTCAGAAGGAATACATTATTTTGCTCAGTGCAAGGTTATTACAGATTTGCATGAAAGAAATGGAAAGAGAATGAAATCACAGGATAGCTAACAGTTTTCAGAAAAGTAGATTGTTTCTCAGGATACTGAGAGACATAAATGAACTTAAGTGTATTTTGTGAAACTCTGTAGAGATGGTTGATATGCTGTGTCTGTTCAAACACCAATTTGCCACCAAGGCAAAAAAGGTTAAATGTGTGTGATTATAGGCTACCACCATCTTCATGTAAATTAATCATCATCTTGGACAGTTTCCAGCCTCTGGCCAGGTCTGCATGGAAATTAAGTATGGAAAAAGGAGAAATTGCCACATTTTTCAAAATTGAACCATCAGAAATATTGAAACAAACTGTTTTATGTAGGGAAGAACTCAGAAAAATGAGCATGTGAGTTGTTACTGAAGAACATTGGAAAATTTGTGGAGTCCTAAAAAATTTCTATATTTTTCCCAGTTTTTTCCCAGAGGAAGAAAAGTATATTGTCGCTGAGGAAAAGTACACTGCCATTTAACATAGAGAAAGTATATTTTCACCAGGGAAAATGTTTATTTTTACTCAGAAAGAAGTGTATTTTCTTCTGGGAAAAATCCAGGATTTTTTTTCCTTGGCCTTGTATACACACTGAAGGTGCACATGTATTAGGATGACTACTCAGTGCACAAGATCACAACAGAACAGAATGACTATAACATGACTGATAATTCATAAATTGCAACTATTTTTAATAAGCATTTTCTAAATACAGCAGAAAAATGTTTTTTTTTTAAATTTTTTAAAATATTTTTTAATTTTTTTTAAAGAAATGCCATTAAAAAACAGAATTCTGAAGAGTTGTTCTGACACAACAAATCATGTTCTTATTGATGTACACAGTGCTGCACTAAAAGAGAAACTTTCTTGTAAACAGATTAAAATAT
The DNA here is from genome assembly GCF_023864275.1 of Schistocerca cancellata. Taxonomy (NCBI): domain Eukaryota; kingdom Metazoa; phylum Arthropoda; class Insecta; order Orthoptera; family Acrididae; genus Schistocerca; species Schistocerca cancellata. Next base: position 152,344,790 of record NC_064630.1, read on the forward strand.
GCAATTGTTAAACTTCTTTATGTAGTATCCTTGTACCATAAAAGCAAGGGAGAGGATGTTGTTATGGGTGGCTGGTATCGTCTTTCTGCAACACAAATGCACACATGAATTAATGCGGTTCTTTATTTACAAGAAGCTACTACTTGAATAGAATCCATGATCATGGTAGAAGCTCATCTGTAATAGCCCTCTTACTATTGTAACCTGTGATGTGAACTGACAGATGTCAACTGGAATATGAGTTAGTGAGTCAGTGCCTGAGCCCTCTGGTCAGCGGTGGTGGCCTAAATACATGCTGTTGAGAGGGCATTGGCGGGGTATTTCTTGTCGGTGTGTGTCTCTGGGCTCTCTCGTGATAGGCACGCTCGATCCAACACCTAGTATCGTTCTTCGCACTATGTATTTGCCAACCGGTGTGCTGGTGACAGCTTCCGCTGGCACACTTTATATGAAAAGTAACAGGAAAGACTATAATAAATATCATCCACTTTCTTTTCTGACTTATGTTTTCAAAATATTTGACAAAGACTGTAATAAATATCATCCACTTTCTTTTCTGACTTATGTTTTCAAAAATTTGACAAAGTAATTTTCCTGTTAACAGAATCACATTTATGTACAGTTTGTTTGAGAAGTTCCTGTTCTCTTAAGTCAGAATAGTATTATGTACTAGAGTCCTTACATATAAAACCTATGTGTCCAACAGACCTACTTATGAGGTTTATGTTTCTTCTTGTCGTCCTTGATGTCTTACAGTGCTCCTCAAGACTTTGCTTAGAAAGGCTACCTCAACACTTGTGCAGTCCGCATAATATGTTGTATGGCATAGTAAGACCCGGGTGTCTTGGTGGCCATTTCAGTGAGGCTGGAGGTGTTGCTGAACCAAGGCTAATCCAGTTGCCTCAAAATTATTCATCAAGGAACTTGCATTCCTGAATAGGAAAGCTTGTTGGAGCCCCACCCTGCTGTAATCACATATGGTCTATCCATGGTTCTCTTATCTTCAAGCATCATAACATGAGACAGATTCCTTTCCAGCCCTTACATATTATGGGGAACTTGCTTAGACCAGAAAATCACATTCCACCTGTATAAACTGTGATGTATCATAAATTCATGGAAAAATAGTGCCCTTGAGTAAGACACATCATTTGATCATCAAAGCACAGCAGGATGCTAGTCACTGCTCCAGGTCATCGTCAGATAATTCATTCACAAACATCAGTCTAAATCTTATCAGTTGTGAATCTTTGTATGTGGTCAAGCTTTGTTGTCCACAGTACTTGAAGTCCAGTTGCTATACTGCGAATGGATTTCATTGGAAACTGATCAGTTGATTAAGGGATAGCAGATATTACCTTTCTCGTTCTCTGATGCACATTGTGCAGCCTGTTATGATTGCATGGGTTGTTTTACAATCCACTCTCGTCATGGGCAACACACAACATAGACAATTAGGTTGACCCACTTCAGTGTCGTATGGTTTGATATTAAATCAACATTAAGGAACTTCTGAATTTCCTAAAGAACTTAAGCATAGACCATTATAGTTTGATAGGTTGGTGAAGTAATTTAGAAATAAACTGCATAGATAAATCCTGTGGGAATAATAATGTTAACAGAAGTAAATAATTCTTGTTTAAATTCAATAAATGTTTATTGTGAATGATTCACACATTTGTGAATGGTAGCCTACACAGTTGCAAATTCAAATGAAAGAAAGCAGAGCAACATAAATGGAATACATTTGTGCAAAGTTTAACAGTGCATTAATCATGAAATTAATAAGCAAGCACTCAAAGGCTGACAACATAGATCCTTACAGTTAATTGTGATATAAAACTAAAGTTCGCTGTCCCAAATGGTAACTGGGAAACTAGAAGCAAGTTCATCACATGTGAGTCCTAATATTAACCCCAGGAAAATAGAAAGTTCTCAGTTATCTCAAGTCCCACTAATAAAATTGAAGTTCATGTGGGTGCTCAAGCTCAATCACCAAAAACCACAAAATGGCATTCTTAAGTCCAGTAAAAAGATACAGTATTTAACTATCAAGCTGCTTTGCCACCCAGCTTATCTCACCTGATAGCTAGCACATCCACCAGCACAGTACCACTCACAAAACACAAAATCTCAAACTGTGACAGGCTAAGGACAAAAGACAGCATGCATACTGCTGTTCACCCATAAATATCTTCTGTGATGTCACACACTACTGAATCAATGTTAAATGTTTTTAAGTTGGCAGTGCTAGAAGACATTGATATTGTCATAGATTAGATTAGATTAGATTAGATTTTCGTTCCATAGATCCGTGCTGAGGAGATTCTCGTGGATGTGGAACATGTCATATTTTTTTTATAAAAAGCTGAAATAACAATACTAATAGTATGAATATATATACAATACATCATTTGTTTCTACTAAAAAATTCGTCAATGGAGTAGAATAGTATGATTATATATACAATACATCATTTGTTTCTATTAAAAAATTAATCAATGGAGTAGAAGGAGTTGGCCACTAGTAAGTCTTTCAGGCTCCTTTTAAACTGATCTTTATTTGTAACTAATTTTTTTATGTTTGCTGGCAAATTATTGAAGATGAGAGTTCCTGAGTAGTGGACCCCTTTTTGAACTAAAGTAAGTGCTTTTAAGTCCTTGTGCAGATCATTTTTGTTCCTGGTATTGTATGTACGAACTGAGCTGTTTGTTGGAAAAAGAGATATATTATTTAGGACAAATTTCATTAAGGAGTAAATATACTGAGAGGCAGTAGTTAGTATACCCAGTTCTTTGAAGAGGTTTCTACAGGATGTCCGTGAATTTACTCCACAAATAATACGTATTACACGCTTTTGGACTCTGAAAACTTTTGTTTGACTCATAGAGTTACCCCAAAATATTATACCATATGACATTATGGAATGAAAGTAGGCAAAGTATGCAAGCTTTTTCATTTTTATGTCGCCTGTGTCTGCTAACACTCGAATTGCAAATACAGATTTGTTAAGGCGTTTCTGCAGTTCTGTGTTGTGCTCCTCCCAACTGAATTTATTATCAAGTTGTAATCCCAGGAATTTAAGACTGTCAACCTCTTCTATCTGCTCTTCTTTATACTTTATGCATATGCTAGGTGGAAACCTGTTACAGGTTCTGAATTGCATATACTGAGTCTTTTCGAAGTTTAATGTCAATGAGTTGGCTTTAAACCATTTATTAATATACATGAAAATATCATTTGCAGATCTTTCTAGAACTACACTCGATATACTATTTATTGCAGTACTTGTGTCATCTGCAAACAAAACGAACTCTGCTTCTGGCAGTGTAACTGATGAGAGATCATTAATGTACAACTTCAGAGCTAGGGAGATGGGGGCAGAAAGGGGTACTCGATTGATGGTACTTATTTTAATGCAAGAGCAGTTGTGTATCAATATTTTTAACACAGGAAATTTGAAAGGACTGATAAAAAATATTGTAAACTGTGGAAAAGTGTTATTTCAGGGAACATGAAAGTGGGGCTATGTCATCCTGCGTAATGAAGGCTGAATAGACTCTGTCCTGCTGTCCTGATTAAGTGGTGTCATGCAAAGGGGGGGGGGGGGGGTTAAAATAAATAAACAAACTTGACAGTGAAGAATGAGTGAGGATATCGTGCCACTAAAAAGTGCTTGCTAATTCAGAAATTATTGCTTCTAAATGACACAGCTAGTTTATAAAATTGTGTGCTATGTTTGTTGGTAGCATTATCTAGTAGCAATGTAGTTCTTCCAAAACTAATGTGCACAAAACTTTGGGAAAAACCATGAACTAGGTATCTAACTCTCTATTAAAGAGAAAATCTTTTCGAAGTAGATGCACAGGAAGAAGAATCATTGATTAAAACATACCGAGAGGAAGTTGCTGTTTAGTATTGCTCCTGAAATATTTTACCTTGAATCCACCCATTGTACTGAAATGGGAATAATATATATGCATATATATCCTGATGAGCTCAAACATTATGATCAGCTGCTTAATAGTATGTTAATCCAGCTCTGAAATGCAAGACAGCAGCGATCTGCATGGTACCGGCTTGACAAGTTTTTCGTATGTTTCTGGAGGTATGTAGCACCAATTGTCTATTCACAGGCCACACAGTTCCCATAAGTTATGGGCTGTTGGTATGTGGATGTGGAGCTGTGCCTGATAGTGTCTCAAGTGTGTTCAAATCAGGCAAATTTGTTTGCCAACACGTCAGCATGTGTTCACTGTCATACTCCTCAAACCACTGCCGTACGATTGTGACCGTGCAACACGGACAGTTATAAAGCTTGCAGTTATCGAGCGTGAGGGAATGCAGGCAGTTGGCAGTTCCACAGAGAGCATCCACAGTTGTTACTGTGTCTTTGATTACTACTACAGGTCCCATGGAAGCCCAGCTAAATGTCCCCTAAAGCATAACACTGCCCCCACTGACCTGCAGGTGTGTCATGATGCATGTTTCGATCAGCGGTTCACCTGGATGAAGTCATATGCAGACATAACTATTGATCTGGTGTAAAAAGAAATATGATTCATCTGAGCAGGTGACAGGTTCCATTGATTCACAGTCTAATCTCGATGATCCTGTGCCCATTGCAGTTGTAATTGATGACATCTTTGGGAAGCACGGTAACATGTAGAGGTCCTCTAATGCGAAGTCCCACATTTGGCAGTGTGCTCTGAACGGAGTGCTCCAAAGCATTTTTTCCTGCACCAGTATTGTACTCTTTCATCCTATCTGCCACAAATCACCATCTTTTCTGCTTTACAGAATGGGCAAACATCCTAAGTCCACATTATGTGATCATCCGGATGTCCAACAGCTTGATGCCTGCTCATGTTACACCACCGTGCAGCGACTTTTCTTAGAGATGCTAACGATTTAACGTCCTGACAACCAACTAGCTTTCCCGTTCGTGAGATGTTAGGTGCCATGACATTGTATCCTTTGTCAAAGTCACTTATGTCCATGGATTTCCCCATTTGTGGCTCATATTGTTGCTAGAATAAATCCCCACTCATCTCTGCTCCACTTATATACTTTTTACACAGTGCCATTTGTCTGCAACTTCACAGGCGGTCTTGAGTCTCACAGTAGGCAATAACCATTATGTTTTGGTTCATCAGTAAATTTCACAAATAGATCAGTATGGTGCCAATTACAAATCTTAATGTAAAAGCACAAGGAGGTTAAATACAATATTAAATTGTTCATAATTTAGTTGCTATTCAGTGTACCAAATGCTGTTCAGTGAGACAATTGGCTTAGAAAATTCCATTAATACTATACCATTTTAACTTCCCTTTGTATTTCTACAGGTGGATGAACAAGCAGTTGCTCAGCGTATTGTCAAGTTATTGTTCGAAAGTTTCTACCCGTACGAGAGAGGTCCTGAAGTTACGCTGAAGAGGATAATGAATATGATAGTGCTGAGCCCAATTGGAAGTCGCAAATTCTTTTTCTATTCAAAATCTGTACTAAGCTTTGAGTCAAGCGTACAGTTAGTACTTTCTATAATGACCTATATTTTGAGATATGTTAAGTCAGAGTTCAGTGGAAAGTTAACTGTTTCAAATGGCACAGAGCAAGATAAGCCCACCGTTACTCCCAAAACTTCAAAGGACAATAAAGAAGCTCCAGCTTCTAAAAAAAGAAGAATCAGTTCGCCAGACCCAGTTTCAAGTTTGGGTAAGTGCATGGTTGCTCTTTTAGTGTAATGACTTGCCTAACAATTTTCCAGGTGTTTCAAAAAAATCAGAAAAAGAAATATACATACATCATCATAGTGTGTTTCTACTTGTTTTTTAATGTAAGTTATTGGTAAAGACAATGTGTGTCTCATAGACTAATTAACTAGGAAAATGTATCTTCATTGTTAATTTAATTTTCATCCCAATATCACTGTCCTCTGTGTTTGCTTCCAATTTTGTAATGCTTCAGGGAACAGTATTATATTATCTTTACTGTATCAGTCATACTGTTTAGTGTAAATGATTAATGGAAAATCTCATATAAAGATGTGAAACAAATACTAACAAAGAGATAGAGGGGCTGGCCAGTACTTACCTCAGCTCAGTACAGCCGATAGATCCTGTTTAGTGTGAATTTCAGCACACTCCAAAAATAAGTAAAATCACTTTCTGTAACAATCCATAGTTAAAAGTGCTTAAAACCAGACTGTAACTAGATACACGAAGCGAACTGAGATCATCTAATTTTCCTCAAATGCACTGCTGGAAAATGTGGCGGTCCACTCCTTAAAACTGTGTTGACCAACATCAGTACAGGAAATACCCACTACAGTGACACATTGCTTAGTGATTGCGTCACATCGTCTGTCAGTTACAATCTCGAGTTCTAATGTAAGTAGCTAGCTGTCTTACTGGTTGGCTACATTTTAATAGCAACTAGGTGTATAATGGCTACTTATCTATGTGAGGTCGGATTTTGCCTAGGCTATGTCAAATGATATTACGTTAGTAACACATCATATTTGGCATAACAGTTTGCAATAGTTCAGTAGTTCATCCAGGTCTATGTCCTTATGAGAATGGTCAGTGAAATGTGTTTAGTTGTGAGGACAATGTCCCAACAATTGGAGACACAGTAGGTATCATGATCCTTGTGCTAAAACTGGGAAGAATTATGCATCTGCAGTAGTCATAAAAATTGACTCTTAACTGCTGCTACCAGAAAGCAAGCACCCAATACCTCGTCAGTAGCTCCCAGTGTAGGTTCAAAAGGCATTAGTTTGTTTCAAATACCTGACTTTCAATAGAAGAAGCTTATAATGAAATTTGATGCGTAAGCAGTGCTTCATGGGACTTTATTTCATCAACTTAAACATTTCTAATCTCTATCCGGGCTCTTTGTTTTCTTTTGTCCTCCCATTATCCCTCATTCAACTTTTGTCTGGTGTTACATTCACTTTTCATGCTCTCTCTTCTATTTTCTTCAGTCACTTACTCCTCAGTCTTACTATCAGTCTTTTGCCTTCTGTTTCCATTCTGTGCATTATGTTTAGTATCCCTCTAGTGACCTGCTGTAGCTGCACACAGTTAACACTAAATATCTACAGCTGGATGGTTTGTCTGTTGTAGTGGTAATAAATTATGTACACAAACCTTTCTTGTGAATCAGTTTATTAGTGAAAACTGTATCAAAATCCCTACAGTAGTTCAAAGATTAGCCTTCACATACAGACAGAAAAATGTGGCAGGGGACTTTCATTTGGTAACGTCTACAGAAGTGTACCAATGTCCATACCACTTCCATCCTGCACTCTTCAATGTTTAATTTTGAAAGTAAAGGGGACTGATATGAAGTGGAGATTCGTCATGTATGATGTAGCTGTTTAGTTCCTGTTGGATTATAATTGTAGTGTCTGGCATCTGGGTTGCAAAACTATCATGCAAGAGTTATATTTATGACAGAGACTTACAGATCTTCTATCTGCAAGTTTTTGGAACACAGAATTTTGAAAAGATTAATTTGAGAGGTTAAACTCGAAAATATTGTTGAAAACAAGAGTTTGGATAACAGGATGCTTTGTAGATAAGAAAGCCTTTTTCCAAACCAGACGCTGTTGCTAATATATTTTTATAATAATGTTGATTTTGTCTGTAAAACTAGATGTACCTGTAACAAATTGTGAAGTAGTGTACCACTGGTAACAGTTTCCAGGATTTCATCAACATTAGAGGGCGAAACCTCGCATGACCACCTAATGAATTCTCTTCAGAAGAGGGCTGTCAACCATGGTTTTGAAACAAAATATCTTGAGATGACTGTGGAAGACTAGAGATATAGACAACAGAGAATTTTCATGTACAAAATAAGGAAAAGTGATTTCACATTGCTCTTCAGTGGAGGCATTGTGCAGTGCACTTTAAATACAAGATGGATACTGTATCTTGGGTGTCAGCCCAGGTTCATTAATTGAATGATATAGTGTAGAAGAACAAAAGTTGTCTACAGATCAGTAATATCAAAGTGCAAAGTGCTCTTTTTTTGTGCAGGGGCAGGATCTCAGACTACTTGCTAGGAAATGATATATAAACAACAGTGATGGAGAAGAAGCTAATTTATTACATACAGAATTTATGCTGGTAATGTTTTGAAAGTCTATAATATAATGACAGATCCGTGTAGTAGCTTATACATGTTGCCAATCAGAGTTGGGCAAAATTCATTCAGATGACGAATAACGAATGTACATAAAAATTATTATTCATTATTTGTCAATAGCAAATAAAACATTTGTTTGAAATATTAACAATATAAGGAAAAGATAGATTGCTACTTGCTGTAAAGTGATACTTTAAGTTGCAGACAGGCACAATTGAAAGACACTTGCACATTAGCTTTCAGCCACAGCCTTCATCAGAAAATGAACACACATACACATTCTTGAGGATATTTTTGTTCTGTTGTTGCAACTACTATGTCCGCAGCTCGTGGTCTCGCGGTACCTTTCTCAGGTTCCAGGGTTTGATTCCCAGTGGGGTCAGGGATTTTCACCTACCCCAAGATGACTGGGAGTTGTTGTGTCTTATTCATCACCATCATCATCATCATCATCATCATCATCATCATCATCCATCCCCATTACGCTTGGAGGAAGGCATCGGCAAACCATCTCCATTAGGACCTTGCCTAGTACAGTGGTGGGGGTCTCCCGCATCGTTCTCCTACACTCTGTCTAAGAAGCATAGGACTTCATTTCCATTGCAACTACAAAAATGCGTGATTTTTTTCACCAGATGCATTTTGCTTTATTGAGATAAAGCATCATCAGTGGTCTGTAATTAAATTATTTACATTGTGATTTGCTTTTAGATCGAGGAACAGTTCGTTAAGAATATGTTGTTTTGTACTTTCAGTAATTTTCACTTGATATCTTGCTTACATCGTTGCTTTTCTGCGTTAGACACCGATAATTTTGGTCTAATGTTTAATTGCTCTGCAGCACTATGCATTTATTATGTTTTTCACAACACACTTGTATGCACACCACTGTATTCCATTTGTAACACACTTGTATGCACACCACTGTATTCCATTTGTTTTCATAGTTCTAAGTATTTGTTGTGGTTTATGTTTTGTAGTGTTGCCAACATAACCTTTTCACTACTTTGTCTTTGACGTACAACCTTTTTTATTTATTTATTATTGTATCTGTGTAATTCTGTTTAATTATGTTTCTGTATATTTAAATACTGTGTAAAGAGTGGGGATAGTGATTGAGGATTCCCTCCACCCCACCTTCTTCCCCACTATAGGGGAGGGAGAAACCATGATGAATGGACATAAGTGTATAGCAGTGTGATGGAGTGTGAGTTACAGGAGAAGATGTGGGGCAAGAAGTGAAAGGATATTGTGATTTTTTTTTTTCTTTGGGGGGAGGGGGGGGGGGGTTGTCAGTTGTCGGAGGGGGTGAAGAATGGAAAAGGCTCTTCTGTTTTTCATGTAATTTCATCAATTATTTTATATAGAGTCTGGTTTCCAATATTTATTTGGTCATTGAACAACTGTTTATTTTGTGTTAATGCTTTTTGTATGTGGAAATTTTCTTGGCAAGGGAGGAGGTGTCTGTCTTTACTGATTTTATGAAATTCACATCTGTTTCAATATTGCTTGGTCTATGGTGTTCTTGTTTTAGATGATCTGCAAATGTTGAATGGTTTGTGCTATATTTAATGCTCTGATGTGTTTTTATATCTTGTGTCGAATGCCCTGCCAGTCATTCCAGTGTATAGCTTTCCACAAGCTCTGAAACTGAGCTGACAGATACCAGATTGTTGGTATCTGTCTGGGTTTGATTTCGGTTTTGGGATGTGCTTCTGTATTGAGTTATTTGTTTTGTAAGCAATGTTTATGCCTTGTTTTTTTGAACATGTTACCTGTTTGTTGTGGTAGGTCCTTGTATGCGCTTTTTTTTTTTTTTTTTAGTGCAATCTGTATGAGTTGGTGTAGTTTTGTTGTTTTTTCCCCCCTATTTGTGTCTTTATTTTTTTATTTAGTTTTTTTATCTTCCATTGTTTCTTCGTGTCCATTTTTTAATTCTATTTGTTTTACAATGGCTGGCTCTTTCTGATAATCAGAAGTGTTTAGGGGGATCCTGTTCAGCCTGTTTAACATGTACCTGATTGCTGCTTCTCTGTGGTTCTGTGGGTGGTTTGAGGTTGCATTTAAGATAATGTCACTTGTTGTGGGTTTTCTGTATATATCAAATGTGTATTTATTATTGTCTTTCCTTATGGTTATGACCAGAAAGTTGAGTGAGTTTTCTTGCTGTTCTTCTTCTGTTGTGAACTTTATGTTTTTGTGTACAGTATTTATGTCTTTGTGTCGTTGCTGTATTCTTTTTTTGGGTTCTTCCATGTGTGTTATGCCGTCCATGTATCTGTACCTGTACCTGTAGACGTTGTAGCTTCTCTTTGTTATTATGTCTTCAAATATTAGTTTTTCTACATTATTCATGAAAATTTTGGTTAATGTTCCTGAAATAGGTGAACCCATTGGTCAACCTTCTTGTATGTAGTAGTCTTGATTGAATTCAAAATAATTTTGTTGCATTATTAACTGTAGTAATTTTATTGTTTCATCTATGTGTTCATTAGATAGTTGGTTGTGTGTCTTCAGGTTTTCTTCAATTATTTTTATCGTTCCGTTAATGGGGATGCAACTGTACATACTTTCTACATCAAAGGAGAGCAGTGTTGCTGTGCTAGGGATTTTAGTGTCGATTATATGTTCTACCAGTTGAGAGGTATTTCTGATTGTTCTATCATTTTCTAGTTTATAATACTGGGTGAACTGTGACTGCATTTGTTTTTGTAGTAGGTATGTAGGAGCTGCTCTGAAATTTAGTTGTTTTTTTTTTCCTCTATGTATTCCTTTGTTTTCATGAGGACAACACTATGATCTTCATCAGCTTTTGTTATAATGAATTTTCTGCTTGCAGTTTTTTCTTTAGATTTTTAAGTTTTGTTTCATCCCAATTATTTTTGAATTTATTGTTTTCTTTTTTTAATCTGTGTGGCTATGATTTTAGTTTCTTTTTTTATTAACTCCCTAGTTAGCCCTGTGTTTACACTGCTGTTTTCATTTTTTCTTCTATAGTGAGAATATGTTCAGATTCTATTATGAGATCTTCTATCCGTTGTTCATTTGCTGGTGAGTCAACATTGTGTTTTAGACCTTTTTCTAAGAGCTGTTTTCCATTTTCATCTGTGTTGTATCTGTAAGATTGACCACCCTAGGATAGAAATGATGTGTGTTTATGTGTTTGTTGTTATGGGGTTTTGTGTGGTGCAATTTGAGGTTTTCAATTTCCTTTTTATGCTTTAGTTGCATTTTGTTTGTGGCTCTGCATACAGCTTTCGACATTTTCCACAATGGTAGCAAAAATAGCCGAATTATTTAATTTTTGTGCTAGCTGAAGGTAAATTTCATATAATTCTTGGTTTAATGTCTGTTTCTTTGTATATAAAGAATTAATTTTGTGTTTCAGCCAGGCATTTTTTGCGGCCTGTGTGGCAACTTTTGCGACGTTTTTGTAGTTGCAGTGAAGAACAAAAATACCCTCAAGAATTGTAAAGTAACTACGGACACTATAGCCACACAAGTGAAGAACATACACGTTCATTCACACAAGCAGGCACACATCACACACACACAACATGTGTGTGATGGACATGTCCAAAAGAACAGATACCATCTTCAAATATAATAGAGGGAAACATTCCACATGGGAAAAATATATCTAAAAACAAAGATGATGTGACTTACCAAACGAAAGCGCCGACAGGTTGATAGACACACAAACAAACACAAACATACACACAAAATAGAAGCTTTCGCAACCAACGGTTGCTGAATGTGGCTCTCCAGCAGGGATACGACTTCCTCAAATCCTGCCCTGAAATGAGATCCATCCTTCAAGAAATCTTCCCCACTCCACCAAGAGTGTCTTTCCGCCGTCCGCCTAACCTTTGTAACCTCTTAGTTCATCCCTATGAAATCCCCAAACCACCTTCCCTACCATCTGGCTCCTACCCTTGTGACTGCCCCCGGTGTAAAACCTGTCCCATGCACCCTCCCACCACCACCTACTCGAGTCCTGTAACCCGGAAGGTGTACACGATCAAAGGCAGAGCCTCGTGTGAAAGCACCCACGTGATTTACCAGCTGACCTGCCTACACTGTGAAGCTTTCTATGTGGGAATGACCAGCAACAAACTGTCTATTTGCATGAATGGACACAGGCAGACAGTGTTTGTTGGTAATGAGGATCACCCTGGGGCTAAACATGCCTGGGTGCACGGCCAGCACATCTTGACACAGTGTTACACGGTCCGGGCGGGTTGTCTGGATACTTCCCACTAACACCAACCTGTCAGAACTCCAGAGATGGGAACTTGCCCTTCAGTATATCCTCTCTTCTCGTTATCCGCCAGGCCTCAACCTCTGCTAATTTCAAGTTGCCGCCGCTCATACCTCACCTGTCTTTCAACAACATCTTTGCCTCTGTACTTCCGCCTCAGCTGACATCTCTGCCCAAACTCTTTGCATTTACAAATGTGTGCTTGTGAGTGTGTATGTGCGGATGGATATGTGTGTGTGTGTGTGCGCGCGAGTGTATACCTGTCCTTTTTTCCCCCTAAGGTAAGTCTTTCCGCTCCCGGGATTGGAATGACTCCTTACCCTCTCCCTTAAAACCCACATCCTTTCGTCTTTCCCTCTCCTTCCCTCTTTCCTGAGAAGCAACCGTTGGTTGCGAAAGCTTGAATTTTGTGTGTATGTTTGTGTTTGTTTGTGTGTCTATCAACCTGCCAGCACTTTAGTTTGGTAAGTCACATCATCTTTGTTTTTAGATACCATCTTCATATATATATATATATATATATATATATATATATATATATATATATATATGGTTATAATAGAAGGAAACATTCCACGAAGGAAAAATGTACCTAAAAACAAAGATGATGTGACTTACCAAATGAAAGTGCTGGCAGGTCGACAGACACACAAACGAACACAAACATACACACAAAATTCAAGCTTTCGCAACAAACTGTTGCCTCATCAGGAAAGAGGGAAGGAGAGGGAAAGACGAAAGGATGTGGGTTTTAAGGGAGAGGGTAAGGAGTCATTCCAGTCCCGGGAGCGGAAAGACTTACCTTAGGGGGAAAAAGGGACGGGTATACACTCGCACACACACACATATCCATCCACACATATACAGACACAAGCAGACATATTTAAAGACCAATATGTCTGCTTGTGTCTGTATATGTGTGGATGGATATGTGTGTGTGTGCGAGTGTATACCCGTCCCTTTTTCCCCCTAAGGTAAGTCTTTCCGCTCCCGGGACTGGAATGACTCCTTACCCTCTCCCTTAAAACCCACATCCTTTCGTCTTTCTCTCTCCTTCCCTCTTTCCTGATGAGGCAACAGTTTGTTGCGAAAGCTTGAATTTTGTGTGTATGTTTGTGTTCGTTTGTGTGTCTGTCGACCTGCCAGCACTTTCATTTGGTAAGTCACATCATCTTTGTTTTTAGGTACATACATATATATATATATATATATATATATATATATATTTAAAAAGAAAGATGATGAGACTTACCGAACAAAAGCGCTGGCAGGTCGATAGACACACAGACAAACACAAACATACACACAAAATTATAGCTTTCGCAACCAACGGTTGCCTCGTCAGGAAAGAGGGAAGGAGAAGGAAAGACAAAAGGATATGGGTTTTAAGGGAGAGGGTAAGGAGTCATTCCAATCCCGGGAGCGGAAAGACTTACCTTAGGGGGAAAAAAGGACAGGTATACACTCGCACACACACACATACCCATCCACACATACACATAGGTGTATGTGTGGATGGGTATGTGTGTGTGTGCGAGTGTATACCTGTCCTTTTTTCCCCCTAAGGTAAGTCTTTCCGCTCCCGGGATTGGAATGACTCCTTACCCTCTCCCTTAAAACCCATATCCTTTTGTCTTTCCTTCTCCTTCCCTCTTTCCTAACGAGGCAACCGTTGGTTGCGAAAGCTATAATTTTGTGTGTATGTTTGTGTTTGTCTGTGTGTCTATCGACCTGCCAGCGCTTTTGTTCGGTAAGTCTCATCATCTTTCTTTTTAAATATATTTTTCCCACGTGGAATGTTTCCCTCTATTTTTTTTATATATATATATATAAGGCTCACCGGCCATTTGACCATCTTCTTCTGTGCAGATGCACAAACGGTGCCCGAACTCTTATGGGAATCGACAGCAAAGCCGCGAGTAATGAATATAATGGGCAGGGGCACTATGAATATAGTTTGGGACAACAAGTTGCGAATGTGGGTCTCATGGGAGGTGTGCCAGAGATAAGTAAGATATTTAGATAGAGAGCAATCAGGTAATGTCAGCAGAAATCAATTATGAGAGAAACTGATCATTTAGAGTGAGGAAAGATAGTAAAAGTGTTGTAGGAACTGATGAAGCTAAGATGAGGCAGACTCAAATAGTGCATGAAGTGTAAGAGAGGAAAAGGGGCGGCAGATCCATAGGTGGAATGATGTATACTTTGGTCTGGTGAATCTGTGGGAGTAATGACCTGCACCATATAATGTAGGTAGGAGAGAGGTAAGGTTAGAATGGACCCATGGAAGGGACAGTCTATACTATGGTCAGATTAATCCATTGATAGCAAAAAGGTGGAAGGAGTATATAGAGGGTCTATACAAGGGCGATGTACTTGAGGACAATATTATGGAAATGGAAGAGGATATAGATGGAGATGAAATGGCATGAAGTGTTTGACAGAGCACTGAAAGACCTGAGTCGAAACAAGGTCCCAGGAGTAGACAACATTCCATCAGAACTACTGACAGCCTTGGGAGACTAGTCCTGACAAAACTCTACCATCTGTTGAGCAAGATGTATGAGACAGGTGAAATACCCTCAGACTTCAAGAAGAATATAATAATTCCAATCCCAAAGAAAGCAGGTGTTGACAGATGTGAAAATTACTGAACTATCAGTTTAATAAGCCACAGCTGCAAAATATTAACGTGAATTCTTTACAGACGAATGGAAAAACTAGTAGAAGCCGACCTCGGGGAAGATCAGTTGGGATTCTGTTGAAATACTGGAACACGTGAGGCAATACTGACCCTACGACTTATCTTAGAAGCTAGATTAAGGAAAGGCAAACCTACATTTCTAGCATTGTAGACTTAGAGAAAGCTTTTGACAATGTTGACTGGAATACTCTCTTTCAAATTCTGAAGGTGGCAGGGGTAAAATACAGGGAGCCAAAGGCTATTTACAATTTGTACAGAAACCAGATGGCAGTTGTAAGAGTCGAGGGACATGAAAGGGAAGCAGTGGTTGGGAAGGGAGTGAGACAGGGTTGTAGCCTCTTCCTGATATTATTCAATCTGTATATGGAGTAAGCAGTGAAGGAAATAAAAGAAAAATTCGGAGTAGGTATTAAAATCCATGTAGAAGAAATAAAGGCTTTGAGGTTTGCCGAAGACATTGTAATTCTGATAGAGACAGAAAAGGATTTGCAAGAGCAGTTAAACGGAATGGATAGTGTCTTGAAAGGAGGATATAAGATGAACATCAACAAAAGCAAAACAAGGATAATGGAATGTAGTCAAATTAATTCGGGTGATGCTGAGGGAATTCGATTAGGAAATGAGACACTTAAAGTAGTAAAGGAGTTTTGCTATGTGGGGAGCAAAAGACCCGATGATGGTCGAAGTAGAGAGGATATAAAATGTAGACTGGCAATGGCAAGGAAAGTGTTTCTGAAGAAGAGAAATTTGTTAACATCGAGTATAGATTTAAGTGTCAGAAAGTCATTTCTGAAAGAATTTGTATGGAGTGTTGCCATGTATGGAATTGAAACATGGACGATAAATAGTTTGGACAAGAAGAGAATAGAAGCTTTTGAAATGTGGTGCTACAGAAGAATGCTGAAGATTAGATGGGTGGATCACATAACTAATGAGGAGGTGTTGAATAGGATTGAGGAGAAGAGAAGTTTGTGGCACAACTTGACTAGAAGAAGGGATCGGTTGGTAGGACATGTTCTGAGACATCGAGGTATCACCAACTTAGTATTGGAGGGCAGCTTGGAGGGTAAAAATCGTAGAGGGAGACCAAGAGATGAATGCACTAAGCAGATTCAGAAGGATGTAGGTTGCAGTAAGTACTGGGAGATGAAGAAGCTTGCACAGGATAGAGTAGCGTGGAGAGCTGCATCAAACCAGTCTCAGGACTGAAGACCACAACAACAACAGTAGAGACAAAAGTGTTCTACACTTGTTGACTAGAACCTGTACTGTGGTTTGATTCTAGAGACTGAATGGTAGGCATATACCCAAAAAGTAATGCCTCGGGTAATAATTCTGTGAGAAAGAGTAACAGCAATGTACCTATGCAAGAGGTAAACAAGCAACTCTCGAGTATACTGGCTTGAAGCCAATGCATTGTTAAGTAAATATAAAAACAACGAGAAGTTTATTTATGTTACATCGTGACACACATACACACGCGCCCACACACACACACACACACACACACACATACACACACAAAAACGAACAAACAAACAAACAAATAAGGTGGAGGTACACAAAGTAGAGTAACGCTGTTTAACAAAATTTACCTGAAATGAAAAAAGAAAAATTGAAAAGACATGTTATTAAATGAAGTTTTATTACTTTTCAAGAAGCCAATCATATCCAGTGTTTTTAAGTAGGAAACCTGTTGTCATATACTTCATATATTATTTCCAGAAACAAGTGGACCATTGAATACTGAAGCTGCAGATGGAGAAACAGAGCTCTACTTCAAAACATCTCTTGAAAACCCATTGGTTACTGAAATTTTCATTGATATAGTGTCCACCTTACTTACAATACATGATCATAGAAAACAAGAGGCTGAATACAAGGAGCAGTGGCAGAAGATGTATACTATGTGTAAGATGTGCATCCCAGATTTTCTTCGTTATTTCAAGGTGTGTTGATGTTTGTTTCTTTTTAATTAATTTGTGAAGTGTCACTAAATGTTTGTTATCCCAAATTATGAAATCTTGTTGGGAGGAATCAAAACACCACCAGCATTTTGAAAGACAGCTTCTCATTTACAGTTTTAAATTTGAGTGATAGCTGTGGACAACAGGCGAAGGAGATAGTTACTTTACAGCTGAATTGGCAGTTTTATTTTTTATTTTATTTTATTTTATTTTATTTTATTTTTTTTCCAGTGGCTGGAAGAATTAAGAACGTCATTTATGTTGTAGATAACACCAGTTGTTGGTCATATTTTGCAACTAAATTTTCTATAAGAAGATCATTTGCCATATGTTGCAGTAAATATTAATAATATGCTCATACTGGTTGCTGTTTTGTAGTTCTGTGTGATTTCTGTTTTATGTTGTGTACCCTTCATTTCCTCCTCCTCTCCCCCCCCCCCTCCCCCTCCCTCTTCATACATTTATCTGTGCAACAGACTTGCTTCTCATAAGTATTCTGTCAGTCACTTTTACTTTTATCTCTTAACTTTTGACTGTCAGTTGACATCAGCACATCAACAATCACTCCGAAATTTGTATCTTAACAGCCACAGCTGGTTTATCTGGACTGCAACAGAGTAATGAGGAAAAAATTGTACAAGTACTGAGATCACTCTTGTGACACCCCTATGTTATCTCTGAGGTTTTTTTGTCACAATAGAATGATAGTATGTGTATAGATAAAATGGAAACAACTACTTGGAAGGACACATGAAGCACGTGTTTTTTACTGTGTGTCTGTTTATTGTTACCTGTATTTTAAATTACGTGAAGTAGTGAAAACTTGGAAAAGCTTTAAAAAAATAGATTTAGTTATATGTATCATTCGTAATAGAAACATTTATTGGAATCTGAAGAGTTTTGTGATCTCATTGTGCATATATCCACTATTTAATTGATGAAGAGGCTTTGTGTGTTTACTTATGTAGCTAATAGCGTGTTATATGGTCCTGCATGGAAAAATGTAGGCCAATATGACAGCATACATATTATTTGCCAAGCTTATCTTTTTTATCTCTATTATACATATATCACACTTTCAAAATGTGGGAGTTATTTTGATCTCCAAAATGGAAGGCGTGTCATAATAATAGAACCAGTGAGACCGTGACCAGGGTCGTCAATACACACTTGTGCAGTGGCGTTCAGCTCGGGAATAAACTGGCTCGAATCCTGGTGGTGGAAAAAATTGTCAGTGCCGCTATTTTGCCAGCGAGGGGAGGAGAGGTGGTGTTGTAATGTTCCTGACTGCCAGACTTTGCGCCAGTGACCTGGTTTGAATACCAAACCTCTTTGCAGTGTCTCATGAAGAGAGGGCATGTGACATTGTTGACATGATCCATCTGTTGGATGGGGACATTAAGCTTGGCAGCCACATTGGTGCTATTTGCGAGAAGTAGGCTGTGTACCAGCACTGTTTTTCACCCTCTCCCTACTCTCATCATCATACCACACACACACACACACACACACACACACACACACACACACACACACAAAATACATACATGTAGTATTACAAATAAATAAATAATTGCATAGAGTGAGAAAAACTGTAATTGAATGTAAATGAGGTTGCCACCGTTGTGCCATTTGTTTGTGCTTCATTGTCATACAAATAGAAACTATGTTTCTGTTTTAATTTTTATTATTGTTGAGAATGATTACAACTAATTATCTCTTCCATGTTTAGGGAACTCGCACATATGACTCAGTCTTGTACCTGTGCAGTTTGATGCCACAATCTGTCAGGAAGTCAATTCGTCCTGTCTTTCACTTGGACAGCACCTGTTTGTCTCAGTTGAAGGCTTTATCAGTTGATAGTTCAGATGAGGAAGTGTTGAAATTGGTATCACTGCTCTGCTCTTGGAACCGTGGCGATGAACTGCTTGAAATGGCCAAAAATTGGATCGATGAAGCACTGAGAGCTGAAGATTTAAACTCCACTCGTTATGGTGAACCGGTATGTTACGTTCTAGTATGAGGTTATATAAT
Organism: Schistocerca cancellata; assembly: GCF_023864275.1. NCBI lineage: Eukaryota > Metazoa > Arthropoda > Insecta > Orthoptera > Acrididae > Schistocerca > Schistocerca cancellata. The sequence continues at coordinate 152,363,913 of NC_064630.1, forward strand.
TACTGTGTTAATGTCAGTGCAGATCCCAGTAATTTTTTTTTTGTGTGTGTGTGTGTGTGTGTGTGTATGTATGTTTGTTTGTTTTCATTTTTATATATAGGTGTGAATCTGTTACTAAAGAACTTTCACAATTTTTCTCCCTCTTTTCTAATTGTTAGCTTTTCATGTATGCCCTTTTTGATGCTTAAGTTTTCTTGAGCTTGATGTCTGTCTTTGTACATTTTGCTAACCATTTTCATTTTTCCAGCTCTTTAATTGATAGTTAATATTCACATAAAAAAGTCTTGTATGATAAAACTGCCTATATTTTGTTACTTATGAACTATCCATTTGTGGAAATTTCAACTGAATGGATGGAGCCTGATCTATAGATTAACTACTGGGTTCATGGAGATAGATAAGCTTGGGCTTAGCAGCACTAGTGAATCATTTCTGCATATTTTATGTATCATTATTAAGGAATGTCCAACAGTTTGTATGACCCAAAAACTTTGAGGAAACTGAGTTACTTACAAATTGCCTTAAACATTTTAGAATGTTATCTTGATGGAGGAAACATCTTCTTGATATACATCCTTAATGTTGATGCAGTGTTGATTTGTTCTGCTGTGAGACATTTGCGTCATTATTAAAAATTTTACCGGCACATTTGTGTGTGTATCTTAAAGTGCAACACGCACAAAAAAGATCAACATTATATGTGGAAGCTTAGCGTCCCTTCCAACTTATTAATCTTCGAGACCAATGTTATATGGTAAGTATATTAATGCTAAGTATATTAATTTAAGCCATTAACTTTTCTTATTTGTGTATTCGCGCTACTTAAGAATGATCTTGCTATTGGCTGACTACATCACGTGTCCTATTGCTGTCATCAGCTGGCGAGATCACGTGAATGAGCTGTGACACTTACAAAAGCGCGTTGCAATCTCAATTTCAATGCTTCAGAAAGTGATATGCGTTATTTGGTGGAATTCAAATCTATACCTTCGTAATACGAAAATATGCAACGTACATGTTGCTGCACATCAAAGGTCTTTCTAAACGTGTTTTTCCCCCTGAGTTTCATTTTCTAAGGTGCTGGGAAATTCTACGTTGGTATATAAAACCATAAACATACAAAGGATTGATGACTTTTACAGTGCCGAGGAAGAGTATACTGTCACTTAACACGGAAAAAGTGTATTTTCATCCTGGAGAAAGTGTATTTTTAACCGGGAAACCCGGGAATTTTTTTTCCTTGTCCATGTATACACTCTGTAATTATTCTCCATGCATGAAAGATACCATTCGTTTTCACTTTGTAAGATCCTCTCCCATTATCCTGTAGTTGGGTATTATTTCGGTCCTTGTCCTAACATGTGCGCTGCGTAACAAGCAAACTGACAAGCTTTATTGATAGGGTCCTGTAATTTCAGATTCAGGATAGGTTTCTTACGATCACAGGTTAACAAATAAGTTGCCAAATATCTAACAAAAACTATAATTATTTTGTGGCTTCCACAAGACATCCATTGTGCCAGCTATTAATGTCCTTAATGACAGTGTGCCACTACCGTACCAAGCCGTACAAATGAAGTGAAGCAACTATTACAGGGTGTATATTACCCGGGACAAGCGGGAAATCCAGGAAAAACCTTGGAATTTTTTCAACCGGAAAAAACCCGGGAATTTTTTGGAATTCCGTTTTTTTTATTGTTTTAGTTTTCAGTTAAATTTTTGTAGTTTTGACTGGTAAGAACTGATACTCTAGCAAAGCATATTACTATATCCTGCTACAGGAGAATAATATTGCAGCAATAAAACATAAACGAGAGGGGGAAAAAAACTTTAGTTGCAAAGGAAATGCGCCATTTACAACAACAAAATACTGTGCATGCACAAGCATCTGTGAACAGCAAAAATATGTCCATGGCTTTAGGGCGAAAGCTATACAATACTTTGTGACAATGAACTGCTTGCTATGTGAGGCCTGCGTGTTTATATTAGGTTCGTTTGAGCTGTTGCCAATGGGCTAATGCGCATGCGCAGTTGACTCGCGTATGAGTAGTACCTTCTCCCACTGCTGGCTACTTGAACTGTGGCTGTTAACTGTACAGGCAGTAGTAGGAAGCAGCCAGATGCTAATGAGAAAAATTTTTCTTGTGTGCCCTAGCTGTCAGATTCACGCATGCGCAAAGTGTCTGAATCGTAGTGGGAAAGGGGGGGTGGTAGTCTCCACGTGACCTTGTTAACATTAAGTGATTTCACTGTTTCCTCTTCATTTACAGCTCCCACATCAAAAGAAAATATATTATTAATTTTAGTTTTCTGATTTTATTTTATTTCATTTCCACGTTTTTGGCAGTCAAGCATTAATCGCCTTGCAGAACAATGAAGTTATTTTTGTCAGTTTTCTAAAGAAATTTGGCTTTATTAATCTCTTTCGGTGAGGCAATCAATTTATTGGAAGTGAAGTATTATGTTCCACAGTATTGGCTAGTTCCAGTTGTTCACAGAATTTCAAGTGAATGTTTTCTCCTTCTGCCATGTACAGCATTATGGCATAATAAAGAAGCAAACATGAGAGAGTACAGTACTGGTACTCCAAGAAAATTTACATCCCAAAAACCACACTGAAAAGCTTAGTATCAGGTGGGGCCTACTTGATTGTGAACCTCAACAAACCAATGTGTTCTTCAAGCTGAATTATGTGTTTGAGTAAGGTTTACAAAATTCTGATGCTCTTGGAGTATCCTCTGATATCATGTTTCTTTTATGGTGTAATGTGAGATCTCTTAATGCTTTATACATACGAACATGCGGGCTTCCTACATTACCGCAGCTGCACATACGCAATGATGCCTATTTTCTGGCACTCTCTGGCAGCTATTAAAACGATTCTATTTGTAACAATCTTGGGAAAATATTGTGAATAGTGGTTTGAAAAGTGTTACTTTCAAAGTAAATTTCCTTTTACGCAAGATGAATTATGTTAAGTGTGAGAATGTGGGATGAATTTCTTAAATCCCAGAGCGTTAGACTCTCGTTTAAAACTTAACACTTTAAGGACTAGCCACTTAGAGGAATTTCGAGCCCAGAAGATCAGACATTTATGTCATTATTGTAAATTTAATGACACATTTGCGTGAAGTACCTTAAAGTACAACACATGCAGAAAAATATCAATATTACATGTGAAATCTCAGCTTTTCTTGTAGCTTATTAATTTTCGGGACCAATTTTATATGTGAAAGCTTAGCTTTTCATGTAGCTACACTATGTATATCAATCTAAACCATTAACTTTTTCTCTTTGTATGTTCATGCTACTTAACAGCAATCTTGCTGCTATTGGCGCACAACAACATGTGTCCTATGCTCTGTATATCTGCTGTCATTAGCTGGTGAGATCACGTGGCATGAGATATGACTGACTTACGAAATGACATTGCAATCTCAATTTCAACGCTACGGAAACTAATGTGCTGTGTTTGGTGGAATTTGAATTTATACTTTCGTAATACAAAAATATGCAGCAAATGTGTTGCTGCACATCGAAGGTCTTATCAAAACTTACTCCTTTTTTTCCCCCTAAAGTGCCAGGAAGTTCTACGTCCGTGTATAAGGATTGGTAAGTTTTACAGTTCAGAGGGAAAATCTATGGAAAACCTACTGTCACTTAGAACAGAAAAAGTGTATTTTCATCAGGGAAGAAGTATATTTTTTAACCAGGATATCCAGGAAAAATTTGGGAATTATTTTTCCTTGTCCGCGTATACACTGTATTAATTATCATTTCTTATGAGGGTTCCAAATAGTGGATAATTGGAACAGAATGGATTGCTCCAAATTGAACAAAACTATTTGTAAATGTCTTTGGGAAGTTGTGAGAAAGGACAAGGAAAATATGATGAGACAAATTGTGGGAAACAGTGGAACTATGAAAAAGGTTAAACTCAAAACAATGGAAAACAGTAGGACTGAGAAGCAGGCAAAACAGGATCTTATGTGAGTTAGACAACACAGTTCATCAGTCGGAGGGCAGAAAATTATTTGACAGTACCAAAACTTCTTTAAATGTTTGTATAGTTAAAGAGATGAATCAGGAACACAAATTGTTAAGAAGTAAAATAATGACCTCCCTAAGCAATGCCAGATGAGTTGTATAAAGTTGATAGATGTATGAAGAAAGTAAAGGCTATGTGAGATGATGGTATTTTAGTAGAAATGGTTAAGTGCAAAGGATCCATAAAATTGGAACAAACTTGCAAGTATTCTGCTCGACTACTTTTTGATGGGAGGAAAAAAAAAAAAAAAATAAATTATTGATTTATCAGTCACCTCTCTGCGAAAGATATTCACTATAATTATCAATAAGCACATAGCAATTTAAAAACAAGACCATAATGCAATAGAGCAAGGTATTTGAATTACAGATTGGTCTGGTATTTTAGTCTTAAAAAGCTATAAGACCAAAATATGTAAAAGCAAATCATTAAAAAATAAATAAATAAATAAAAATAAAATTACTAAAAACCTCAGAACAACTAGCCCCTCGCTTCCCACCCAGTTGAAGGCTACGCCTAAATAGGCAATAAAAAAACAGAAGAGTAAATATGACCTGATGTTATTTTATTTATTTAACCTGACCTGATTATGAGCATCAGGCCCTCTCTTACACCAGACCAGGAGAATTTTTTCTCTGATGGAGTGAGTTTGGGAAAAGGAAATTTAAGAATGCTCCACCAGCTAAGAGTACTGCAAAATCAGGAAGATCTGGTTGGAAAGAAAGATGTGCACGAGTAACTAGTGCATACAGGGACAGTGGTAATCCTTACTGTTGCATCAGTAGATATGTTATTAACTGCTTTTGGTGAAGATAGAGACATCATTCAGTTCTTTAATGTAATGCAGAAGATTTTTTCCAGAGCCAGGTTCCTGGTACTGTGAAGGATGTTGAGAAAGTGACTGGACAATGTAGTGGAACAGAAAGGATTTTGCTCTGATGAGAATGGGTATTTCTGCCATGTTGTTCAGACAAGAATGTTAAGGTGGAGGAGATATATGAAGGACAGTGTTTGTTCATAAGACAGTAGAGAAGACAGAGGGTATGGATATCTCTGCATTTATCTGCTTGCAGCCAGGATAACTGTGCATATAATAGTGAAATGTGATCGAAGAGTCAAATATCACAGATATAACAAATACAGGCATTAATAACCAGTTCCAGGTGGCGTGAACTGTGATGAGAAAGGGTTTGCATGAAAACATCGCTGTAATCAGTAATTGGAAGTATAAGTGTTTCTACAAGTTTCTTTTTCAGGTCAGTCCAATTTAGATTTTCATCTTTTATTACACCTAGACTCTTTGTTGAAGGAGAGAAGTTGATATTTATCCCATTTAGCGTTAAACATGGAGTGTTTCTTGATATTTTGGGCTAATGAGCCTAGAATGACCAGCCAGTACTGCTTAGGTTTTGGATGGTTTGACCTTTAATCTTATATCCTGCACTCATATTGATAGTGCCCAGTGGTTGGTATTGAGATTCTCATAGCTGTCTTTGGGTTTCTTGGTTTTGCCCTTTGATACAACTGGAAGTCATCAGCAGACATGGTATTTGCAGTAGGATAAAACTGATGACACATCATTGATGTACAGTGAAAAGAGTGTAGTAGCTAATACCGAATCTTGGGGGACACCTGATACTCCCTGCTTCAATTGTGACCTTATGGTGCTGGACATGATGTATCGCTGGCAATACATCAGGTATGAGTGAAACCATTGCACTAAACTTGGTGAGAAACTTAGGCTGCTAAGTTTGGCAAGTAAAATGTCGAAGTTGACACCGTCAAAGGCTTTACTGAAGTCCAAGAAGCATGTGGTAGTTGCCTCTTGTGCATCCACGGCAAGCTTGAAGTCATCTGTTACCTTTATTAAGGCAGATGGTGTGCTGTGGTATTTACATAAACTTGATGGTATTCATGTGGTTGGTTGTTTGTAGCTTGTTTGTTTGTTTGTTAGCTGGTTATGAATATATATATTTAAGGCCTTGGGCAGTGCAGGAAGAATGCAAATAGTCTGGTTATCAGAGGGTGCTGTGTTAATGTTCTTTTTAGGTAGTGGCTTAGCTAGTCTCTGTTTCCAGGCCACAGAGAAAACACTTGTGATTAAGGAGTGGTTGAAGATATCTCTTATAATGGGCAGTAGTGGACCAATAACCTTTATCATTTGGACTGTGATGCCATTGTGTCTGGTAGATGCTGATCTGATGGCTTTTTTGACAGTATTGCGAGTAACATGCTTTAGATAGAATTTATTGTGGCTACAGTCATTTACCCCCTATGAACTAATCAATGAGTCTCTGTTTCACTTGTGGTTCAGTTGTCTTTGTAGGTGATGTGATGTATTGGTTCATTTCTTTGGCTGGAACCATGGGATCAGTTGCAGCTTTTATGTTGCTTATGCCAAGACCATGCACGTTTTTCCATAAGACAGATAGTCTATTTCTGTTGTCAGAGTTTTGCATTTCTCACGTCTTGGATGACTCTGTTCTGCTTCTACTTGTGAGTAGCATGATTTTTTTTGTGTGGGCTGAGTTTGTATGCCAGGTATGCAGCATCTCTGAGGTTCATGAGTTGTTTTAGTTCTTAAGTTAGCCAAGGTGCAGCTTTCCTTCTTACTTTTCCAATCTTTAGTAATCTAAATAAGATTTCCAAAACTAAAACCTCTAATGCATATGAAATATAAAGTCTGCAGTCACTGTGTATTGCCAGGTTTGGATTAATGACAGTGAGACATGCACTTCTAATCGAAGACTATTCATAAAAAGAGGGTTCCTAGGAAAGTGGCGGAGAGATCATGATAGCAGATACTAGGAGGGGGGGAACAGGGAATAGGACTTTGTAGGAGATTTAATTACAGCTGTAATTAGAGAGAAGTGCAGGTGGGTGGGTGGGACAGGGCCGTAGGCAAATGGATGGAAGATGGGCCAAGAAGTTCAGCAAATAGATGGGAGGTGGTCCAAGGAAGTTCTTGTATCGACTCCAAAGGATAAGAAAAGACCAAGATGACAGTTTAATGGTAGGTGAGTAAATTCTTTATAAATTGTGCTGGAGCGATGTGGATCTGCGTAAGTGAATAACACAATGAATGGAAAATTCTGTATCCAGCAGTGAATGTCAAATGGCTGATAATGACCGTATTAATAGTTGTCCACCTGGTGTACTAAACATGAAAATTCATCTAAACTTCTTGTCTTTGGAAACCACCATCATTGTTAGAGCTCTGTTGTATCCACTCAGTGTCTGGCTGCCAACAGTGACTATTAGATCAGGGGAACTAGTATGCTACAATTTCAGATAGAATTTTAATTTTGGAGTTTAAAGGAAGGGGAAAAAAAACAAAAGTATAGTTTGTTGCACATAAACTTTTGTGCATTGATTCTTTATTGATGTAATTGATTTTTGTATTGTTAAATTGAGCATTTGTCAAAAGTTGTACATAACTGATAAGTGTTCCTTTTACCTTTCAGAAAGCAGAACGAAGAAAAGTAAAAATTAAGGATGCCCGTGAACCAAATCCACTTCTGGGCTTTCGTGTATTAAATGCAATATTTTGTTACCCTCCAAACAATGCTAAAATTTTGGCAAAACATTATAACCTCATTGTGGAGATCTGGAACTATTTAGAAAGAGTAAAGGTGAGATACGTAGTTAAAATGGTTTTATTTTCAGATTTAATCTGTTGAAGAATTCTATGATACTGAATGTGTTTTTATTATTTTATTTTCAGAAACTAATAGAAACACGCATGGAACATAGTTCTGCATTTGACAGTTGTCTGCTGTCAGATGAATTCATAATAGAATGCTTCTCACGTTATTTGAAGCTCATTCCATATCTAAAAATTGGTTCAGAAGGTCACAAATTTGATTCTGAGTCTGCTTTTACTACTATACTGGATTGGTCAGAAAAGTAAGAAATTTTTCCTTCTTTTGTAAGCTTTTGTCAGATTTTAAATTCCTTTTCAACTACTTCTGTTTTGCAGTTCTCAATGTTTGATGCTTTTAGTAGAACCCTGATTCTGTCTTTCCTCTATTAGTTTTAATTAATGCAGGTCTCTTCAGACAAAAACTTTATGCATAGGCTGTCAAGAATTGCATTGGATTGTGTTGCTGAATGTAATCCAAAACAGAGACAAAAACTTGATGCTTAGGCTCTCAAGAATTTCATTGGATTGTGTCACTGAAATGTAATCTAAAGCAGAAAGAACTTGTCACCACTTTACTACCCTGCTTGGCTTAGATAGTAGAAGTTTAACAAGTTAAGAAAAGATAGATTATCACTTACCGTAAAGAAGGCACATTAAGTTGCAGACAGGCACAGTTAAAAGACACATACACAAAGCTTTTGGCCACAGCCTTCATCAGCAAAAGTGAAACAGATAACCTTCACCATTATACGCACAAGCAAGCACACCTCACACACACGACTACCAACTCTAGCAGCTCGGGCTAGAATGTTTCCTGTTTCTCTTTTGCTGGTGAAGGCTGTGGTTGAAAACTCTGTGTAAATATCTTTTAATACTGCCTGTCTGCAACTTAATGTGTCTTCTTTATGGTATGTACCAATCTGTCTTTTCCTACATTGTTGATATTCCTGTGCAGTAGAAGTTCAATATTGTTCAGCACATAGTGGCTGATGAAACATATGACAGTCCCAAGTGGCTGGTGATGAATTAAATTCATATAGTGAATGGCTGGACTGAAATAGAATCCAAACCACAGCAAGGTTGTTGTAAGTGTATAAGATCAGTCCAGATTGAATACTGAAAAGAGAAAACCATATGACAACAATAGTGAAACACTCTCTAATGGTGCTGTCTGAAGACTTCAAGAGATAAACGGGCAAGTAAGTGTTCATGACCACATATTTAAGTGCAGAACTCTACCAGAGAGCGCGCACATTGTATCCTCTGCTTGTGTCTTCAATGGAGCAGTGAGGAAATGTTATTACTTGCTAAATCTGGTATCTTGTATACTGTGGCTAAGTGGGGAATTGGAATCACCGTCTTATGTTAAGACCTGCCCCAGGCATGTCCCTGGCCTGCTGAGGAAGTGGGGAGAGAGGTGCTGGGATTCCCGCTAATGATTCTGCGGTATTTGTGTTCCGTAATATTCTGGTTCTGGGACAAGTGCCATGGGTATTCACACAGGCTAGCTGTTTGTGCCAATTTGTGGCGTGGTGCTTCGGCCTACCCTGAAGAGAATGGGTGGCAAAGGGAATTGGGGGTGGGGGGATGCATCGCTGCTGCATGGATTGGTTTCTGCCTCCTAAGTTTGATTCATAAGGTGGGTCACATGTGTCAGTGGTGGGGAGGTTTCTGAATCTACATTTATAAATATATAGGAGTGGCCAGAAAAGTAAGTAACATTTTCCCCCTCTTTTTATTGGTAAGATTTCATACGATTTTAAATTTCCTTTCACCTGATTTTGTTTTGACAGTTCCCAGTGTGTAATGTTTTTAATAGAACTTTCATTCTGTTTTCCTTTGTTAATTCTGTAAAATATTGTTTTTCTCTGGTATTCTGTTTTAGATAGTTGGAAACCTCTTTTAGATAATCAGGTTTACAATTTACAGAAGATATCCAACCGTGAAGAATACTGGGATACAAATCTATATGTCTGGGGGAATAAAAATGCAGAGAGAGGCCAGATAGTTTTGTTAGTTCTTGATATATCATCCTGATTCCTTTTTAGCACCGCAGGTTTTTAATTGATAACAATAAAATCTAAAGTAAACCCATTGAAATATTCCTGAAGTACACTTTCAAGATTATCATTTATACAGTTCCTTTTTTTTGGTATTGCGATCAGTTCTGCCATGGTTTCCTTCTTCTTCTTCTTCTTCTTCTTCTTCTTCTTCTGCATGCTACTTAAGTTGATCAGCAGTCTTCACAAATTTTTCCTAAGGACCACAATTCTGTGAGATAACTTCATTCCAAATGCTTACATCACATTTTGCGTGACTGACATCCGGTTTACACAAAGTTTTTATTGTTTGGATCTCATTTATTTTCTGAAACAAAATTAAAAAATCCACCACAGGCCAAGAAAATAAGAATTCTGTCTTCCAAAAATTTGTGGAATCCTGTAAACTGTTTTAATCATTCAAATGGCTCTGAGCACTATGGGACTTAAACATCTATGGTCATCAGTCCCCTTTTTAATCATTAATGTAGGTTTCTGATATGAATAACCTGAGTTTGCCCCTATTGGAATTCACCCTTGATGAGAAGGAAAACACCAAAATTTTGAACTTTTCTTGTGTGGGTATCCCCCACCATCCTTCAAATTCCTTTGAAACTAAGCATTTAATTGAAAAAGCCAAGGCTATCAGGAATGTAGACCATTAAATTCTGCATTGACTGAGTACTGTAACTTTGCTATTTGATTAAACTTTACTATAGAAAAGCTACATCAGTAATACTTCATACTTTTCAAAAAACACTTGTTTCATCGCTATAAAATGAGCATCACCTGAGAATTGGTCAGTTGGAAACAAAATCTTACAGGAGAAAAATTGTAGATCGTCGAATTTTGTTTTCAAAAAGTGACAAAAAACATAATTGGTAGATAAATATCGCCATTGTTCAGTTGATGAGAAGGAAATACATAGCTGGGCACTGCACCAGTTCTGTAAATCACTTTTTTTCTGCTTTTCACTCTGTGAATTCTTCCAGTATTTGCCTTTTCTTGTTACTGTTACATAATCCCTATCCTACAGGTTTTGAAAACTATGAATTAGAAAAATAATATGAAAAGGACAAAACATTTGTTTACAAGGGTATTAATGAGAAGAAATGTGTTAGGTTTCTGCTTGAAGAAGGAGCCACTGGCTCCGAAAGCTTGCCAATTACAACCATCTTTTATGTGTGTGTTCTGCTGCTGCTTTGTGGGTAGATTGTTTATCTAATTAAACAATTTTGTCAATAATCGATTGTTTTCATTGAAAATAGAAGTGGGTAGATAAAATATTTATTCACCAAGTGGGGCAGGAGAAAACACATGTACAAGTTAAAGAAATGTGCAAGCTTTCAGAACAAGTGTCTCCTTTTTTTGGCAGAAAGGTTTTAGGGAAAGGAAGGGGTAGGGATGAAGCAAAAGGACTGGCAAGGCTTGGGAAATGGGAAGAACTATGGAGAAATCACCCAGAACCCCTGGTGAGGAGAGATTTACCGGACAGGATGAGAAGGAACGAGTGATTATTGAGTACTGCACTGTACAAGGTTTGAAAACCTGGGAGTTTAAAGGTGGAAGATAGGGTACTAAGTAACACAGAGATTACTGACCAAACATCATGCATGAGTTAATAAGAGCAGAAAGCAAAGTGGTAGGCATGTGAAGTGGAACATGGAAAATAATGGACAGGTCAAAAAATAGAAGATAGAAAACTAAAAGGGAGTGAATTAAGGAATAGTTACTGAAAGGAAGGGTTGAGACTGAAGAAATTAACTTAAATTATGGGTAGCTGGATGGCAAGAACCAAGGACATGTTGTAATGTCAGTTCCCACAATGAAAGCTCCAAGAAATTAGTGTTGGGGGAGAATCCAGATGGCACATGTGGTAAAACAGGCACCGAGGTCACCTCTATCATGTTGTAGAGCATGCTGTGCAGTAGGACATTGTGCATTCCCAGTTTACAACCTCGGTCGTGCCAATTTATGTATGGTAGTTGTGACTTCGTTGCCTGTTTTACCACACGTGCCATCTGTGTCCTCCCTCCTGACACCAGTATGTCAGAGCTATGCTGGTGGGATCTGACTTTACAACATGTCCTTGGTTCTCACCACCCAGTTATCCTTAATTTATTTTAATTTCATCGATTTCAACCTTTCCTTTCAGTAACTATTCTTGTATTCATTCCCTGTAGTTTCTGTATCTTCTGTTTTCTGACCTGTTACTATTTACCAATCCTCACTTCACATGTCTACCACTTATAATGCACTACTATTATTAACTCGTGCATGATGTCTGGTCAGTAATCTCTGTTTTGCTTGTTACCCTATCTTCCCCCAATTATCAGTCTTTCCTTCTCACCCCGTCCAGTAAATCTCCCCTAACCAAGTATTCTGGGTGACTTCTCTGTCGCTCTCCCCATTTCATAAGCCTCGTCAGTCTTTTTTCTTTATCCCTTTCCTCCCCTTTCAACCCTTCTGCCAGAAGAAGGAGCCACTGGCTCCAAAAACTTGCACAAAGCTTTTAAATGCTTTTCTTTTGCCACCGCTTGGTGAGTAGATTTTTTTATCTATCAAATTTTATTAGGTATACTATTGTTTTATTGGGAATAAAGAAACTTAATTCAATTAACAATAAATTGAATTACATATGATTACAGGTATGTAAAGTAGTGTTAAAGTAATACAATTAAATGAAATATGAGGGTCACTCCAAAAGAAATGCACACTATTTTTGTAAAAATACGGTTTTCATTTTGCGTGTTTGAAAGTTTTACAGTGTGTAGATACATACTTTCCACTTGTTTTCAAACTTAGTTCAACCTGTTCCCTTGAGTGGCGCTGTCACAGCATGTCTTCAAGATGGCTGCTACACTTGACGTTCGTCAGAAGCAATCTGCTGTCATAGAATTCCTGTGCTGTGAAAACGAGACAGTGGGAAACATCCACAATAGGTTGAAAAAGGTGTATGGAGATGCTGCTGTCGATCGCAGTACAGTTAGTAGGTGGGCAAGCAGGTTATGTGATGAAAGCGAGCACAGCAATATTGAGGATTGTCCTCGCAGCAGCAGGACTCGTACTGCACACACTCCAGACAATGTGCAGAGAGTTAACGAATTGGTGACTGCTGACAGATGCATCACAGTAAACGAATTGTCAAGCTACGTGGGGATAGGGGAAGGAAGTGTTTGCAGAATACTGGAAGTGTTGGCGTTAAAAAAGGTTTGTGCCAGGTGGGTTCTTAGGATGTTGATGCATGGCCGCATGTCAGCCAAAAACCCATGGAAGCGATCAAAAAACTCGGATGGACAACACTGAAACACCCGCCTTAAGTCCTGACCTGGCTCCATGTGACTATCATCTCGTTACGAAACTGAAAGACTCTCTTTGTGGAACAAGGTTTGAAGATGATGACTCCCTTGTGCCCGCTGCCAAACAGTGGCTCCAACAGGTTGGCCCAGAATTTTATACAGGTGCTGGTTCCAAGATGGAGTAAGGCAGTTGAGAGGGATGGAAATTATGTGGAGAAATGAAAATATTGTTCCTAAAGGATGTATCTACACACTGTAAAACTTTCAAAAATGTAGTATAAAAGATGGATTAAAAAAATTGTGTGCATTTCTTTTGGATTGACCCTCATGTCTTCAATTAGAGTACAAGATTAATGTTAAGCCATGTACAATCTTTTTCTTAATTTTTTACTTTTGGTAAATTGTTTTTTATCTCCAATGCTTTGAGGTGTTTCAGTTTCCCTTTGTCAAAAAATAATGAAGTCATGTCACAGCCATTGAAGGCATGTAGGAACAGAATTTTGTCTTTTGATACTTTAGACAGCTTGAAATTTAGGAGGCTGTCGACTATGTTGCTGTGGCGGGCTGCGCCTGATTTCAATAAAAAAAATTGTTGGGGGAACAATGGGTCTGAAACAGTCAGAATCACAGGAGATTCACAGCCAGAGTGCTGAGCAGTATCAGCAGCAGTAGCTACAATTACAGTATCAGCATCCTCAGCAACTTGTGTAATATTGAAGTGCTCACTCTCAAATTGGACAGTCAGTAAAGATATATCTTTTTATTTTGTTTTTCAACAGAAACAAAACTTTTTCTATCATTAATGATGATGTTTCATTAAATGTGACAGTTGGTGTAGTTCTTGTGGTGAGTCTATGCAGCTGCTCAGCTGATTCCGTGCTCTTGTCACGTAACACATCAGGGTATCCATCAAAGACAGTCGTGACCTTTCTACTGTACAAACACTTAATATAATGTGCATATTTTGTAATTAAGGAAGAAATTAGTTCTTTTGGCTCCCATGACACTCTGTGCGACAGAAATTCTCCATCTACAATGAATTCTGCTATTATGAAGTCAGCTGGGCCTTGAAAGACATCAAAAAACTTGTAAAACATAGCTTCTTGTGTTTTCTGCATAATTATCATGTCAAATATAGATAGAGTGCTAATAGTGCTGAAGCTCTTCTTTGGACTTTATGTGGAAAGCAATTCTCTGAAAAATCATTTCGGGGTTGATAGGAATGACCTCGTTGTGCAGTGTGATTTTATATGATGTACACTTTAGAGGTAGGACTCAACTTCTTGGAAATTTCAAACAGTCAAAGCTGCTGCTAGTAATCGTTGAAATGCATAAATTGTGAAGTTCATCAGATTTGTGGCAGTTGATCTTTTCATCACTACTGTCCCAGTGCTGATGGACATAACATGCTCATAAATAGGAAAAGGACCATGTGGGGGGGGGTGGGGGGTGTAGTAGTCATACAATTTTTCGATGTCTCCTTCATCTCTTTGTATTCTTGCTTTTCTAGCACCACATGTTGTTCAGTAGCTGCAAATGAAACACCACAGAATTGCCCAACTTGGTCATTGGTATCAATTGCATTAAGGTTTTTTCATTTGTAATGTCAGACCAAGTTCCTGCCAAAAAATTTCTGACATGGATTGTAAACCATCCCTAGGAACAAAAGGCTCATATTCTTGTAGAGTAAATTTGGTTTTCAGTTCATTGATCTCTTTTGAGTATAAGTGATATGGCATAAAAATAGGGAGGCATATCCTTAATATATTGCGTATGCAATTGCCAGTCTGCACTCCTCTCAGCTCCCACAAATTTCTTAACAGTGGCTACAATTTTGAAGTACTGAGTCCACAGTCATGCTGTACCTTCAACATTAGCAACTTCTTCAAATTTTTGGGAAATCTTTCACGCACTGGTGTAAATGACGACACATCTACATCTAGACTGAAACTTCCTGACAGATTAAAACTGTGTGCCAGACCGAGACTCAAACTCGGGACCTTTGCCTTTCGCGGGCAAGTGCTCTACCAACTGAGCTACCCAAGCACGACTCACGCCCCGTCCTCACAGCTTTACTTCTGCCAGTACCTTGTCTCCTACCATCCAAACTTTACAGAAGCTCTCCTGCAAAACTGCGCAGGAGAGCTTCTGTAAAGTTTGGATGGTAGGAGACTGCGCAGGAGAGCTTCTGTAAAGTTTGGATGGTAGGAGACGAGGTACTGGCTGAAGTATAGCTGTGAGGACGGGGCGTGAGTCGTGCTTGGGTAGCTCAGTTGGTAGAGCACTTGCCCGCAAAAGGCAAAGGTCCCGAGTTCGAGTCTCGGTCCAGCACACAGTTTTAATCTGTCAGGAAGTTTCATATCAGCGCACACTCCGCTGCAGAGTGAAAATCTCATTCTGGAAACATCCCCCCAGGCTGTGGCTAAGCCATGTCTCCGCAATATCCTTTCTTTCAGGAGTGCCAGCTCTGCAAGGTTTCGCAGGAGAGCTTCTGTAAAGTTTGGAAGGTAGGAGACGAGGTACCTGTAGAAGTAAAGCTGTGGGGACGGGGCGTGAGTCGTGCTTGGGTAGCTCAGTTGGTAGAGCACTTGCCCGTGAAAGACAAAGGTCCCGAGTTCGAGTATCGGTCTGGCACACAGTCTTAATCTGTCAGGAAGTTTCATATCAGCGCACACTCTGCTGCAGAGTGAAAATCTCATTCTGGATACATCTAGACTGTTAGTGCCTCAGTCATTGAAGATAATTTTTAGTGCTGATTGCTCTTCCTACATTAGAGTGATCTACAAAATAATGTATTCCAAATTCAGGTGTGCCGAAACGTGACCCTGCAAAGTTCTTTAAGTGAGAACCTTCAAGGCGAACAATGATAGATCCCGTCTCACTGTTAGGTTTGTAGGAAGCAACAGTATCTCGAGCCCTTACATAAAGTGGATCGTCAAATGTGATAAAGCAGCTTCTAATCTTAAGTGACTTAAATTTTTGTGTTGCAGCCAAAAGTGCAGAAGGTACTGTATCATGATGAGGGACATGAATACACAAACGGCAGACACAGTGTGTGAGGTCGAGTAATCTCCATGCAAGTGTACTGCTTCCATAAACCCCTTCCAACTTGGGATTCTGTGCCTCAGTAACAGCAGCAGTACAGTTCACCAAACCAACTTGTTTACCATCTGCTCTTATCGCCCCTGCTCTCCCCTGCCCCTTCTCTATAAACACTTTCTGCTTCACTATGATGACATCTACTCCATCCACAACACTTTCGCCATGCATAAAAGACTTGCACATTGCACTGGCTTTCACTGATGAATGTAACTAAACAATGAAATGAATTGAAAATTAAAATGCCTCCGGCAGCCACTTTTGTATTTAACTTATTTATACAGCCAGTTTCTGTGTTCCTTCGTACAATCTTCAGACTTTTAATTTTCAATTCATATTGAACAGCCAAAGGCTTTGTAACAAGGAGCAGGTATCAACAGTATGTTCTCCAGCAAGAACAGCTAAAGGATATGTTTCGAACAATAGTGGAAAAACGTAATGCAGAGAATGAGTGAACTGATAATTAAACGAACAAGATTGAACATTGGAAGAACCTATTCAACTGAAAGTAAAAAATTGACAATGGTCTTTTAAGTGTGTGGTAAACATATAATTGAATAATGGTGATATTTACTTACAAGCTAGGTTTTTTGTCACTTCTTTTTTCAAAAAAAAACAGTTCATTGCTCTAAACTTCTCTCCTATAAAATGTTGTGTCAAAGTGGTCAATTCTCAGATGCCGTATGTTTTATAGTGATGAAATGAATCTTGTTCCAAAAATATGAAAATTACAGTTTTGTAACTAAGCTTTTATATAGGAGTATTTAATGAAATAGCAAAGTTTTGTAACTCAATCCATGCAAAATTTAATGGTCCAAAATTTTTGTAACATTCAGTTTTTTGATTAAACACTTAGTTTCAGAGAAATTGGAGCAAAGGGGGGCAGAAAAAGTCCGAAATCTTGGTGGCTTTTTTCATCATAACTGAAGCTACACTAAGAAATCAGGGCGAACTCCAGGGGACCATCATAAATCATGATGTTGAAATCTTGATTGACACCACTAAAGTCACAAATGGTTGTCATTTGGGGTCAATGAAATGTTCTCTAGAGGGTGTCTGGCTCAAAGCTGTCCTTGAAGTAACGTATTTGTAACAGTTTGTTGTGTCACTGTGGTGCTAACTGCATCTCAAATTGCTGCTACAGATGCACTATGGCACTCCAGAGCCATATGCCAAAGACGATGGTCTTTCCTCCTGGCAGTGCCATGTGGCTGTCCAGAACCCGGTCTTTTGTGACCATACATTCTCGTGAACACTGCTGCCATCAGTCTTGTACAGTGGCTACTTTACTGCCAAGTCTTTCTGCATCCAACTCCTTGTAGCCCTATTACACGACCATGTTCAAACTCAGTGAGATGTGATAATGGTGTGTTGTTGCCTTAAGGGTATTCTCGACTGAGATCAACTCACCATGTCCAGTCTTGGAGGTAACTAACACTCGCAGCTGTTACAGCATGTATTTAAAGCAAACCTGATTTGCGTCCTCATTGTGACCTTGCTAATGCCATTCTCATGTGACTGTGCGGAATTCTAATAGAAATCATCATTCAGATGTAGAAACATGCCTGCCAACTTTCGTTTGTGTCACGCAACTCCTTCTTGGTGTTGCAGTTTATTTTTCCGTTATGCAGCCTTTTTTTTTGTGGGGAGAGAGAGAGAGAGAGAGTACTGAGTGTGTGTGTGTGTGTGTGTGTGTGTGTGTGTGTGTGTGTGTGTGTGTGTGTGTCCAATCCCACTTGAGAGGCAGGAGCAACCAAAAATAATAATACATTCCAGCTTACATCTCTGCTGTCTTTTGCCTTAGATTTTTTCTACATTACTTCTTTGGAACTGTAATTGTCATTATTGGCACCTTGCAGAGCTCCATCGACTGATGACCATTTACCCCACTGTGTGTTTTGTAATGTGGTAGTTGAGGTTAAGTGCCATGTAAACCCACACTAGAAGGTGGTAGTAGCCATCTGTGTCCAGTTCACTACCAGGGTAACAGTGTGTAATATTTACGTCTCACTTCCCCTTACGGACAAATATTTTACAAAGAGATAGTATCAAGCCTTGTGGAACAATTACCCGCACCTTTTATGTTATTGGTGGGATTCAGTCCTCACTATTGCTTGTAAGGCAGCACCACTAACAACAGTGGGCAAGTATTAGAAATAATACTGTCTTAATTTGAACTCTACTTGCTAAGCACAGGAGCTTCAATGCTGCCCTTATTACTTACTCAGCAGTAGATCCCACAATGCGCAACACAAGCCTTTCCCATGCAATTACCAGACTGGAGAAATAACAAATTTGTACCAGGCTCCTGTCTGAGACCAGCCAGCTGGCAAGCCTATCATCCCAAGTGCAGCTTAACATCAACCAGGAGGAAATAATTTGTGAGATGTTACTACTAGTATCATGTACTGTGCAGATATAGCAATCCCTGAGAGGAAACTGATTCCATGGTGGTATGAAGGAATAACAGAGCCCAGTAGAGAACATGGAAGAGCGCTTAAATACCATAAATGCCACCTGTCATTGAACAACTTAAGTATATTAGAATAACTCCAGAAAAAGCAAAATTTTTAATGAACAAAGGAGCATTGGGAGCAGTATGTCTATTTTGTGAGGATAAACACTGTACCCACTGAAGTATGTGCGTAACTTCAACACAGTTTGTGGTAATCATGTGTCAACTGAAATCTGGCATTGCTGCCAATGGAGACATTCTGACCCACAGAATATTGTGGAATATCTAGAAGTACACTGTGCAGAAACGTCTGCAACTAGATATACCTGTCCTACCTTTACAAATTGCCAATGCCTGGCAATTCATCCTTCTCGTCCCAACACCTAGAAACTTATAATGTGTCTTTTTAACAAGCACTTTTACTGTGTTGGAATTTTCTCCCTGTGCCTGAAAAAGTACAAGGTGAAATGCTACACCATCTTATTTGTAGCAGTAACAAGAATATACTAAATGTTTTTAATCTAATATGGCACAAAGGAAAATTTTCTTCTGAGTAGTAGAAGAGCATCGTAGTACTTATCTCGAAATCAGGAAAAATGCACAATCTGTACTACAATATAAAGACAAGTTGTTGTTTACAATTGTTTCCAAAAATCTCGAAAAATTCTTGACTGATTAACTTCACATTTTTACACAATACTTAATAAATATTCGGACAATCATAGGCTACATTTTTAAAAATACCTAATAGTCAGTATGTCCCTGGAGAGAGTTGGCACCATATCTGCACACACAAGTCAACTAATTTCCGTAAAATCCTTGGAGGGTGGGGTGGGGGGGGGGGGGGGGGGATGAACTCTGACACAATGTTCAATCAAATCCCAGATGTGTTTGATTGGGTTCAGATCTGTCAAGTTGGGGGCCTGGCACATCAATTGGAACTCACCACTGTGTTCCTCAAACCACTCCATCACACTCCTGGCCTCTCGAAATGGTGCATTATCTTGTAGAAAAATGCCACTGTCATCAGGAAACATAATTGTCATAAATGGGTGTACATGGTCTGCATTCAGTGTATGATACTCCGTGGCCATCATGGTGCCTAGCATGAGCTCCACTGGACCCACGGATGCCCACGTGAATGTTCCCTGGAGCATAATAGAGCTGCTGCCAGCTTGTCTCCGTCCCGTAGTACAGGTGTGCAGGAGCTGATCCCCTGGAAGACAAGGGATTCATGCTCTCCCATGAGCATGATGAAGGAGGTATTGGGATTCATCAGACCATGCAAAGCTCTGCCAGTATGTCAACATCCAGTGCCAATGCTCACATGTCCATTTCAGTTGTAGTTGCTGATGTCATGATGTTAACATTGGCACGTGCATTGGTCATTGGCTGTGGAGTCCCATCATTAAGTAATGTTTGTGTGCTGCGTGTTCAGACACAGTAGTACTCTGCCCAGCATTTAAGTCTGATGTTAGTTCCGCCATAGTTTGCTGCCTGTCCTGTTTTACTAGTCTGCCCAGCCTACAGCGTCCGACATCTGTAATGAGGAGTGGCCGCTCAACCCCACGATGCCTGGACGTGGTTTCACCTTTGTTTCACCACGTGTTGAAGACACTCACCACAGCACTCCTCAAACACCTGACATGTCACGCAGTTTCCAAAATGCTCATCTGACCCTCCTTACCATCACAATATGACCTTGGTCTAACTCTGATAGATTGTGTGCCTTCCCCATTCTACATACAGACAGCATGCTGATGATACTGTGTGCACCGTGTGTGTATCTGACCAGCAGTCATTTCTCGCCAGGTGATGCTGCTGTCGCCTGGACAGGTTTATATTGATAGTAGGTCAGTGGTCATAATGTTCTGGCTGATCAGTGTATTTACCATATAAAGGGGCAATATTATTAACAGAAATCTCCAAAAGTTCTTTACCCGGTTACTTCAAATTTTTCAGAATACTCTAATAAACCTTTGGACAGACATAGGCTACATAGTTTTTAAATATATATGCTGTATAAATATACATGTGTAATGTTATATGAAGAGAAGTTGGTATTTAAAACTAGTACAAAATTCTCAAAAAGTACTTGACTGATTTACTTCAAATGATACTCTATTAAATGTTTGGTAGGACACGGCGATACTTATTAGCAAAAATCTCCAAAACTTCTGCCTTTTTACAAGATGCTGTAATAAACCTTCAGATTCTCTTCACACACTTTGTAAAGGCAAAGAGTTTGGCCCAAACTCTTTGCCTTTACAAGTGTCTGCTTGTGTCTGTGTATATGCGGATGGATATGTGTGTGTGTGCGAGTGTATACCTGTCCTTTTTTCCCCCTAAGGTAAGTCTTTCCGCTCCCGGGATTGGAATGACTCCTTACCCTCTCCCTTAAAACCCACATCCTTTCGTCTTTCCCTCTCCTTCCCTCTTTCCTGACGAAGCAACCGTTTGTTGCGAAAGCTTGAATTTTGTGTGTATGTTTGTGTGTCTATCGACCTGCCGGTGCTTTTGTTTGGTAAGTCTCATCATCTTTGTTTTTAGATATATTTTTCCTACGTGGAATGTTATATATATATATATATATATATATATATATATATATATATATATATATATATATATATATAAAATAGAGGGAAACATTCCACGTGGGAAAAATATAATTAAAAAGAAACATGATGAGACTTACCAAACAAAAGCGCTGGCAGGTCGATAGACACACAAACATACACACAAAAATCAAGCTTTCGCAACAAACTGTTGCCTCGTCAGGAAAGAGGGAAGGAGAAGGGAGAAGGGAAGACAAAAGGATATGGGTTTTAAGGGAGAGGGTAAGGAGTCATTCCAATCCCGGGAGCGGAAAGACTTACCTTAGGGGGAAAAAAGGACAGGTATACACTCGCACACACACACATATCCATCCGCATATACACAGACACAAGCAGACATTTGTAAAGGCAAAGAGTTTGGGCAGAGATGTCAGTCGGGACGGAAGTACAGAGGCAAAGATGATGTTGAAAGACAGGTGAGGTATGAGCGGCGGCAGATTGAAATTAGAAATTAGCGGAGATTGAGGCCTGGCGGATAGCGAGAAGAGAAGATATGCTGAAGGGCAAGTTCCCATCTCCGGAGTTCAGACAGGTTGGTGCTAGTGGGAAGTATCCAGATAACCCGGACGGTGTAGCACTGTGCCAAGATGTGCTGGCCGTGCACCAAGGCATGTTTAGCCACAGGGTGATCCTCATTGCCAACAAACACTGTCTGCCTGTGTCCATTCATGCGAATGGACAGTTTGTTGCTGGGAATGACACATATGTGTGGATGGATATGTGTGTGTACGCGAGTGTATACCCGTCCTTTTTTCCCCCTAAGGTAAGTCTTTCCGCTCCCGGGACTGGAATGACTCCTTACCCTCTCCCTTAAAACCCACATCCTTTCGTCTTTCCCTCTCCTTCCCTCTTTCCTGATGAGGCAACAGTTTGTTGCGAAAGCTTGAATTTTGTGTGTATGTTTGTGTTCGTTTGTGTGTCTGTCGACCTGCCAGCACTTTCATTTGGTAAGTCACATCATCTTTGTTTTTAGGTATATTTTTCCTTCGTGGAATGTTTCCTTCTATTATAACTATATATATATATATATATATATATATATATATAATAGAGGGAAACATTCCACGTGGGAAAATATATTTAAAAAGAAAGATGATGAGACTTACCCAACAAAAGCGCTGGCAGGTCGATAGACACACAAATAAACACAAACATACACACAAAACTCTAGCTTTCGCAACCAATGGTTGCCTCGTCAGGAAAGAGGGAAGGAGAAGGAAAGACAAAAGGATTGGGTTTTAAGGGAGAGGGTAAGGAGTCATTCCAATCCCGGGAGCGGAAAGACTTACCTTAGGGGGAAAAAAGGACAGGTTTACACTCGCACACACACACACATATCTATATCTATCCACACATACACAGACACAAGCAGACATTTTTACAAATGTCTGCTTGTGTCTGTGTATGTGTGGATAGATATGTGTGTGTGTGCGAGTGTAAACCTGTCCTTTTTTCCCCCTAAGGTAAGTCTTTCCGCTCCCGGGATTGGAATGACTCCTTACCCTCTCCCTTAAAACCCAATCCTTTTGTCTTTCCTTCTCCTTCCCCCTTTCCTGACGAGGCAACCATTGGTTGCGAAAGCTAGAGTTTTGTGTGTATGTTTGTGTTTATTTGTGTGTCTATCGACCTGCCAGCGCTTTTTTTGGGTAAGTCTCATCATCTTTCTTTTTAAATATATATATATATATACCTAAAAACAAAGACAATGTGACTTACCAAATGAAAGTGCTGGCAGGTCGACAGACACACAAACGAACACAAACATACACACAAAATTCAAGCTTTCGCAACAAACTGTTGCCTCATCAGGAAAGAGGGAAGGAGAGGGAAAGACGAAAGGATGTGGGTTTTAAGGGAGAGGGTAAGGAGTCATTCCAGTCCCGGGAGCGGAAAGACTTACCTTAAGGGGAAAAAAGGACGGGTATACACTCGCACACACACACATATCCATCCACACATATACAGACACAAGCAGACATATTTAAAGACCGTCTGCTTGTGTCTGTATATGTGTGGATGGATATGTGTGTGTGTGCGAGTGTATACCCGTCCTTTTTTCCCCTTAAGGTAAGTCTTTCCGCTCCCGGGACTGGAATGACTCCTTACCCTCTCCCTTAAAACCCACATCCTTTCGTCTTTCCCTCTCCTTCCCTCTTTCCTGATGAGGCAACAGTTTGTTGCGAAAGCTTGAATTTTGTGTGTATGTTTGTGTTCGTTTGTGTGTCTGTCGACCTGCCAGCACTTTCATTTGGTAAGTCACATCGTCTTTGTTTTTAGGTACATTTTTCCTTCGTGGAATGTTTCCTTCTATTATAACCATATATATATATATATATATATATATATATATATATATAACGTTCATAGGGACACAGGCTGCACATTGTTTTACTGTATATCTACACTACTGTATAAAGACAATCTGTGTTTAAAATTGTTACAAAAAAATATCGAGAAGTACTTGACCAGTTTACTTCATACTTTTACACAATACTCTAATAAACATTCAGCTGGTCATAGGCTGTGTATTTTTGCAATATGTATAATACATAGCTGTGTGTTCAACATATAAATAGGAAATCCAAATGGACATAGATCTCATATCTTTTAATGTATTCAGTATATTAGTATATATGGAATAACTTAAGGGGAAACATTGTTACCAAACGTCTTGAAAAGTTCTTGACCTATGTACTTCCACTTTTTATGAGATATTGTAATAAGCATCCCGGCAGATATGCCACATATTTCTTTGAAAGGCAATGCCCAGGTTTTCTGTTAAAACTGACTGAGAGACAGAAATGGCTGTGATGTGAAAATGTGTGGTTTTGATTTCTTTGTCTCTTTCAGTTTCAACTATGATAGCAGGTCATGTAAACCATTAGACAAATTGTTTCTCCCATATATATTCTTTCTCGTTATATATATTTTCAAAGAAAAATTGTGTACGTAGCAATGTATGTTTTGTTTTCTCCTTTGCTGTTAGTTTTACAGAAAAATAGGAAAGTCGTATTTAGGGCTTATCGGCTTATGATTAGAGTACTATTGCAGAATCTGAATCAACCAAAACTTTGCTGCTTTATCCATTCAGAAATTAAAACTATGCAAAATACTGCCATTGAAACTGTTATCCTTAGAGATCCAACATCTGGAGAGCTGTCTCTTATACCCAGTCTATCAGTGACCCCAACCGATTTACCCGTTGATGTGGTTCTTCAGCTCCCAGCGTACTTCATGCCAAAATAGTTTGTGGGTTAACAGCCAGATGTCAGTGTCCAACAGACACAATATTTCAGCAAACGACCATGTTGCCATCATTAGGTATGCTGATGAACTGACTGATTGGCCACTCCATCAACCGTCTGCCCCCTGTCCCCTCCACCGCCCAGCATCCCAGCCCCCGTTCATCCCACCAACTCTGTGTTCCGTGATATGTTCACACCCAGGAACATGTACAGGTGGCGTCTCTGCTGTTCCTCCACCTGCTTGAAATCAGTTTGATGTCTGATATGTCTTTTCTCTTCTTGACCGTTCTAATAGCAGGGTCCCATGCCTTACTAAGGATGTGCATGCTATCACAGTTTATCAGCATTTCCTGTACTGGTACCTCAATAGACTCCTTAATGGTGCATGCCCAGAAATTGAATGTCTGTGTTAGAACCTTGGTGCAGTCATAATCCATTCCATGTAATTCTGTCAGGCAATGTTCTGTGAGTGCTGACTTGTTAATTTACTGCATTCTGGTGTGCTGACTTGTTAATTTACTGCATTCTGGTGTGCCATTGGTGTTCTCGGCAACAATCTTCGACGGTACACATTGTCTGACCTATTTAAGTCTAACCACATTTGGCAGGGTATATGATAGGACCCAGATTTCTGTAGTCCAAGGTTATGTTTTATACTACCAAGAAGTGCCCATGTTTTGGTTACTGGGTGGAAGACTGTCTTCATGTGATGTTTCTGGAGAATTCGTCCTATTCATTTTAAGCACTTTCATTTCACTGTCAAGGTTTCGTTTGCAAAAACAAATAACAGTTCTCAAGGTGAGAGAGAGCAATAAGAGGACACAGAGAGTGGTGAGATGGAAATGAGCATACGGGTGAGGGTGGGGGAGAAGATGAACAGAAAGGGGAGAAGGAGGTGAACAGATAGGGGTGGAAGAAGTGATGCACAGGAAGGGGGGGGGGGGGGGGGTGGGGTGGGAGGAGGATATGAACAGAGAGGAGAGGAGAAAATGGGCTGAGAGAAGGTGTAGAAGGAGTTTAAGATGTATGTCGAATGCCCATACATATTTAGTAATTGCAAAGCATTGCTGGGTTTGCTATTATGTCCATAGTTACCGACCAGTTTGTGTACCAACCAGCTTATGTGACTTACTGGAAATTATGGTTGATAACTGACTTTATAGGAGACTGGAGTCAAAAAACCTTTCTCAATACCAATTTAATTTCCGAGAAACCCATCCGACAACTATCTTCTGCACCTCAAATCTGCAATCCATGACACCTTTGAACATCACAGGCACTTGATTTTTGTGTTCTGTGACATTCAAAAGCTGTGCCCTTGATTTTCAAAAGGTGTACAATACAACTCGACATCACCGCATTGTATCCACTTTACGTAAATGGGGATTTTTGATGCTGCCAGGTAACTTTCTATCACTTTGACTGTTTTATATCAAATTTGGCACAGACCTTAGTACTGATATCTGCAGTGCCTGATTTTCCTGTATGTGTTGCATACTATGTACTAACCTCTTTATGATAGCAATAAATTATAACGATTGTGAGACTTATCTACATCTACATTTATACTCCGCAAGCCACCCAACGGTGTGTGGCGGAGGGCACTTTACGTGCCACTGTCATCATCTCCCTTTCCTGTTCCAGTCGCGTATGGTTCGCGGGAAGAACGACTGTCTGAAAGCCTCTGTGCACGCTCTAATCTCTCTAATTTTACATTAGTGATCTCCTCGGGAGGTATAAGTAGGGGGGAGCAATATATTCGATACCTCATCCAGAAACGCACCCTCTCGAAACCTGGCGAGCAAGCTACACCGCGATGCAGAGCGCCTCTCTTGCAGAGTCTGCTACTTGAGTTTGTTAAACATCTCCGTAACGCTATCACGGTTACCAAATAACCCTGTGACGAAACGCGCCGCTCTCCTTTGGATCTTCTCTATCTCCTCCGTCAACCCGATCTGGTACGGATCCCACACTGATGAGCAATACTCAAGTATAGGTCGAACGAGTGTTTTGTAAGCCACCTCCTTTGTTGATGGACTACATTTTCTAAGGACTCTCCCAATGAATCTCAACCTGGTACCCGCCTTACCAACAATTAATTTTATATGATCATTCCACTTCAAATCGTTCCGCACGCATACTCCCAGATATTTTACAGAAGTAACTGCTACCAGTGTTTGTTCCGCTATCATATAATCATACAATAAAGGATCCTTCTTTCTATGTATTCGCAATACATTACATTTGTCTATGTTAAGGGTCAGTTGCCACTCCCTGCACCAAGTGCCTATCCGCTGCAGATCTTCCTGCATTTCGCTACAATTTTCTAATGCTGCAACTTCTCTGTATACTACAGCATCATCCGCGAAAAGCCGCATGGAACTTCCGACACTATCTACTAGGTCATTTATATATATTGTGAAAAGCAATGGTCCCATAACACTCCCCTGTGGCACGCCAGAGGTTACTTTAATGTCTGTAGACGTCTCTCCGTTGATAACAACATGCTGTGTTCTGTTTGCTAAAAACTCTTCAATCCACCCACACAGCTGGTCTGATATTCCGTAGGCTCTTACTTTGTTTATCAGGCAACAGTGCGGAACTGTATCGAACGCCTTCCGGAAGTCAAGCCTGTATCTAATATTTTCTGGGTCTCATGAACAAATAAAGCGAGTTGGGTTTCACACGATCGCTGTTTCCGGAATCCATGTTGATTCCTACATAGTAGATTCTGAGTTTCCAAAAACGACATGATACTCGAGCAAAACACATGTTCTAAAATTCTGCAACAGATCGACGTCAGAGATATAGGTCTATAGTTTTGCGCATCTGCTCGACGACCCTTCTTGAAGACTGGGACTACCTGTGCTCTTTTCCAATCATTTGGAACCTTCTGTTCCTCTAGAGACTTGCGGTACACGGCTGTTAGAAGGGGGGCAAGTTCTTTCGCGTACTCTGTGTAGACTCGAATTGGTATCCCGTCAGGTCCAGTGGACTTTCCTCTGTTGAGTGATTCCAGTTGCTTTTCTATTCCTTGGACACTTATTTCGATGTCAGCCATTTTTTCGTTGGTGCGAGGATTTAGAGAAGGAACTGCAGTGCGGTCTTCCTCTGTGAAACAGCTTTGGAAAAAGGTGTTTAGTATTTCAGCTTTACGCTTGTCATCCTCTGTTTCAATGCCATCATCATCCCGGAGTGTCTGGACATGATGTTTCGAGCCACTTACTGATTTAACGTAAGACCAGAACTTCCTAGGATTTTCTGTCAAGTCGGTACCTAGTATTTTACTTTCGAATTCACTGAACGCTTCACGCATAGCCCTCCTTACGCTAACTTTGACATCGTTTAGCTTCTGTTTGTCTGAGAGGTTTTGGCTGTGTTTAAACTTGGAGTGAAGCTCTCTTTGCTTTCGCAGTAGTTTCCTAACTTTGTTGTTGTACCACGGTGGGTTTTTCCCGTCCCTCACAGTTTTACTCGGCACGTACCTGTCTAAAACGCATTTTACGATTGCCTTGAACTTTTTCCATAAACACTCAACATTGTCAGTGTCGGAACAGAAATTTTCGTTTTGATCTGTTAGGTAGTCTGAAATCTGCCTTCTATTACTCTTGCTAAACAGATAAACCTTCCTCCCTTTTTTTATATTCCTATTAACTTCCATATTCAGGGATGCTGCAACGGCCTTATGATCACTGATTCCCTGTTCTGCACTTACAGAGTCGAAAAGTTCGGGTCTGTTTGTTATCAGTAGGTCCAAGATGTTATCTCCACGAGTCGGTTCTCTGTTTAATTGCTCGAGGTAATTTTCGGATAGTGCACTCAGTATAATGTCACTCGATGCTCTGTCCCTACCACCCGTCCTAAACATTTGAGTGTCCCAGTCTATATCTGGTAAATTGAAATCTCCACCTAAGACCATAACATGCTGAGAAAATTTATGTGAAATGTATTCCAAATTTTCTCTCAGTTGTTCTGCCACTAATGCTGCTGAGTCGGGGGGTCGGTAAAAGGAGCCAATTATTAACCTAGCTCGATTGTTGAGTGTAACCTCCACCCACAATAATTCACAGGAACTATCCACTTCTACTTCACTACAGGATAAACTACTACTAACAGCGACGAACACTCCACCACCGGTTGCATGCAATCTATCCTTTCTAAACACCGTCTGTGCCTTTGTAAAAATTTCGGCAGAATTTATCTCTGGCTTCAGCCAGCTTTCTGTACCTATAACGATTTCAGCTTCGGTGCTTTCTATCAGCGCTTGAAGTTCCGGTACTTTACCAACGCAGCTTCGACAGTTTACAATTACAATACCGATTGCTGCTTGGTACCCGCATGTCCTGACTTTGCCCCGCACCCGTTGAGGCTGTTGCCCTTTCTGCATTTGCCCGAGGCCATCTAACCTAAAAAACCGCCCAGCCCACGCCACACAACCCCTGCTACCCGTGTAGCCGCTTGTTGCGTGTAGTGGACTCCTGACCTATCCAGCGGAACCCGAAACCCCACCACCCTATGGCGCAAGTCGAGGAATCTGCAGCCCTTATTGTCTCATTGGAATTATATGTTGACAAGATCTGCTTATATTACAGGTCTATATCATTGCACACTAGAGAATTTCAGCATCAGACGACAGCCATAGGGAAGGCACTTGAATGTGAGCAAATACATGAGTGTTGTTTTTCACCAGCAAAATCACATGTCACACATTTCTGTAGACTCAGTTCTGTGCATCCCCTCTCTGAGTTCTACTTAGGAATTAAGTGATACATATACCTGAACATTCTGCCTTTTGCATCCACTGTTTGGTAACAAAGTAAGATGGCTACCTCATATATGCCAACTAAAGGCAAACTGTATGAGGAAACTTAATGCTCTCCATTTTGTTGGAAGCACCTGAGAAGCAGATCTGGCAATACCTGAGGAGTGGATCTGAAGCTTTTCGCACAAGCCCAGTTGCCAATCTCCTTGCAGAAGCAGATGTCCCACCTGTAGGAGTCTGAGACTCCAGCAACTCCTAGTCAGCTACACAATCATGACCAGATGTTCGATCACTATTGTTATGGTACACAACTGTGTTCTAAATTCAAAGGATCTGACTGCTCGTGAATCTCCACCAAAAAAGCAGATCCCATTGTTTAACAGTTTGTATTCTATTCAGTCCTTCATGATTATCTGCACATTGGAACTGGTGTACACCAAGGATGACCAAGAGATCTGCATACATGTGGAGCTCTATATTCAGACATAATTGTCATAAGGAGTGTGACTAAATATAAGTTAAATGTTTATTTGACACTTCAATAGTGAAGCCATAGTCACAGTACATAAAATATTCCTTTAAAAAAGGGGTTACATTACCGGTTTGAGCGAACTGCATCATCATTTTCAAATGTAAAACATGTTGTAGAATATGTAATGGGAATTGTGACAGATGTGTGGTCATAATTCCCAATATATATTCTCCAACCGATGTTTTACATTTGAAAATGTAGTTTGTTGAAACTGCTAATGTGGTCATAATTCCCACTATATATTCTCCAACTAATGTTTTACATTTGAAAATGACGATGTAGTTTGTTGAAACCGGTAATGTAACCCCTTTTTTTCGAGAAAAATTTTGTGTACTGTGACTATGGTTTCACTATTGTAGTGTCAAATAAATAAAGCCGGCTGCAGTGGTCTAGCGGTTCTGGCGCTGCAGTCCGGAGCCGCGGGACTGCTACGGTTGCAGGTTCGAATCCTGCCTTGGGCATGAGTGTGTGTGATGTCCTTAGGTTAGTTAGGTTTAAGTAGTTCTAAGTTCTAGGGGACTTATGACCTAAGATGTTGAGTCCCATAGTGCTCAGAGCCATTTGAACCATTTTTTGTCCAATAAACATTTAGCAAGTGAAGGTCTTGCATTGGAGTGTATCTCTCTCATTTGGCTGCACACTATAATGCCACATTGTTTGAGCAGAAAGATAGGGAAACTGGAAATGCGTTGTATTCGGGTGGCAATGCAACCACGCAACGAATGCTGAGTGGCCTGAATACAGGTGGGTTTCGTATTATAGTAATTGGGAAATTCAGAACTTTGGACCACTTTACAACTGATCATGAAGAGCAGTATTATGTACAACTGATCATGAAGAGGAATATTATACGGCCCTGACTGTTGGTACAAGAGAATGTACTTACAAAAATAATAAAAATAAAAGTGAGTTTGCAATTGTATAACACTGGCAGTATTTTGCTTGCCGTGTTGTTCCCTGTAAAGTTATGATGATATTTAAACTTTGATATGAAAAGAGAGGCAAAAACAAATAGTCTCTACAGCGTGGAGTAAATGTGTGGAATAAATTTTTCTTTCACGTGTAGCTTTAATCAGATTTTATTATATGTAACAATTCCATCGACCTTGCAATGGCTGTATTTCCCAGTAACATATATCACAAACAAAACAAAGTTTTCCCCCTTATTTAATTATTTTGGTTCACTGAAGACACGATAAAATTTATATCTGGTACAACAAATTGGTACACAGACAGACCAGAAAGCTGTGCAGGTTTTTGTCACCCAAGTTGCCACATAATCGTGACTTATTTAATGTAGAACCATGGAACTCATGGACAGTTGTGACATAAAATAATTTGCCTCTGAAGTGGGGATTACATTCCAGATTGATTAGTTTCCTCTAACATACCCAGGGGCACTATCAACTGAAATGGCAGATGGTCTCTGAAGTAGCTCAAAAATAGATGCGAGATTGACAGTGCCTTGAAAAGTCTAGACAATTGTTCCTGTATTTCTTCCAACACTGCAACGAATTCTAAAAAATTCACATTTTTTTTTAATACCAGAGAACTTAGGGAAATGAATGATATTCTTTGTAAGAAGCCATCCCTTCTACAGTGTGTTTTTATTTTTAAATGCATCCACTCTTGCCACCAAATCAGAAAGAAGTTGCTTCTCATCTTGCAACATCTCACTAAGTCTGCTCAGGTGAGCAGTCAAGTTTTCTGAAACTGTGAGGTTTGCAGTCCATTTGGGATCTTCTAATTTTGGTCAGAGCTTTCCTTCTTCTTTCAGAAGTTCAACAATGGAGGGTCTTAAATTAAAAAATCAATCCAGGCATGCCCCATCAACTTAATCAACATACATCACAGTAATATATGTTTCCACACTCTTTGTGTAATTCCATCTAAAACTGTTGAAGCAGATAGTTAATAAACTGTACAACTTAAGAAAATCTGCTATTCGTACCACCAGTTGAATCTCATCTTTCTTACCTGCAAATTTAATCCAAAGTACTTGTTGATGTGACTGTCATACACATCATCTGTTTATCATTGTAATTTTATGCTTGTTCATCACAAACTAAATCTTTAAATTCTGTGTGCATAGTGTTGTAACCATGTAGCATATTTGCAACACCTAGTGATGTGCGACTCCATAATAGGCATTGACAATTCTCATCCTTCTCTTTGAAAAAGAATTGTGGCACCCATTCATTTTTAAAGGCTTGCAAAAAAAGGTCACGAGACTGTCCATTTTCGGTTGCATGTCCCATTTCCTCAGCCCTTGGACCTTTGAACTTCTTTTGTATCATGAATAAGTAGTGAGGGATAACACCACGGCCACTAGTATTCTGTCAAACTGAAGAAAATCATACCAACCGATAAATGCCAGAAGAAACAGTTTTGCTTCACACTGTTGAATGAAATGTGCTGTTCTGAGAAGAACCGACGAAAACTGAGGCATACAAAGTAGTATCGAGTCACACTGAGCCCTGGATTTCACATGTACAGCACATTGTGCATTTTTTGCACTGTAGTTTACACTGACGTACACAGATGGCTCAAAGGTCAATTATCTTTCAGTTAAGGCTACACATAAATGTGGGTTACAAACTATGCTCTCCACCAAATGCATGCAGAACTGACAGCCATATCCAGAGCTCTACAACACTTCAGAACACTTGCTACCTAGAAGTTTATAATGTGCAGTGATTCCTGATGTGGACTACAGCTGATAACACAGAACTATTCACAGAAAATACTTGTCTCCAATAGCCACAATTTAGTATATGGGCTACGCAGAGCGGGAACCTACATCACTTTACTTTGACCACCCAGCCACATAGTCTTACCAGGAAACGAGCTCACTGACAGACTGGATGATGAGGCAGCTACAATGCCTACATTAGAATTGGGAATACCAGGCACTGAGGACACATTGGTGTCATTGTAATATGAATTTCTGGGAAAAGAGAATGAAAAACTATGCACACGCCAGCAAACTGTGAGCAGAGAGACTACTATGAAAATGTGAATTTCACTCCAGGCTTCTCAAAAAGAAGCTATTGTCTTTTGCTGCTTACCCACTGGCCACACCAGCCTCTCACACAGAATCATCCTGCAACAAGCAGACCATCCCCATTTTATCTGTGGAGCACCTCCAACAGTGCCCCATACTCTCGTATTGGCAGTACCTCTTGGGCTGAACGTGGACACTTCATTATCTCAGATACACTGTCTCACAGTGCAACTGCCTGTGCCTGCATTTTATAACAAAATTTAATGCTGGTCACCTCCCATTGGTTCTTGAGGTTGGTGAAGAGGGATTGCCTTTCATTGCAGTTCTAGCCCCAGGAGACCTCCTGTTAAACTTCGTCCCTGAACTAATGCACACAGCTACTTTTTTACCTCTGTCAGTCTATATACATCCAGTGTCTTTTACCCTTCTGACATAAACACACTGGCTTTAAACCCACTCTGCAAGCTACTTTACCCATGACATTGATTGAGGGGAGAGGGTTGTTGTGCCTCTTCGCACTGTTGCTAGACCTGGAGAACTCTGCACTGGCTTGCAGTCCTCTCTCCCTTTTATTTCATGAGGATGGATGGACTGATAATTTCATAGTGAGTACCTTTAAAACAAAATCTTTATCAACACCAGAAAATACTAAATAATACTTGGAAACCTATAAAATTAACGTTTGTAGTTATTATTCGATTCTGTTATTTTTCCATTGATGTATCACAAGTTTATTTCTTTTAACCTCTTTTGTTTCCTTTCAGTTCCCAGCCATCTCACATTGTCAGTGACATTCTGTTTTATGGCACCCCCCCCCCCCCCCCCCCACTTCCCCCCCAATCCCACCCTCCTCCTCCATCAGCATGAGATAAAAAAAAATTCTTGCATTGTCATTATGGTACACTGTACAAGGAAATGAAGAGTAAAGGAAACCCAGTTTTCACCACTAATGTTATTGATGATTTGATGTTAATGCTCAAAGCAGTTAACATCCTAAGAGTTGCATTCAAGTTATAACACATCCGATATTTTTTTCTTCTTCTTAGGCCAGGAAACAGAAACATGTAGTTTGTTTTAAAATATATGTGCATTTCTTCTGAATGCGTGAAGAAATGGCAGCACTGTACAGCACACACATCTCGAGCGGCAGTGGTAAGAGTGAAGATGGTTCATTACTTTAAATGGCAACATTATACTAACAAGAAACTGACTGAAGTTCATCGCCAGTTGAGTGAGAAATGTAATGATGGTGTCATGTATCTGTCTGACATGCATACGTGGATGCAACAGTTCAAACAGGTAGATCATTATTTGTCAATGAACTGGTCTTGCCCCAGTGGTCTGATGACATGATTGAGCGAGTAGACAAAGTTATTTTGGAAGACCGCCAAATGAGTGTGGAATACATCGCCTCTGAAGTTGGCATATCTGTGGGATCTGTGCACATGAACCTGCATGAAGATCTGAAAATGTGAAGAGTGTTCTCCAAATGGGTGCCACAAATGCTGACGGTTGATCTCACAGCTGCATGCATGATGTGTTGCCAGGCAATGCTGATGCTTCATGATAGCATTAATGGGATTTTCTTTCATTGATTGTGACAGTGGATGAGACATGGAGGCTGTTTTTCAATTCTGAAGCAAAGTGCCAGTCAACAGAAGCATGCACACTCAAAAAAACTTTGAGGAAGTTGGAAAAATGATGGTAGCCACATTCTGGGACAGTGATGATATAATCTTTACTCATTGTGTTCCAAAGGGTGCTACTGTGACAGGTACATTCTACCAAAATGTTTTGATGAGTAATCTGCTTCTAGCATTGCATGAAAAAGACCAGAAAAGGCTGCATGTGTGCATGCTCTTTCATTGAGACAATGCACCAGTGCATCAGGCAAATGCTAGCTGCAGTTTTTTTTTTTTTTTTTCCTTGAACAGCACCTTTGAAGTGCTTTCTCATGTTCCCTGTTCACCTGACTGGGTTCCTAGCAACTTTTTGCTGTGTCTGGCGATGAAAGACGCTCTCTGTTGTAGCACATTCACTACCCATGCCACTACTGCATCAGCAATTTTCCAGTGGTCATACCAGACTCCTAAAGAAGTGTTCACAGTAGCCTTGGAGTCATAGTGTCGGCAGTGGGAAAAATGTGAATGGCTGCAGAGAGATTACGTTGAGAAGAGACAAAAGTTTCACAGTTTTCGTATGATTAGTTGTTAGAAAAAAATCGGAAGTGCTA
Organism: Schistocerca cancellata; assembly: GCF_023864275.1. Taxonomy (NCBI): domain Eukaryota; kingdom Metazoa; phylum Arthropoda; class Insecta; order Orthoptera; family Acrididae; genus Schistocerca; species Schistocerca cancellata. The sequence goes on from NC_064630.1 coordinate 152,398,890, forward strand.
TAACTTGACTAGGAAACAATGGTTTTTGGATGTGTCAAGATATTGATTTCAAATAAGGTATGAGCCATTTAAGAAAAGAGGAAGATGGAAATTGTTGATGATTGAATCTATGATTTGAGTGCATCCTTTAATATGTATTGTTATGCAAAACTTAAGTTAGTGTGGAGTTATATTTCTTTAGTTTCTTTTTGTACTTTGTCTATGTAAGCGTAATAGAGCCTCTTTTGTTTCAGGATATTGGTATTGAGTCTCCCAAAAGAATTCCCATTGACAAATGATGACACTGCTGTTGAATGGGTGGTTATTGACTCTGTTGGGCCTCTTTTAGTCAGCTTGTTGAATGAAGTTCTAAAAGTGGGAGCAAATATGATACTCCTTGGACAAGCCTCAGTGAAACTCACATCCAAAGTGATAAGACTATGCAAACTGCTACTTCGCACTGGTAAGCAGCATGATGAAAGGAAATATCTCTCTCTAGAGTATGAGGTGTAACTGTAAAGTAAGGACAAAAAGATTTATACAGAATCATTTATGAGAATTCTTTTATTTCCATTCCTATTGCACTCACTTTGAACTACTTTTGTGTTTTGTTCCACAACTATCCAGGTACTATGCACTTGATGTTATAATCCCACTCTGCAGGCAAAGGAAGGGATGAAAGTTACTTGCAACCAGGAAGGACAGTATAGATGACAAGGAAATTTTTCTCACCCAAATGACTCCATCAGTTCTTGAGCTAACTGCAACTGCTATTCCCACTGGGCTGTGACTGGTGACTTGGCTCATTGACTCACTGTATAATTGACTGGAAGTGACTGGCCTCTGGTCCAAGGCAGCAATCTAAATACTGGTGGCCGAGAGGTCTTTGGTGGTGCATTGTTTGCGAGTCTGTTGTTGGCCTGTATCAATCTTCTAACCTCTTTGCCGCCTGGTGTGCTTGTGACAGCTTATACCAGCACATTTCCACCTCCCTCCCCCCCCCCACCCCAAAAAAAAATATATATATAGGGAGGGAGGCAGTACACTGGACATAGAGATGAGCCGGGAGCCATGGCTGTGGAGGATGGTGTACTCCCATCCGTACCCCACCATCTGCCTTGCAAGGCAACAGGAACATCCTCCTGAAAACTGCTGCCAGGCCACACATCTAGGCCTGACGCATGTGCTGGGGCAATGACGGTGACAGTGATGGTGGGTCCAGGTCCATGGGATTAGTGAGCAGGATGGGGGGACATTGTCCATCTGCTCCTCGTGGGATGCCCTGGTGGCACCATTGGGCAGCTGTGAAGCCTGCATGGTCCTGTCAGACAATGAATCTGAAGGAAACCAGCAGAATCACAGGGCAAATGACATGTGCGGAGTTGGTTCTGGTGGTGGCGCTGCAGAACATTGGGACTTGCAGTCAAATACATAGAAGAGCCAATGCGTTCCTGGATCACGTCTCTTCCCCACTGCCAACAGTTGCCATAAACCCTGAAAAGAACAAGATCGCATGGTGCAAAGTGATACTTGTGGACCATTGGCGGTGCCGGATGCTGTGCTGGATGTAGCAAGTGTAGCAGTGTCCGACGGCATCAAACGCGCTGAAGTTCCGCTGGTGATGGTCTGACTCATGGGTGGAAGCGATAGGAAGTGAGAAAGAGTTTCAGCACCCGTTCCTGTGTGTGGGGGGTGTGAAGCTTGGCTCGCAAACCTTGGATGCAAAATAGGGAGAACAATGCTTGATTGGTGCTTCCTGATGTGGTAGAGTTCATAGGCACCGCAAATGAAAACTTGCTAAAAGAATCTACCACTATGAGCCAACGAGTGTTCCAGAATGCATCTGCAAAGTCAATGCGCACTCATTGTCATGGCGAGTAAGTCTTAGGCAAAGCTTAGGATATTTGTGGTGGAGTGGAGTATGTCGTCATCTGTTCAATGTGAGCATCCAGGCTCTGCCAAGTACAGTGCTGTCACACTGTTTGTTTTGTGCAAACAATTACCCAATCCCCTTAGTGTATCAATTGCAAGACATCCTTTTGCGACACTTTGGGAATAAGCACATGCAATTGTCCTTTGTTATTTTGATCTAGAATCATAACCTGTTGTAGCGAAAGGTTATGCTGATGTGCAAAATATCGACGCACAACTGAGTTCTGGAGACTGTTCAGTGAACGAGGCTAAGACGTGTGAATTTAATGCAACAAAATCTTGAGATATGGGTCTACTTCCATGGCCTGTGCAATTTTTCTATGGTGCAAGGGAAAAGATTCCAACAAATCAGAGCCCTGCACATTTATTTGGTTACAAGATGCAGCAGATTCATCAAAATCAGAGTCTGAGCCAATCGGAAGGCGAGATAGAGTGTCTGCATTGTCATGCTTTGCCGTAGGTGTGTACACATCATCATACTGATACTGTGAAAGCAACTAAGTCCAGCATTGCAATTTTTGAGCAGTGTGTTTAGGAACTGCCTGTGACAGAGGAACGAGAACTGCAAAGGCTTTTGATCTGTCACTAAATAGGACATGCGTCCGTACAGATACTGATGGAATTTGGTCACACCATACACAATACCTCTTTTTCTGTTTGAGAATAATTGCATTGAGTTTGAGTGAGCAACTTTGAGGCAAAAGCAATAGGTCTGTCTTGTGCACCAATTTTGTGCGAAAACGCTGTGCTGATTCCGTAGGAAGAAGCTTGACTTGCAAAAGTACTGACTTCGCGGGATCAAAATGCACTAAACATCAGTCACCAAGCAAGGCATTTTTGAGTTTCTGAAATGCATCTTGACAGTCTTTAGTCCACACAAAAGGTACATTCTTGCGATGCAATGGAGCTGCGATCTGGGTGGCGTTCAGTATGAACCGAATGTAGCACGTCATCTTGCCTAGTACTGACTGCAGTTCAGATACATTGTGATGAACAGGCAGGCCTCAGTTGCAAGCAAATGAGGTTGGAGGGGGAGCACACCCTGACTGCTTATCACATGACCTAAGTACTGTAGTTCAGTTTGAAATAAGTCACACTTTTCGAGATGACACATGAGTCCTGCTTCTGACAACACTTGAAAAAGAGTATGCAAACTGGCAATGTGTTCCTCTGGTATACGACCTGAGACAAGAATATTGTCAAGGTAGTTTGAACAAAACAGCACTTTTATGGTCAGCTGTTCCAAGTAACATTGAAAAATGGTGGGTGCGGAAGCACTGCCAAAGGGCAAATGCAAAAACTTGAACAGTCCTAAGTGTGTATTTACAGCAAACACTTTCTGTGATTCTTCATCCAATGGAATTTACAAGTAGGCATCACACAAATCTGTCTTAGAAAACTAACGTCGTGCACCAAGCCTGCCCATGAGTTCCCCGGGGTGAGGTAAGAATGAGTGTCAACTACTGCCTGTGGGTTGACTGTAGACTTGAAGTCAACATGACTTGAAGTCAACATAAATTTGATTGCGGCCAGAAGGCTCAGGCAGCAAAACTACAGGACTTGCCCACTGATTAGTGTGAATGGGAGCAGGTACACCATTATTTTGCAATTCTTTCAGTTCACTGGCTACTTTGTCTCTTAATGCAATTGGAACAGGGCAGGCCCAAAAAAACTTAGGCTGTGCATTGTATTTCAATGTTACATGTGGTACAAAGTTATTAGCTATTTCCATTCCTTCTGAAAATAGTTCAGGAAATTCTGTAAGCCAGCTAGTGAAACTGTCTTTTGGATCACAAGTGGATATGGAAAGTACATTGTCATGGATGCTAAGTCCAAACAAATCAAAGGCATCCAAACCGACTATGTTCTCACTGTCTCTTGATTGCAACACAGTAAAATTCACTTCCTTGTGAAAGGTATGTAAGTGGCAGGCAAACTACGCTGTCCAAGCACTGGAATTTCCTGTCTGTTGTAAGCAGTAAGGTGCTCGCTGGATTTAGAAAGGCATGGTGAGCCTAAGTGTTCACACGTGGCATGATTTAGCAATGTTACTTAGGCACCTGTGTCTAACTGAAAGTACACACAATGGCCAGCAATGCATAATGAGATGAATAGTTTGTTAGAACATTGTTGCACAGCACTAGGGCGAGAAAGAGGCACAACCTTAGTCTTACTTTTGTCAGAAACTGTTGTTGGTTTGGAAAACACAACATTCACTGCAGGTGCACAGGCCTGTTTTTTCTGAGAGCGGACAAAATTGGCGTTTTTGTGTCATTGCAACAAACTGCTTGGACATGGCCTTTTTTTTTTTCACATGTGTAACACTTTGCGTTACATGATGGACAGTCTTGTCTTTTATGCTGAGCGAAACATTGAGCACAAGACTTCACTAAGTTCACAGGCCTGTTTATCTGTCTATGTGGCTGTCCACATGGCTGTGTATGTGCTCGTTGTTGTGGCTACTTGGGGTGGTCGCGAGCAAGGGGCGACTTGACCCGACAAATTGGGGCCTGGTCAAACTTATCGGCCGCTGTTTCATTCGAATCATACTGCTCTAAGATTTGTAATACTTGAGAAAGTGATGGATCAGAGTACTTTAGGATCTGTTCCTGTATTCTATCTGGGACATTGAATGTTATTGCTTTCCAAATCATTAAGTCATTGTAAAATTTGCCACAACTACACATAAATTTGCACTCCGTGACCATGCTCATTAATTCTGTGTACCTCTGACAGTACATCTGTTCCGGCTTTTTCTGCAAGCAAAAGAACTGATATCTGGTTGGAGCCAGTCGGTTGTTGTGCAGCCGACGTGGCTAGTGCAACCAGAGATTGTTGTACCGTCATTAGTAGGGCAACAATTTGTTGCTTCTGAAACTGAAAAATTTGTATTAGAGCCATCACATTAGCTACCTGCAGCTGAGGTGCAGCTGCAGGGGGTGGAGGGGGTGGGGTAGCCATGGTTTACACAAATACGTTATAGAAAAAAGCAAGCAAAGCTGCTGAAAAGAGAAATTTGATTAGTGCTGCGGCTCCCCTTCTGGAATACATGCAAGAGTACAACAAGAAATTAGCAATGAGAAATAAGCACCCCTGCAAGTTAAAACGCAAGAGAACCAAGCAAAATCTGCACTGAATTATACTTTTTGCCAATTTTTGTGTGTATTTGTTGTCCCTATAGAGCTGTACCACCAAAAACAAGGAGAGGATGATGTTTGGTGGCCGTTATCGTCTTTCTATAATACAAACTGCATGCATGTATTAACTGGGTTCTTTATTCATAAGAATAAGAAAGCTTTTTAACTTAAGCTTGTTGTTGGGGTACAAGCTCTCCATAATAGTCTACATTAGCCCCACTACTGGTGATGTACAAGTCTGTTATGTGCGCTACTCTGGTCGCTATGTGCTGCCTGACTCTGAGCTAAATCCTGGCGGCCAGGAGGGCTTTGGCGGTGTGTTGTTTGTGAGTCTGTCGTTGGCCTCTATCGATCTGCATCCAGCCATCCTCATTTAGGTTTTCTGTGGTTCTCTAAATCGCTTCAGGCAAATACCAGGATGGTTCCTTTGAATGGGCACAGCTGACTTCCTTCCCCATCCCTCATCAATCCAATGGGAGCGATGCCTTGCTGTTTGGTCTCTACCCCCCCACCCCCACCACCACCCCCACCCCCACCCCACAACACCCCACTAAATCAACCAACCAATCATTATCTATCCCCTTCCCCTCCATTTATACAAGGTGGTATTGATAGATGTAACTTATTTAACTTTGCATCTGATTTGTCCATTCATCTTCTGTGGACATGCGGCCACTCATTTGCAGATGAATGTTGGGTGGCATGTAAGTGCAGTGAAGAGGTCATTTTTCTGGCTATTAAAGAAGATCCTGAGTGGGGAAAAGCTACCCATGCTTTTCATTACTATTGTGGTAAAGTCTTCAGGTTTACTTGAATCTTTAATCTACCCTTGTACCTTCAAACTTGATATGGGATTTTTTTAATTTTTTTTTTATTTTTTTATTTTTTTATTTTTATTTTTTATTTTTTATTTTTTGTTAGCTGTAGTAGTAGTTACACAAGTTTCTGCTCTCCTCCATTGTCAATCCTCACCTTTGCTGTTAAAGGATTAGTTGTGTTATTGAAAGTAATGGGCATATTAATATTGCTTTTTTGACTATTGTTTAAAACACTGGTAGGCTACTCTTGCACTAGTAGTGTAAGCATCACAAATTGCTAGTATTCATAAAATTTATGCTATGCTAATATGGCACAACTTAATTCTTATTTTAAATGTTGGTTGATTTGTAACCTTGCAGGTTGTAGGGTAATGTTTGTCTACTCTGCTTGTGGAGTGATGCATCATATTTCCGACTATTATAAGAAGATACTGAGTGGAAAGAACTTATCGATGCTTTTCAATACTGTAGCTAATTTACTGGGGGACTGTGTTGCATCCCTGACAGACCTGGCATTTACAAAAGAAGGCCTGAAATTACATATTGAGGTAATACTTTTGTGTAGCAAAGATAAGTTTCCATTTTTGACATTCCCTAATGTTAACACACACACACACACACACACACACACACACATATATTTAGTTTTACAGAGTAATAGTTCCTGTGGAGATTTTGAAATATTGTATGCTAATAATTGTATTAGCTTGACAGTCCTCTCTGACCATATTTTTTATCTTACAGAATTTTGCTGAAACAAGAACAGCAATGATTAATACACTGATGTTACTGTCAAAAATGTTTGGCGTTTCGAATGATTTGTTTGTTAAAACGTTCAACAAATTTGTTACTGCAATTTTAGTAATAATGAAGAAAGATGCAGGACTGGTAAGGACAAGTGCACCTAATGATGAAATATGTTTAAAGGTGGTTTCTTTTGTTAGTCAATGCTTAAGCATTAATTTGACCATTTTTGCAGCTAGAAAATATAGCAGTCTTGAAGAAGGTACAGGATCTGCCATACGTAGCATCTCAGCTTGTGACATCTTTCTATAACAACAAAATTCTTACAGAAATGATGTTTCAAGCACTTGAGAGGAATATCTCCAGAGAATATCAAGAGGTGAGCCACAGATGACTATGTAATAAATAAGAAAGTAATATTAATCTTCAGAGATAAAATGAGGTTTTCTTATTTGTGTGAAATATTGTCAAATTTGCCTATTAGTAAAATAAATCATGATGTCACTTGTTGTTGTTGGGGTCTTCCCTCTGAAGACTGGTTTGATGCAGCTCTCCATGCTACTCTATCTTGTGCGAGCTTTTTCATCTCCAAATAACTACTGCAACTTACATCTTCTGAATCTGCTTACTATATTCACCTCTTGGTCTCCCGCTATGGTTTTTATCACCCACACTTTCTCCCAAATTGGTGATCCCTTGATGTCTCAGAATGTGTCCTATCAACCGATCACTTCTTGTGGTCAAATTGCGCTGCAAATTCTTTGTATTCCCGACTCTAATCAATACCTCCTCATTAGCTACATGATCGACCCATCTAAGCTTCAGCATTCTTCCATAGCACTAAATTTCAAAAGCTACTTTTCTCTTTTTATCTAATCTGTTTATCATGCGTATTTCACTTCCATACATGGCTACACTCCAGACAGATACCTTCAGAAAAGACTTCGTAACACTTAAATCTGTATTTGATGTTTACAAATTTCTCTTCTTCAGAAGTGCTTTTCTTGTCATTGCCAGAAAATATTTTATATTTTTTTATATTGGCCTTCATCAGTTGTTTTGCTGAGCAAACTACTTTAAGTGTCTCATTTCCTAATCTAATTCTTGTAGCATCACCTGATGATTTAATTCAGTTACATTCTATTTTACTTGTTTTGCTTTTGTTAATGTTCATCTTATATCCTCCTCTCAAGATATTGTCCATTCCGTTCAACTGCTCTCTCAAGTCCCTTGTCTCTGCCAGTATTACAATGCCATTGGCAAACCAAGTTTTTATTTCTTTTTCCTTAACTGTAATTCCTGCTGCAAATTTTTCTTTGGTTCCCTTTACTGCTTGTTCAATGTACATATTGAATAACATCTGGGATGGTTTACAATCCTGTCTCACTCCCTTCCCAACTACTGCTTCCCATTCATGCCCATCTTGTTTCTGTATAAGTTTTAAATAGCAATCCGCTTCCTGTATTTTGCCCCCGCTACCTTCAGAATGTCAAAGAGAGTATTCCAGTCAACACTGTCAGAAGCTTTGTCCAAGTCCACAAATGCTATAAATGTAGGTTTGGCTGTCCTTAACCTATCTTCTAAGATAAGTCGTAGGGTCAGTATTGCTTCACTGTCCCTACATTTCTCTGAAATCCAAACTGATCTTCCCCGAGGTGTGTTTCTGCCAGTTTTTCCATTCTTCTGTAAAGAATTCATGTTAGTATTTTGCAACCATGACTTATTAAACTGACTGTTCAGTAATTTTCATACATGCCAGCAACTGCCTCCTTTGGAATTCTTGAAGTCTGAAGGTATTTCACCAGTCTTGTACATCTTGCACGCCAAATGGAAAAGTATTATCATGGCTGGCTCTTCCAAGGCTATCACTAGTTCTGATGGAATATTGTCCACTCCCGGGGCCTTGTTTTGACTGAGATCAAATCTTTCAGAGCTTCATCAAATTCTTCTTGCGTTATCATATTTCCCATTTCATCTTCATGTATGTCCACTTCTATAATACTGCTTTCAAGTTCACCTCCCTTATGTAGATCCTCTATATAATGTATATACTCGAATGATTTGTGCCCTCGAATAATCTGCGCATCCTAATTTTGAGCGAGGGAAAATAATTTTTTTTCTTCTTTGATTTGTTTTAATGTAATGATGGGTTCAAAATGACATATAATATCAATTGGTTTGAAGAACCATGTCATACTCTTCACATGCTGTTGTACAGGTTGATGAATCATTAAAATGCAACCGATTCAGCAGCATACAGCTGGCTGGCCAGCGGGCCTGCCATCTGGCCCATTAGGTGGCCGGGTTACGTTAACCCCGCCAGCTGGGGGGGGGGTCTAGGCCTACCTTAAAAAAAAAAAAAAAAAAAAAAAAAAAAAAAAAAAAAAAAAAAAAAAAAAAAAAAAATGCAAATTAATGCAAATTACCATGTTTAAAAATGTAATATGTGCAATAAAATATTTTAGTCAGTACATATGCTTCCTTACCTCCCTATTCCTCATCACTTTCATTGTCATCACTAGCAGGAGAATAATTGTCATCACCATCTTCCCACAAAGTGTCGTCCTCTGTTGCATCCAGTGGATTTGTGACACTACATTTTTTGAAGGATTTTCCACCAATGGTTGTGGAATGGAGTCCCACGCCTTTCAACCCACTCACAAATCTGGGACAAATCCAGCCATTTGATTTTTCCATTCAATAATTTTCAGTTTTTCTTCAGCAGTGTATGAGAAATAATGAGAACTTGTAGCCATAATTAACAAGTTTAAAAGACGTTGTTAATACTTCACTTCTAATATGTTACTAACGTGTCACAGACTTTGGCCACAACAATGCAATAGTGTAATGGGATCTATTGTTGGAGGCAGATCAGTACCAACCTTGTTTCAAATAATCTGCACACCCCAGTTTTTTGTCCTTAAATTCAGGAAAAACATGCGTGGATTATTTCAGAATATATGGTACTCCTTCCACCTTTCAGCTTTCCTTCTTTGCTTAAGTTTTTTTCCAGATTTGTCATTCAAAAAATATGAGATCGAGTTTTATATTCGCAGATTACTCTATAGCTGCTGAGGTCAACATTTTTACATTGTTTAAGAGATTAATATAAGGGTCACCTTTCATTTAAAGATGAAGCTTTGGCTATTGAGGTTTGATGCAAATTTATTTCGAGCAATCCAGAAGGGTGGGGCTTAACAAACAATGCTTGCATTCAAAGTCAGCTTGAGATTTCCCAGTAAGCCGAAGCGCTCAGTACGGTATTGACCTTGCTCAATCAATCACGTGACATTTGACTGTTGGTGCTAGTGCAGTTTGACTCTTGGTGCTAGTGTAGGGATATGTGAGAAACTATGTGCAAACAACTACAACAGTCATACTCTGCGTAAAAATTGGCAGTTTTATGAAACAACTGAGGAAATAACATTAATTTCTAACTGGCAAACTTTTGCTGTATTTGAACAGGTTTGGAATAAAAGTTCTCACCTTTTGTGTGTTTAGTAAAACGTGCATGTATTCATATAATAGAGGGAAACATTCCACGTGGGGAAAATATATCTAAAAACAGTGAAGCTGTAACTTACTAAACGAAAGCGTTGGTATGTTGATAGAGACAATATAAACAATAAAAAAACACACAAACATACACACAAATTTCAAGCTTTCACAACCCAAGGTTGCTTCATCAGGAAAGAAGGAAGGAGAGGGAAAGACGAAAGGATTTGGGTTTTACGGGAGAGGGTAAGGAGTCATTCCAATCCCAGGAGGTGGCGCAATGGTTAGCACACTGGACTCGCATTCGGGAGGATGACGGTTCAATCCCGTCTCCAGCCATCCTGATTTAGGTTTTCCGTGATTTCCCTAAATCGTTTCAGGCAAATGCCGGGATGGTTCCTTTGAAAGGGCACGGCCGATTTCCTTCCCCATCATTCCCTAACCCGAGCTTGCGCTCCGTCTCTAATGACCTCGTTGTCAACGGGACGTTAAACACTAACCTCCTCCTCCTTAAAATAACCCTTTCCTGTAAGGTAAACCCACAGAAACATCATCATCATCTTGTTTTTGTTCTGCCCACAGCTCTCCACATTAATAGTTTATTTTTACAACTAAGTGTTGAAGTAAAAGCTTTGTGCACATAGCAAGCAGTTTCATTCCCACCCCTGCCACATAGGACATCATGTCAGAGAAACATGTGACCGGTTTGATTATCACCAACTTGAATGCAAAAGTTGTAATTTGAGAGCTGTCGTAAATAGTGCATTTCACTGTGCCTTAATGAAGGAAGAGAAATCACTTTTTGCAAATCCATTGCAGCTGTACATACTTCAAAGTTAGGCCCTTATGACTCTCGATTGTGTCAGCTTTCATGGAATCCGTAGCTTTCTTTGCTTTTTGGTGATGGCGTTCTAGCTGCAGTTTGTTGTCTTTATTATTGGGATCACACCTCAGTTTGGCTTTAAGAAGGTCACATGTAGAACAAGTGTCACTTGGCAAATGATGAAATTTTAGCTTGGGGAGTTTGTCTTTAAAGACTTTCGCATAGAAGCATTATGTAATGTTAAGTGTCTTCATGTTGCCTTTGAAATTCCTTAAATAAATGATAAACAGTCAGGTCTTCACTTAAGTATTGTGTGTCACCCGATTTTTCCCTTGAATAGTGGCTTTCTTGTCTTGGTGTGGTGTTAATATGAGCAACAACCAGCTTTTCATCTTCTGTATATTTCTGGTGTATTGTCTTATTTCCTCGCTTTTCTTCATATACAATCTCACCACTCTGTATCAATTGTGTTAATGTCTGAACTCTTCTTTTGGTCAAAGCAAGAACCTCAATAAGTGATCCTTTACACACTCTTGCTACATCTCCCTCACCATCAGGCAATGTGTAACACACAGTTATGTTATTCTTCTTGGAGATGACCAGTTGTCCTGCACCTTCCTCAGTAGACAACTGAGCAGTTTCGCTACTATCATTATATGCTTTTGACCTTCACCTCTTTACTTTACAAACATGTATGTGAGACATTGCATAGTTATTTTGCTTCACTGTCTCGTTTAGTGAGTAGAATTCCTTAAACAGCTTAAGTTAATGGTCATATGAAAGGTGCCTGCACTTAAACTGACATTTACAGGAGACCTGAAAGAGTGAAGCAGTGTATATTATATGTTTAAATCAACATGCCTAGGTATTTGCAGGTAAGTAAATAATTTCATTCAAGTAGTTAACTATAACCTCATAATCAAAAAGATGATTTTTGTCCACACGAAATTCGTTTCAATAACAAATTAAATGCATTAAAATACTAGAACATAACTTATTCAGATTCCAACCCTTGTAATTAAAATTAAAACAGCAATCAAGGCCTACCTGGTGCTTGGGAACCTCTTTAGCTGGAACCACAGTGCTGTCTTTTCGAGTATATTCCATTCCTTCGCTGTGTAATTTCTTCCTTTCAGTTTGAACACTACCTTCACCTCTCTTCCTCTGTTTTGGTGTAGTTATCCTTTCCATTTTTCAATATTGTGTATCATGTATCTGTAATAATTACTTCAGCAGTGTCCTATTGTTGGAAACAAACCACAGAGCTACTTCAACTGTCAACAATTCACGCAAGTATGCGCCAAGACAATAACAGATAACAGAGGGCGCATGACTTGTTATTTGAACATCGATGTCGGTGTTAGATGTGAGTGCAATCTTGTGACAGCTGTAAATACTGTTTGCACTGTTCTGGTGCTTGTATCAGAATGGATGTTATTGGCATTGGGGTTACTGTGGAATTTCACCTATAACTCAAATTTTCATTTTTTGGTGCTTGACCTGTTGTTTACTTACATGCCAAAACTATATTCTCATTCAACAATTACTTCTCTTTTGAATGCACTGTCTACAAACAAATCTGGGGCATGATGATGGGCACCTGCATGATACCATCCTATGCCATCCTGTGCATGGACCATGTAGGGGAATCCTTTCTAACCACCCAAACCCATCATCTGGTTCAGAGTCATTCATGACATCTTCGTGATCTGGATCGAAAGTGAGGACACCCTATCCACATTCCTCCAGAACCTAAACATCTTCTCTCCGATTCTCTTCACCTGTTCCACCTCAATCCAACAAGCCATCTTCCTCGATGTCGATCTCCATCTGAAAGATGGTTACATCAGTACCACCGGCCATATGAATCCTACTAGCCACCAGCAATACCTCCACTATGCTGCCACCCATTCTGTACTGAGAAGTCCTTTCCATACATCTATGGCTGCCACATCTGTAGTGATGAGCAGTCCCTCCTGAAATTTACAAAGGGTCTCACTGAGGCCTTCACAGACCATAATTACCCTCCCAGTCTTGTACAGAAACAGATCTCCTGCGCCTTATCCCTCCAGTCAGCCCTCACCTCCCATCCCAAAGTCAACCCCCCCCCCCCCCCAATCCAGTCACAGAAGAGCATTCCTCTGGTAACTTGGTACCACCCAGGGCTTGAGGAACTGCATCACATACTCTGCCAGGGTTCCGACTACCTCTCATTGTGCCCTGGAATGAGGAATGTCCTACCCACTATCCTTCTCACCCATCAAACTTACACAATATCTTCACCCATTCATTCATAAACCCATGCTCTCAACCCCTTGCCTCATGGCTCCTATCCCTGTAAGAGACCTATATGCAAGACCTGTCCCATTCATCCTCCCATCACCACCTACTCCAGTCCAGTCACAAGCTTTACCTATCCCATCAGAGGCAGGACTACTTGTCAAACTAGCCAATGATCTACAAGCTAAGCTGCAACCACTGTGCTGCACTCTATATTTTCATGACGACTAACAAGCTGTCTGTCCGCAAGAATGGCCACTGACAAACTGTGGCCAAGGAACAGCTGGACCACACAATTGCTGAGCATGCTACCCAATATGATGTTCTTTATTTTAAAGACTGCTTCACAGCCTGTGCCATCGGGATCCTTCCAACCAACACCAAATTTTCAGAATTGTGCAGGGGGGACTCTCCCTGCAATATATTCTACGTTCCCTTAACCCTCCTGACTTCAAACTTTGTTAGTCATTGACCTACACCCACAAACTACTTGATTTGCATGGAATAAGCTGTTTCAGAGATAAAGTCCTTTAACTAAAATAGGCTTGTGCCATTGAAAAACTGTTGATCTAGATAAAATTCACTGCAGATTGATTCAGATAAACGTTTTGCTAAGCTGCTCCTTTTTCGAAAGTTTCACCATCTCTTCAATTCTGAAGAATTAATACAACTTCTTGAGGAAGGAAAGAATGATGTGCTGTAGGCTATAGAGAATGTCACCTTCAGATTTTGTAAAAGTCATCACATTATGTGACACAAAAATGTCCATCTTACTGTCATCTATATCAATACTAATAATAAAGCCATAAAACCCTCATGTCTGTCTGTTTGAACATGCTAATCTCCTAAACTAATATAACAATGAAAATAACCAATTTTTGACAATGTAATGTAGTTGGATAGTAAAAAAAGTCTACTCACCAGCAGAACACACATACAAAAAACTCTTTTAGGTATGCAAGATTCCGTAGCCAGTGGGCTATTCCTAAACCTCTCCAGCCCTTTTCCTTCACTCCTTTTCCTTAGGGTTCAAGTCTTCTGCCAGAAGAAAGCTTGCATACCTAAAACCTTTTTTTATATATGTGGTCTCCTGCTGCCGGTTGGTGAGTAGATTTTTTGGCTATCCAATTACTTTATAATCTCCTAAGCTACTAGACGAGTTTTCATAGTGTTTTACTAGTAATTTGAGCGTAGCTTGGGGTAATGTATAGGCTTTACTTCATCAAAATTGGATCATGGAAACAAATATATCATGATTTAAAGTTTATCTAAAACTATTGCATCTGTCTGTCTGTCTGGACATGCTAATATCCAAAACTACTAGACAAATTTTCGTGGATGACTTGAGCTTAGCATGGGGCAACATATATAATTTAAAGTTTTATTTAACTTCATCTGCTCAGTTTAGTAGTTAGGAAGTTCAGTCATCACCACATAGCACACAAAAGAACCAATAGATGGCACTGTTAGTTTTTTTTAACTCAATGACAGAGGTGTTTTTGGAAATTTACGCCAGCGACAGAATTAAGCGCTGCAATATTATCTTTGTGAATACAAACTAACGGCAAATTTACTTGACTAGAATACCAGGATTTACCAATTTTACATTTGCATTAAAAACAAGGCAGTGTTGCTGTGCTAATTGTGAAAGGTTTTATTTATATTTGACTTCCTTTCCACGGAAGTCTTTTTTGCCTCAAGGCCAGAAGTATTTTCGGAAGTTTATGTCAGTGAGAGAATTAAGCACCACAGTCTTATCCTACAAATACAAACTAGCACTGAATTTACTTGGCTAGAGTATACAGATATACTGATTTCAATTTGTGTGTTAAAAACTTAATGGCACTACTTTGCTTCTTTCAGTAGGTTTTTGTTATATTCTTTGCTAGGTAAAATGAATTTATTAAGTTTGTTTTGTGATGTGGTTGCCTACTCACTACATTTTGCTTTCATTTTGTTTACAAATAAAAATGCCTAGGGAACAGTCTTTCTGAATAAACCAGAATGGCTAAAAGACCTCGACAATGTGGTCTCAATTATACAATGAAGCGAGACTTGCTGCAGCCCGAGAACATCACTTCTCTCCATCATAACAGTACAGAAGTGCAAATGTTGATGGGAAGTGGCACAGGCTAGTGAGTTTTTATACCCCACATCCTGCTTATTCCTGACAGTTTACCATTTCACTTTAAACATGTAAAATTCATGGTGAGTTTATGTTCTGCCGTGACCATAAACAAGGCCAGAGGCTGTGTGTTACAGGTGTGGACCTTAGTGTCAGTTTCTTTTCGCACGGCCAGTTCTCCATGGCTCTCCCCTGTGATAATTAAGCAAATAAGTTCTTCATTCATATTCCCAGTCATAGTACCCCAAACATTGAATACAAAGAAGCTTTATAAGTCAAAAATAAATTCCACACATACAAAGTCCGGGGCACAGCTCTAAACAAATACCCAGGCAATGCTGGGTTTCTAAGCTAGTTATTGCTATGATATTTGCCACTGTGCAATAATGCCACTTCTGAAGAATAGCCAGAAACTTAAAGAGAAATCATAACTGTCAAAAGGAGACCCCAAGAACAAATGCCCCCACATATTCCAGCTAAACAACTGAAACTCTGAAGAGCCACTGGGTAAATAGGGCAGAAACACAGCCAGAAGTCGGGCATTATGCAACAAAGCTGCATGATATGTGGTGAATGTGTTATGGCATCTACATCCCACAGGTAACTGAGTAACACCACTTCTAAATGTGTCTTGTCATTTATAGGGCCTATCTGTACCATAATTACATGTATCTGCAGTACTTTGAAAAACATGGACTGGTGTACATCAAGTTGTCTACAGCACCTGGGGAAAGCTCTGGCACTGTGTCTTTTTTAAGGCACCTGCAGCAACAAAAGGGTCAGCTGAAAATTGCAAAAGAAATTTCATTTGGGGTGATTGAGTGGAGCAGGTGAAGAATTCTTACTCTGTTATGAAATGGGATGAAATCTGGGTAGCCCACCACTTAATGGAGTTGAAAATGCAGGTGATGCTATGGCAGCTGTTTGACTTTTCTTGACGAGAGGCCAATTCCATAGTCATGACATAGTGAAGAGTAACTTCTTCCTTTTCACCATTTTGAAGGAAAACACTTTCAACAAAGGAGGTTAATAGCCAAGTAGGAACGTGTGCCATGAGCATACAGAAGCTTGAAATGCAATGAAGGTCACATGAAACACAGTAGTATACATGTATAGTATTGTAGTATACTTGTGTATATGCCATGTACTTTTCTTGAGTAAGTAGGCATTCATCTGTTGCCCGCATCTCGTGGTCGTGCCGTAGCGTTCTCGCTTCCCGCGCCCGGGTTCCCGGGTTTGATTCCCGGCGGGGTCAGGGATTTTCTCTGCCTTGTGATGGCTGGGTGTTGTGTGCTGTCCTTAGGTTAGTTAGGTTTAAGTAGTTCTAAGTTCTAGGGGACTGATGACCTAAGATGTTAAGTCCCATAGTGCTCAGAGCCATTTGAACCATTCATCTGTTGATGAAATATGTCATAACCTTACACTTTCCAAACACATCTCTTCTTGGGGTAGATATGTATAAAATATACTTTTATTCAATTTCATTATTGTGCAGGATTCTTCAAAGCTACTAGCAGCGTTAGGGTTACTGCTCCTTTTTGTACGCTACCGGAGGTATGTGTCAGTTGAAAGCCTGAAGAGTGCGCTTAACAGTGCAGAGTCTGCAGTAGTCAGTTACCATGCACAGATTTCCAAGGAAGCAGATATGGAAACTGATGATACGTAAGTGAAATTTCATTCTATTAACAATGAACTTGACTCATTTGTGTCCTTGTGTATCTTCTTGGCTTTTATGTTTTTCTATCACCCACCTGAATTCGTTAGTTTGATGGTGTGCTGAAAAGTAATGCTCTGAATTTTTTTATGTGAAAACTCTTAAAGCTTCTTAAATAAAAGAAATCTTATTAACATTCTACATCTTGAATGAGATTTTCACTCTGCAGCAGAGTGTGCGCTGATATGAAACTTGCTGGCAGATTAAAACTGTGTGCCGGACCGAGACTCGAACTCGG
Source organism: Schistocerca cancellata (assembly GCF_023864275.1). NCBI lineage: Eukaryota > Metazoa > Arthropoda > Insecta > Orthoptera > Acrididae > Schistocerca > Schistocerca cancellata. Next base: position 152,416,175 of record NC_064630.1, read on the forward strand.
GACCTTTGCCTTTCTTGGGCAAGTGCTCTACTATCTGAGCTATCGAAGCGCGACTCACACCCCGTCCTCACAGCTCTACTTCTGGCAGTGCCTCGTCTCCTACCTTCCAATATTTGCAGAAGCTCTTCTGTGAACCGCAGGAGAGCTTCTGTAAAGCTTCTTTACAGAAGCTCTCCTGTGAACTGCAGGAGAGCTTCTGTAAAATTTGGAAGGTAGGAGACGAACCGCAGGAGAGCTTCTGTAAAGTTTAAAAGGTAGGAGATGAGGCACTGGCAGAAGTAGAGCTGTGAGGATGGGGCATGAGTCGTGCTTGGGTAGTTCAGATGGTAGAGCACTTGCCCGCGGAAGGCAAAGGTCCCGAGTTCGAGTCTCGGTCCAGCACACAGTTTTAATCTGCCAGGAAGTTTCATTCTACATCTTTATTCTTCATGTATGCGTATTTATTTCTCAACATAGTCACTCTGGTGAAGAACGTATTTCTCCCAATCGGAGACCAGTTTGTTGATACTGTAGAATGTTTGACTTTGTTGATGATGCCACAACGTCACCTCTGCTTACACCACTTTATCGCTATGAAACTGAAGTCCTCGAAGTTGTTCTTTTAGTTTTGGAAGCAGATGAAAATGGGATGAGACCGAGTTGAGACTGTATGGAGGATGATTAATGACAGTGAACCTAAGGTGTGGGATTGTTGCAAATGCTGGCATTGTCATGCTGAAGGAGAGGGTGCTCCAAGTGTGGACGAACTCTTCAAATTCGAAACTCGAGCATGCAGTTTCTCAAGTACTGACATAGACACGTCTCACACCACCATGTTACACGCTACAATTTGGAGCCCTCACACAACAGAGAGCTGCAAATCGGTAGTCATGAAGAATAAAGATGTAGAATATTAATAATGTTTGTTTCATTTAAAAAGCTTTAAGAGTTTTCACATAAAAAATTCAGAGGAATTACTTTTCCACATGCCCTTGTAGAATTCCAATGTACATCCATGTTATACAGAACTTTCTCTTTTTTTATAATCCAAATAATATAACTGTCTTAATTCAGTGTCCTTTACTGCCTAATTTTTTAAAATTTTTTATTTATTTTTTTCTCACTACGTTTTATGTTGAAAATTCTCTGCCTGATTGTGTACAGCAAAGACTTCACCAAGCAGTCAGTGTGTTAACACACCATGTAAAATTTATTTGAATCGTAACATTGGTCCACAAGTTTGTATGTTTTCAACTTAATTGTGTGGGTTTTCTTTCTACAGTTGGAGAAGTCTGAAATATGTGCAGCATTGCATTCATTTTTTGAGATGAACATAATTACTTATTTAGTTTAAATTAAAAATCCACACTTCAAGAGAATTTCTTGTGAAAGACAATCAAATTTCCAATATAAAACTTATGTGGGTGAGAGTCTGTACAATCATTGTTTTGACATAATACGTAATCTTCAGTTAATGAGTGAGCATATTACCTTCTGGCAAACTGTAACCTTTGGTAGATATGGGATCCTGGAGGGTTGAGTCCTTTTGATTGTAAAATATTAGCAGAGCCGCATATAGTGGCAGCATTAAAGCACTTAAGTTTTGATCTCTAATTATAATTTAAATAGTTAGCAGATCCAACACAGATGGAAATCAGCAGAGAACTGAACTTTAGCTCTAGTCCTGTCAAAGAATACAACCACGCCTTTTAAATTGGGTAGTTAACACATATGTTATCTGTGTCTCGTAATACAGGAATAGGCAAGTGCTCTGTCGTATGTTAGAATGGCTACCTCTTCATTGTTTACATACATATAGACAGAGATAACTTCCAGCCAGTGCAGTGTGAATGGGACTGTTGGGATTGTCTTCCAATTATAGTGTGATCCTTTCAGAATGATACTTTAGTGTCACTGTTAACAGTTCATAAAATGACGTACCAAGAATGATGGTGACCCTCTGGAGTGCATTTAACATGTTACTTCATTTCAAAAGCAATTTACTGTGTAAATTCGGATATCATGTCTAATGTTCCTTGTTTACTGTTGGCATTTCATTCCCCCTCCATCACACTCCAGTCCTGTGATGCTCAGCAACTGCAGTTAATGTTAAGAGGGCTGAAACTATAGACATAAACTGCAGGTTTCAAATTGTCCCAGATAAATCTATTATGTGTACATTTCAATTGTTATCATCATGTTTTTAATCAATCCAAATTGTGACTGGTAGGATACTCTCTTAAAACTAAAGAAATCAGTAAAGTTTCCAGGCCTCACCTTCGACAAGAAACTCGCCTGGATACAACTGAAGCCTCACAAGGCCAGGTCTCTAAAACTTCTAAACAACTTGAAAGTGCCTTAGTAGCATTTCCTGCTGGTAGGCAGATCCTGTCTTTTATTATCTTACAGAGCCATTGCTTGGCCACAGGTGGTTTTTGGCTGTAGGGTGTACGGCTCCTGATGACCTTCCTATCAGAAATTCCTGGACTAAATACACCACAAGGGCTTTAGACTGCTGTCAGAAGCAGTCATGAAGAGTCTTATACCCAGCCTTTTTAGGACCCCAAACAATAGGGTGGAACAACAAACGTATGAAGTCTGGTAAGTGCCACAGTTTCCAGCCTCTAATCCCTTCACCCCATCATCCCCGCCTGACCACCACCATGCCTCAGGTCACACAAATGCTGGGAAGCTGTAATTAGTAACGAAATTGTTACCATGAGGTCAGATTAAGTGTGTTCGCTGCTTGGTAATGCGAGTCAGGCTGTTTGTAAATCTGACGAGGTACAAAAATCGTGAGCAGCATATTTTATTTTCAAACAAACTTTTTATTCATTTTTAGTTTTGTACACTGATGAGTTTAAGCAAGGAGACACAGTTGTCTGCACAGCAGTTCTCATTGAAAGTACCTATAGAATTTAGATTCTGCGCAAGTTTACATGCACTGCGAACCTAAAATCGTAAAGTTGAAGTGTAACACGAGGACCAATTTACTTCTCTTCTCTGATGCCACAAATGCACATCACACCATGCTGAAAATGTGTTCAGCAGATGAAATGGCACAAAACATATTACCATGTGACCTGATACCCTTGCCATTGTAAGTCAGAGAAGCTGACTTGGCAGCAGGGGCTACTTGCAACAAACAATGAAGAAATGTAATAGCATGGGCAAATATGTTGAGTGCTATTATGATATTGTTGCATAGAAATGCCATAAGTAAATGAAAGAATCAGGGCTGAAGGTACAAGCAACAAATGAATACTACAATAAGTTCCTCACGCAGTAGGAAATGGTGAGTTGATTTGCAGCTGTATTCTTAATGTCATTATAAAGCCATTTCTTTCACATACAAAGAAAGAGAGGACTGTACTGTCTGATGCAAACATCACCTTTAACAGGAGGAAAAGTCAAAAGTATCTTGTGGAATAAAAATAACATAATACCGAATTTTAAACGTGGAAAACCCAGGATGAAATAATGACAGTATTATGAAAAGGATAGGTAGCTACTTACCATGTGGTGGAGATGCGAAGTCGCAGATAGGCACAACAAAAAGACTGTCAAACAAGGAAGCTTTTGACAATGTGTGTGTGTGTGTGTTTTTCCATGAATGTATGGTTATACGTTGTCTAATTCCAGTGAAGGCCTTACTTATTTGGCAGTCTTCCCCCCCCCCCCCCCCCCCCCCCCCCCCCTCCCGCCCTCTCTCTTTGTATCTACGGCTCAACATCTCGACTTTTTAGTGAATGGCAATCTATCCTTCTCGTAATATTTTAATAATACACAGGCCTGCATTTTCCAGTTGTATGATGTTTTTGAAGTTATGATGATGGATTCCTGTGTATTTTTGTGCACTGAATCCATGAAGAACTTTTTTTTTCCATCAGGTCAGAATTTTTTTGCAAATCACAGTTTGTCAGAATGTTATACAAATCCTCCCACTCTGTGACACCAGTGAAACAACTGTGATATGTTTTCAGTAGGAATTTAGACTATTTTTTCCCACTGAAAATTATCAAAATGTGTTATGTATAAAAAAATCCAAAATCTAAGATGTACTGAGAAATTTAAATATATAGGAAAGGCTTCCATCTGTTGGCTTATGCTGGAAACAAATAATTGACATCATAAACTGGCAGATGGCAGCACTCTCGTCATTAAATGTATTCTACATCTCAACTGTCAGTGTTGACGCAGTGTCAAGAGGCTGTAAAAAGTCTGCGGATTCGTTTTGTTACATTTGTGGCGAGTTAATGGTGTCAAAGCAAAAAAGACATGTAACATCATTCTATGTGACCAGAATGTTAAATTGAAGTAGATGATTCGGGAATTGAATCAAGTGAAGAAACTGAAGATAACAAAGAGGAGTACGAACCTGGCAATTCTCCATGCCAATCATTTACACAAACTGAACTGAATGTTTTGATATTGCTTGATTCAAGGCTTAAAGATTAGAATTTTCTTGCTTCTGGCACTTCATTTTCGTGCTTCAGGTACAGAGAAAAAGTTTTATTCCATACTTTTTGGAAGAAGGAGACTTAGTATTCTGCAGTTATATGTGTGGACTGTTTAAAACTCTGTTTGATAGCACTTATTGGAGACTATTAATTGATTCATTGAAGCGAAGCTTTAAAGTTGCTGTGCTTCATAACAGAAACAGGTGTATGTCAACACTTATAAGGCATTCTGTACACTTAGCAACACGACAATTTACAATTTGTTATCTAGAAAATTGAGTACAATGGTGAGATGAGGGTGGTTTGAAAAGCTCTCGGAATCGCCACGAGAGGTCAGTGCTAGCCCGATGAGTTGTTCATCTGATAGTCATTGTATTGTTGCCTGTAAACATTTGCCACGTCAGTGCTCTTGGAAGGGAGCTGTAGCGCTGATGTGGCTCTGTTGTTGTTCCTGCATAGTGACTTGCAAAGATGGAAAAAATGGAGATTCGAGTAGTGATTAATTACTTCATATAGAAAGATATGAAAGCAAAGGACATTCATGCCAATTTCCAGAATACACTGGGGGGCTCTGCTCCTTCATATTCAACTATTGCCAAGAAGACAAATGAATTTAAATTTGGTCGGGAGACCTTAGATGATGATCTGTGCAGTGGTGGGCCAAGATGTGTCACTACTCCAGAAATCATTGCAGAAGTGCACAAAATGATCATGGAGGATCACCGATTGAAAGTGCGTGAAATTGCTCACTCTTGACAGATGTTATCTGAAAGGTATATCACATTTTAACTAAAAATTAGAAATGAAAACATTATCTGCAAGATGGGTGCCACGACTCGTGACGCGCGCTTGCACACGTGCCGTTGCCATGGCAACCACCTTATTCACCTGACATTGCTCCACCAGACTTCCATCTTTTCCCAAAACTGAAAATTTTTCTTGATGGATGAAGATTCACTTCAGACTAAGAATTGATAGTCAGAGTTGACAACTATTTTGTAGGCTTGGAGGAAACTCATTTTTGAAATGGGATCAAGGCACTGGAACATCGTTGGACCAAGTGTATTAATCTACAAGGAGACTACATTAAAAAATAGAAAAAAGTTTACGGGGTTGTAAGTACTTTTTTTCTGTTCCATTCCGAGAACTTTTCAAACCACCCTCATAAGTAGATCATGTGTGTTGATCTCAAAGTAATATTGATAGATAGCAAGGCATTTACACCAAGTTTCCTGTTTACTTATATGAGTGGGATGGCAATGACAGGGAAAATCGTTGAAACAGAAAGATTGATCACAACAAGCTTCATTGGAACCTGCAATAAAAAATGTGCTCCAGAAACCTCTCATTGAGTTGACAAAAGTTCTCCTTCCACCTCTATATATTGAATTAGGCTTGATGAAGTAGTTTTGTGAAAGCCTTACCAAAAGGTGGTAAATGTTTTCAGTATATTTCTAAAAAATTCCCAGCCTTATCAACCGCAAAACCAACAGATGATGTCTTAAGGGTCTGGACGTTGGGGGAGGGGGAATGAAGTTACTGGAAAAGAAGCCTGGGTCACCTGTAGAGACACAGTAACCAAGTTTATGTGCAACAAAAAGGATCAAAATTTCAAGTCTGTCATTGAGGCTATGCTCCATAAGTACCAAAATTTAGGCTGTTCTACAACTTTGAATATTCATTTCCATTGTTCACATTTCGACTACATTCCTGAGTATTTGGACGCTGTTTGTCAAGAGATGGGTGAGAGATTCCATCATGATATCAAAGACATTGAAAAGTGTTACCAAGGAAGATGGTATGCTACAACGATAGTGGCCTGTTGCTGGATCTTGCACAGAGATGATCCCAGAGGAGCACATACACAGAAAGTCCTGAAATAGAGCATGGCTGGTCCAAAGAGATGTTGACGCAAGGACTAGAATCACGAGTTTCGTATTTTCTCAATTGTATTTTGTTATTTCCTATTGTAAGTCACAAAATAATACTCTTTATATGAACCAAACCTGTTGCACTCAGTCATTAAGCCTCATGTTTATCAAATTTTTTTGGTATATACTACATTTGGCAAATTGCAATTTGCAAAACAATTCTGATGTTATGGAACAGAACTAAGGTCACTTTTAAGTTCAGTGCACCAAGATACATAGGAATCAATCATTAAAAGTTACAAAACAGAACCATCACAGGCTAGTGTTATGCTGGAGTCAAAGCCATTTTGACTTCGCTAAACCAACAAATCTGAGAAGACACTGGGCTAGGTACCTGATAAGAGTAGCTGAATCAGTAGAAATAGATTGACCTTAATGGTTATAAACTTCTTTAACCTGACATATGCCTTTCTTGGATACTAAAAATGTAGGAAAAGACAGATGCTACTTACTGTAAAGAAGATACATTAAGTTGCAGACAGGCACACTTAAAAGACACTTACTTAGAGCTTTCAGTAACAGCCTTCATCAGTAAAGAGAGACACACACCATTTGCACACACAAGCAAGCACACCTCACGTACAAACAACTGGCAACTCCAGCATCTCAGTCCAGAATGCAACTATCATGTAAGATGCAAGCACCAATCTGGAGGGGGCGGGGAAGGGGAAGGGATAGTAGTGTATGGCTGCAGTGAAAGATGAATGCTGTCTGGTAGAGTGTGCAGGGACTAGAATGCCAGCAGATGTAGCGGGGAAAGATGGGCGGATGCATTGGCAGAGGGCTGCAAATAAACAAGGTGGGAGATGAGAATGGGGAGGAGGTTGTGGAATTATTTCAGTGGGGACACAATAACCAGCCACAATAGGTCATCAAGGATTGTTGGGTTTACGGATTTTGGGGAGCATGTAGATGGATATGTGGGATGTCACAGGGTTGAAGAGGGAAATGTACTGGGAAGGACCTAAGGCTTAAAGCAGGGATTGGAGGTTGTGTTGGACTTCTGGGATGGGATCATTGTGGCAGAGTTTATTGGTGGAGGAGTCAGGTAATTGGCTTGGGTGGGGGGGGGGGGGGGTTGAAGGGACCAGAAGTCAGATAATTGACAGAGGCCTTCTGCCAGGCAGTCACTGCAATTCATAACAACTGTAGTGGAACCTTTTGTCTGCAGGTAGGATGATTAGGCAGGATTTGTTTTTTGATTGTGTATGGCTGTTCTTTCTTTTACTGAAAGGTCACAATATTCTGAGGAAGGAATCTGGGGAAGGATGGTGAGACCAAATTGAGGGTAAGGAATTCCTGGAAGGTGACCAACAGGTGGTTAGGTGGCAGAGGGAGAGGATCACAGTTGGATGGTGGTATGAACTGGAAGAGGCAGGGTTCAATGTTGGAATTAGGATGGTTTTGGCTGGAGAGATTGGCAGCAAAGAAGTGCTTCCATTGCAGAGATCGGGAAAAGGAGAATAGGTCTTTGATAAGTCTAACATTATTAAATTTGGGTGTATGGCTAAAGGTGAGACCTTTGGACAGGACTGAAACTTCTGTGGAGCTGAGGGTTTTGATGGAAAGGTTAACAACTGTGTTACAGGAATGTTTTGGCTCTAGATTTGGTGGAGAGTTGGTAGGGAGTTTTTGGGAAGTGGCAAGTTGAAAAGGTCAGCTAGACAGGGTTTATCAGCTATGGGAAAGGGGGGGGGGGGGGTGAACGAGCAGGAACGCTGTGGGTACAATGGGAATTGGATAGTGATGTCCTGAGGCAGTACTAGAATGTTAGCAGGTTGAATAACTTATGGAGGTGGTGTCTGGAAACAAGGAATTCAATTTCAGAGATGTGATGTATGGGGCAGGGACTGCAGAATAGTAGTATCTTACAGAGGGAGCAGAGGTGGTTGTGGGATCCCTGTGCCATGGAAATGCGTTTTTGAAGTACCAGGTATGTGGGAGCCAGGAATTGGTGGAATCTGAAAAGGTGTAAGTCATTATGAAAGGAGGGGTGGGATCCAGAGAAAAGAATCCTTACTGTTGGCATGGTTGGGGGATTCCATGGTTTAGGCAGCATTTGAGGAACAGGATGTTGGACTGGGTTTTAGCCAGGGAAAGGGATACTTTTCTGAATTGGTGCAGAAAGATGGATCAAAGGTCCATTGTGGCAAGAATGGTGTAAAGGAAATGGGAATGATGCAGAAATGGGCAAAATAGTTGTTGATGGTGGTGAGAGGAACTGGATAAGCGCAAAGATGCATAAAGATGTCCATATACGTAAAATACACAAAAATACGTGAAACTGCATGACACCACACAGAAATATGCACAAATATGTTAAAAAGGCACAGAAATGTGAGAGAAAAGGATGTGTATTTCAATGAAAAGTTTATCAACAAGCAACAATACAAAAAAAATTTTCATTAGACTTCACATAATTTAATTTTGGTGACAAGCTTACATCTCAGTGTTGGTGGAAAAAAATTTCTTTTATTGAACACTGTAAGGTGCAGGTAAGTTGATAATTCTGAAAAATTATAGATATTTAAATATACTCCCTTTAGTAAGAAGAGTGTGGGGTACATCAGGCCAGTGAGCATATTGGGTGGTGTCATTGTTCAGTGATGTGTGACAATCAGTGTACATGGAAAATTATATAAGATAATGAAACGATTGGCATATTTAATCTCAGAGGGGTTCTGTCTGCCGATGAAAGTTACACAAATGCAACGAAAATTATATTCTTGACAATGAAATGCGGAAGATAATTGGTTTTGCACTAATGACAATTAGTATCTTTAAGCTCCCACAAGAAAAAGGGTGCAAGAGTGTTTATCGGACCAATGAAGTTACAAATTCACTTGTTAAAACAACACGAAATAGCAGTTGTACAAAATTCACAAGAAGTTTGACATCTTTGACAAAAATAAATCTATGGTTTTCTGTATGTTTTTGTTGTACGGAGTGGTTTAAAGGGTACTTAAAATGTAATGTTTCATCGCCCCCTTGAATGCTGGAAGTTATGGCGTAAACAACCTACACTTCATGCTTTCAGTCACATCATTCAGTCATAATAACTTTCAATCTGATATACCATATCAGTTTTAACAGAAATCCTAAATCATGGGTGAGACAGAATTTGTTGGAAATTCGCAGTGACAATAGTTGTTTGAAATTGATTTTGACAGGTGCTGCTATGTCAGGCATGTTTGTGTTCGCACAACGTTCACATAATTTCAGCATTGGACGAGAATTTAGAAATGAATTTCTCTATATGGCTTATAAGTTCTCTCCTTCCCCATTTGGGTGTAGCTCACAGGAACAAGAGTCAGAAAAAACTCTAGCGAGGGATGTAAGTTCTCATGTCCTATCTCTCTGGGAAGTGAGGTCAACCTGGAACCAACAAGGGGTGGCAGGCATTGTCCTCCCACATGACTGCTTGTGGCTAATGTCCAGTAGGAGAGCAGTATGATGCCAAGTGCGGGAGTTGGGGGTGCTTCTCTGTGTTTTCTGACTTATTTTGAAGATATGTATCTTCTGCTCGTAGAGAGCGAGGACCACGGGAAACAAACTCTAGTGTTGTAGTGATCCTCTCCGAATTTCTTGAACCCTGTTGTGAGGCTATGAACATTGGTGGGAGAACTTTCAGGTGTTATAGAGATGTGTGATGTCATATCACAGGACTGAAATGAATACTTCTTGGTAGTAGAGGAGGGTTGCATTTTGTCATTGGAGGCTGAAGAAGGTGCACTATTTTTGTGGAATTCTCTGTCAGATGGAGTCCTTGTGATTCGACAGCAGTTTTGTGATTGGCAACTGGTACATTTGTGGTGAAGGGGGAGAGGCAGGGCGTGAGTGAATGCTGCAAGGGAAGCAGATCGGGGTAGGACACAAGAGTGCACACATTGAATTCAGACTGGAATGCCTTGGTGTGCTAATTGACTTGGCGTGGCGGTGCAGTAGTTGCAGCCACATCTTAGAGACCCACAAAGGTGCTAATGACTCTTCACAAAGGGGCAAGCACATCTGCAATGCGTGGCTCAGCACAGCACAGTCGTACTTATGGTAAGCATAAGTCACAGCATCAGCAGAATAGTTCAATTTGATTTCCCACTTGTGGAATGTAGGACAATCATCTGTCTCATCTCCTTTTCCACTGGTAATGACTGTGTGGACTTCTCGTTTTTAGTCACTGACTGCCAGTCACTGTTCCAATCAGGAATTACAAGATTACGTAGTTGTCAGTTATCGTTGAACTTTGGAAGAGAGTAAATTATTAAGAGGAAAAGATTTAATTTAACTGATGTGAGAGTGGTGCTGCTTTCCATTTAATCTTCATGCAAATTAGGATGGATATAAATGTCATAGGTTTTTGATTACTTATCTTATATTTTGATCCTATAAAGGTGTTTATGAAAAAGCATTGGTACTGAGTTTAAGCTGTGTTTCTGTTTGACCCCTTCACTTGTGTTAAGTTGTAGACTTTTAGTATATATCCACAAAGAATTTAGCAACCAGCTGAAAATCATAACCAACAAACTACTGCGGTCACATAATGTTAGAATGAAATTTTGTGCCAATTCTCCTCTTCAACAGAGTCTAAGGCCATAATTTTCACGTTATCCATTTCACTTTGGGCACAAAAATTTTGAGGTTAGTTCTTAAAAAGGTGGCCTCCACACAGTTTGGGAGGGTTAAGAGAAATTCTACACTGTGCGGGGGTTTGCAGAAACTGGCGGTGTACATATAAACACACAATTATGTGATAGATGAAAAGTTACATAGTGAAATTCTGTGAATGAGGTAATGCTTTTTGTTGTTTAGATGAAAAGTTACGTAGTGAAATGAGTTAATGCTTTTTGTTGTTTATAAAGTCATTCTTAAGTTTTCACACACTTTAACAAATGTCTTTGTGAAATTTAATGAAATATGTTTCACATTCCAGGTCTTGGTGGACCCCTCTAAAAGCTTTTAAAAAGCCACAGGATGGGGTGACATTTTCTCTAGAGAGGAGATTTGAAATTGACAAAGCCATAAATTTTCTTCTAAAAGCACTGCCGTGAAAATAGGTGCTGCCCCCACCGTTTCAGATTAATATTTGGTGTGCGGGCTAACTTGCCCTACGTCATCATGACAGACTCTGTGGCAGATCACGCATTGTGGCTTTCCTTGCTATAAGTTTGTGATGCAGGTCAGTGACTTGGGTAGTTGCACTCAGGAAGGCCTTGCATTAATAGACACTTTATGTGCCCTAATTGGTCTCAGATACATACAACTTTTTATAATATGGCAGCTATAGCCATTGAAATTCATGTGAAATTGAACTTGAATGAACTGCAAAGAGTTATGATTTACTAACAATTGGTTTCGCTGTGTTGAAACAGCATCTTCAGATTGTTAGTTGTGTCACATTAATAAAGGAGACACCCCCCACCCTGTCACATAATCAAACCCCATGAAGAGAGGAAGTCTCAGCAAATAATAAATAGCAGAGCATTGGTGCGAATAGTGCTGGGGATGAGACATCTGCTTTAACCTCGCGATAATCAACTACAGGTGCCTCATCCTCTGTCCTAATTGCTGCAGCTGCAGCTGTATACAGCTGACCACCTCCAATGCTTTACCCTTGTGATGATCAAATACAGGTGCCTCATCTGCTGATCTCTTCACCCCAATGCTCTGCCACTTATTATTTGTTGATTACTTCCCCTCTTCATAGGGTTTGAATATGTGACAATGAACGTTGGGGGCATCTCCACGTCTTTATCTATGTGACATTGCTAACAACCTGTAGATGCTGCTTTAACCCAGCGAAACAGATTGTTAATAAATCATCACATAACAGCTGTTTGCAGTTTACTGAATTTCAGTTTACCCTGATCTCAGATAGTTCCACCTGAAGTACTTGGTTCTAGTGAGTCCTCTGTACTAACAGACTGTACCACTGCAAGAACATCTGTCTCAGATTTTCCGGCAATCAGAGAATCTTTTTCATTTATCCATCTGTTAAATTCTTCCGAAAACTTCGTTCCTTGTGTAGCCAGGGTTTCATTAATTTTGCATTGCTGTTTAGTGGCCAAATCATTATATTGCTCAGTCAGCTGTTTGACATTAGTTTCTAACAGAACTTGAGCCGTTTTTAATACACTGATGTCATCTGTTAGATTTTTAACCGTTTCCAGTATTTCTTTGTTGGCTTGTTTTAAATCGGATATCTCCATCTTAATCTGTGACATTCATTCTGTAGCAACAAGACCAAGAGCAGTGTTAATTTGACTGGCCAGCTCCCATGCTACTCAGTCAAAATTAGCGTTTGTCATAATGGGTAATTTGTCAACCATCTCTGTAAATGGATCAGTAGTTTTACTAGCTAGCTGAACTTCCTCACCAGATTGAAATTGTGCATCCAATTCGTGTTCAGAGGTGGCGGAATTCACATCCTGCATTGTCGGATCAAGAACACTACCGCCATCAGCCTTAGGTTCAGTGTCTACATCATTCATGGTATACATCTTCACTAACTTCCCAAATTTAGTCATACCACACAACAAGAATGGTTATTATTAAGTCAACTAAATTACTTGCAGCAGAGTTAACTTAATATGAAAAATGACAAGATGGATGCCACTATATAAAACAACAGAACAGCATCTTCAGTCAGTTTTTAAAATGGTGAAATTTTCTGTTTGAAATCTTTTGCAAATTAAAGCTTGTAATGACCAAATACGGATCATGAACCATTTATTGCAATGTTCAGAAAATCATAACATGCAAATACAAGCGAGATGCAAATGCTGGCAATAGAATTATGTTATCCTTATTTCTATTTTTCGTTGTTATTGATGTATGTCATCTAAATATTAATGTGGATTTTCCATTGTTTCATGTAAATATTCATTCGTTATTCCTCTCCAATGTTGGTCATTGAATGTGCAACAGAGAAACCACACAATTTTTATTAAAGGTAACTTTTTTTTTTTTGGGGGGGGGGGGGGGGGGGGGGGGCGCGCACTGGGTACGAGATGAAATGTGCATTTCTTGGCTATTGAGATATTTCAGTGAGAAGTTTCTTAGTAAGTGACAGTACAAAAAGTATAGTGAATAAAAATATTACTTCGTATAAGTTAATTATCGCAGAAAGAAAGTACATCCCAATGATGGTGGGAAAAAATCCTTTTATGAAAGGACCATGAGGTGCAAATTGGGTGATAATTCTGAAAAATGAAAATTATAGACATTTAAATTACCACCATCAGTAAGAAAAATATGGATGCACATCAGGACAGTGAACATGTTGGGTTGCATCATTGTATGACGACATGTGACTGATGAGTTGAAAACAATCTTACACTGAAGATTACGGAAGATAAAGAAAATGATAGGCGTATTAATCTTGGAAGGGGAAGGGTTCTGTGTTGATTAATGAAGAGTTAACCACAGAACACAAAAAGTGTTGTGTCGTTTTATCATCGAACAGTCCACTTCAGATTTCACACCAAGGGCCTGTGAATATCATACGTATACAATGAAAATTCTATTCATGACAGTGGAAACAAGGAAAGCAATTGGTTGTACAGCAATTACATGGAATTAATTATAAGGAATAGAGTAATTATTGCCACAAAACTGGAGTGCATAAGACTTACAATCAATCTCTTCAAGCCCAACAAGAAAAACGGGACAGGAACATTTATCAGACAAGTAAAGTTACACGTTTACTTGTTAAAAACAACGTAGATTAGCAGTTCTACAAAATTCTCAAGAAGTTTGACGTCTTTGATAAAACTAAATCTCTGGTTTTTAAAATATTTTTCTTATACAGAGTGGTTATATAGTACTGAAAAAATACGTTGTTCCAAAGCACAACCCATTTCAGCTAAAAGACAACATTGCCTTTTAGTGCATCTAACATGTTATTTCAATTTATTTTAGTGATCATTAACTGGATTTCAAACTTATTAATGATCAAAACTATGACAATCTCTTTTTCTTCCCAGGGTGAAAAAACTCTGCAGACAGTGTTCTCTTCTACCGAATGATCTTAGTATTTATATTGATTGTATTGCATATTTTCAAAATTACAGGGTTTTGGAAAAGATGATGGATGTCCTAAAGGAAGCTCGTACTGAGCTGACAAATCCACAAAAGGAAGCTGAACGGGATGCTGAGCCAACAGATCTCCAAATGGAAGAAGAACAGGATGTTGAACAGCCAGAGAGAGTAAAACAAAAAAAGAGGGCAAGACCAGACACTTCAGTCCATAAAAACAACAATCAAAGTCCTGTACATGTAAATAAAACCAGTGGTAGGGGAAGAAAATTGAGGACTGGTAAAAGACGGTGAGAACTGTTAGTCCTCATAATATTCTTTTGGTAACACTCTGAAGTATACATTCTTCGAAGGCAATCATTGTATCTTTTGAATTTTTAAGAAAATGATTTCAAAGTAATACAGTGTAAGTTTCTGCTTTACAATGATCATTATGGGGTTTGGGAGAGAAATACTCTTCACAATCTACTCATTACCAATGGTGGTCATTCCACAATTGTGAATGACCAACAAGCATTTATTTAGTTTGTTGTGAGGTTGTATCTTTGAGTCATCCAAACATGTTAAGTTTGTTTCATTTTCATAGAAGGCTATTAGTGTTTACATAACTATAAGTGTTTACATAACTATCCATTTACAAATTTGGTGCTACATTGCAAAACTCCCACCTTGGTGGTAAATACATGTTTTACATAGAACGAGAGTGAAGAGGGGGACTACTATATTCATAGCCATTTATTCCAATAGTAGGAACAACCCATGGATCCTGCTAATGGTGTGACATGTGTTGCTTCAAATTTTGTTTGACTGTTGTACTGTTGTCATGATACAGAAACATATTACACACTTTTCTTTACATAGGTGTCAGAGCCGTTACCAATTCCTTACACCAAAAAGCCTAAGAAATTACTTGGTTAGATGGCTGTTGGGAGTCACTAAATCTATGTAAATAATTGATATTGATGGCTGTTAATTTCTTTAGTCACTGCAAATGTAAACTAGCAGACAACATTGTGTTCAGTACATCTTACATGTTAATGAATAAGAGGATGTATACATATAACTAAATTAAAGTCCCTTGCCACATTTTTCTGTCTATGTGAAGGCTAATCTTAGGAACTACTTTAGGGATTTTGACAGATTACTAATACGCAAATATTTGTGAGGAAGGCTGCAGTATATAATTTATAAATATTTTTTTGGAAATTGGCTGAAGTACGATGAATTAATGCCATCACTGTGTTTCGTGTCTGTATATAAAGGCAAATCTCAGAAACAACTGCAGGGATTTTGATAGGATTTTCACTAATAGATAGACTGATTGATGAGAAAATTTGGTTTGTGTATTATATTACCGATACGCCAGCCAAGTCCTCAGATTGTAGATACTTGGTGCTGCCTAGGTGAACTGGGACCAGTTGCTAGTTTGTAACTATTTCAGTGATCATTAACCAAAAGTGACACTTGTTCTTTCTTAGGTATAAACTATCTAAATATTGTGGTCCCTTCTAGAAAAGAGCTTTGTTTTTATGCTGTCTTGCATATTTTTAAAATTTCAGTGGTTTGAAGAAGTTGGTGGACGTTGTAAAGCTGACTAGCAGTGAGGTTATAAATCCACAAAAGAAAGCTAAACCAAGAAACATACAAATGGAAGATGAACAAGAAGTTGAGCCACTAGATAATGCTAAACAAACTGAATGTGAAACATCAGCTTCATCAGTCAATAAAACACCAGAAGATGCAAATGAAACTAGCAGTAGTGGCAGAAAATTGAGTGCTCGTAAAAGACGGTGAGAATTGTTGGTCACTATATTATTAATTTTGAAGCATTCTGTACCTTGAATCCTTTGAAGGAACTCATTGCTCATTTTGAGTGGTCATAAAATGAGTTGTAAGTGTGTATATGTATGGTTCTACTCAATAAATACTATTGGGTTTGGGATCAAAACCTACTCATAATCATCAGCACTGGTTGGATTCCAAATTTGAGTTCTATCAGTCAGTTCTGTTTGTTATATGGCGTGATATTAGATTTGTTATATGGCGTGATATTAGATTCATATTGTAGTTGTATCTTTGAATCAACTTGATGCCCTGTTTTCATACAAATCAGCAGTAGAGTATACATTAGCTTACATTCATGGTTTTCTTTGTCAGGCTGCAAAACTTGTATCATGATTTAAAGCCACTTCTTTCATGTGCTCAAAGAAAGATGACACTATTCTTACAGTCACCTTTTCTGGCAGGAGGAGGAACTTAAGCTATTCCTTTGGTTCTCATTTTGTTTGTTATCTTTCCTTTTTTGTGACACAAACGATGGCTTACACAGATTCCTTTACATTGGGTTCAAAGCCATTGTGACACTGATAAACTGAGAACTCTAAGAAGACATTTGAAAAGGTGGTTGATGGGAGTAGGTAAATTGTAATAGACTGTTCTTGATGTCTACTGGCTTCTTTGGCTACTACCAACTACGTCTACCTGACAGCATTGTGCTCAGTGCATCTTAAGTGTGAATAAATAAGAGACTTCCAAACTATTTCAGCGATCATAAACTAAGAGTATCTCTTATTCATTCTTAGGTGTAAACCACTAAAGCATTCGCTCTCTTCTAGCAAAACAGCTTAGTAATCGTGTTACTTTGTGTGTTTTCAAAATTGCAGTGTTTTTGAGAAGACAGTGGAAGTTACGAAGGAAACTCACAAGGAGATGACAAATGCACAAAAGCAAGTTGCGCAGGATGCTGAGCCAACCAGTATACGAATGGAAGAGGAAGAAGAAGTTGAGCCTACAGATAGTACAAAACAAAAAGAATTTGAAACACCAGAGCCATCAGTCAATATAAACAATAATCAAAGTCCTGAAGATGAAAATAAAATCGGCAGTGTTGGAAGAAAATTGCAAAACAGAAAAAGACGGTGAGAAATGTCAGTCTCCATAGTATTCATTTGAAAGCGTTCTGTAGTTCACATCCTTGGAAGGCACTCGTTGCGTATTTTGAATGTTCTGAAAATGAATTCAAATTAATACGGTGTGAGTTTCTGCTGTATATTAAATGTTGTAAACTTTGGGAGAAAAATACTCATCACAACCTATTCGTTATTAGTGGTGATAATTGCACTACTTGGTTGGGGGTGGGGATGGGGGGAGGACTACGACTTACATAACCATCTTTTCTGATAGGAGAAGCAACGCAATGGTCTTGCCAAAGATGATGTAACAGATGTGTTGCTTCAGATTTTGTTTGATTATTGTAGTCTTTTAATGATACAAAACATTTTACACACACTTACAACCCCCCCCCCCCCCCCCCCCCCCCCAGCGGGTAAGAGCCAATTTCACATTATCACTTTGTTATACCTAAAGTTGAAGAATTTATTCATCTAGGTGGCTGTTGGGGATCACTAAGCCTGTAGAAATAATTGACAATGTTTATTAATTTCTTTAATCACTACCAGTTTCAGGTAGCATACAACATTTTGTTTATTACATCTTTCATGCTACTAAATAAGAGGATCTATAATATGTCTAAAAACAAAGATGATGAGACTTACCAAACAAAAGTGCTGGCAGGTCGATAGATACACAAACATACACACAAAATTCTAGCTTTCGCAACCAACGACTGCTTCGTCAGGAAAGAGGGAAGGAGAGGGAAAGACAAAAGGATGTGGGTTTTAAGGGAGAGGGTAAGGAGTCATTCCAATCCCGGGAGCGGAAAGACTTACCTTAGGGAGAAAAAAGGACAGGTATACACTCTCGCTCGCGCGCTCGCGCGCGCGCACACACACACACACACACACACACACACACACACACACACGTGCGGATGGATATGTGTGTGTGTGTGTGTGTGTGTGTGTGTGTGTGTGTGTATACCTGTCCTTTTTTCCCCCTAAGGTAAGTCTTTCCGCTCCCAGGATTGGAATGACTCCTTACCCTCTCCCTTAAAACCCACATCCTTTCGTCTTTCCCTCTCCTTCCCTCTTTCCTGACGAAGGAGCCGTTGGTTGCGAAAGCTAGAATTTTGTGTGTATGTTTGTGTTTGTTTGTGTGTCTATCCACCTGCCAGCGCTTTTGTTTGGTAAGTCTCATCATCTTTGTTTTTAGATATATTTTTCCCACTTGGAATGTTTCCCTCTATTATATTCAGATCTATAATATGTATTACATAAGATCTAAAAATTCTCACGTTGCAATCACTGTGAATTCTGATTCAAAATTCAAAAACACAAAATTTTTGTAAGAAATGTTATTTCATAGTTATTTGTATCCAGTGAACTATTTTTTGCATAGAAATATCGAAACTGTAATGACTTGTCGGTTAGTGGTATTTAATATCATATGGGAAAGCCCAATTTGCAAAGATAATATGCTTAAGAATGTGTATGCAAAACAGAAACTGCACAAATGCAACAGCATGTCAGTGCACTCGATGCTCTGTTGCCACTTCAATAAGGGTGGTTAAATGGTCTCTGTACACACCGTGTAATGCAGTGTAGTACTTAGCCATGGGAGCTATCATTCTTAGAATAGAGAAACACGTACATTTGTGTGCTAGCTAAACAGTGATTACAGATTCTTTAACATGGCAGTCTGAGGTGGTGGGGATTTGAACTGTGGTTGCATCAGATACCATTAGAGTTCAGGCTTGAACTACCTCTTTTAAAAAACTGGAAATCTATACAAGCAACTTCGCAGTATCCAGTACTGGATACTTTCCTTTCTTATTTTGAAATGAGTGAAATGACTAATCCTGACCTACAAGGAGTTTGATTACAACACTCACAGTGCCAGAGGGGATTGGTGTTCCTATCACTTTCTCCTCTGATGGTCATAATTCTTTCTTGTTTACGATAGCAACTGACTGCCAGTTCATAGTGCCCACATTCTGCATTACAGCAACAAGAAAACACGACCTTTCAACATGTTTTGACCTTGCCGAAAGTCTTTCCTTAATGTGTGAGCAGAACTATATTTGTCTGTAGCTTGTACTTCTACATGAAGTACTTTGATGGTTATATATGTAGCATTGTAAAGTATGGGTCAGACACATGTGAATGGCGACAAAAGGTTGAAATCAATAATCTGCTGATTTTGTGATTATGGAATTGGGGTGAAAAGAAAAATAAATTGGAGAAGCATTCTGTTCAGTGGTGGGAAAATGCTACTGCTTCTCAACATAAGCAATCATTTGTTGGAGGCTTAAATACAGCGAAAAGAAGAAAGCAAAGAAAGGCCATTCTGAAAAAATAGTGTTGAAGCTTTTGCAAAAGCAAACAATCCAGACAAAAGACTCCCCCAAACAATCCAGACAAAAGACTCCCCCATTACTCCCTTTTGTATTCTTAGACAGTCAGTTTCAGCACACCAAGGCTTTGTCTTCAGGCACATAGCATGATAACTTTCTAAATTTGTGTTTGTAATCTTCTAGCAAAAATAGAGCTATAGTTTCAGGTGCATACACATAACTACACTCCTGGAAATGGAAAACAGAACACATTGACACCGGTGTGTCAGACCCACCATACTTGCTCCGGACACTGCGAGAGGGCTGTACAAGCAATGATCACACGCACGGCACAGCGGACACACCAGGAACTGCGGTGTTGGCCGTCGAATGGCGCTAGCTGCGCAGCATTTGTGCACCGCCGCCGTCAGTGTCAGCCAGTTTGCCGTGGCATACGGAGCTCCATCACAGTCTTTAACACTGGTAGCATGCCGCGACAGCGTGGACGTGAACCGTATGTGCAGTTGACGGACTTTGAGCGAGGGCGTATAATGGGCATGCGGGAGGCCGGGTGGACGTACCGCCGAATTGCTCAACACGTGGGGCGTGAGGTCTCCACAGTACATCGATGTTGTCGCCAGTGGTCGGCGGAAGGTGCACGTGCCCGTCGACCTGGGACCGGACCACAGCGACGCACGGATGCACGCCAAGACCGTAGGATCCTACGCAGTGCCGTAGGGGACCGCACCGCCACTTCCCAGCAAATTAGGGACACTGTTGCTACTGGGGTATCGGCGAGGACCATTCGCAACCGTCTCCATGAAGCTGGGCTACGGTCCTGCACACCGTTAGGCTGTCTTCCGCTCACGCCCCAACATCGTGCAGCCCGCCTCCAGTGGTGTCGCGACAGGCGTGAATGGAGGGACGAATGGAGACGTGTCGTCTTCAGCGATGAGAGTCGCTTCTGCCTTGGTGCCAATGATGGTCGTATGCATGTTTGGCGCCGTGCAGGTGAGCGCCACAATCAGGACTGCATACGACCGAGGCACACAGGGCCAACACCCGGCATCATGGTGTGGGGAGCGATCTCCTACACTGGCCGTACACCACTGGTGATCGTCGAGGGGACACTGAATAGTGCACGGTACATCCAAACCGTCATCGAACCCATCGTTCTACCATTCCTAGACCGGCAAGGGAACTTGCTGTTCCAACAGGACAATGCACGTCTGCATGTATCCCGTGCCACCCAACGTGCTCTAGAAGGTGTAAGTCAACTACCCTGGCCAGCAAGATCTCCGGATCTGTCCCCCATTGAGCATGTTTGGGACTGGATGAAACGTCGTCTCACGCGGTCTGCACATCCAGCACGAACGCTGGTCCAACTGAGGCGCCAGGTGGAAATGGCATGGCAAGCCGTTCCACAGGACTACATCCAGCATCTCTACGATCGTCTCCATGGGAGAATAGCAGCCTGCATTGCTGCGAAAGGTGGATATACACTGTACTAGTGCCGGCATTGTGCATGCTCTGTTGCCTGTGTCTATGTGCCTGTGGTTCTGTCAGTGTGATCATGTGATGTATCTGACCCCAGGAATGTGTCAATAAAGCTTCCCCTTCCTGGGACAATGAATTCACGGTGTTCTTATTTCAATTTCCAGGAGTGTATATTGCAATCCCTTACCACATTTTTCTGTATGTTATGTGAAAACTAATTTGAGGAACTACTGTAGGGATTTTGGAACAGTTTTCACTAATAGCTGAACTGTCACGAGGCAGTCTCTGGTATGTAATTCATAAATATTTCTACGGTCGCAGGTTTGAATCCTGCCTGGGGCATGGATGTGTGTGATTTCCTTAGGTTAGTTAGGTTTAAGTAGTTCTAAGTTCTAGGGGACTGATGACCTCAGATGTTAAGTCCCCTAGCGCTCAGAGCCATTTTTTAGCCATAAATATTTTGTGCAGGTTGGCGAATTAGGATGAATTAAAGCCAACATTATGTGTTTTTGTCTGTACATAAAGACAAAGCTCAAGAACAACAGTAAGTATTTTAATAGGATTTTTTCACTAATAGGTGAACTGCTTGATGAGGAAAGTTTCAATGTAAGTTACGAGGTTTGGGAGCAAAATTCTTCAATACAATAAGTCAGTATAGTCAGTAATTGTTAAATTCCTAATTTTTTACTGCCAATAAGTATTTGTTATCTAATATGCTTATGAGATTCATATTGTAATGCTATCTCTGACACAACTTTCAATGTTCTGTTTTCATACAATTCACTAATAGCGTTTGAAATACATCAGCTTCAATTAAAAATTTTCTTTTGTTGTTTGCAAAAATATAACCCTGATGTCATTAAAGTTTTTTCCCACAGAGAGAGAAGGTTGGGAACGGGGACACTACTGTCATTGACATCTACTCTTTCAGAATGAGCAGCTCAAGAGTTCTGCTGATGGCATAACAGTTCTGTTGGTTCACATTTTGTTTGTTACCTTCTTTTTGTAACATTAAACATGGTTGACACAGATTTCTTTGCACTGGATTCATAGCTATTGTGACATTGTTTACCAACATGTTTGAGAAGACACTTCACTAGGTGGTTTATGGAATTAGATGAAACAGACTGACATTGATGGCTGTTTACTTCTTTGGCACTACAAACTTCAGCTATGAGGCAATATTGTGCTTAGTGCATCTTATATGTTAATAAATAAGGGAATTTCGAACTCTTTCAGTGATTGTTAACTAAGTGTCACATCCTCTTTCATATTTGCAAACACACATAACGCTGTATTCTCCTCTAGCAAAACAATGTGGTATTTATGTTATCTTGTGTTCTTTTAAAATGCAGAGTTTTTGAGGAGACAGTGGAAGTTCTGAAGGAAAAGGAGATGACAAATGCTCAAAAGGAAGTTGAGCAGGCTGCTGAATCAACAAATATACAAATGGAAGAGGAAGAAGTTGAGTCTCCAGATGAATGTGAAACACCAAAGGCTCCAGCCAATAAAACACCTGGAGATGCAAATAGAACCAGCAGTAATGAAAGAAAATCAAGTACTCGTAAAAGACGGTGAGAAATATTGGTTGCCATATTATTCGTTAGGAGGCATTCTGTAGTTTACATCTTTGTAAGGCACTCATTGCATATTTTGAATTTTCAGAAAATAAATTCAAGGTAACATATTGTAAGTCTCTGCTTGTTAATAAAGGTTATGAGGTTTGTGTTCAAAATACTCATTATCAGTTATGGTAATCCTGCAGTTGTGTACAACCAACTAGTATTTATCTAGTTTGCTATAATGTTTTCATTGTAATAGTCATGTCCAGTTTGTATAGTTTTCATACAAGACAGCAACAGAGTTGTAATGTCTTGAGGGTGAGGCATCAATATGTTGTAGAGGTTGAGGTGCAGCAGAGCGTGGAGATTGTGGTGGTGGCTAGGAAAACACAACTGGAACATAAAACATTTTCATTCAACTTGTGCTAGAACACAGATGTTCACAGCTTTGGACCACAGCCTTATAGCCATGAATGAAATAACAGCAGTATTTTGCTACAACGTTCACAGAGCCGTGATGCTATGGAATGCCACATAGAGGCCTTGCTGACAGCTGCAGAAGCTGGCTGCTGGCAGCACAGCTGGCTGTGACATCCACACCTAGTGAAGCTGACTGTATAAAACCCCCATCCTCTCTGGGCGGTAGACTAATTAAAAAATTACCGTGTTGCTAATATTTTGATGTTAGTTTGGGATAAGGCATCAAATCCAGAGTGAAAGAATTACCTGGAAGAAGTCAGCTGCTGTCATAACTTGATTGTTATCATGTGATTTACTTTGCGCAACAATGATCAGCAGAAATAAAATATGTGCAAAGTAATACGGAAACTGTCTAGTGAAATTTTGATCTGAAATAATGAATTAATTTTGACTCTGTTTGGAAATTAGTGTAAACGAATGATCAGCAGCCCACTTAGTGTGAGTGAAATCAATTAAAACTCTTGACTTTGAAAATAAATCACGTTACTATCGTAGCAAGTTGGCAGGCGTGAACATTCGCAGAGGCACTGACTTGCACTTATTATCAAAACACAGTGATCACTCAGAAAAATTTCAGTCATGGACAAAAGCACTTCACGGAATTAATTACTAGTTTACACTATCAGTTACATAACAACTGAACTGCATTTTTCACTGTGATGCTACTGCTATTAAGCTGTTTTGCAAAGGGAAGACTTTTCGAAAAGAATAGTTTTAGTATTGAAATTGACTGTTGTACAATAATAACTGGCTTGTCAATGCAGTTACGGTGTTTGCTACATTGACGTATTGTTACATAAATTACTTCTTATACAAAATTGTCTGAAGGTAAAGTATTGTTAAATATATTGCTTTGCCTAATTACTTGGCAATAATCAGCACTTGAAAGCAAGTACAAAAAACTAACTTTTTGTTGCATAAATTAGTTCACACAATTTTGTGTTAGAACATGAAATATTGTTAACTATACTCCTTTGTTAAATTACAATGAAGTGCCAAAGAAACTGGTGTAAGCATGAGTATTCAAATATAGAGAAATATAAACATACAGAATTCGGTGCTGTGGTCAGCAGCGACTATATAAGACAACAAGTGTCTGGCGCAGTTGATAGATGAGTTACTGCTGCTACATTGGCAGGTTATCAAGATTTAAGTGAGTTTGAACATGGTGTTATAGCTGACGATGGGACCCAGCAATATCAATGTAGTGATGAAGTGGGGATTTTCCCACACGACCATTTCGTGGGTGTACCATGAATATCAGGAATCCGGTAAAACATCAAATCAACGACATCGCTGCAACCGGAAAAAGGTCCTGGAAGAACGGGACCACCGATGACTGAAGAGCAATCCTTCCACAGATTTCTGCAGATTTCAATGACTGCGTGACAAAAAGCTTTATGCCTCACCTGGGTCGGTCAGTACCGACATTGGACTGTTGATGACTTGAAACATGTTGCCTGGTTGGACGAGTCTTGTTTCAGATTGTATTGAGCAGATGGACTTGTGTGGGTATGGAGACAGCTTCATGAATCTGTGGACCCTGCATGTCAGCAGGGGACTGTTCAAGCTGGTGGAGGCTCTGTAATGGTGTGGGGTGTGTGCAGTTGGAGTGATATGGGACCCTTGATATGTCTAGATACGACTGTCACAGGTGACACATACGAAAGCATCCTGTCTGTTCACCTGCATCCATTCATGTCCATTCTGCATTCTGATGGTCTTGGGCAATTCTAGCAAAACAGAATTGCTACAGAGTCACTCCAGGAACACTCCTCTGAGTTTAAACACTTCAGCTGGCCACTAAACTCCCCAGACATGAACATTATTGAGCATATCTGGGATGCCTCACAATGTGCTGTTCAGAAGAGATCCCAACCCCTCATACTCTTATGGATTTATGGAGAAACTTGCATGATTTGTGGTGTTAATTCCCTCCAGCACTACTTCAAACATTAGTCGAGTCCATGCCATGTTGTGTTGCAGCACTTCTACGTGCTCGCGGGGGCCTTATACGATATTAGGCATGTGTACCAGTTTGTTTGGATCTTCAGTGTATTTGTCAGTAATGAGCACTTAACTAAAAAATCGAAGAAACTAACTTTTTGTTACATAAATTACTTATCACAGCGGTGCGGTGAGTGTGGCGCGGTCCATTGTACTATGCTAATCTATACAAGGAACTTCGCAGTAGCCAGTGCTGGGTGCTTTCCTTTCTTAATTTCAGATGAGTGAAAAGACTAATCCTGGCCCTGAAGGAGTTTGAACACAACACACACAGTGCCTGAAGGGATTGATGATCCCTATTACTTTCTCCTTGGCTGGTCATAATTCTCGTTTATTTACCATAGCAACTGACTGCCAATTTGTAGTGTCCTCATTCTGCAGTATAATGACAAGAAAACACAACCTGTCAACATCTTTTGACCTTGTTGAAAGTCCTTCCTTAATGTGCGAATAGAACTATCTTTGGTTCTACTTCTACACAAAGTACTCTGGTGGCTATATTCTTAGTGTTGTAAAGTATGGGTTGGACAAATGTGAATGGCCACAAAAGGTTGAAATCAATAATTTGCTGATTTTGTGATTATCGAATTGGGGTGAAAAGAAAAATAATGTTAATGAACACCTTAAATTGGAGAAGCATTCTGTTCAGTGGTGGGAAAATGCTACTGCTTCTCAACATAAGCAATCATTTGTTGGAAGCTTAAATACAGTGAAAAGAAGAAAGCAAGGAAAGGCCATTCTGAAAAAAAATAGAGTTGAAGCTTTTGCAAAAGCAAACAATCCATACAAAAAGCTCTCCCATCACTCCCTTTTGTTTTCTCAGTCAGTCAGTTTCAGCACACTAAGGCTTTGTCTTCAGCCACATAGCATGACAACTGTTTAAATTTGTATTTCTAATCTTCTAGCAAAAATAGAGCTACAATTTCATGTGCGTACACATAACTAAATTAAAAACCACTGCCACATTTTTCTGTCTGTTATGCAAAATCTAACTTCAGGTACTGCTGTAGGGAATTTAGTACAGTTTCCACTAACAGGTAAACTGTCACGAGGCAGTATCTGGTGTGTAATTCCTAAATATTTCGTGCAGCTGGCTAATTAGGATGAATTAAAGCCAACATTATGTGTTTTTGTCTGTATGTAAAGACAAAGCTCAAGAGCAACAGTAAGAATTTTAATAGAATTTTCACTAATAGGCAAACTGATTGATGAGGAAAGTTTGTGTGTGTATTCTATTACTCATATGTCAGCCAAGTCCTCTGGCTGTAGGTACTTAGTGCTATCTGTGCGATACCAGGACAAATTGCTAGTTTCCAGCTATTCAGTGATCATAAACCAAAAGTGACACTTATTCTATCTTAGATGTAAGCTCGCTATATACTGTGGTCTTATGGAAAAACCACTTAATTTGTATGTTATCTTGCATATATTTACAATTTCAGTGTTCTGAAGAAAACAGTGGAAGTCATAAAGCAAACGAGCACTGAGACTACAGATCCTCGAAAAAAGGAAGCCGAGCCAAGAAATAAGCAGGTGGAGGGCAAAGTACAAGTTGAACCGCAAGATAGTTTGAAACGAAAGGAATGTGAAATATCAGATCCACCAGTCAATAAAACACCTGATGACACAAATGAAACTAGCAGTAGTAGAAGAAAATCGAGCTCTCGTAAAAGACGGTGAGAATTGTTGGTTTCCATATTATTCATTTCAACCCTTTCGGTATATTACATCCTTTGAAGGAACTCATTGCTCATTTTGAGTTTTCAGGACATGGACTGTACATACTTCAATGTAAGTGCTGAGGTTTGGGAGCAAAATTCTTCAAAATATAAGTCACTGTAGTCCCTGAAACTTCCTGGCAGATTAAAACTATGTGCCGGACCAAGACTCAAACTCGGGACCTTTGCCTTTTGCGGGCATGTGCTCTACCATCTGAGCTACCCAAGCACGACTCACGCCCCATCCTCACAGCTTTACTACTGTCAGTACCCCGTCTCCTACTTTCCAAAATTTACAGAAACAAACCTTACAGAACTTGCACTCCTGAAAGAAAAGAGTGCTGGTTCTGCAAGGTTGGCAGGAGATCTTCTGTAAAGTTTGGAAAGTAGGAGACAAAGTACTGGCAGAAGTAAAGCTGTGAGGATGGGGCGTGAGTTGTGCTTGGGTAGCTCAGATGGTAGAACACTTGCCTGCGAAAGGCAAAGGTCCTGAGTTCGGGTCTCGGTCTAGAACACGGTTTTAATCTGCCAGGAAGTTTCATATCAGTGCACACTCTGCTGCAGAGTGAAAATCTCATTCTGAAGTGTAGTCCCTCCTCATTATTTTCCAAAAAATTTTTACTGCCAAGAAGTATTTGTTTTCTAGTGTGCTATTAGATTCATAATCTAGTTGAATCTCTGACACAACTTACAGTGTTCTGTTTTCATACAATTCAGTAACAGGGTTTACATACGTCACATTCTATTTACACAGAGAGAGAGGTTGGGGAGGGGACACTATTGTCATAGCCATCTTTTCTGGCAGAATGAGCAGCTCAAGGATTCTGCTGATGGCCTAACAGTTCCTTTGGTTCACATTTTATTTGTTACCTTCTTGTTGTAACATAAAACATGGATGACAGCTCTCTTTGCACTGGGTTTACAGCCCAGTGACATTGTTAAACCAAGATGTCTGAGAAGACACTTGACTAGGTTGTTTATGGGATTAGATAAAATCTGTAGAAACAGACCTGCATTGATGGCTATTTACTTCTTTAGTACTACAAACTTTAGCTACGAGATGACATTGTGCTTAGTTAATCTTACAGGCTAATAAATAAGAGTATTTCTAATTCTGTTAGTGATTGTTAAATAAGTGTCACATCCTCTTTCTTATGTGTAAACACATATAACACTCTATTCTTCTTTTGCAAAACAATGTAGTATTTATGTTATTGTGTGTACTTTTAAAATGCAGAGTTTTTGAGGAGACAGTGGAAGTTCTGAAGGAAAAGGAGATGACAAATGCACAAAAGGAAGTTGAGGAGGCTGCTGAACCAACAAATATACAAATGGAAGAGGATGAAGTTGAGTCTCCAGATGAATGTGAAACACCAAAGGCTCCAGCCAATAAAACACCTGGAGATGCAAATAGAACCAGCAGTAATGAAAGAAAATCAAGTACTCGTAAAAGACGGTGAGAAATATTGGTTGCCATATTATTCGTTAGGAAGCATTCTGTAGTTTACATCTTTGTAAGGCACTCATTGCATATTTTGAATTTTCAGAAAATAAATTCAAGGTAACATATTGTAAGTCTCTGCTTGTTAATAAAGGTTATGAGGTTTGTGTTCAAAATACTCATTATCAGTTATGGTAATCCTGCAGTTGTGTACAACCAACTAGTATTTATCTAGTTTGCTATAATGTTTTCATTGTAATAGTCATGTCCAGTTTGTATAGTTTTCATACAAGACAGCAACAGAGTTGTAATGTCTTGAGGGTGAGGCATCAATATGTTGTAGAGGTTGAGGTGCAGCAGAGCGTGGAGATTGTGGTGGTGGCTAGGAAAACACAACTGGAACATAAAACATTTTCATTCAACTTGTGCTAGAACACAGATGTTCACAGCTTTGGACCACAGCCTTATAGCCATGAATGAAATAACAGCAGTATTTTGCTACAACGTTCACAGAGCCGTGATGCTATGGAATGCCACATAGAGGCCTTGCTGACAGCTGCAGAAGCTGGCTGCTGGCAGCACAGCTGGCTGTGACATCCACACCTAGTGAAGCTGACTGTATAAAACCCCCATCCTCTCTGGGCGGTAGACTAATTAAAAAATTACCGTGTTGCTAATATTTTGATGTTAGTTTGGGATAAGGCATCAAATCCAGAGTGAAAGAATTACCTGGAAGAAGTCAGCTGCTGTCATAACTTGATTGTTATCATGTGATTTACTTTGCGCAACAATGATCAGCAGAAATAAAATATGTGCAAAGTAATACGGAAACTGTCTAGTGAAATTTTGATCTGAAATAATGAATTAATTTTGACTCTGTTTGGAAATTAGTGTAAACGAATGATCAGCAGCCCACTTAGTGTGAGTGAAATCAATTAAAACTCTTGACTTTGAAAATAAATCACGTTACTATCGTAGCAAGTTGGCAGGCGTGAACATTCGCAGAGGCACTGACTTGCACTTATTATCAAAACACAGTGATCACTCAGAAAAATTTCAGTCATGGACAAAAGCACTTCACGGAATTAATTACTAGTTTACACTATCAGTTACATAACAACTGAACTGCATTTTTCACTGTGATGCTACTGCTATTAAGCTGTTTTGCAAAGGGAAGACTTTTCGAAAAGAATAGTTTTAGTATTGAAATTGACTGTTGTACAATAATAACTGGCTTGTCAATGCAGTTACGGTGTTTGCTACATTGACGTATTGTTACATAAATTACTTCTTATACAAAATTGTCTGAAGGTAAAGTATTGTTAAATATATTGCTTTGCCTAATTACTTGGCAATAATCAGCACTTGAAAGCAAGTACAAAAAACTAACTTTTTGTTGCATAAATTAGTTCACACAATTTTGTGTTAGAACATGAAATATTGTTAACTATACTCCTTTGTTAAATTACAATGAAGTGCCAAAGAAACTGGTGTAAGCATGAGTATTCAAATATAGAGAAATATAAACATACAGAATTCGGTGCTGTGGTCAGCAGCGACTATATAAGACAACAAGTGTCTGGCGCAGTTGATAGATGAGTTACTGCTGCTACATTGGCAGGTTATCAAGATTTAAGTGAGTTTGAACATGGTGTTATAGCTGACGATGGGACCCAGCAATATCAATGTAGTGATGAAGTGGGGATTTTCCCACACGACCATTTCGTGGGTGTACCATGAATATCAGGAATCCGGTAAAACATCAAATCAACGACATCGCTGCAACCGGAAAAAGGTCCTGGAAGAACGGGACCACCGATGACTGAAGAGCAATCCTTCCACAGATTTCTGCAGATTTCAATGACTGCGTGACAAAAAGCTTTATGCCTCACCTGGGTCGGTCAGTACCGACATTGGACTGTTGATGACTTGAAACATGTTGCCTGGTTGGACGAGTCTTGTTTCAGATTGTATTGAGCAGATGGACTTGTGTGGGTATGGAGACAGCTTCATGAATCTGTGGACCCTGCATGTCAGCAGGGGACTGTTCAAGCTGGTGGAGGCTCTGTAATGGTGTGGGGTGTGTGCAGTTGGAGTGATATGGGACCCTTGATATGTCTAGATACGACTGTCACAGGTGACACATACGAAAGCATCCTGTCTGTTCACCTGCATCCATTCATGTCCATTCTGCATTCTGATGGTCTTGGGCAATTCTAGCAAAACAGAATTGCTACAGAGTCACTCCAGGAACACTCCTCTGAGTTTAAACACTTCAGCTGGCCACTAAACTCCCCAGACATGAACATTATTGAGCATATCTGGGATGCCTCACAATGTGCTGTTCAGAAGAGATCCCAACCCCTCATACTCTTATGGATTTATGGAGAAACTTGCATGATTTGTGGTGTTAATTCCCTCCAGCACTACTTCAAACATTAGTCGAGTCCATGCCATGTTGTGTTGCAGCACTTCTACGTGCTCGCGGGGGCCTTATACGATATTAGGCATGTGTACCAGTTTGTTTGGATCTTCAGTGTATTTGTCAGTAATGAGCACTTAACTAAAAAATCGAAGAAACTAACTTTTTGTTACATAAATTACTTATCACAGCGGTGCGGTGAGTGTGGCGCGGTCCATTGTACTATGCTAATCTATACAAGGAACTTCGCAGTAGCCAGTGCTGGGTGCTTTCCTTTCTTAATTTCAGATGAGTGAAAAGACTAATCCTGGCCCTGAAGGAGTTTGAACACAACACACACAGTGCCTGAAGGGATTGATGATCCCTATTACTTTCTCCTTGGCTGGTCATAATTCTCGTTTATTTACCATAGCAACTGACTGCCAATTTGTAGTGTCCTCATTCTGCAGTATAATGACAAGAAAACACAACCTGTCAACATCTTTTGACCTTGTTGAAAGTCCTTCCTTAATGTGCGAATAGAACTATCTTTGGTTCTACTTCTACACAAAGTACTCTGGTGGCTATATTCTTAGTGTTGTAAAGTATGGGTTGGACAAATGTGAATGGCCACAAAAGGTTGAAATCAATAATTTGCTGATTTTGTGATTATCGAATTGGGGTGAAAAGAAAAATAATGTTAACGAACACCTTAAATTGGAGAAGCATTCTGTTCAGTGGTGGGAAAATGCTACTGCTTCTCAACATAAGCAATCATTTGTTGGAAGCTTAAATACAGTGAAAAGAAGAAAGCAAGGAAAGGCCATTCTGAAAAAAATAGAGTTGAAGCTTTTGCAGAAGCAAACAATCCATACAAAAAGCTCTCCCATCACTCCCTTTTGTTTTCTCAGTCAGTCAGTTTCAGCACACTAAGGCTTTGTCTTCAGCCACATAGCATGACAACTGTTTAAATTTGTATTTCTAATCTTCTAGCAAAAATAGAGCTACAATTTCATGTGCGTACACATAACTAAATTAAAAACCACTGCCACATTTTTCTGTCTGTTATGCAAAATCTAACTTCAGGTACTGCTGTAGGGAATTTAGTACAGTTTCCACTAACAGGTAAACTGTCACGAGGCAGTATCTGGTGTGTAATTCCTAAATATTTCGTGCAGCTGGCTAATTAGGATGAATTAAAGCCAACATTATGTGTTTTTGTCTGTATGTAAAGACAAAGCTCAAGAGCAACAGTAAGAATTTTAATAGAATTTTCACTAATAGGCAAACTGATTGATGAGGAAAGTTTGTGTGTGTATTCTATTACTCATATGTCAGCCAAGTCCTCTGGCTGTAGGTACTTAGTGCTATCTGTGCGATACCAGGACAAATTGCTAGTTTCCAGCTATTCAGTGATCATAAACCAAAAGTGACACTTATTCTATCTTAGATGTAAGCTCGCTATATACTGTGGTCTTATGGAAAAACCACTTAATTTGTATGTTATCTTGCATATATTTACAATTTCAGTGTTCTGAAGAAAACAGTGGAAGTCATAAAGCAAACGAGCACTGAGACTACAGATCCTCGAAAAAAGGAAGCCGAGCCAAGAAATAAGCAGGTGGAGGGCAAAGTACAAGTTGAACCGCAAGATAGTTTGAAACGAAAGGAATGTGAAATATCAGATCCACCAGTCAATAAAACACCTGATGACACAAATGAAACTAGCAGTAGTAGAAGAAAATCGAGCTCTCGTAAAAGACGGTGAGAATTGTTGGTTTCCATATTATTCATTTCAACCCTTTCGGTATATTACATCCTTTGAAGGAACTCATTGCTCATTTTGAGTTTTCAGGACATGGACTGTACATACTTCAATGTAAGTGCTGAGGTTTGGGAGCAAAATTCTTCAAAATATAAGTCACTGTAGTCCCTGAAACTTCCTGGCAGATTAAAACTATGTGCCGGACCAAGACTCAAACTCGGGACCTTTGCCTTTTGCGGGCATGTGCTCTACCATCTGAGCTACCCAAGCACGACTCACGCCCCATCCTCACAGCTTTACTACTGTCAGTACCCCGTCTCCTACTTTCCAAAATTTACAGAAACAAACCTTACAGAACTTGCACTCCTGAAAGAAAAGAGTGCTGGTTCTGCAAGGTTGGCAGGAGATCTTCTGTAAAGTTTGGAAAGTAGGAGACAAAGTACTGGCAGAAGTAAAGCTGTGAGGATGGGGCGTGAGTTGTGCTTGGGTAGCTCAGATGGTAGAACACTTGCCTGCGAAAGGCAAAGGTCCTGAGTTCGGGTCTCGGTCTAGAACACGGTTTTAATCTGCCAGGAAGTTTCATATCAGTGCACACTCTGCTGCAGAGTGAAAATCTCATTCTGAAGTGTAGTCCCTCCTCATTATTTTCCAAAAAATTTTTACTGCCAAGAAGTATTTGTTTTCTAGTGTGCTATTAGATTCATAATCTAGTTGAATCTCTGACACAACTTACAGTGTTCTGTTTTCATACAATTCAGTAACAGGGTTTACATACGTCACATTCTATTTACACAGAGAGAGAGGTTGGGGAGGGGACACTATTGTCATAGCCATCTTTTCTGGCAGAATGAGCAGCTCAAGGATTCTGTTGATGGCCTAACAGTTCCTTTGGTTCACATTTTATTTGTTACCTTCTTGTTGTAACATAAAACATGGATGACAGCTCTCTTTGCACTGGGTTTACAGCCCAGTGACATTGTTAAACCAAGATGTCTGAGAAGACACTTGACTAGGTTGTTTATGGGATTAGATAAAATCTGTAGAAACAGACCTGCATTGATGGCTATTTACTTCTTTAGTACTACAAACTTTAGCTACGAGATGACATTGTGCTTAGTTAATCTTACAGGCTAATAAATAAGAGTATTTCTAATTCTGTTAGTGATTGTTAAATAAGTGTCACATCCTCTTTCTTATGTGTAAACACATATAACACTCTATTCTTCTTTTGCAAAACAATGTAGTATTTATGTTATTGTGTGTACTTTTAAAATGCAGAGTTTTTGAGGAGACAGTGGAAGTTCTGAAGGAAAAGGAGATGACAAATGCACAAAAGGAAGTTGAGGAGGCTGCTGAACCAACAAATATACAAATGGAAGAGGATGAAGTTGAGTCTCCAGATGAATGTGAAACACCAAAGGCTCCAGCCAATAAAACACCTGGAGATGCAAATAGAACCAGCAGTAATGAAAGAAAATCAAGTACTCGTAAAAGACGGTGAGAAATATTGGTTGCCATATTATTCGTTAGGAAGCATTCTGTAGTTTACATCTTTGTAAGGCACTCATTGCATATTTTGAATTTTCAGAAAATAAATTCAAGGTAACATATTGTAAGTCTCTGCTTGTTAATAAAGGTTATGAGGTTTGTGTTCAAAATACTCATTATCAGTTATGGTAATCCTGCAGTTGTGTACAACCAACTAGTATTTATCTAGTTTGCTATAATGTTTTCATTGTAATAGTCATGTCCAGTTTGTATAGTTTTCATACAAGACAGCAACAGAGTTGTAATGTCTTGAGGGTGAGGCATCAATATGTTGTAGAGGTTGAGGTGCAGCAGAGCGTGGAGATTGTGGTGGTGGCTAGGAAAACACAACTGGAACATAAAACATTTTCATTCAACTTGTGCTAGAACACAGATGTTCACAGCTTTGGACCACAGCCTTATAGCCATGAATGAAATAACAGCAGTATTTTGCTACAACGTTCACAGAGCCGTGATGCTATGGAATGCCACATAGAGGCCTTGCTGACAGCTGCAGAAGCTGGCTGCTGGCAGCACAGCTGGCTGTGACATCCACACCTAGTGAAGCTGACTGTATAAAACCCCCATCCTCTCTGGGCGGTAGACTAATTAAAAAATTACCGTGTTGCTAATATTTTGATGTTAGTTTGGGATAAGGCATCAAATCCAGAGTGAAAGAATTACCTGGAAGAAGTCAGCTGCTGTCATAACTTGATTGTTATCATGTGATTTACTTTGCGCAACAATGATCAGCAGAAATAAAATATGTGCAAAGTAATACGGAAACTGTCTAGTGAAATTTTGATCTGAAATAATGAATTAATTTTGACTCTGTTTGGAAATTAGTGTAAACGAATGATCAGCAGCCCACTTAGTGTGAGTGAAATCAATTAAAACTCTTGACTTTGAAAATAAATCACGTTACTATCGTAGCAAGTTGGCAGGCGTGAACATTCGCAGAGGCACTGACTTGCACTTATTATCAAAACACAGTGATCACTCAGAAAAATTTCAGTCATGGACAAAAGCACTTCACGGAATTAATTACTAGTTTACACTATCAGTTACATAACAACTGAACTGCATTTTTCACTGTGATGCTACTGCTATTAAGCTGTTTTGCAAAGGGAAGACTTTTCGAAAAGAATAGTTTTAGTATTGAAATTGACTGTTGTACAATAATAACTGGCTTGTCAATGCAGTTACGGTGTTTGCTACATTGACGTATTGTTACATAAATTACTTCTTATACAAAATTGTCTGAAGGTAAAGTATTGTTAAATATATTGCTTTGCCTAATTACTTGGCAATAATCAGCACTTGAAAGCAAGTACAAAAAACTAACTTTTTGTTGCATAAATTAGTTCACACAATTTTGTGTTAGAACATGAAATATTGTTAACTATACTCCTTTGTTAAATTACAATGAAGTGCCAAAGAAACTGGTGTAAGCATGAGTATTCAAATATAGAGAAATATAAACATACAGAATTCGGTGCTGTGGTCAGCAGCGACTATATAAGACAACAAGTGTCTGGCGCAGTTGATAGATGAGTTACTGCTGCTACATTGGCAGGTTATCAAGATTTAAGTGAGTTTGAACATGGTGTTATAGCTGACGATGGGACCCAGCAATATCAATGTAGTGATGAAGTGGGGATTTTCCCACACGACCATTTCGTGGGTGTACCATGAATATCAGGAATCCGGTAAAACATCAAATCAACGACATCGCTGCAACCGGAAAAAGGTCCTGGAAGAACGGGACCACCGATGACTG
This sequence comes from Schistocerca cancellata, assembly GCF_023864275.1. NCBI lineage: Eukaryota > Metazoa > Arthropoda > Insecta > Orthoptera > Acrididae > Schistocerca > Schistocerca cancellata. The sequence continues at coordinate 152,451,984 of NC_064630.1, forward strand.
AAGAGCAATCCTTCCACAGATTTCTGCAGATTTCAATGACTGCGTGACAAAAAGCTTTATGCCTCACCTGGGTCGGTCAGTACCGACATTGGACTGTTGATGACTTGAAACATGTTGCCTGGTTGGACGAGTCTTGTTTCAGATTGTATTGAGCAGATGGACTTGTGTGGGTATGGAGACAGCTTCATGAATCTGTGGACCCTGCATGTCAGCAGGGGACTGTTCAAGCTGGTGGAGGCTCTGTAATGGTGTGGGGTGTGTGCAGTTGGAGTGATATGGGACCCTTGATATGTCTAGATACGACTGTCACAGGTGACACATACGAAAGCATCCTGTCTGTTCACCTGCATCCATTCATGTCCATTCTGCATTCTGATGGTCTTGGGCAATTCTAGCAAAACAGAATTGCTACAGAGTCACTCCAGGAACACTCCTCTGAGTTTAAACACTTCAGCTGGCCACTAAACTCCCCAGACATGAACATTATTGAGCATATCTGGGATGCCTCACAATGTGCTGTTCAGAAGAGATCCCAACCCCTCATACTCTTATGGATTTATGGAGAAACTTGCATGATTTGTGGTGTTAATTCCCTCCAGCACTACTTCAAACATTAGTCGAGTCCATGCCATGTTGTGTTGCAGCACTTCTACGTGCTCGCGGGGGCCTTATACGATATTAGGCATGTGTACCAGTTTGTTTGGATCTTCAGTGTATTTGTCAGTAATGAGCACTTAACTAAAAAATCGAAGAAACTAACTTTTTGTTACATAAATTACTTATCACAGCGGTGCGGTGAGTGTGGCGCGGTCCATTGTACTATGCTAATCTATACAAGGAACTTCGCAGTAGCCAGTGCTGGGTGCTTTCCTTTCTTAATTTCAGATGAGTGAAAAGACTAATCCTGGCCCTGAAGGAGTTTGAACACAACACACACAGTGCCTGAAGGGATTGATGATCCCTATTACTTTCTCCTTGGCTGGTCATAATTCTCGTTTATTTACCATAGCAACTGACTGCCAATTTGTAGTGTCCTCATTCTGCAGTATAATGACAAGAAAACACAACCTGTCAACATCTTTTGACCTTGTTGAAAGTCCTTCCTTAATGTGCGAATAGAACTATCTTTGGTTCTACTTCTACACAAAGTACTCTGGTGGCTATATTCTTAGTGTTGTAAAGTATGGGTTGGACAAATGTGAATGGCCACAAAAGGTTGAAATCAATAATTTGCTGATTTTGTGATTATCGAATTGGGGTGAAAAGAAAAATAATGTTAACGAACACCTTAAATTGGAGAAGCATTCTGTTCAGTGGTGGGAAAATGCTACTGCTTCTCAACATAAGCAATCATTTGTTGGAAGCTTAAATACAGTGAAAAGAAGAAAGCAAGGAAAGGCCATTCTGAAAAAAATAGAGTTGAAGCTTTTGCAGAAGCAAACAATCCATACAAAAAGCTCTCCCATCACTCCCTTTTGTTTTCTCAGTCAGTCAGTTTCAGCACACTAAGGCTTTGTCTTCAGCCACATAGCATGACAACTGTTTAAATTTGTATTTCTAATCTTCTAGCAAAAATAGAGCTACAATTTCATGTGCGTACACATAACTAAATTAAAAACCACTGCCACATTTTTCTGTCTGTTATGCAAAATCTAACTTCAGGTACTGCTGTAGGGAATTTAGTACAGTTTCCACTAACAGGTAAACTGTCACGAGGCAGTATCTGGTGTGTAATTCCTAAATATTTCGTGCAGCTGGCTAATTAGGATGAATTAAAGCCAACATTATGTGTTTTTGTCTGTATGTAAAGACAAAGCTCAAGAGCAACAGTAAGAATTTTAATAGAATTTTCACTAATAGGCAAACTGATTGATGAGGAAAGTTTGTGTGTGTATTCTATTACTCATATGTCAGCCAAGTCCTCTGGCTGTAGGTACTTAGTGCTATCTGTGCGATACCAGGACAAATTGCTAGTTTCCAGCTATTCAGTGATCATAAACCAAAAGTGACACTTATTCTATCTTAGATGTAAGCTCGCTATATACTGTGGTCTTATGGAAAAACCACTTAATTTGTATGTTATCTTGCATATATTTACAATTTCAGTGTTCTGAAGAAAACAGTGGAAGTCATAAAGCAAACGAGCACTGAGACTACAGATCCTCGAAAAAAGGAAGCCGAGCCAAGAAATAAGCAGGTGGAGGGCAAAGTACAAGTTGAACCGCAAGATAGTTTGAAACGAAAGGAATGTGAAATATCAGATCCACCAGTCAATAAAACACCTGATGACACAAATGAAACTAGCAGTAGTAGAAGAAAATCGAGCTCTCGTAAAAGACGGTGAGAATTGTTGGTTTCCATATTATTCATTTCAACCCTTTCGGTATATTACATCCTTTGAAGGAACTCATTGCTCATTTTGAGTTTTCAGGACATGGACTGTACATACTTCAATGTAAGTGCTGAGGTTTGGGAGCAAAATTCTTCAAAATATAAGTCACTGTAGTCCCTGAAACTTCCTGGCAGATTAAAACTATGTGCCGGACCAAGACTCAAACTCGGGACCTTTGCCTTTTGCGGGCATGTGCTCTACCATCTGAGCTACCCAAGCACGACTCACGCCCCATCCTCACAGCTTTACTACTGTCAGTACCCCGTCTCCTACTTTCCAAAATTTACAGAAACAAACCTTACAGAACTTGCACTCCTGAAAGAAAAGAGTGCTGGTTCTGCAAGGTTGGCAGGAGATCTTCTGTAAAGTTTGGAAAGTAGGAGACAAAGTACTGGCAGAAGTAAAGCTGTGAGGATGGGGCGTGAGTTGTGCTTGGGTAGCTCAGATGGTAGAACACTTGCCTGCGAAAGGCAAAGGTCCTGAGTTCGGGTCTCGGTCTAGAACACGGTTTTAATCTGCCAGGAAGTTTCATATCAGTGCACACTCTGCTGCAGAGTGAAAATCTCATTCTGAAGTGTAGTCCCTCCTCATTATTTTCCAAAAAATTTTTACTGCCAAGAAGTATTTGTTTTCTAGTGTGCTATTAGATTCATAATCTAGTTGAATCTCTGACACAACTTACAGTGTTCTGTTTTCATACAATTCAGTAACAGGGTTTACATACGTCACATTCTATTTACACAGAGAGAGAGGTTGGGGAGGGGACACTATTGTCATAGCCATCTTTTCTGGCAGAATGAGCAGCTCAAGGATTCTGCTGATGGCCTAACAGTTCCTTTGGTTCACATTTTATTTGTTACCTTCTTGTTGTAACATAAAACATGGATGACAGCTCTCTTTGCACTGGGTTTACAGCCCAGTGACATTGTTAAACCAAGATGTCTGAGAAGACACTTGACTAGGTTGTTTATGGGATTAGATAAAATCTGTAGAAACAGACCTGCATTGATGGCTATTTACTTCTTTAGTACTACAAACTTTAGCTACGAGATGACATTGTGCTTAGTTAATCTTACAGGCTAATAAATAAGAGTATTTCTAATTCTGTTAGTGATTGTTAACTAAGTGTCACATCCTCTTTCTTATGTGTAAACACATATAACACTCTATTCTTCTTTTGCAAAACAATGTAGTTTTTATGTTATTGTGTGTTCTTTTAAAATGCAGAGTTTTTGAGGAGACAGTGGAAGTTCTGAAGGAAAAGGAGATGACAAATGCACAAAAGGAAGTTGAGCAGGCTGCTGAACCAACAAATATACAAATGGAAGAGGACGAAGTTGAGTCTCCAGATGAATGTGAAACACCAAATGCTCCAGCCAATAAAACACCTGGAGATGCAAATAGAACCAGCAGTAATGAAAGAAAATCAAGTACTCGTAAAAGACGGTGAGAAATATTGGTTGCCATATTATTCGTTAGGAAGCATTCTGTAGTTTACATCTTTGTAAGGCACTCATTGCATATTTTGAATTTTCAGAAAATAAATTCAAGGTAACATATTGTAAGTCTCTGCTTGTTAATAAAGGTTATGAGGTTTGTGTTCAAAATACTCATTATCAGTTATGGTAATCCTGCAGTTGTGTACAACCAACTAGTATTTATCTAGTTTGCTATAATGTTTTCATTGTAATAGTCATGTCCAGTTTGTATAGTTTTCATACAAGACAGCAACAGAGTTGTAATGTCTTGAGGGTGAGGCATCAATATGTTGTAGAGGTTGAGGTGCAGCAGAGCGTGGAGATTGTGGTGGTGGCTAGGAAAACACAACTGGAACATAAAACATTTTCATTCAACTTGTGCTAGAACACAGATGTTCACAGCTTTGGACCACAGCCTTATAGCCATGAATGAAATAACAGCAGTATTTTGCTACAACGTTCACAGAGCCGTGATGCTATGGAATGCCACATAGAGGCCTTGCTGACAGCTGCAGAAGCTGGCTGCTGGCAGCACAGCTGGCTGTGACATCCACACCTAGTGAAGCTGACTGTATAAAACCCCCATCCTCTCTGGGCGGTAGACTAATTAAAAAATTACCGTGTTGCTAATATTTTGATGTTAGTTTGGGATAAGGCATCAAAAGTGAAAGTATTACTTGGAAGAAGTCATCTGTTGTCATAACTTGATTGTTATTGTGCAGTTTACTTTGCGCCACAACGATTGAGAGAAATAAAAAAATGTGGAAAATAATATGAAACTTGCTAGTGAAATTTTGGTGAATTAATTCTTATCCTGTTTGGAAATTAGTGTAAATGAATGATCGACATCGCACTGAATGTGAGCGAAATCAATTAGTACTCTTGACTTTCAAATTAAATCACATTACTATTGTAGCAAGTTGTCAAGTGTGGACAGTCGCAAAGACACTGACTCGAATATGTTATCAAAACACAATGATCACTCACAAAAAGTTCAGTCATGGACAAAAGCTAATTTGCAACCTCTTCATGAAATTAATTATTAGTTCTATACACTATGACTTACGTAACAGCTGAACTACATTTCTCACTGTGATATTTCTGCTGTTATACTGTTTTGCAAAAGGAAAACATTTTGAAAAGAATGATTTTAGTATTTAAATGTACTGTTCTACAATGATAACTGCTTTTTTTGAATGATTATGTAGTTCACTACGTTGGCTTATTGATACATAAATTATTTCTCGTACAAAATTGTCTGAACATGAAATATTGTTAAATATATAGCTTTGCCAAATTATTTGTCAATTATCAGCACATAATTAGTAAGTCAAAAACCAACTTTTTGTTACATAATGTCTCTGCCCAAACTCTTTGCCTTTACAAATGTCTGCTTGTGTCTGTGTATGTGTGGATGGATATGTGTGTGTGTGCGAGTGTATACCTGTCCTTTTTTCCCCCTAAGGTAAGTCTTTCCACTCCCGGGATTGGAATGACTCCTTACCCTCTCCCTTAAAACCCATATCCTTTTGTCTTTCCTTCTCCTTCCCTCTTTCCTGACGAGGCAACCGTTGGTTGCGAAAGCTAGAATTTTGTGTGTATGTTTGTGTTTTTTGTGTGTCTATCGACCTGCCAGCGCTTATATATATAAAAAAAAGCGCTGGCAGGTCGATAGACACACAAACATACACACAAAATTCAAGCTTTCGCAACAAACTGTTGCCTCATCAGGAAAGAGGGAAGGAGAGGGAAAGACGAAAGGATGTGGGTTTTAAGGGAGAGGGTAAGGAGTCATTCCAGTCCCGGGAGCGGAAAGACTTACCTTGTGGGGAAAAAAGGACGGGTATACACTCGCACACACACACACACACACACACACACACACACACACACACACACACACACACATATCCATCCACACATATACAGACACAAGCAGACATATTTAAAGACCTGGATTAGGTGGGTGAGGGCAATGGATTGTTCAGTTTGGAACTGTTATAGGGACTGATGGAAAGAAGGGTTGCAGCCAGAGATGGGAACTTTTAAGTGTGAGGCCTTTGGGGGTTATGCCAAATGTCAGACAAGCCTGAGAAAATAAAATATGTGAGCGTAATCTGGCTAGGGTGAAGGCATGTTTGCGGAGGGAATGTAAATAAAACTTAATGGGGTCGTTGTGGGGGTGTTGTGAGGGTGACATGGTATTAGAAGGTGGAAAGTTTAACATGAGGTTGAAATGAAAAAGAAAGATAGAAATATATGGGGAGAGATGAAGGTGAACTAGAAAGCAATTGGAGATCTGGTGTGAAAAAAGGCGAAAAAGTGTTGGTTAAGTTGATCCTGTGGTGAACTTGGGTTGGTAGACAGCGACGTGCAAAAAGGTTAGGTGGTTGTGTTGCCGCTAAATCACGTTAAAGGACGGAGAAATTTGGGAAAATTTCGAGAAAATTTCGAAAAAACGTATTAAAGGAGTGGTGGTGTGGTGAAAGATTACGAAAATGGGGCTAACAATTGTAGAAATAATGATGTCAAAACCTGTGGGGAGCGGCTAAAATGATCAGTGATGTGCGAAAAACGGAAGTGGAAATAAAGTTAAAGTTATTAGAACTAGCCGAAATGGTTGTTAAATACGTGAAAGCAGCTGTTATTGAACTAGAAACGGTGGATTTTATAGCAGCGGTAGTGCTGAAAGAGGAAAATAAAATTTTTTGGTTATGGTTGGGAAGTGGGTTACGTATTGTTGAGCATATATAGGAGGGATAAAATTGTATAGTAGATTACGGTAAAAGGGGAAGGTGAATACAAAGTGAAACTACTGGTAAAAACAGAAAGACGACAGGAAAGATTTCGAAATGCAAAGGCGACAATAACAAACGTAATTGTTGGGTTCAAATTAATGATATGGTTATAATAGAAGGAAACATTCCGTGAAGGAAAAATATACCTAAAAACAAAGATGATGTGACTTAACAAATTGAAAGTGCTGGCAGTTGAAAGAATTTGGGTTTTAAGGGAGAGGGTAAGGAGTCATTCCAATCCCGGGAGCGGAAAGACTTACCTTAGGGGGAAAAAAGGACAGGTATACACTCGCGCGCACACACACATATCCATCCGCATATACACAGACACAAGCAGTATATATATATATAGGGAGAGGGTAAGGAGTCATTCCAATCCCGGGAGCGGAAAGACTTACCTTAGGGGGGAAAAAAGGACAGGTATACACTCGCACACACACACACACACACACACGTATCCATCTGCACATATACAGACACAAGCAGACATATGTAAAGGCAAAGAGTTTGGGCAGAGATGTCAGTCAAGGTGGAAGTACAGAGGCAAAGATGTTGTTGAATGACAGGTGAGGTATGAGCGGCGGCAACTTGAAATTGGCAGAGGTTGAGGCCTGGTGGGTAACAGGAAGAGAGGATGTATTGAAGGGCAAGTTCCCATCTCCGGAGTTCAGATAAGTTGGTGTTAGTGGGAAGTATCCAGATAACCTGGATGGTGTAACACTGTGCCAAGATGAGCTGGCCGTGCACCAAGGCATGTTTAGCCCCAGGGTGATCCTCATTACCAACAAACACTGTCTGCCTGTGTCCATCCATTCGAATGGACAGTTTGTTGCTGGTCATTCCCACATAGAAAGCTTCACAGTGTAGGCAGGTCAGTTGGTAAATCACGTGAGTGCTTTCACATGTGGCTCTGCCTTTGATCGTGTACACCTTCCGGGTTACAGGACTGGAGTAGACGGTGGTGGGAGGGTGCATGAGACAGGTTTTACACCAGGGCGGTTACAAGGGTAGGAGCCAGAGGGTAGGGAAGGTGGTTTGGGGATTTCATAGGGATGAACCAAGAGGTTACGAAGGTTAGGTGGAAGGCAGAAAGACACTCTTGGTGGAGTGGGGAGGATTTCATGAAGGATGGATCTCATTTCAGGGCAAGATTTGAGGAAGTCCTATCCCTGCTGGAGAGCCATAGTCAGGGTCTGATCCAGTCCTGGAAAGTACCCTGTCACAAGTGGCTGAGGGACTGCGCCAGCTTTCAGACAACACTACATACAAAGTTTGGCAAAGTAATCCCATTCCTGATGTACAGGCGGAGCTTCAAGGAATCCTTAGAACCTTAGGTCCCCTACAAAAGCTTTCACCTGACTCCATCATCCTCCTGACCCCACCGACACCCCGCACCCCTACCTTCTACCTACTTCCTAAAATTCACAAATCCAATCATCCCCGCCACCCCATTGTAGCTGGTTACCAAGCCCCCACAGAACGTATCTCTGCCTATGTAGATCAACACCTTCAACCCATAACATGCAGTCTCCCATCCATCATCAAAGACACCAACCACTTTCTCGAATGCCTGGAATCTGTTACCGCCGGAAACCATCCTTGTAACCATTGATACTACTTCCTTATACACAAATATTCTGCACGTTCAGGGCCTCGCTGCGATGGAGCACTTCCTTTCACGCCGATCACCTGCCACTCTACCTAAAACCTCTTTCCTCATTACCTTAGCCAGCTTCATCCTGACTCACAACTTCTTCAGTTTGGAAGGCCAGACATACCAACAATTAAAGGGAACAGCCACGAGTACCAGGATGGCCCCCTCGTACGCCAAACTATTTATGGCTCGCTTAGAGGAAGCCTTCTTGGTTACCCAGGCCATCCAACCCAAAGTTTGGTACAGATTTATTTATGACATCTTCGTGATCTGGAGTCACAGTGAAGAAGAACTCCAGAATATCCTCTCCAACCTCAACTCCTTTGGTTCCATCAGATTCACCTGGTCCTACTCCAAATCCAATGCCACTTTCCTTGACGTTGACCTCCATCTGTCCAATGGCCAGCTTCACACATCCGTCCACATCAAACCCACCAACAAGCAACAGTACCTCCATTATGACAGCTGCCACCCATTCCATATCAAACGGTCCCTTCCCTACAGCCTAGGTCTTTGTGGCAAACGAATCTGCTCCAGTCCTGAATCCCTGAACCATTACACCAACAACCTGAAAATAGCTTTCGCATCCCGCAACTACCCTCCCGACCTGGTACAGAAGCAAATAACCAGAGACACTTCCTCACCCCCTCAAACCCAGAACCTCCCACAGAAGAACCCCAAAAGTGCCCTACTTGTGACAGGATACTTTCCAGGACTGGATCAGACTCAATGTGGCTCTCCAGCAGGGATACGACTTCCTCAAATCCTGCCCTGAATGAGATCCATCCTTCATGAAATCCTCCCCACTCCACCAAGAGTGTCTTTCTACCGTCCACCTAACCTTCGTAACCTCTTGGTTCATACCTATGAAATCCCCAAACCACCTTCTCTACCCTCTGGCTTACACCGCCCCCGGTGTAAAACCTGTCCCATGCACCCTCCACCACCATCTACTCCAGTCCTGTAACCCGGAAGGTGTACATGATCAAAGGCAGAGCCATGTGTGAAAGCACTCACATGATTTACCAACTGACCTGCCTACACTGTGAAGCTTTCTATGTGGGAATGACCAGCAACAAACGGTCCATTCGCATGAATGGACACAGGCAGACAGTGTTTGTTGGTAATGAGGGTCACCCTGGGGCTAAACATGCCTTGGTGCACGGCCAGCTCATCTTGGCACAGTGTTACACCATCCGGGTTATCTGGATACTTCCCACTAACACCAACTTATCTGAACTCCGGAGATGGGAACTTGCCCTTCAATACATCCTCTCTTCCTGTTACCCACCAGGCCTCAACCTCTGCCAATTTCAAGTTGCCGCCGCTCATACCTCACCTGTCATTCAACAACATCTTTGCCTCTGTACTTCCGCCTTGACTGACATCTCTGCCCAAACTCTTTGCCTTTACATATGTCTGCTTGTGTCTGTATATGTGCAGATGGATACGTGTGTGTGAGTGTGCGAGTGTATACCTGTCCTTTTTTCCCCCCTAAGGTAAGTCTTTCCGCTCCCGGGATTGGAATGACTCCTTACCCTCTCCCTTAAAACCCACATCCTTTCGTCTTTCCCTCTCCTTCCCTCTTTCCTGATGAAACAACCGTGGGTTGCGAAAGCTTGAAATTTGTGTGTGTGTTTGTGTTTGTTATTGTTTCTGTCAACATACCAACGCTTTCATTTGGTAAGTTACATCATCTTTGTTTATATATATTAGCATCAACACAGTCTAAGACTTTGTTAAGAATGTAATATAGATACGTTCTAATTCAACATTTACATCTGATTAGAGAACAGGGGATGAAACAAATGTTTTGGTGTTTATTTGCGAATATGTAGTGATTACTGAATGTGTGGTTAGGCAGGAAGCCAAGAGAACAGCCTTACATTGCATCAAGTGAAACAAGCAGCAATAAAGTTCTTCCTTGTCACTAATACTTCGCTGTTTATTTCAAAATATGTGGTGATTTCCAAGTGTGTGTTTAGGCAGGGATCTAAGAGGACAACTTAATTTGCTGCAAGTGACACGATGAGCAGTAACATTAATGTTCTTCCTTGTCACAAACATTTCACATGTTACACGACCACAAATGCACTCCTGCAAAGAGATCTCACTACAACTGTGATATTCTCCTCTCACTAACACATCCATAAACATCACCTCGGTGCTGTAGTGATCAACAAATCGATAGCCCCCTTTCTGGTCCTTTCACAGAACCACTATGTCGTGATGACACCAGTTCCCCCCAAAAACTAGCATGAAGTGTACTCAGTCCCTTCGACCACTCAGCACAATGAACAAGGAAAAGTTTACAAGCAATATACTAGAGATCAGGGTCCTCACATCACCAGAATATGTTGCGCTGCCATTGACTACACAAGGAACCCCCCCCCCCCCCCTCCCACATGTTAGATTTCGATGTCTTTCATCATACTTACCAGTTTTCAGTTAAATTCAATATGTTCATCAATTTTTGCTTTTTTTTCTGGGTGATCCCAAAGAAAGATCTCTCAAAGATGTGTGCTTTGTCATAAATTTGTGGTAGTAGCATGTCAGAAAAGAGCTCGATTACCTTGTACCCAGACTCCAGTTTCAGTTTTTTGATGCACTTTTACTTGCTGTTACACATCTGTAAATTTTAAGAACTGATGAAATTCATTACCACAAATTATTGTATAAACATTGTATTGTACATTTAATTTGCTTCACTTATGCAGTTTTTATACATACAATTTATTGGAAAGGATTACAATTTTTAATCTTGTGTGCCAATTACATATGTTCTTGCTCATATTTTGGAGTTTTAAAGTTTAACTTCAATCCTGCATTTTCCTCAGTATCACATTTTTTCTGTCTGGACCGCACAAAAAAGTAAAATAGGGGTTTCACTAACTTTAAAAAATTCCCTGCCACATTTTTCTGTCCATATGTGAAGGCTAACCTTTTAGATTTTGACATGGTTTTCCTAATAGATCAACATTCACAAAGAAGGCTTTGGTGTATAATTTATAAATATTTTGTGCAAATTAGCTGAACTATGAAGAAAGAAAGCCACCACTGCATTTTTCTACGTGTATGTAAAAACACATCTCAGAAACAGCTGTAAGGATTTTGACAGAATTTTCACTAATAAGAATTTTCACTAATATGTTGACTGATTGACAAAGAAAGTTTGTGTATACCTTCTATTACCAATATACGAGTGAAGCCCTGTAGCCATAGGTACTTAGTGCTGTATGTGTGATATTGGACCAGTCTCTAGTTTCCATTATTTCAATAATCATTAACTGAAAGTGACACCTGTTCTTTCTTCAGTGTAAGCTCCCTAAATACTGTGATTTCTTCTGGAAAAACTACTTAGTTTTTATGTTATCTTGCATATATTTAAAATTTTAGTGTTTTGAAGAAAACGGTGGAAGTCATAAAGCAAACTATCACTGATCTTACAAACCCACGAAAGGAAGCTGAGCCAGGAAATAGACAAACAGAAGATGAACAAGAAGTGGAGCCACCAGATAGTGTGAAGCAAAAGGAATGTGAAACACCAAATCCACCAGTCAGTAAGACACCTGAAGATGCAAATGGAACTAGCCATAGTGGCAGAAAATCGAGCACTCGTAAAAGAAGGTGAGAATTGTTGGTTGCCTTATTGAATGATAAGTAGTTTAGTGTACATCATTTTGATTTTTAATGTTTTCAAAGTTTATTGACTTATTTGGTTTCAACAACTGACAAACAATAACAATACAAATACTTCCAGAATGAGATTTTCACTCTGCAGCGGAGTGTGCGCTGATATGAAACTTCCTGGCAGATTAAAACTGTGTGCTGGACCTAGACTCGAACTCGGGACCTTTGCCTTTCGCGGGCAAGTGCTCTACCAACTGAGCTACCCAAGCATGACTCACGACCTGTCCTCACAGCTTTACTTCTGCCAGTTCCTCGTTTCCTACTTTCCAAACTTTACAGAAGCTCTCCTGCGAACCTTGCAAAACTAGCACTTCTTTCTTTCAGGAGTGCTAGTTCTGCAAGGGTCGCAGGAGAGCTTCTGTAAAGATGGAAAGTAGGAGACGAGGTACTGGCAGAAGTAAAGCTGTGAGGACGGATCGTGAGTCGTGCTTGGGTAGCTCAGATGGTAGAGCACTTGCCTGTGAAAGGCAAAGGTCCCGAGTTCGAGTCTTGATCCGGCACACAGTTTTAATCTGCCAGGAAGTTTCAATATAAATACTTTTTTGTGATTTGAGTGTACAAACACTTAAAAATATACCAGCATGATGTAACAAAACAGCGTAAACTACTTTTAACAACAATAATAATTAACTGTGCTTTAGCTATGACTTAGCCACCACTGGCCGAAAGCTATTCTTCATGGAGTGATCTCACTGCAGCAGGCACATTTTCAACGACTTTTTTACATCTTCCATCTTCATTGTGGAAATAGGTATTTGGTAAATTGGGTAGGCCATTGGAATACTGTCCATTAATCCTGGTATGATGGGCATGTGCCTTTTTCTTAAACAGAATGTATGCCATGCTAATCATCAACATACAGTAGCCCATCCACCTCTCCTTTCTCCAGGTATTATACAGATAGAACAGTTTGTACCATACAAGGACAGAAAAAAATTCGCAACACAAAGAAGGAATTGTATGACATAGACTTGTAGACATCTGAAACATTATGTCTGTTCAGATTTCACATTAGTCACATAAGACTGACGCAAGTAGCACCGTAATGAGGATGCAAATCACATTTGTGTTAAATACACACCATAACGGTCATGAGTGTTAGTTACCTTTGAGAATGGATGTGGTGAGTTGATGTTAGTCAAGAGTGTCTTTAAGGCAATAAACACGCCACTATCAACACTTCACTGAGTTTGAATGAGGTTGTGTAAGAGGACTACGAGCAGCTGGATATTCCTTGTGTGATATTGCAGAAAGACTCGTCAGAAATATAGCTGTTGTACATGTTTACTGTCAATGGTGGTCACGAGAATGTATGATCGTAAGAAGACTGGGCTCTGGATGACCATGCAACATGTCACACTGCCAAGGGGGATGACCATCGTGTTCGACATGGGGCTCTGGCACATCATACTGCATCTGCAGCAGCAGTTTGAGCAGCATTTGGCACTACAGTGACACAGTGAATTGTTACAAATTTGTGACAACCAGAACAGCTCCATGCCAGATGCGCTATAGTGTGCATTCTTCTAGCCCCAAACCACCACCATTTTCAACGTCATTGGTGTCAAGTGAGAGCTTATTGGAGGGCAGGGTGTTGTCTTTTCATATGAAAGCTGGTTCTGCTTCCTTGGAACCAGTGATGGTCATATGTTGGTTGGGAAAAGGATGCTTGAGGACCTGCAGTCAACCAGTGCATGCTGGACACTGGACCTGCACCTGCACGTGGTGCTATGGTCTGAAGTGTGATTTCATATGACAGCAGGAGCAGTCTCATGCTTGTCCCACATACCCTGACTGCAAATTTGTACATCGCTCTGGTGATTCGACCTGTTAGTTACATGCATTCATGAGGGGTTTAAATGTGATCATGAGTTTTTATTTTCCTCTTATATTGCGATTACATGGGGAAATATATATATAATGTTTGTAGTACAAATGTAGTTTGGCTATATTTGTAGTAGTTTGGCTATATTTTTACTGAGGTCATTTATTATGTAATAAAATATATAGGCATTACTTTGTTAGCAACTTTCTTTGCTAATGCATAGGCATTTTCCAAAAGGTTAACGCTCATCCACATACCACTGTTGTAACCCAACATGCTGTACAGAGTATCAACATGTTGCCTTGACCTGCTCAGTCACCAGATCTGTCTCCAGCTGAGTGCATAGTGGATGTCATTGTACAACAACATCATCATCCACAAATAGCGTTATTTACTGACCAAGTATAACATGCATGGAACTTCGTCTCATAAACTGACATCCAACACCTGTACGAAACAATGTATGTGCGTTTGCATACTTGCATCAAACATTCTGGCACTTACACTGGTTATAAACGTACCAGTGTTTCACATTTATAATAGCTTATCTTGCACTTGCATTAATCTGTGATCTTGCAGTTTAATCACTTAAATATGTTACCTACACAAGTGTATTCCTGAAAGTCCATTGCTCTACATTAATTATTGTTCAGTGTTGCGATTTTTTTCCGTCAGTGTATATTTTTGAAGGTACTGGGCGCAAACAAGATTTTTTTAAAAAAATTCCATTCTCTTATCTTATAAGAATCAGCATTTTTTCTAACATATTTGAGCCACCAGTTGTCAAAATCTAGTATTTCCTGTCAATTAATTAATTTTACATTCACATTCCTTTTATGGTTGCTGTTAGTTACATGCATTCATGAGGGGTTTAAATGTGATCATGAGTTTTTATTTTCCTCTTATATTGCGATTACATGGGGAAATATATATATAATGTTTGTAGTACAAATGTAGTTTGGCTATATTTGTAGTAGTTTGGCTATATTTTTACTGAGGTCATTTATTATGTAATAAAATATATAGGCATTACTTTGTTAGCAACTTTCTTTGCTAAACTCTGTTGATACAAGTACACAGTAGAATGTCCTGGGTTTTCATATCATGTGTGCTGGAACAGTACACCCACAGTTGACACAGGGAGAATATCTGTTGGATTGGGGTATGCAGACGTGGCAAGTTTTGCATAAAATCATAAACTATTGCTCCCACATAATCAGTGGATTGGCATCTTTTGTTAGCATCCCGAAGTGAGTTGTAAAATGTAGAACTATGGTACTTAAGGAAAGTTAATTTCACTCTGGCGGCAAGCTTGGCTGTTTTATTTAAATGTGGCCTTTTAAATTTGAGTTCGATCTCTTGACATTTACAACAGACATGGAGTAATTAAAGTTGTCCCAATAATAATGATAAACATCATACTCTACAATCTGCATATTTCTGATTGAACATGTTGAGCACGATCCATATGTTTAATTCAGAGTTTAAATATGTTACCTTCTTTTGTGAATAATGTGAGTTTTTGTGGGGAAAGATATTATATTGCTCAGGAATTTGTGCAATGGTCTAATCTGGTGTGTTTTTATTGTTCAGATTTTTCCCACTTTTATCAACAGGTGACATTTGCTTTATTAATATACAGGTACGAAATAGACACAATTTTGTCACTGGACGTACATCCGAGAACACTTTCTTGCAAATCTGTTTTCTTTCACTTCCGTGCTTTACATGGTAAAGAAACATTGCATATCTACTCTTGTCACCACATTCTGGATCAAATTTCTGAGGATGCCTCTTATTTACTTCCTCTGCTTCAGGAAGCTGCTGCAGGTGTAAGTCCTGGGCATCTCTGGTAGGGCGATGACAGAGGAATTTTGCCAAAATATCATTTTGATGATTTACATCAACATAACCATAAATTTTTCATTCTGCAGTTGAAAGAAAATTGTTAATAAAGGACTCGTGTTGCAGATAAAAACCAATATTACAGCTATTTACATCTCTCGCATTTTCATACTATTGTTCCAAGTAAGATTAAATTTACCTGCATAATTCTGTGGCTGCTTTCCCAGGAACATAATTTCCTTTGTAATTTTGATATGTAGTTATTTAGTATGTGCTGTCTTTAACTTATTTCTGTTATATTCTGCACTGCTATTCTTCCTTTTTGGAGCCATAGTAATACTTCAACTGCCATTCAAATGAAAGACAGTCAACACTAACAATGACTGTTTGTGCCACAAGAAAGGAAGAGGGCAAGTTTATCAACAGAGTGTAGTATTGCAACTAAACAGTTTCCGTGTGGGTATGAGCAATATTTGTTGAAACAAAAGAATTCTGTGGCATATTTGGTGTCAACAACAAACAGCGTTAAATGCAACCCCATTTCTATCATTTCAAGTACCATGACACGTCTCATTTTAATTCCAAATTATTGGCTATAGACTTAAATGTAGTATTCAGTGAAAAAATGAAAATTGAACATTTTCACTAATTTGATTTCAACAATTGACAATTCAATTGCTACTGCCAATAAATATTGTTATCTAGTTTTCTATTTGATTCCTGTTGCAGTTGCATCTCTGAGTCAACTTACTGTGATCTGTTTTCATACATTTTAACAATAATGTTTATATACTTGAGCTTTAATTTAAAATTTCTGTTGCCCGACTATCAAATTGAAGTTGTTAAAGCCACTTCTTCTTTCATGTGCAGAGAGAGAGTGAGAAGAGAAGGTGGAGGAGGGGGAGAGAGGATGGCACTAGTGTTATAGACATCTCTTCTGTAAGAATTGGCAGATGGCATAACAGCTGCTGATGGCATAACAGCTGCTGATGGCGTAACAGCTCCTTTGGTTCACATTTTGTTTGTTATCTTCTTTTTGCAACACAAAACATGGTTTACACAGTTTTCTTGTCATTGTGATCAGAGCCATTGTGGCTTTGTTAAACAAAGATGTCTAAGGAGACACTTGACTAGGTGGTTGATGAGAGTAGCTAACATCAAATAGATTGACCTTTCGATGGCTTGGTAGTGACCTTGGTCGCTACCAACTTAAGCCATCAGGTGACATTGTGTTTAGTGCATCTTGCATGTTAATAAATAAGAGGCTTTCAAACTATCTGAGTGATCATAAACTAAGGTAAAACTTTTCTTAGCTGTAAAGCACTAAACACTGTGTTCCATTCTAGCACAACAACCTAGTATTTCTGTTACCTTGTGTATTTTTAAATTGTGAAGCTGTCGAGAAGACTATGGAACTTATATACAAATGGAAGACGAGTGAAAACTTGAGTCTCCAGTTAGTGTGAAACAAAAATAACGTGAAACACCGGAAACATTATATCCCTTGAAGGAACTCATTGTGCATTTTGAATTTTTGTGAAATGAGCTGTAAGTGCTTCATTGCAAGTTTCTGCTTATAATAAATATCCTGAGGTTTGAGAGCAAAATTGTGCAACAAAACCTACTCGTTATAGTCAGTGGCGGTTGAATTCCAAAATTTTGTACAGCCAAGAAGTATTTGTTTATGGTCTGCTGTTTGATTCAGAGTCTACTTACCATTTTATGTTTTCAGACAAAGCTCCAGAATAGTTTTGATTGACAGCAAAACTCTGTCACCTTGATGTTGTTTAAGCCCACTTCACTCTTGTACAGAGAGAGAGAGAGAGAGAGAGAGAGAGAGAGAGAGAGCACTACTCTTACAGTCATCTCTTCTGCCAGAATGAGCAGCCTAAGGATCCTGCCGAAAGCATAATAGTTCGTTCGGTTCACATTTTGTTTGTTATCTTCTTTTCATAACACAAAACTTGTTTTACAAAGTTTTCTTTTCATTGGGCTCATAGCGGTTGTGACTTTATTTAACCAAGAAGTCTAAGAAGACGCTTGACTGGATGGCTGATGAGAGTAACTAAAATCAAACGGACTGATTTTGAAGGCTGTTGACTTCTTTGGTCACTTCGAATTTTGGCTACCAGGTAACATTGTGTTTAGTGCATCTTACTCATCAATAAATAAGAGGCTTTCAAAGTATTTCAGTGATGTGGTGTGCTAATAGATTCATATTGTAGTTGCATCTTTGAGTCAGCTCCATGTTCTGTTTTCGTACAAGTTAGCAGTAAAGTATACATTAGATTAAATTCACAATTTTCCTTTTTGGGCTGCAAAACTTGTGCCATGATGTTGTTAAAGCCACTTCTTTCATGTCCTGAAAGAGATACGACACTACTCTTACAGAAATCATTTCTGGCAGGAGGAGGAACCTAAGGCTCTTGTTTGTTGCATAACTGTTCCTTTGGTTCACATTTTCTTTCTTATCTCTCTCTTTTTTTTCTTTTCTTTTTTTTTCTTCTTTTTTTTTCTTTCTTTTTTTTTTATTTTTTTATTTTTTTTTTTTTTTTTTTTTACGCAAACCATCGCTTACACAGTTTCCTTGACACTGGCTTCAAAGCCATTGTGACTCTGATAAAACAGGAACTCTAAGAAGATGTTTAAATAGGTGATTGATGGGAGTAGGTAAATTAAAATAGACTGTTCTTGATGCCTAGTGAGTTCTTTAGTCACTACTAACTGCATCTACTAGACAGTGTTGTGTTTTCTTTGATCACTACCAACTACATCTACCAGACAAGTTGTTTTTAGTCCATCTCATGTGTTAATAAACAAGAGACTTCCAAACTATTACCATGATCATAAACTAAGAGTATCACTTATTCTTTCTTAGATATAAACCACTAAACACCATGTTCTCTTTGAACAAAGGAACTTAGTATTTATGTTATCTTCTGTGGTTTCATAATTGCAGAGTTTTTGAGAAGACGGTGGACGTTCTAAAGGAAGCTCACACTCAGATGAAAAAAGCACAAAAGGAAGCTGAGCCAACCAATATACAAATGGAAGAGGAGGAAGAAGTTGACCCTCCAGATGGTGCAAAACGAAAATCATGTGAAACGCAAAAGCAACCAGTCAATAAAAACAATAATCGGAGTCCTGAAGATGCAGATAAAATGAGGAGGAGTCAAAGAAAATTGAGAACTTATAATAGGCCATGAGAAATGTAGTCTCCAAACTATGAATCCACAAGCATTCCATAGTCAACATTCTCAGATGGCATGTATTGCCCATTATGAATTTTTATAATAAGAATTGTGTATAAAACAGTGTAAGTTTCTGCATTTTGATAAAAGTTATGATATTGGGAGACCAGACCTCTTCATCCCGCTCTACTCATTATCATTAGTAATAGTTAATGTTATATATTCGACAGTTGTGCTCTACCAACACTTATTACAGTCTGTTTTCTGTTAGTACTGTTATCCTATCAGTTAGAAGTATAGTGAGTTTTCATTTACACATTTCTTGTAAAATTGTGGTTTCATCTAGGTACTTCACTTGTTAGGACACAGTGAATGCTACATAAAAATCATGTGGATTTTCAGTTACAAAATTGTTCGTCATGTGAAGGTTGTACTATCAAAGTAGTTAATGTCCATGAAAAAATAAAGTTTTAAGTACAACACATTTTTTAAAAATACTACGCCTCATTAATGATTCAAGTTCTGGTGAAATTGTTGTATGAAATCATGCAATCAGTGTTGCTCAGAAATGTGTTTTTATGGCGGTTTTGACGTATGACATAACCAAAAGCCATGATTAAACAACACTTTATCATTAAAAAGCATTAATTTTGACATATTTAACTGGGAACCAAAAATTAGTTTTATTTTTTCACACAAAATCAAGTACATAATTTATAAGTGGTGTGAATGTGATTATTTTTTTAACAGAATTATTTTCAGATGTATAAAAAATAAAAATATTATTTGAAATTTGTACAGAGAGTGTATATCCCATACATAAAATTGCCGTACTTTGTAATTTTATAATGTTTTCTGTGTAAAAAATAAATAATGTTATGTGATATGTAAATAAGACTTAATTCTCATTATTTATTGCGAGAAAAATTTTATTGTGTAGGTTAAAATCTGTCATAGACATTTCACTATTCCAAATTTGTTATTTTGGTTTTAATTTTTTAGGTATAATGTTTCACTGTCATTATACACGTGTTAGTACCTATTCATCAGTGTTAAGTTTCAGTAAATGAACAATGTTCTTTACTCACATTTGTTTTAATATCTTTGTAAAGTTGAACTATTTATGAAATAAATTTAAAATATAGTTTAACCCTTTGTTTCCTGACATAAGAAAAAAATTACTTTTTAACATTTTCTTTGCAGTATTTGTGCTATTGTGGCCTCAAATGACGGTAGGATTTTTTGTAAAATTTTATTTTATTTTTCACAACTTTTTTCTCTTCTGGTACTCAGGAGTACCGTCAGACTCCATGGACAGAATCACAACATGCGCAGAAAAATGCTCCAATTTTTATAACTTGTACTTTATTCCACATAAATATTAAATATTTTTACATTAGAAAATTAATTAACAGAAATGTGATATTTCTGATTTTTTTTAAAATTTCGCATGAATTTATTCTAGAGCAACTTCACAATACATAGTAACTTAGCTATACATTTTTGACAGTATATACATATCACATATTTAGTGATACCTCATGAAATTCTAGGAAACAGTTCTTTTTCTCATTGCAGCACCAGTACACTTTACATGTACTACATTGTGAATGTGGTCTCCACTGAATTTTATTTTTCGCACACATTTCGCATCGTCCTCTTTTACAACTGAACACTACAAAGTGATTTCCTCGGTTGCCAAGACGTACATCCTTCGGAACAGAAAAGTTATCCTTCCTTCTCTTTGAGGGAGTTGTTTCATCTTTACCAGAGTTTCTCTTTTTGAGATTTGGCACTTGCTGTTCATTCATTAGCCCTAGTGCCACAGCATGCCTGAATTCCAGTAGTGGCAGTGCCCTAGTAGATAACTGAAAATGACATAGGCATCGACAAAAGCAATTTCTATTGCTCCCCAGAAGAGACGGTGCCACCATTTCTTTGATCGCTTGTCAAGACCATAAGTTGACCGTAATGTGTCTGCATGATCCACACCACCCATGTTTTTATTGTAATCACATACAGTAACTGGACATGGTATAGTCATAATAGTTCCATCTTTCTGTTTTTTTGTCACTACGCTCTGTTCAGTGCCATGGAAGTTTGACGCAATATTATTTGACGCAATATTATTTTCCGTCCAGTGAAATATTGTTAGGTCTAAAGATGACACTCTGTGATTTGATTCCCCACGCTTTAGACATTTTTCTTTAGGTAAGTTCGCTGGCTAACCTTTCCTGTTTGTTCTAATTGTTCCACAGGCAAATGTATTTACGGATTTCTGTGTGAGAAAAAGTGGACAGAACAACTAGTGAGAGGTAACGCATTGTTGCTACAATAAAGTGTTCGCACAACCTGACGGTACTAATAAGTCCGCCTTATATTTTCCACTTTATCTCATTCACTTGTAACGTAATGCTTCAAACTATTATAAAAAGCAAAGAAGGTAAGTATGTACAATGGAAAACTCAACGGAAGTTTCAATAAATTGCGCACAAATTCAGGCAACACCATGGAAACAAGCACATACAATCTTCTGTTTTCACAAGAGCGCGCGAAAAACAATTTCAAGCTCTGACCGCCAGAGAGGTCTATGTATTGCACAATAACATCTATGAAACAGTAGAGCAGAGTTACTGTTACGTACCGACAGACTTTCAGATCACGAAACTGCACCACGAGAAAATAATGAGAGACAAAACTTACTGGTACTTTTAAGTACCGTCAGGCAACAAAGGGTTAAATTAAAATTTTGAAATATATTGAAGTTCCTAATAAGTGGCTTTAATTTGTGTGAAAGTATTGCCTTTTTTTATGAAGACAATTCATGTATTACTCAACAGATTCATGGTTTGAACTCTGATGATGAACATTGAGCTGAATCTTCTTGTCTTAAGAGTATCCATTAAAATTTGGTAATCAACAAAGAAGATGATGGCCACAATAAAGTGCTCTGCTCAAATGACAATATATTTGGCAACTTCTACACTGAATTCCTTTGCCATTTGCATTCTAGAAGCCTCTGCACATAATGGAAGTCTAAGATTTAAAAGTGTGTTCCTGAAATATACATTTATACATGGTTTACATCACACAGAAGATTGAGTAAAGCATCACTGTTCATAAGTTGGTTAGGGGTAAATTTCCTGGAAAAAATGAGACTAGGCCTAAGTATGCCTTTACCTGCCTCTTGTTTTGAGGAAAAGGACAGTTCCTAATGGCATCAAGTTTTGTAGGATCTTCAGTATGCCTTCTGAAGAGATTATGTGTCCTAAAAATTTTACCTTTTCTTGTACAAAATTAAGATTTCTTGAGATTTGCTGTAACTCCATCTTCAGAATAGTGGTTCAATACTTCTTCAACTAAGCTTAAGTCTTCTACCCAAGTGGGTGTGGCAACTAAAAGCTCCTCCACATATACTGTTACCTTACTGAAAAGTTTGGGTCCTAGCACTTTGTCCAGAGCAGAGATAAATACACCTGCACTTTATGTTCAATCCAAACGGTAATACTTGAAATTTGAAGCTCCTGCCCCCACATACAAAGGCAGTATATTTCTGACTTTCTTCATGTAGTTTTATTTGCCAATAAGAGGACCGGAGATCGATTATAGTAAGAAATTTAGCATCATGTAATTTCATAAGCTGTTCCTCTAAATTGTCTGGACATGTTTGTACTGATACAAAGATCTTATTAATGTTACATGTGTCAAGGACCAAGCTCACCGTGCCCTCTGGCCTACTCACAGCCATATATGACTACAATAAAGGGAAAATGGTGGTTGCATTGTGCCTTATTCAAGCATCCTGTTAATATCTTTTCTTACTGTTTCCCTCTATGTCTATGGTACAGCGTATGAAGTAGAACAAAAAGATTCATGAGGATAAACTTCCATTTTGTACACAAAATTCTTAATGAAACCTAGTCTTTTTTCAAATACTCATATACGAGCAAGTATCAGTTCCCTAAGTTCCTCTTGCTGTTCTTGAGACAAGCATTTTGATTCACTTACCTTCATGTTTATTGTGTCGACGTTTACCTCTTCTGCTACCAACTGTTCATTGTATGTGCTGATAAATATGACCATGGGATTCACCAATTGAACCTCAAAGTCGTGAGTAACTTCAATTTTTATATCTGTCAGTACTTCCCTTGATTACCGTATTTACTCGAATCTAAGCCACACTCGAATCTCAGCCGCACCTGACAAATGAGACTCGAAATAAATAAAGGAAAAAAAATTTCCCGAATCTAAGGCGCACCTGTAATTTTAGACTCGAAATTCAACGGGAGAGAAAAGTTTTAGGCGGCACCTTCAAATCGAAACAAAGTTGGTTCATTGTAATATGAGACACAATTTAGGTCGAATGAATGACGATACAGCTGCAGTAGTTTGGTTCGAGTCGTAAGCATAGCAGTTAAGCTTTACCAGGTAGCCATTGCTATGCGTGAGGCGCTCCGTCCGTATTTATTTGGGTACCCTTCCTTTTTCACGTCCTTCGTCTGGTTTGAATAGATTGCTTAGTTTGCTTCGATCTGATAATTGCCGTTTTCTTTGTTATAGGTGTTTACGTCACTCTTAAGCTGAAAATGCATTACTGTACTGTGTCATGCATTGTTTGTCGCATTCTGATAGTGCGTGTTTACGACCTGTTGCGGCTCGCGGCATGGCTTGCTTTTGTGCGCGCTACCGCCGCTTAAAAAAAAGAGGAATCGTCTCATTAGCGAAACAATGGCAAGAGACTGCTATTTGTTGTTACTTACACTGCTGCTTTCTTTGATAATGATCAACAAGAACCAAATAATAGACTGCGTATGATAGAACATGTTCTGAACGAGAGTTAGGTGAAAATTTTTCTCCGTTTGAAAATCTGTGCGGCCACTTCTTTAGTACATCAAATTCTGCACAGAAATTAGTCATCTTAGATTTAAAAATCTAGTCAGTTGCCGTGCTTCATTTCTGACTGTATCACTATTAGGCATAAGAATAATACGAATATAGACATGACACGATACATATATTCTTCCGCGTTTGCTGTTGTCTCACTCTAATTTCGTAGTTTATTAGGCAGACAGGATTTAAATGAGACAGCAGCAAACACGAAAAATACGTGGCAAAATGTTTATATTCGTATTATTCTTATGGTGAAGAGAATACTGCATGTGATTTACATTTCATCAGGTTCCTATTAGCAACCATCTCTTCTCACAGGTAGGAAAAAATTAAGAACGTAGAGTTGGTCATATTGACAAACATCCCAAACAGTCTTGCCAGTCGGATTTTAGTAGTACATTGAAATGCTGCTACATTCGAAGATGAACAATACGGAATTTGTATTCACTTCGTTGGATAATGTATGAAAATGCAGTGGCCGAAACTTGGGGCGGAGAAAAAAAGCTCATCTTGCACCCTTCCCTTTTTTTTTTTTTTTTTTTTTTTTTTTTTTTTTTTTTTTTTGGGCGCAGAGGTTTTGGCGCCAGTATTTATCTTTGTGCCTACAAAGCTTGCCTGTGTAGCGCTGCTACATATATTCGACGGCAGAAGTTAGTTGTGGCGGCATCTACCAGCATTTTTCAGAACCTCCGCTTGCTTTGCACTCGATTCTAAGCTGGAGCCGGTTTTTGGATTACAAAAAGCGAAAAAAAAGTGCGGCTTAGATTCGAGTAAATACGGTAGGTTTGCTGCAAATAATTGGTTATTTACTGTGAAATGACTTTGACCTTGCTAATATCAATTTGCCCTTGGACTGTCCTAAATGTATCCATATCGATTGAACAGTCAACTATTAAATTCAGTACTAATCAAAAAATTGCGTCGTACAGAAAACAGCCCTTATTGGACGGGAATTAAAGCTTGTATTTTGACTCCTTTCAATTTCTGACCAGTTGCAGTTTGTACCTTGCAATTTTGCACTGGTAGTCTGGGTATACGCCCACATTTCTCCAGTTCTTGAAAGAATCCCTTTGATATCAAATTAGTCATAGTACCTGTGTCAAGCACAATGGGTACGTCTAAGTAAAATATTTTGGCTTTAATAGTAACTTGTATCTTGTCCACTGTGAAGTTTTCCTAAGTATCCTCATTACTTTGATACAGGTCATCTTTTACGTCACTACCTTGATCATATCTGATGAAGCAAGTGTTGATGAAGCTCGTGCCCCCACTCTCCTCCCAGGTCACAGAACGTCATGGTGGCATCGGTCTCTGGGTTAGACGTAACTTCTACTATATGGACTGTTGGTGTTTGATTACGCCAGTTAGTATCCTGTGAGGCTCTCAACTCAGATTCTCTTTGCCTTTGCGTGTTATTCGGCATATGTGCATTACTTTGCCGGCCAAATTCCGCTGTCTGTGGATTATTCGGCTGTCTGGTATTGTCATGTATTTGCCAAGCAATCGGCTGATTAATGCTGGTAGCTTGTGTCTGTACATATTGTACAGGCTGGCGGTATGCTACTTGCCCATTGTAGTTGTTTTTGTCCAATTTTTGCCCATTTCTTTTACATCCACCCTTGAATTTACTGCTTTTGCTTTTGCTTTTGCCATTGCAATTACCGTACCGTTAACATAGGTCTGTGTGGATTGCCATCTGTGTTGTACTATGAATACGTTGTTCACTTGTTAGTCCGTGAATCCCTATGGCACTATCTGCATATTAACAGGCTTGGGTTGTACTGGTCTCTCTTCGTATATCAAACCTATTGAGTCCAGTACAGGTAGAAACTATTTGGTGTCATGTTCCGGAATGGTAAGGAGTTTTTCCTGGGCAGGTAAACGGCTCTTTAAAATTTTCAGCACTTCTACTTGAGATACCAGTATCTGGTTTTATTCAAATATTTTTCGAAATAGCCCCTTAAGCTTCCATGTTTGCTATTGAATGGAGTTGGGTTGAACACTTAATGTCTGAGCCTCTCTTGTATGGTCTCAGACCACTATATATCCAAAAAGGCTCTCTCAAACTGTTTATAGTAGTGGCAACGTTCTTCCATGTCCGTAGCCCATAGCAGAACATCACCCTGTGTGTATCCAATAACAAATCTAATTTTTTGGGCTTCGGTCCAGGTATGAGATAAAACATTTCAAAATGCTCCAGACAACAGGGCTTGTTGTTTTCCCTCCAGAGGTAAATAACGGAAATTGTCGATGCCTAAGTAATCCCTCGTCTACAAGTAATGTTGACAAACACGCCGCACTGTCAGTGACAGGCGTGTATATGTTCGTTTGTGACCTAGCGCATGGCAACTGCACTTGGTTGACAGGTACAGCTGCTGGCAACTGTTGTTGCATTCTGCAACTGTCGCTGTTTTTCTTCGATGGGCCAGCCACGTATTGTGGGTAAGCAGTGAAAGTATCTAACTACTCTAAAAGCATGAGTTTGTTTTCTGTCAATTGTTTTGGTATGTCAGCAGTTTTAGGAATACTGCCTCGTAACCTTTTCTCTGCTTCCTTCAAACCTGAATCTGTTGTAGCTAGAAATTGACTTTTTTCTCTTTTAGAGCTGCTTCTACTGTATCTGCATAAATCTTGCACACTGACACTATCTTTTCAGCAAGGGTGCTGCCCTTATCCAGCATCCCGGCTTCAACTTTTTTGGTTATTTCTTTTATATCTGCACGTATCCCTTTGTTTTTTGGCAAATTTTGACTCGAAACATAACTGGTCCACTCTTAGACTTAACTTTTGTACTTCTGTAGGTAAGTTTTTGCACACATCTTGCAGCTCACTGAGTGCGTCCATCACATTTTTCACCGGCGCATCCACATGGGATAGCGTCTCCTGAATTTGGGAATATGCTTCACTAAGGCTTTGTAACTCATCTGCAAGTTGCACATGTTTATCATCTACGGATGATACTCTTTGTGTTAACATATTTGTATTGCGGGATATGTTGGTAATTATTTCTTGTTTTAGTTGTTTGCCTAACTCTGTCAACTTCCCAGATAGTTCGTCAGATAATGAAGTGCATATAGTTTTTCCTCATCTCACTGAACTGTTGACTAATACTATTCTTGAAATCGTTAAATGCCTGATCTTGCTGTGTAAACTGTTGTCCTATACTTTCCTGATGTTTTGTGAACTGCTGTGTCATACCCTTTAAGTTATGTTGCACTTTCCTGAAGTTGCTGTTGTTTTATAAACTGTTGTGTTATTTGTTGCTTGAGTTGTGTCAATTGTGTAACTCACTAGTATTTACATTGGTTTTACAAACTGTTTCCTGTTCTTGCGTTCGCAATGTTGTGAGCCAGTAATCAAAGGAATTTTCGCTGTCATGCCCTTCAGTTTCACTATTTGACAAAATGTTTCCTGGTAAGAACTGAGAAATTGTCTCATTGAGCGTCATAAAAGTGACATCATGATTGGTTATATTACCGGTTCCCCCTTCGGGTCCGGGTGTTAGAATAGGCCCGAGGTATTCCTGCCTGTCATATGAGGCGACTAAAAGGAGTTTCACACATTTTGGCCTTTATGTGATGGTCCCCTGTAGGGTTTTGACCTCCATACTTCAAAATTTTCCCGAAGAGCGAGCCAATTGGGGAAGGGCACCTTACATGGTGCATCATGTCCATCGTGCATAGAGATCTTTAGCCCACTTTCTTGTCGTCGCATTGCTGTCTGCCCATTCTCCATCTCTTGGGTGAGGACACCTTCCTTGGTGCGTTTTCCACCATGCACTACGCTGTGTCAATTTCTGCGTTGACGATGACCGTGAACTTCTTTGCACCTGATATCCAGCATGGTAGCCAGTCCGTTGTGGTAGGGCTGCCATGTACTATGTTGGTTGTAGCCCCCTGACCACATACGGATCGCTCAACTGATGCCTGCGCCATTAACTCTCCACATATGCCAAGGGGTATATACCCATCCCCCTGGGGCATCATGACTCCCGGAAATGTCCATTGTGCCAGGTGGCCTTTACTGCGGTTAGGTGGCACCCGTGGAGAGGGCCCCTGGTCGGAGTGGGTGACATCAGGGCAGATGACACGTGATGACGTGTAGTTCATCATCTCTTGCTGGTGGTGAAACACCAGTAGTCTCTAAGCGTTCATGAGCTCAATTCAACGCACAGAAGTACAACCTCAAATTGTTCCCCTCCCTGGCCACACCATGGGAGGAATGTCAGGCTAAGGATGGCAGCAGATCTTATTCGCCCACTACCTTGTATGTTGGAGAGCTGATGGGGAATCTTTCATGACAATGAAGCATAGTTTTATGTTGAGCAATTAGAGGACAAGTTTGGGGAGGTGGAGGGCTCGTCCAAAATGACATCTGGGTCAGTCTTGATCAAAACAGCTTCCTCTGTCCAGTTACGGGAGTTACTCACTTGTGACAAGCTGGGGGATGTTTCTGTAACCATCACGTCCCATAAGAGCTTAAATATGGTCAAGGGTATCATATTTCACAGAGACCTTCTTTTGCAGTCCGACTATGAGCTGCGTGCTAATTTAGAGCAGCGAGGTGTACATTTCATCCAGCGTGTCCACCGGGGTCCAAAGGATAATCAGGTTGTCACCAGTGCCTTCATCTTGGCCTTTGAGGGTGATACATTGCCCGAGAAGGTCAAGGTGATGGTCTACCAGTGTGATGTAAAGCCCTATATCCCGATGCGGTGCCTTAAGTGATAGAAGCTCGGCCATATGTCTTCCTACTGTACTTCCAGTGTCACATGCCAATATTGTGGATGCCCATCATATCTCAATGCTCCGTGTGCCCTGCCTCCCATCTGTGTCAACTGCAGAGAGCACCATTCGCCTTGCTCGCCTGACTACAAGATTCTCCAGAAAGAAAGGAAAATCGTGGAGTACAAGACTTTGGACAGACTGACCTACATTGAGGCTAAGAGAAAATTTGAACACCTGCGTCCTGTGCATATGACATCATCTTATGCCGCCACTACAACAGTTCTGCCACCATCAGCTCCGCCAACCCAGGTCACCTCTCAGAATTTGGGAGCAACAAACCCCCAACCATCGGGGACGTCCGTCCCCACTTCTACGCCAGAGAAGCATAGGTCTTGTTTGGCTTCTCTCGCTAGGAAGGGGTCCCTTGGGTCACTCCCTTCCCAGGTTTCTTCTAGTAGGAAAGATGACACCCGCCTGTGGCTGAAGAGCCCAAAAGCAGCTGGTCGTAGGACTTCACGCTCATCCTCAGTCCCAGAGATTGAGCCAGTGAACTACTCCCAGCCTGGGACACCCAAGGAGCAGCAGGAGAAATCCAAAAAGAAAACCCCTAAGACCAAGGAAATTGCGGTGGCGCCCACACCACCGCTACCTACAAGCTCTGAGGATGGGGTGGAGATTTTGGCGTCCGCTTAGGACCTAGATCTCGCCAGACCCTCAGACACAATGGATATAGATTGCTCAGGCAATAAATCGGTGGCAGCAGGTGACTCGGAGGCGTAAACTGCCTCATTGAATGTTCCATGCCTTCCCAGTCTCACGATGTCATCCTCCAGTGGAATTGCGGCAGTTTTTTCCACCGCCTGGCAGAGCTACGGAAACTGTTAAGCTTTACACCTGCTATCTACATTGCGCTCCAGGAAACTTGGTTCCCAGCAATGCGGACCCCTGCCCTCCACGGCTATAAGGGATATTGCAGGAACCCTAGCGACTATAATCGAGTGTCAGGTGGAGTTTGCGTTTATGTCCTAAACTCGGTCTGTAGTGAACATATGACCCTTCAAACTCCTCTTGAAGCTGTGGCTGTCAGAATAAGGACGACGCAGGAAATAACTGTCTGCAATGTATATCTTCCTCCAGATGGTACTTTACCCCTGACTGTATTAGCTGCACTGATTGATCAACTCCCTAAACCGTTCCTACTTCTGGGAGATTTTAATGCCCATAACCCCTTGTGGGGTGGTACCGCGCTTACTGGCAAAGGCAGAGATGTCGAAACTTTACTGTCGCAATTCGACCTCTGCCTCTTATATACTAGGGTCGCCACACATTTCAGTGTGGCTCATTGTAGTTACTCGGCCATTGATTTATCAATCTGCAGCCCAGGACTTCTCCGTCTATCCACTGGAGAGCACATGACGACCTGTGTGGTAGTGACCGCTTCCCCATCTTCCTGTCACTGCCCCGGCCTCAGGCGCACGGACACCTGCCCAGATGGGCTTTGAACAAGGCGGACTGGATAACTTTCACCTCTGCTGTCACCGCTGACTCTCCCCCACACGGTAAAATTGATGTGATGGTTGAGCAGGTGATTAGCACAATGGTTCCTGCAGCATAAAACGCGATCCCTCGCTCTTTAGGGTTCCTGAGGCGTAAGGCAGTCCCTTGGTAGTCGCTGAAGGAGATTTTCTGGAGCTCTGATTAATCTGATCCGAGAAAAACAAATGGTGATGTTCAAGGACAGGGTGTAGTGGCTTTCAACACTGATGCAGCGGCGATATGCAACACTATCTGCATACAGCTGGTGCGGCTGCCAACTATCTCTGGTTCAGCTGACACAGGGTGTATAGATGGACAGCAGACATAGCCCGAATGAACTCGACATTGGACTCCCTAATTCAAAACACGTGGATTCAATTTAGATAGGAAAGCAATTTTTAGGGGTGTATTGTTACCGTGCTGTCAAATTCATACAGTGTGTTTTTGAAGTCGGTTTCGTGGTACAACTTCAATAAGAAAACCTGGTATTGTTAACTATCACCTTCTTAACTTTTGTCCTTATCTCAGTTTTGTGAGGATTTTAATTATTGTGGCGGGATTCACAAACATGGCTTTCAGTGTAGCGAAAGCATTTACACACACCTGGCCATGCATAGCATTAAAAATTAAACAAACGAATGAAAAATTTTCTCAAATGGATGAAGTATTTTCTCAAATAGATGATAAATTGTTTGCTTTAGGTTCTCAGATAAATCGGAGAATAGGCAAAATAGAAAAGAGAGTAGAATTAGGATTCAGGCGTGTACAGGACAGTTGATTGTTTAGAATGGTGGAAGTAAACGTGAAAACAAAGATGAACATGTACATAATAGAAAATCAATACAGGATACTGAAGCAAATAGAGTGCACGTATTAGAAAAACAGTTAATAGAGACAAAAATTAATCTAGAAGAAGTCACAACTAGAAATGTTGGAAGGCCTCAGCAATTAAATCAAACCGTGGCTAGAGAAAGTAGTTGAAAACTTCTATCCATTGCATGATGGACCCTGTGTAGTTATTAGTATGCAACATCCTAAGACAATGGTGTTGGCCAGATCCACTATTGGGAAGATAAGGAGAATGTTTGACATGCAGGATATTCATGTATTTGTAAATGAGGAGACTGAAGAATAAAGACAAGTGAGGAGCTAATGTCAAAATTTGGGATAGTGAAGTATCCTTGTGATTAATGACAAAGCACATTGTCTTCGTCATCTGACCAATGAAATACATTTTATTCCGTGTTACGGGGAAGTACGAGGGTAATCCCAAAAGTAATGTCTCCTATTTTTTTTATAAATACATAGACCTGTTTATTTCTACAATGGTTTACATCAGTTTACAGCTTGAACATTTAGCTATTTTTCGACATAATCACCATTTCTGTCGATGCATTTTTGTGGCAGTTTTTGTATGCCCATGTCATACCGACTTGCCACCATGCTGTTCATAAAGTTATGAACCTCTTCTTTCACCTCGTCGTCGGAGCTGAATCGCTTTCCGGCCAAATGTTCTTTTAACTTAGGGAACCGGCGATAGTCTCTGGGCGCGAAGTCAGGACTATAGGGTGGGTGGGTGATTATGTTCCACTGAAACTGTTGCAGGAGAGCAACGGTTTGCCGAGCGATGTTTGGGTGAGCGTTGGCATGGAGAGTGTGCACACATTCCTTTCCCGGTTCTGAATTGCCCGATTGAGTTTTTTCAGACTCTCACAGTAGCTGTCAGCGTTGATTGTGTGGTCCCAGCGATTCAGCTCCGACGACGAGGTGAAAGAAGAGGTTCATAACCTTCTAAACAGCATGGCGGCGAGTTGGTATGACATGGGCATACAAAAACTGCCACAGCGTCTACAAAAATGCATCGACAGAAATGGTGATTATGTCGAAAAATAGCTAAATGTTCAAGCTGTAAACTGATTTAAACCATTTTAGAAATAAGCAGGTCTATGCACTTATAAAAAAAATAGGAGACCTTACTTTTGAGATTGCCCTCCTACTAGTTTAGTGAGTGTAATGTAGTATGTAAGGAGCAGTCGCCAACGTGGTGATGCAAGTGTTGACAATACTGTAGGAAGAAGAAAATGACCAGGGATTCTTTCATTACGATGCTTGCGACATCAGGAAGTCGGGGCTGGATCGGAAAGCCATTGGAGTTTTAAGGCGAAGTGTTTTTCTTGGCGGGATATTTGCGGAAGAAGCTATCAAACCATTGACTGTCTTGAGTGTTATTACTCAGCTTTTGGAGGTCATGTCTTGTTAGGTGGGAAGGAAGGAGTAGGCCGTACAGGTCAGTTAAAAAACCTGAAGTTTGTCCGGAGACGGAGACGAGGGCAGATCTGGTGTGCATCTTAGCAGCCGATCAGGGCCAGAGTTGCTCTCGGCAGAAGTACGACCCTCGCCCAGTGCTCCAGAGACAGGCACATCAGTAGTCTTCTGCACCTCTCCTGCTGATTACTTACGGTGGGAATTATTAGCAGCACCGGCATCTTAGGACAACTCTTGATCCGTATTTAGTCAGATCACTGCAGTTATATGTCTCAAGTCCAGCATCGCTTCAGCAGATGCATGTCTTTCTCAATTCCATCTGTCAGGCCAACAGTTACTGAGCCGGACGCTGTGGTCGAGCGGTTCTAGGCGCTTCAGTCCGGAACCGCGCTGCTGCTACGGTCGCAGGTTCGAATCCTGCCTAGGCCATGGATGTGTGTGATGTCCTTAGGTTAGTTAGGTTTAAGTAGTTCCAAGTCTAGGGGACTGATGGCCTCAGATGTTAAGTCCCATAGTGCTTAGAGCCATTTCAACCATTTGAAGTTACTGCATTTGTTTACTTAGAAGTCCGCGAATTTTTTTTCCCTCTCAGTTGCATCTAAAGGGCACAAATTCATTCACCTTCAACCATCTCTGAAAACCAGTAGGTTCACTTGTCGTAATTCTTGCAGAATAGATGTGCAATATCTACTGAAGTTCTTCATAGTCAGTTGCGGTTTGTGTTTTAGTTGAATAAATTAATGTGTTCATTATGTTAACATCTTAACTTAATATCATTGTTAATGATATGCATTCCTCCACCTTAGAATCCAAAGCTAGGGTCATAAATTCGCATTGGTCATTCCCTTGCGCACAGTATTTTCAGCTTGGGTCTTAAAGGTATGTCCTGCTCTTAATTTTCTGGGTCATGGTAACCATTTCAGACATACGTGGGGTTTTGCAATTTGGCACATAAATATCGTACATATTTAAATACGAATATATTTAGGAGAAGGGTATAGGTATAGGATAATTTTGTTCAGTACATTGAGCTCTGGTCAATTTAATTGAATAGTGTTAATCGCAATCTTTGCTACTCTGGATCAAGTTAAGTTCCAGATGAACTAGGTTCGTACGCGTTTACTGTACAGTTCAGCTCCAGTTTAACATATCGCTTATGCACATGGCAGTACTGGTTTTGCCAGTTGTATAATTTAAAGTGTTTGTTCAAATATTGTTTATAAATAACAGTGTTCATAAAGAAATTAGAGTTCACACAGCGACGTGATATTCTGCATTGAATTAGCGCCGTGAAGAAGGACAATTTGATATCTTCATTTACTTTGAAGATCATCTCCGGGAAACCAAATCCTTTATCTGCGTCCGCCCGCCATTGTGCTCGGCACTGCCCACGCTTTTGAAGGTCTACTTCGCCACTGCATTATTCTCCCAGCCCTAGTCAACACCCAGCCGGGCTTTTAAACTAACAAAATGAATGAACCTTCTAATGCATTTTGCATATTTCCACTCAAAAGTACTGACTGCACAAAAGAGAGAACTAACAATAATATATGGTGTTCACTTTCAGTCATCTTCAAGGAATTAGGCATTTTGCGTGTCACTGCATCTTCACAATATACACGGTGATTCAGCTGCAGCTATAGCTGTCGATTTATGCAGACCGCAATGTTAGTGTTGGCCTTCGTAAACCACTCGCGAGACTTTCATACTGTCTCGCTCTCTACACTGGGCGTCGTATGGAAGACGTGATGGAGCAGCATTTGTTTGGTACAATTCCAGCTGCACACAGCAAAAACGGAATTGTGAGTATCTGCCGAAATACGAGAGAAAATGTGCCTGACGACTCTTGGAAGGGACATCTGGTGTACACAGTAATTCAGCTACCCCTGCCCTGGTCGTTTTATGCAACCCGCAATGTTATAGCTGGCCTTCACAAACCACTGTGAGATTTTCATTATCTCCCGCTCGCCACGTGCAGATTATTAGTCCTATACAAAAAATGGACAGGACCTTATTGTAGGAAATTTAATTTAGTTAAATTTTGTACTGGGATATGTCTTCGCTAGAGGCTGTAGTTTTGAAGTTGTTCAAGAAAAACGTACAAAAGTGACCTTGAAACGAACGCTCGCTCCCACACTCAGCCCCCACCAGTCAGGATTTCTAGCATGTTGTTCACGGCACTCCTTCCCATCACTATACAAATATTTGCGACTGCACGAATCATTTCCCACATTCGTCATTTTGCTCTTCATTGACTGGCCTTATTACGCCACCGGCTTACTCGAGCGCTTACAAATTGTAAAACTGACGTCTGCGTAAAATAAACAATTACATCGTTTCCCGTTGCAAACAAATAATTTTTAAAGCGGAATTTTACGTACCCATGCGATAGAGCGGGCCGAAATTAGTCTAGTGCGATATTTGTTTTATCGACATCTATTAACAGGTACAGTAAAACACGAAGAATAAACAGTACTCCAGCAGTGACTGACCAGCGTTGCTGCATGCCTGTAGCAGTCAGCCCGGAACAGGATGGATATATTCGCTAATGCACTTTGTCATAAATGATTCTTCATAAGGTGAAGAGAACAAACATGTCCATACCTGCACTAGAAGAAAAAATGAACTTTGTTACCGATCACTAAAACTATCAGTGGCTCATTAGGCGTAAATTAAAATTTTTGACCAAATGTCTAACAACATAAAATGTCTGATATGTAGCAAATCAAGTTTTAAATATATCCTAAAAACTTTGAAAGACTTTATGATTTGCCTCCAAGGGCAGCTGATAAAATTTCTTTATTGAACAACCAGTTTCAGTCCACATACTTCATAATGTTCATAAAAGTATTTACGTCACCGTATTAGACGACATAAAATCATTCGTGTCAGATAATGAAAGCCATGAATTCGTCATTGTTGTCACACATCAATATAAATTACGTCGTCAGTCTAAACTGTGCGAGACAGTCCACTCATTCATGCTACGTCAACAGTTCAGCTCCAGTTTGACAAATCGTTTATGAGTCTGGCAGCATTAGTTTGCCAGTTACATTATTTAAAGTGTTTGTGGAAACACTGTTTGTAAAAGTCAGTATTATTAAAAAACTATAATTCAGTGCTGACGTTTGATCTAGCATGAATGAATGTACTGTCTGGTACAGTTTATGACTGATGATGTAATTTATAAACTAGCGAAAACAAAATCGCAACACCAAAAAACATTTCATGTAGAGTAATCGAATTTTTGGAATACAATTGTCTAGGTAACACATTTAAGTGATTAACATTGCAAGATCACAGATAAATGAAGTGGGAGAAGCCATTGAAAATGTGAAATACTCGTACATCTATAACCGGTGTAACAGCCAGAATTTTGAATGCAGGCATGTAAATGTGCATTCATTGTGTTGTGCAGGTACCAGATCTCAGTTTGTGGGGTAGAGTTCCAGAGTTGTCGTCCGATGACGTCCCATATGTGCTCGACTGGAGACAGATCTTGCGATCTAGCAGACTAAGGCAACATGTCGACACTCTGTAGGGCATGTTGGGTTACAACAGCGGTGTGTGGGCGAGAATTAACTTGTTGGCAAACACACCCTGGACTGCTGTTCATAATGGGAGCACAACACGTCGAATCGCCAGATTGTCGTAGAGATTGGCAGTCAGGATGGGTGGGATAACCGGACCATAACTCTGTGAGTAGGTCCAGTGTATCTAGCACGTAGACAGGTTGGTTGCAGGTCCACAACTGGCCTCTTCCTAACCAACACTCTGCCATCACTGGCACTGAGGCAGAACCCGCTTTCATCAGAAAACAAAGCAGACCTCCATCGTGCCCTCCAACGAGCTCTCGCTTGACACCACTGCAGTCACAAATGGCGATGGTCTGAGGCCAGTGGAATGCACGCTACAGGGCGTCTGGCTCGCAACTGTTCTTGAAGTAACCGATTTGCAACGGTTCATTGTGTCACTGTGTTGCCAACTGCTGCTCAAAGTGCTGCTGCAGACGCAGCATGATGCGCCAGATCCCCGAGCCAAACAGGATGGTCCTCACTCTCGGTGGTGCCACTTGGCCCTCCAGTCCCTATCTTCTTGGATAGTACATTCTCGTGATCACCGTTGCCAGCAGTCATGTACAGTGACTACATTACTGCCAAGTCTTTCTGCAGTGTTGCAAAAGGAACATCCAGTTTCTTGTACCGCATTATACGACTTCTTTCAAACTTAGTGAGGTGCTGCTAATGGCATCTATGTCGCCTTTGGCTAACATCAACTCAGAACGGTCAGTCTAAAAGGTAACTAACGCTCACGACGGTTACAGCGTGTGGTTAAAGCAAACCTGATTGCATCCTCATAGTGGGGCTACTATTGCCACTTATCTTATGCAATGTGCTTGAAATTTGAATAGACAAGATCTTTCACACGTGAACAGCACGCCCATCGACTTTCGTTTATGTCGCGACAACTCCTTCTTGGTGTCGCGATTTTTTTTCCATCAGTGTATTAGTATGAGACAGCAGTGACGACTTCATGGATTTTATTATCTGGTTGTATACCACCTAATATTATATTGTAAATGATTTTATGAACCGATGGTGGTTCTTGGACCGAAACTGGTTGTAAAATAAAGAAATTTTCTCAGCAGTTCTTGGCAGTAACGATGACGTTCTTCGAATATTTACGAGCTGTGGAGCTCCACCTTCTGAAAATACACTACTGTCCATTAAAATTGCTACACAAGAAGAAATTCAGATGATAAACGGGTATTCATTGGACAATTATATTATACTAGAAATGACACGTGACTACAGTTTCACGCAATTTGGGTGCATAATCCTAAGAAATCAGTACCCAGAACAACCACCCCTGGCCGTAATAAAGGCCTTGATACGCCTGGGCATTGAGTCAAACAGAGCTTGGATGGCGTGTACAGGTACAGCTGCCCATGCAGCTTCAACACGATACCACAGTTCATCAAGAGTAGTGACTGGCGTATTGTGACGAGCCAGTTGCTCGGCCACCATTGACCAGACGTTTTCAGTTGGCGAGAGATCTGGAGAATGTGCTTGCCAGGGCAACAGTCGAACATTTTCTGCATCCAGAAAGGCCTCTACAGGACCTGCAACATGCGGTCGTGCATTATCCTGCTGAAATGTAGGGTTTCGCAGGGATCGAATGAAGGGTAGAGCCATACGTCGTAACACATCTGAAATGTAACGTCCATTGTTCAAAGTGCCGTCAATGCGAACAAGAGGTGACCGAGACGTGTAACCAATGGCACCCCATACCATCACGCCGGGTGAAGCGCCAGTATGGCGATGACGAATACACGCTTCCAAAGTGCGTTCACCGCGATGTCGCCAAACACGGATGCGACCATCATGATGCTGTAAACAGAACCTGGATTCATCCGAAAAAATGACGTTTTGCCATTCGTGCACCCAGGTTCGTCGTTTGAGTACACCATCGCAGGCGCTCCTGTCTGTGTTGCAGCGTCAAGGGTAACCGCAGCCACGGTCTCCGAGCTGATAGTCCATTCTGCTGCAAACGTCGTCGAACTGTTCGTGCAGGCGGTTGTTGTCTTGCAAACGTCCCCATCTGTTGACTCAGGGATCGAGACGTGGCTACGCGATCCGTTACAGCCATGCGGATAAGATGCCTGTCATCTCGACTGCTAGTGATACGAGGCCGTTGTGATCTAGCATGGTGTTCCGCATTACCCTTCTGAACCCGACGATTCTATATTCTGCTAACAGTCATTGGATCTCGACCAACGCGAGCAGCAGTGTCGTGATACGATAAACCGGAATCGCGATAAGCTACAATCCGACCTTTATCAAAGTCGGAAACGTGATGGTACGCATTTCTCCTCCTTACACGAGGCATCACAACAACGTTTCACCAGGCAACGCCGGTCAACTGCTGTTTGTGTACGAGAAATCGGTTGGAAACTTTCCTCATGTCAGCACATTGTACGTGTCGCCACTGGTGCCAACCTTGTGTGAATGCTCTGAAAAGCTAATCATTTGCATATCACAGCATCATCTTCCTGTCGGTTAAAGTTCGCGTCTGTAGCACGTCATCTTCGTGGTGTAGCAATTTTAATGGCCAGTAGTGTATATCCTAAAACCATTTCTTCTGCACAACTCCCTCTGTTCCACAGGGAAAATATCATTTAATAGCTGGTAGCCTGTTAAAAAATAACTTAGTTTTTAAGTGTTTTACATAAATAGGCTAAAAATAACATTTTCATTAGTATTAAAAGTAAACATGTATAGAATGCCTGTAAACTGACTCGTTCCACATAATTTCGACAGCAAAAATCGTTTATCTTACCTACGGAACATGTTACTAACTAATTTACTACCACGGTATTAGCGCGCTCTTCTTCCCCCAGAAGTTGGCATCTGTGGTACAGTTGCCGGTCACATTGCCGCTGCAGAGACCCGACACCTCGCCCGCCGCAACCGGAGACGGGTCGCTCGCGATAAGCGTCGAGAGCGCACGCGCCGGAGCCGCCGACGCTGCGCTGGGCACTGTGCTAGCAAAACGTTGCTAGCGCAGTTTCCGGGTCTGCTGCACCACTTATAGCAGTCTTAGCTCGACATGGCGAGCACACCCGCAGGAGGCGTCACTCTAGTACCGTTGAACTCCGCTCAAATATGGTTCAAAAGGCTCTAAGCACTATGGGGCTTAACATCTGAGGTAGACTTAGAACTACTTAAACCTAACTAACCTAAGGACATCACACACATCCATGCCCGAGGCAGGATTCGAACCTGAGACCGTAGCAGCAGCGCGATTCCGGACTGCAGCGCCTAGAACCGCTCGGTCACAACGGCCGGCTTGAACTCCGCCTCTGGCTTTGATAATGTTCGCATGTCGGAGAGGAAGAGAGACCAAAAGATACATGTGACGATTATGTCCCTTACAACTACCAGACTGCTAGTATTTCTGTTGCCGCTTTTCACCTGCTTTTCCAAATAGTCTCGAATTTTTTCTGTGGGATAACATCGGGTGATTTAGCGGGCCAGTCGAGTGCGATAGGATGTCTGAGCGTTCGTCGCAGGAACGTATCCGTGCAGCTGTGTCAACAGTGCCGTTGTCAACTTGTAAGACGGAAGTTCTATAGCATACTCGTGATGGAGATGTAAAGAATAGGATGAAATTTGTCAAGGTAAGAAAAAAAATCCCCCCCCCACACACACACGTACAGAAACCTCCGACTTGTAATTTCACCTACACACACTCTGGTAAATGGTCTCGATGCACTCGGCGCCTAGCGGGACTTGAAAAGATGCAAAGTCGTGACTTGTCGTATCACACTACACGCCTACACTCTGGCAGTTCGGTCCACTGAGGACTTACAGTTTTGTGTGCCACTGCGAAAAATGTCCTTTGCGAAGTACCTCACTCCAAATGCCTGTTACATTCAGTTCCAGTAGCAATGTTTCCTCGGAATCTGGTTGACATAAAACTGCATTCACTGACAGCACGGAATCCTTTCAGGCTTGAAACCGATCGTCATTGACACTCGTCACCGGCCCCTCTCACTTTTTTTTTCTTTTTACAACCACTGTTCTTACGCCGTGTTGCGTCACTGCGACTCGTACACCATTCCTTCTACATGCGTTGTACAGACTGCACTGGTACACCAATCAATCGGGTAACTTCATTCACGGTATGATCATAGGCATATCCAAAAACGGAAGTTCCTTTCTCTGTTAAGGGGTCCACTAATACTTCGGCCGGATGCGTTCTTATCAGCAAATCTGACTAGCTATGTCAACTGCACTCTCTGCCTACAAAACGTTGAAACATGAAGAAGAAACTTAGTCCGTAAGCAAAATAATGTTCAGCGACCGATTTTTATAATGAAAATACCTGACGAACCCGACATTGATCCCAAACAGTTCCTGTACGCTGGGCGCAGCTGCTTCGCGATTCTACAACGCCATATTTTAAACGTTTCTATAGCAACATCTCTATACACTGCGACTTTGTAAACACCTCTTCATAGCTCTATAGACGGCTACTGTTTACGCCTACAGACATTTGCGCTTCGCAATTGAAAGCTGTCACACGCTGCCAAATGTCGGGGACTTCCTTAATTTGACTGGACTCTACGAATGTCTTAAGAGTAAAGAATAAATGTATTGAAACTTCATACATGATGCAGTGTTTATGACGTCTTATCTCTTCAACTATGTGTGTACTATGACGTATTAGTGTAGGTACAGCGATATGTGTGGATACTGTCTGCGTAACATGTTGCGAATAAAGTTAGTAGCAAAGGAGTAATAAATTTAAAAGTCTAGCATCTGCGGCAGTTTTTCACGTCATACCTTCTGATCCGAGGCCCACGAGACAGACAGGCCGCGGCGCATAGATCACGAAGGTAGGCCTGAACTCGCTCGCTCGCTCAACTCAGCAGACAAAATGAGTTTCTGAACGTATTAACTCGTAGCTGGGCGTGTCCGTGCTAACGAGAACTGCATCTTCTACTGGATTCTGCTGTTATGGTCATGCTGATTAATAGTGCAACAACAAAACTTAATTTAAGGTCAATAATCGATGTTGTTGTTGTGGTCTTCAGTCCTGAGACTGGTTTGATGCAGCTCTCCACGCTACTCTATCCTGTGCAAGCTTCTTCATCTCTGAGTAACTTCTGCAACCTACATCCATCTGAATTTGCGTAGTGTATTCATCCCTTGGTCACCCTCTACGATTTTTACCCTCCACGCTGCCCCCAAATACTAAATTGATGATACATTGATGCCTCAGAACATGTCCTACCAACCGATCCCTTCTTCTGGTCAAGTTATGCCACAAACCTCTCTTCTCCCCAATCCTATTTAATACCTCCTCATTAGTTACGTGATCTACCCATCTAATCTTCAACATTCTTCTGTAGCACCACATTTCGAAAGCTTCTATTCTCTTCTTGTCCAAACTATTTATTGTCCATGTTTCACTTCCAAACATGGCTACACTCCATACAAATACTTTCAGAAACGACTTCCTGACACTTAAATCCATACTCGATGTTAACAAATTTCTCTTCTTCAGAAACGCTTTCCTTGCAATTACCAGTCTACATTTTATATCCTCTATACTTCGACCATCATCAGTTATTTTGCTCCCCAAATAGCAAAACTCCTTTACTACTTTAAGTGTCTCATTTCCTAATCTAATTCCATCAGCATCACCCAAGTTAACTCGACTACGTTCCATTATCCTCGTTTTGCTTTTATTGATGTTCATCTTATATCCTCCTTTCAAGACACTATCCATTCCGTTCAACTGCTCTTCCAAGTCGTTTGCTGTCTCTGACAGAATTACAATGTCATCGGCGAACCTCAGAGTTTTTATTTCTTCTCCATGGATTTTAATACCTACTCCGAATTTTTCTTTTGTTTCCTTTACTGCTTGCTCAATATACAGATTGAATAACATCGGGGAGAAGCTACAACCCTGTCTCACTCCCTTCCCAACCACTGCTTCCTTTTCGTGTCCCTCGACTCTTATAACTGCCATCTGGTTTCTGTAAAAATTGTAAATAGCCTTACGCTCCCTGTATTTTACCCCTGCCACCTTTAGAATTTGAAAGAGAGTATTCCAGTCAACATTGTCAAAAGCTTTCTCTAAGTCTACAAATGCTAGAAACGTTGGCTTGCCTTTCCTTAATGTAGCTTCTAAGATAAGTCGTAGGGTCAGTATTGCCTCACGTATTCCAATATTTCTGCGGAATCCAAACTGATCTTCCCCGAGATCGGCTTCTACCAGTTTTTTCCATTCGTCTGTAAAGAATTCGCGTTATTATTTTGCAGCTGTGACTTATTAAACTTATAGTTCGGTAATTTTCACATCTGTCAACACCTGCTTTCTTTGGTATTGGAATTATTATATTCGTCTTGAAGTCTGAGGGTATTTCGCTTGTCTCATACATCTTGCTCACCAGGTGGTAGAGTTTTGTCAGGATTGGCTCTCCCAAGGCTGTCAGTAGTTCTAATGGAATGTTGTCTACACCCGGAGCCTTTTTTCGACTCAGCTCTTTCAGTGCTCTGTCAGACTATTCACGCAGTATCATATCTCCCATTTCATCTTCATCTACATCCTCTTCCATTTCCATAATATTGTCCTCAAGAACATCGCCCTTGTATAGACCCTCTATATACTCCTTCCACCTTTCTGCTTTCCCTTCTTTGCTTAGAACTGGGTTTCCATCTGAGCTCTTGATATTCATACAAGTGGCTCTTTTTTCTCCTAAGGTCTCTTTAATTTTCCTGTAGGCAGTATCTATCTTGCCCCTAGTGAGATAAGCCTCTACATCCTTACATTTGTCCTCTAGCCATCCCTGCTTAGCCATTTTGCACTTCCTGTCACTCTCATTTTTGAGACGTTTGTATTCCTTTTCGCCTGCTTCATTTGTTGCATTTTTATATTTTCTCCTTTCATCACTTAAATTCAGTATCTCTTCTGTTACCCAAGGATTTCTACTAGCCCTCATCTTTTTACCTACTTGATCCTCTGCTGCCTTCACTATTTCATCTCTCAGAGTTACCCATTCTTCTTCTACTGTATTTCTTTCCCCTGTTCTTGTCAATCATTCTCTAATGCTCTCCCTGAATCTCTCTACAACCTCTGGTTCTTTCAGTTTATCCAGGTCCCATCTCTTCAATTTCCCACTTCTCTGCAGTTTCTTCAGTTTTAATGTACAGTTCATAACCAATAGATTGTGGTCAGAGTCCACATCTGCCCCTGGAAATGTCTTACAATTTAAAACCTGGTTCCTAAATCTCTGTCGTACCATTATATAATCTATCTGAAACCTGTCAGTATGAATAGTACGCTACTGCTTGCGTGCAGTATTCTTTAAACTGTATGCAGAATGTCGTTGGGGAGGAGTTGCCTCGGAATAAATGTTCTTCGAGCCTTCTCCTCCCAAGCGACGTTACCTTATTACCGCAGTCTTAGTATGTGGTGTCGGTGGTTATTTGTTTTATGATTGTGATGCCTGTTGTGTTATTTTTGACTGCGTTATGGCGTGTAGTGTCGTGTGTTGTCGGTTTGGGTCTCTTACGTGTTGATCCCTTCTGAGTCATGTTGACTTAGTGTGCTGGTTTCGGAATCTGTGGGCGTGCTTGCGTCCTCGCATGAGCCTTGTTGTGATGTTGTGCTTGTCTACGCCTCCTTTCATAGGGGTTTTGGCGTTTGTGTTCTTCATGTAGTGTGTTCGGTACAACATCAGCTACACAATTTATTGTTTTCAAATCGTTGGGATTACATATTATTCTGGCGATGTCACTGCTGTTGTGTTTAGGTCTCACGTGTTCTAGCGTGTTGCGTAGCAGTGTGACATGTTTTGTTTGGTTCAAATGGCTCTGAGCACTACGCGTTTTAACATCTGAGGTCATCAGCCGCCTAGAACTTAGAACTACTTAAACCTAACTAACCTAAGGACATCACACACATCCATGCCCGAGGCAGGATTCGAACCTGCGAACGTAGCGGTCGCTCGGCTTCAGACTGCAGCGCCTAGAACCGCACGGCCACTCCGGTCGGCCATGTTTTGGTGTCCTAGTTTCTCCGCAAATGCATATTTCATCGTTAGTTAGTCCCACGCTGTTTAAGTGTACCGGGTACGGCCCGTGGCTTGTCAGGAAATAGACCATCCTCCGGCTTGGGTTGACATATTTCAGTTGTTATCTTTCGCGTACGTCGGGAAAAAAAGAGTGTACTGGGCTAGTCTTGTCGGATGCGTCCCACTCTCTCAGCCATGTCTGAATCCACCATTGTTTCATTTTTGTTTTGTTTATAATGTTGGCTCCTGTAATTTCGGTGACTTTACCGAGCCTGTCACTCTTAAGCCAGTAAAGTGTAGCTCCACAACGTATTGTTACTTCTGTAGGTCAGGTTCCCATCGCAACGCAAAGTGCCTCTAGTGATGTGGTGTTGAAGGCTCCGCTCATTCTCAGGAGTACACTA
This sequence comes from Schistocerca cancellata, assembly GCF_023864275.1. Taxonomy (NCBI): domain Eukaryota; kingdom Metazoa; phylum Arthropoda; class Insecta; order Orthoptera; family Acrididae; genus Schistocerca; species Schistocerca cancellata. Next base: position 152,496,266 of record NC_064630.1, read on the forward strand.
CGTTGACCTCGTCTTGCAATTGTCTTGTTAGTGTGTATATTCAGTCTGTGAGCCTAAGCACTTGTAACAAAGCATGCGATGGATTCAAATATCACAATGTAGTAGGTCCTTCGCATCTTAATAGGTAATTTGTACTGAGTTGTGTTGAGTCTTGTTAGTTTGTGCATAATTTTGGAGGCTTTGTCAATTGTCAGTTTGATATGATAGTTGAAAGTCTGTTTTTCGTCAAGATGCAGACCTAGATAACGTGTAGCTTGTTTTCTCTGTATACTAGTATTATCTAATTTTAGAATTGGGTTCCTCTGTAGTGTCCATCCGAGCAGTAAATTTGCAGTTTTATTGGCTGCTATTTTTAGTTTATCTTATTTGCACCAATTGCGTGTCTTTTGTATCTAATGCTGCTCTCGAATGGGCTGACACCACTATTAGCAGGTCATCTGCATACGCCACAACACCTCCTACCCTGTCGCCACCGTCCAGGGTGTTCACAATTGCGATAATCCAAAACATTGGTCCTCGGATCGAGCCCTGTGGACATCCCTTTGCTGTTCTCTTGACAACCTTCCGTGTACCAGCCCTCCACTCCGCCAATCTGCCTCTGCAATAGTCGAGGAGGCTATTGTAGAGGGAAGCTGACAGCCTCATTTCCCTTAACCTTGCGAAGAGGGACGGCCACCAAAGGTTGTCAAAAGCCCCTGCTTTGTCAGTTCGTATGGCGGCCAAGTATTTCTCGCTGACGCTTTTAGTTACTGTCGGTGCTTGGTTGACGGCTTCTTCTATTGATCTACCTTTCGTGAAGCCTAATAGATGGGGCGTTAGGCCGAGGAGGCCTCTGCGCGATTGTAATCGGTCACACAGGAGCCTTTCCTGTACCTTGGCGAATGTTTTTTAAGAGGTAGATAGGTCGGTGCGCTTTGGGATCTGTTGGCTCTTTGTCTTGTGGTATCCTGATTGTTACTACATTAGCATTTCTCCAGAGGTTTGGAATTCTGCCATGTTGAATATGTTAGTAAGGAAAGATGTGATTTATGTTACTGTTTCTGAAATTATTTTGTGTGGGCTGTGTGCTTTTTTTGTTTTTAAGCCTGCTGATTGCCGTCGCCACTTCTTCTTGTGAGAATGGTGTGGTTACACTGTCACTGACGTATGGTTGCCTTGTCCTCTCTCTTAGGTCAGCATTCGTCTTGTATGGGGTCGTCATCTGGGAGGAGCCTGTTCAGGAGATAGTCTGCTGTGCTTCTCTATCCTCTGGTCATTGTGCCATCAGCTTGTTTTAGTGTTGGCAGAACTGTCGGTGTCTTACGTCGTTCTGTTTCTATCTTGAATGGTTGTCCCCAGATGTCGTTCTGTAGCTGGATTTGACGAAATTGGTCCAGTAATCTTGCCTTGTTGTCTTTAGTTGTTTATGGTATTTCTGTTTGGCGTCACTATACATGTCGAGGCTTATCTGTCTTTCAGGAGCTGTCGTTGCCTGTTGGTAGTACTTTCTTTGGTCCTGTGAATCCTTCCTTAATGTTGCCAGTTCTGTCGACCACAGTTGTTTCTGTTCCCACCCATTTCTTCCCGTGGTATAGTTGCTTCCTGTGCTCTTTGTAGGACTTATGTCAGTACATGAGTTTTGTAATCTATACTGCCTTGAACAATGTATAGTGACGACGCCTCAACAATATCTCGAACTTTTTGCCAGTCGGCCCTTCCTACTTGTAAATGCCTGTGTCCATGGTCTGTCTTATGTGTATTTACATATCTGTCGGTGGTTATGACGACTGCGTTGTGCTCGCTGTGTGTGGCTCTATCTAATACCCTCCTTGTGTTGACTAGTGGAAGAGATTTTGCGTTCCCTAGAGAAAGATCTATGTTACTTACGGCACAGGCCTCTCCGCGGTAGGCAGGTGGCTGTCCCTTCCTATTCAGTTTGGAGAGGTTGCATTCATTTATCACGTCAAGCACTAGCTGTCCTCTGGCGTCAATTCTATCTCAGTTCCACAAAGGGTATTTTGTGTTGATATCGGTTAGAATGAGCTGCCCCTTTCTTTCTGAGTGTCATGCAATGTCTTTTATTTTGTCCAGGAAAGGTTCTATATCATACGAGTACTGAGCGTATATGGACGACAAAAGCCAAATATCCTGTCCGTCTGTTATTTCTGCTCTGGCGATTATAACATCCATGATATATATATATATATATATATATATACACTCCTGGAAATGGAAAAAAGAACACATTGACACCGGTGTGTCAGACCCACCATACTTGCTCCGGACACTGCGAGAGGGCTGTACAAGCAATGATCACACGCACGGCACAGCGGACACACCAGGAACCGCGGTGTTGGCCGTCGAATGGCGCTAGCTGCGCAGCATTTGTGCACCGCCGCCGTCAGTGTCAGCCAGTTTGCCGTGGCATACGGAGCTCCATCGCAGTCTTTAACACTGGTAGCATGCCGCGACAGCGTGGACGTGAACCGTATGTGCAGTTGACGGACTTTGAGCGAGGGCGTATAGTGGGCATGTGGGAGGCCGGGTGGACGTACCGCCGAATTGCTCAACACGTGGGGCATGAGGTCTCCACAGTACATCGATGTTGTCGCCAGTGGTCGGCGGAAGGTGCACGTGCCCGTCGACCTGGGACCGGACCGCAGCGACGCACGGATGCACGCCAAGACCGTAGGATCCTACGCAGGCCGTAGGGGACCGCACCGCCACTTCCCAGCAAATTAGGGACACTGTTGCTCCTGGGGTATCGGCGAGGACCATTCGCAACCGTCTCCATAAAGCTGGGCTACGGTCCCGCACACCGTTAGGCCGTCTTCTGCTCACGCCCCAACATCGTGCAGCCCGCCACCAGTGGTGTCGCGACAGGCGTGAATGGAGGGACGAATGGAGACGTGTCGTCTTCAGCGATGAGAGTCGCTTCTGCCTTGGTGCCAATGATGGTCGTATACGTGTTTGGCGCTGTGCAGGTGAGCGCCACAATCAGGACTGCATACGACCGAGGCACACAGGGCCAACACCCGGCATCATGGTGTGGGGAGCGATCTCCTACACTGGCCGCACACCACTGGTGATCGTCGAGGGGACACTGAATAGTGCACGGTACATCCAAACCGTCATCGAACCCATCGTTCTACCATTCCTAGACCGGCAAGGGAACTTGCTGTTCCAACAGGACAATGCACGTCCGCATGTATCCCGTGCCACCCAACGTGCTCTAGAAGGTGTAAGTCAACTACCCTAGCCAGCAAGATCTCCGGATCTGTCCCCCATTGAGCATGTTTGGGACTGGATGAAGCGTCGTCTCACGCGGTCTGCACGTCCAGCACGAACGCTGGTCCAACTAAGGCGCCAGGTGGAAATGGCATGGCAAGCCGTTCCACAGGACTACATCCAGCATCTCTACGATCGTCTCCATGGAAGAATAGCAGCCTGCATTGCTGCGAAAGGTGGATATACACTGTACTAGTGCCGACATTGTGCATGCTCTGTTGCCTGTGTCTATGTGCCTGTGGTTCTGTCAGTGTGATCATGTGATGTATCTGACCCCAGGACTGTGTCAATAAAGTTTCCCCTTCCTGGGACAATGAATTCACGGTGTTCTTATTTAAATTTCCAGGAGTGTATATATATATATATATATATATATATATATATATATATATATATATATATATATATATAGGGTGTCCCAGCTATCTTGTCCACCCAAAATAACTCTGGAACAATAACAGCTATTGGAAAACGACTTTCACCGGTATCAATGTAGGGCTGGGGCCCATGAATGTACATATTTGGAAACATTCTAAACCGAAAGCATATGTGTTTTTTAACACAAACTTATGTTTTTTTAAATGGACCTCCTATATTTTTTCTTCGGCAATCCATAGCATGACAAAGCACATACACAATGGCGTTGATTGCATCGCAATATTCCCATAACATCCCGAGATATTAAGACGCGAAGTTGACGCTTGAAACACGCAACATGCGCTGCTAGCGCACGTCCTGAGGCTCAGGCGTGAATCCCATGCTGCCCGTAATCGCGATGTGATTGACATGCGTAATCACACTTCCATACTTATCAAGAGGTCCGAAACGAATAATACGGTCTGCTGCCATCCTGCATTAACGTCGTACATTCCAGCAGGTATTTATCCCATAGGCTAGGGGTGATGCGGTTCTGTAACATATCTGTGTACCGCAACGTTAGTCACAAAGTTAACTTCGCTTATCGTTAATCCGTTACTAAAAAGGTAATGCCGTTCAACGTTAAAACTTTACTTTACTGTAGATCTAGCGCAAGTGACAGTTAATCAGTTAATCATTCACTCGTAATAGTAAAATTCATGTTGATGGTTTTAGTGAAACGAGCAAGTGGACTAAAAGTTTTACCGTTGTTTAGGTAAAAATGTTTTGATTTGGGAAGTTCAGGTAGGACATAGAAGATGAATGTAAACATATTTAACCAATTAGTTTTATTATCACATAATTATCAATGTTATGTTTATCTAATGCGTTAAATGACAAATTGTTGCAAAGAAATGTTTCTTAACATCACTGGGTAAAATGGCTCCTTGTAGAAACTTCCACTGTGATACCAGCACTACATACTAAACATAGCGTTCACCTCTCATGCTCAAAGTGATTCCCATTGGCTTGCATATATAGGGTCACTCTGCGGATGAAGGATGCCCTACTTCGTGCTACTGTTTCCTCTTTGATGACTGTACAAGCATCAATACTGCGTTGCTTCATGTCCTCTGGTGTTGTTGGTTCATGTTGGCAAACAGCATCCTTCACTGCTCCCCAAAGAAAATAATCCAGCGGTGTAAGGTCCGGAGATCGGGCAGGCCACCTAACTGGGCCACCTCGTCCAATCCACCTACCAGAGCGTGCGCTAGCAGCGCATGTCGGGTGTTTCAAGCGTCAACTTCGCGTCTTAATATCTCGGGATGTAATGGGAATATTGCGATGCAATCAACGCCATTGTGTATGTGCTTTGTCATGCTATGGATTGCTGAAGAAAAAATATAGGAGGTCCATTTAAAAAAACATAAGTTTGTGTTAAAAAACACATATGCTTTCGTTTTAGAATGTTTCCAAATATGTACATTCATGGACCCCAGCCCTACATTGATACCGGTGAAAGTCGTTTTCCAATAGCTGTTATTGTTCCAGAGATATTTTGGGTGGACAAGATAGCTGGGACACCCTGTATTATATATATATATATATATATATATATATATATATAGGGTGAGTCACCTAACGTTACCGCTGGATATATTTCGTAAACCACGTCAAATACTGACGAACCGATTCCACAGACCGAACGTGAGGAGAGGGGCTAGTGTAATTGTTTAATACAAACCATACAAAAATGCACGGAAGTATGTTTTGTAACACAAACTTACGTTTTTTTTAAATGACACCACGTTAGTTTTGTTAGCACATCTGAACATATAAGCAAATACGTAATCAGTGCCGTTTGTTGCATTGTAAAATGTTAATTACATCCGGAGATAATGTAACCTAAAGTTGACGCTTGAAACCTCCGACGTTCAGTTGCGTGTTGTAACAAACACGGGCCACGGTCGGCGAGCAGCATCTGCAGGGACATGTTTACGATGACGACCGTGTTTACGAGTGTGGCTGTAGTGCACTGTTGTGGTTTGGTCTAGCTGTCGCAGTGTCCGCATGTAGCGCTTGCTGCTATTGTTATTCTGCATTCGTCTCCGCACGCAGACCAACTGCGGTACACCGTGTTACCAGACGTCTGTGATAGTGTAGTGTTGTAGGAACTGTGACCATGGTGAATTCGAACTCTGAAAAGGCGGAGATGATACTCATCTATGGCGAGTGTCGACGAAATGCAGCTGAAGTCTGCAGGGTGTATGCAGAACGGTACCCGGACAGAGAGCATCCAACGTGCCGCACATTGCAAAACATCTACCGCCAACTGTATGCAACAGGAATGGTCGTAGCGCGCAAACGGGTCCGTAACAGGCCCATCACATGAGAAGCGGGTGCAGTTGTTGTGTTAGATGCTGTTGCCATGAACCCACACATGAGTACACGGGACATTGCGAGAGCCGGTGGACTGAGTCAAAGTAGTGTCATGCGCATACTGCATCGTCACCGCTTTCACCCGTTTCATGTGTCGCTACATCAGCAATTACATGGTGATGACTTTAATCATCGAGTGCAATTCTGTCAATGGGCATTAACAGAGAATGCGTTGCAGTTCTACCTGTTTACCGATGAAGCGGGTTTCATAAACCACGGGGCAGTGAATCTACGGAACATGCATTACTGGTCCGTGGACAATCCTCGTGGGCTCAGACAGGTAGAGCGATAGCGACCGTGGACTGTAAATGCGGAATCATTGGCGACCACCTCATTGGTCCTCACTTCATTGCAGGGGCCCAAACAGCTGCAACATACATTGCGTTTCTACAGAACGATCTGCCAACGTTGCTCGAAAATGTCCCACTGGAAACGCGTCGACGTATGTGGTATCAGCATGATGGTACACCTGCACATGCCGCAATTAACACTAGGCTGACCGTTGACAGGATGTTCGACGGGCGTTTCATAGGACGTGGAGGACGCATAAATTAGCCAGCCCGCTCTCCTGATCTTACACCTCTGCACTTCTTTCTGTGGGTACGTTAAAGGAGAATGTGTACCGTGATGTGCCTACAACCCCAGAGGATATGAAACAACGTATTGTGGCAGCCTGCGGCAACATTACACCAGATGTACTGCGGAGTGTACGACATTCATTACGCCAGAGATTGCAATTGTGTGCAGCAAATGATGACCACCACATTGAACATCTATTGGCCTGACATGTCGGGACACACTCTATTACACTCCATAATTGAAAACGGAAACCACGTGTGTACGTGTATCTCACCCCTCATGGTAATGTACACGTGCGTCAGTGAAAAAGACCAATAAAAAGGTGTTAGCATGTGGACGTAATGTGCTGTTCCAGTCTCTTCTGTACCTAAGGTCCATCACCGTTCCCTTTGGATCCCTACGTAATTCGGTGCTCTCCGCTACACACGATCGAACAGCGGAGGAGTGGTACTCAAGCGTCAACTTTAGGTTACAATATCTCCGGAAGTAATTAACATTTTACAATGCAACAAACGGCACTGATTACGTATTTGTTTATATGTTCAGATGTGCTAACAAAACTAATGGGGTTCCATTCAAAAAACGTAGGTTTGTGTTAAAAAACATACTTCCGTGCATTTTTTTATGGTTTGTATTAACCAATTACACTAGCCCCTCTCCTCACGTTCGGTCTGTGGAATCGATTCGTCAGTATTTGATGTGGTTTACGAAATATATCCAGCGGTAATGTTAGGTGACTCACCCTGTATATATATATATATATATATATATATATATATATATATATATATATATATATATATACTTATAATGTGACGAGTGGAATATGAACGTGTGGAAAACTACGTAAATCAATAATATTCATTCAATTATGTAATTATTTCTTAAAAAGATTATAATTATGTAAAACAGAGACAATATTTGTCTTACATTCTTTGTTAATCTATGTAATTCTTTTCTTTTGTTTTGTACCCTTTTGTCGTCTTCTTCTGATGTACGTCAGCGACGCAAGACGCGAATCGATTTGAGGTCTGTTGAATGAAAAACATTTAACGTAAAATTATTGTAGTTTTATGTTCATTTGCTGGTAAAAAACAAATAGAGCCAAATGAGTTAAAACTATTTATGACTAATTATTGAAAAATCACTTCCTCTTTTAATTATAATTTTGTATTAATTGTTTTATCATAGCTGCAAGAAGCGCAGCCATTGTTAGTTGCGATTATATAGCAACTTCGTCTGTACTTCTGGTCGAAATATCAATGACTAATTATTGAAAAATCACTTCCTCTTTTAATTATAATTTTGTATTAATTGTTTTATCATAGCTGCAAGAAGCGCAGCCATTGTTAGTTGCGATTATATAGCAACTTCGTCTGTACTTCTGGTCGAAATATCAAGGGTTTGTGTTAAACTAATTTGCAAAACAGTATTAATAATTTTTTTGGTGGCATCAAAATGATTAATTATTTATTGAGCAAAGGAAAAGCTTAATTAAAAAAGAAATCCTCTATCTTTTGTTGGCCGCCATCTTAACTTTTATCTCAGCGGAAAATTTAAATTACTTGAAACTGCAAACAATATTCTGACGTGTAAGAAATAAATGTGCACCGGTGGTACTGAACTCTATTTATATACATATATATATATATATAATAAAAAAATAAATTAATCGAATCAGACTGCATCTTCTAAGAACAGTGCTGATGGTATTTATTGTTGATCAAGATTTCATTGCTGATGTATGAGGCCAAAATTAAAATACGCACGAATCCCAGAGAATAATATTTCTGGTAGCATACGTCAGTGTTGTGTGCGGGTGGTATTCTGTGGCTCCTTTCCATGATCAGTTTGCTAAGAATAATTAAATCCATCGAAGACAAAATTTATAAAAGCTCTGATATACGAACTGTAATTTTAGTTGATATGAACACAACTTACAGTCAACATTATTACACTACGTAAGGTGGAATTCTTGTGCAATTTGAACAAAATAATTATCTGGGAGAAGTTATAGTATGAATATTGTATTATACATGTGTATAATATTGTCAGTATCATTTACAAAATCAAATCAATGCAACTGCTATATATAAGAGTGAATTCAAACTGCAGAATACCATAGAGTATCATATCATCCATATTCATTACATTTGTCCATGTTGATGATACGCAAAACCGCCACACGATGTGTTCAGAGCACAACGGGGTGATCTGTGTTACTATGATGTTTTTATTAACTACTACTATCGTGGCTTTCGCACATCAGATATGCGTCTCACAGACTGACTACTGCTGGCTGCTACCGTAAGAATGACCACCAAGAGTGACCCAGAGTGCCCGGCTGACGACGCGCGCTGGTTTCCCGCTACTTATACAGCTTCGTAGCCCAAGAATTCTCTCTAGCGTTTCACAGATGCGTAATTTTTAAACACTATTTAAATTCATCACTCGAAACGTGTGAGTAATATTCCTCAAAACATGCACGTCTTTTAACATTGGCCGCCCACCGACCTTTCAAATCTACGTACTTTACCCGACGTTTAAATAAGCATAAAAACGGCAACTCTCACAACATCGCAAGAGAGACAAAAAAGCAAATAACAAACATTTTACGACATACATGGTCACATCAGCTTGTGCATCTTTCTCAACCGCACCCGCTCCTGCCATCATATTTGTTCTTTGTGGCAACGGATTTAAATAACGAGCAGTGTTATTATTATTGCATAATTAATTCATCAATAATTTCATTAATAATACTAACTTAGAGCTGCTATTCGGATATGTGAGGATGAAATTTAGACATAGATGGTTATTAAGTGGCTTTCACTCAGTAACTGGACATCATGCAAATACACTTCTAGTAGCCATTGCTGCAACTATCTACTATCAGTCACCATTTAGAGCCAGTTTGTAGCTATATGCATTTGCGCACAGTAACGCTTTTAGGCCGGAAATTTTAGTGCGTCGCAGAGTGGTTGGCTCATCCATTTTTATTCCAACGATCAGCCACTGTGACTATGTGCTATACTAATTTAATTCTTTCATTTTGCTATGTAATAGACAAGCTCAAAATGAATTCTTTACCTGATGGCCCACATTACGGAAAATTACAGAGAGACCCCTTTAATCGGATGAAACGTAAGACCATCTCGCTTTTGTAAAACAGGTTGTTATCGTTGTTGTTGCCTGAAAATGTGATGAAGAAACTTCATCGGGTGCGGCTGTTCAATCGAGATTGTGTGTTGTGCCGAAAAATCCACAAAGAAGGGGCACCAATATGTCACACTGTCAGTTAGTCAATAGCCTACATGCACCCACCCATAACTTGCCAAAGAATTTAGTGGGAGTTCTTCGGCCTTTCGTTGGAAAATGTGATCACCACATTTATAACCCTGTGGAGTTTATACAGCGACTAACGTTATTAGGCCTGGATCTATCATATCCTCTGGTTATCTTTGATATTATGTCCTTTTTATGCACATTCTAATTGAACAGTCAATAATTTTATTTAACGAAAAATTGGATCTGGAAGTGATGAAGCTCTGCTGTCGTTTGCTGAATTTGATGTACTTTTTAGTTAATCATTGGGTTTCCAATCTAACCAGCGGAATGGCTATCTCCCATGGTTGTAAACAAATTTATGGAAGATTCTGATGATGGATGATGAGAATAGTAGCCTCGAAACCTGTTTTTAGAGGTATGTGTGTGACACATTCATAGTCTAGGCACATTGAGTGGATGTTCTTAATTTTTTTCTTGAATACTTTAACTCACTTCATCCATTGTGAAATTAATGGCAGGGTGAAGCGAATTAAAGTTCTCCGGTAACCAGCTAAAGCAATATTATTGTCTTCTATCGAGGGTATAAACTCTTCATTCGTGATGTACCAGAAATGAAAAAAATGCTTTTCTGAAATCATAGTGCCCATATCTGCATCTTAAACCATTCAGAGCGTTTACATAAAAAGTATAAGCGTTATTAAACCAAAAAACAGTTATTCTAAGTTTGGTTTGTTGAACTACAGCAAATCCAAAACTAGTCTAGCAACACTTGGATTAATACTTATCCCATAGAACAGAAGACCTACATCTTCCACAGGAAGTCACCAGGAGACAACACGGCAAGTTATATACAGTCTGGATATAACTGTAAGTTGTCTCAATTAAGGGGGAAAAAAAGGAAAACGCACGCCGTCATTGACTCTACATGTTCTTTATTTACAGGATGTATTCGATGTATCATAGCGGTCGGATACGGATTTGTGCTCGTCGTCACATAATAAACATAAATTGAAAGCGATGGAAAACTCCTTTCCTTCTATGTGCTGTTTATAAAAGGCGCAATGGGAGCACAGGTCACAGCTTCCTTCTACTGTAAACCCGCACGCACTGGCCGGCGTCTACATGCAACGAGCTGTCAACTGCAGTAGTGTCCATAGGGCTCTGGCACGAAAAGCACATGCCATTTCTAAAGTTGGCCGCTTGCCAAAAGAAATTTAACATCTGAAGTCTGTATTCAAACAGAATGGCTCTTCCGATAAGTAGATTTGCCTCGTCTTGGAATTTGAACCATCGCAGGAAGTACAGGAAGATGGATAGTTGCATTCCTTTCTTATACTTCGAACGTGTCTGCAAAACCGGGAGAATTTTAAAAAGAATTAACATGAAGACTTTGTTCAGTCACCCGTCCAAGACTAGAAGCCTCCTTGGCTCTATTAATGATAATTTGGAACTAAGGAATCCAGACGTGTATGAAAAGCCGTGTTCCTATGGCAAAGATTACGTAGGCCAGACAGCTTGTGGGGCACATGGTGCATGCGTGGGACATCGTCGCCTCACGGGACGTCGCCGAGCACTGGATGAAGCATAAGGAATCATAGGCAGCTGCTGACATGTCCCGGTGTTGGGACGCTGTCCTTAGGGAGGGGACAGAGATTAGATTTTCAACTGAGACGAGGGGTTCGCATTAAGAAAGTCGCGGAACCCCTTTTAACGCGTATCCTGTCACAACGCTTGTGATGTGGTCGCCAACAGACTTAGTGGCAGTTTTCTTGATTTTGGTGTGTCACTTCTGCCAACATTCACCACCGACCCTGCTAAGGGGCGGCTCTGAGGTTTCTGAGGCACCCGCCGTGTGCTTCCTGAGACACGTGCAGGGGCTCCGGTGTCTCTCAACTGAAGGCGGCGGTTTCTTGAAGCGCCGAAATATCGTTTCAATTTGAATTTAGGATCCTGCTGCTAACCCGACAAGCATAGCATGTATCCACTGCATTGCGGCCAGCGTCAGCTATTTTTCTGCCTTAACAGTACAACTCAATCACTACTTTCAGTGTCTTATTTCCGAATCTAGTTCCCCAATTTACTTTTATTGGTATCTGTCTTACAATCTCTTTTCAAAACACTGTCCATTCCATTCAACTGCTTTTCAAAGTCGTTTGGCAGAATTACAATGTCACTGAAAAACCTCAGATCTTTCTTCTTCTTCTTCTTCTTCGCGGATGGATCACTTAGGACCACGCGTAATCAACATTTGTTGACCTTCCTTTTCGCTCAGTATTCCTTCATACGCAACGAATGGGCTAGTTTTCGTTTTCGCAGACCACGTATGTCGGTTAGTCGGTTAGTTTTTCTCTCTTCTTCCTCAAAACCCCGAGTGTTTGTGATTTTTCTGATTTAATTTCTGTCATGTAGATTTGGAAACCCTAATTCTCTTCGGTCTTTTTCCGTCTGTTTGTACCAGTTCGATCTTGCAGTTTTGTTCTTTAAAATTGTATAGATTTTGTGCGTTAACCTATTTGAGTCCATTCTTTCTAAATGCCCCCTGAATTGGATTCTTCTCATGCGCATTGGGTCTGTTATTTTTGAGATATTTTTATATATTTCTGCATTGGGTTTTGTATAATGCACACCATCTATAATTCTTGGTCCTAAGATTTTCCTCATTATTTTACGTTCTTTCACTTCTAATTCCCCTTTTAGTGTTTTGTGTTGAAGATTTAGTGTCTCAGATGCTTAGAGAGCTTCGGGTTTAATTACCGTTGTGTAATGTCGTATTTTGCAGTTCGACGAGAGACTCTTTTTGTTGTAAACGTTTTTTGTTAATTGAAACGCCATCTCCATTTTCTGGACTCTTGATCTGACAGATTTCTTTTATTACAGTTTTCTGCAACCCATTCACCTAAATATTTAAATTCTTTTACTCGAGAGATGTAGTTATTACCAATTTTGAGATCAGAAGGTAGATCTTTGATGTCAGTCATAAATTTTGTTTTTTCAAATGAAATTTCTAATCCTATTTTTGCTGCCTGCTCTTGTAATAATTCTAGCTGTTTCTGTGCATCAGTAATGTCTTGGGTGATCAGTGCCATGTCGTCAGCAAATTCTAAACAGTCTAATTCTATGCCCTTAAGTTTTGATCCCAGTCTGTGTGCTGGTACACCTTCTTTTCCCCATTCTCGGACAACTTTTTCAAGAGCACAATTGGAGAGCACTGGGGACAGTCCATCCCTTGTCGTACTCCTTTGTCTATTTCAAATTCTGTGCTCAATTCTCCCATAAATTTTACTTTGGATTTGGTCTCGGTGTTTCTTTTATGATGTTTCTGTCTTTTGATCTAGTCCAAGTTCTGCTAACACTTGAAAAAGGGATTCTCGGTCTATGCCGTCATACGCTTTTTTAAAGTCAACAAACGTGATGACATAACTTTTGTTTGGAGTACTATGCAAATACTTCATCAAATTTTTCAAGTTAATGATTTGTTCTACGCATGATCGACCTTTTCTGAATCCACTTTGGTATTCACCTACTTTTGAATCCAGCTGAGGTTCTGCTCGGTTTAGTAGGGCTTTAGACAGAATTTTGTATGTTATTGGCAATAAAGAGATTCCACGATAGTTGTTGGGGTCTTTTTTACTTCCTTTTTTGTACAGAGGATGTATGTATGATTGCTGTCTTCCAATCTGTGGTTTTTTTTCAGTTTTCCAGATATCATCTACAATTTCTTTGAGTTTTGCAATAAGATTTTCTCCTGCATTTTTCCATAATTCTGCGGTGATTTGGTCTTCTTCTGATGCTTTGTTATTTTTCAGTGACTGAATTATCTCTTTAATCTCCTTTAAACTTGGTGGCTTTGAGTCTGAGTTTCGTTGTGTATGACGGAACTTAAATGTTTCTGCAGGCTTTCCACAATTCAGTAATTTAGAGAAGGATTTTGCAAGAATTTCACAGTTTTCGTTGTTGATATGGGAAATTTCTCCATGTTCATTTCTGAATTGGAGTGATGGAGGAGAGTACTTTGTTAATTTTTGTTTGAATACTCTGTAGAAATTTCGGGAGTTGTTTTTCTTGAAATCATCTTCTATGTCTCGCAATTTTTTGTCTTCGCGTTGTTTACAGACTGTTTGTATTGCTCTTGTGACTGCTTTCCTGGTATCTTTGAGATCTTCCAGGGTCTTTTGATTTTTGTTGCACAACCAATTTTGCCATGCCTGTTGTGTGACATTTATTAGTGGTCACACTCATCTGCCCACCATGGATGTTTACGTGTTCTTGTTTGCGGTGCTACAGTTTTAGCTGCTTTTAAAAGTCTTGCTTGCAGCTGTTGCCAATTTTGTGGTTTTAAATTTTGTGTTTCTTTTGTAAATTGTTCATTACCATTTATCTTTTGTACATCATATATACGGTGTGGAGATTTCTTAGTGAATTTTCTTTTTTCTGGAATGACATCTAGGGAGAATTTCATTGGGTAATGGTCGTAATCTAGGCCTAGCCCGTTAAGGACTTTAAGTTTTATGATTTCTACTGTATTTATGCGGGAGATCATTACATGATCCAACTGATATCCACCTAGTAATGTATTAGGTGAGATCCAAGTTTTGGTTTTCGAGGCTCTTTTCTTGAAAAATGTCAATTTGAAAAATAGATCGTTGTTTTTGCAGATTTCGATGAGTCGCATGCCATTCCGGTTGGTCTATGTATGTCCTTCCCATTTACCAACCCAATATCGATATTTCTTTTGTTTACCAATTTTTGCATTGAAATGGCCCATAAGGATTTTGACGGGGTTATTTGAAATTTTTTGGAGAGTATTATCTAATTGGTTCCAGAATTCTTCTACTTCTTCTACTTTGTTTTTGTTAGTGATGTTAGTTGGTGCATGTCCGTTGATTAGAGTGTATATTTTACTAACTGATTTTATTGTCATCGTGGAGAGCCGACCCGAGTAAGATTTGAAAGTCGTGACTCAATCAAGTGTTGATTTGTCTACTATAAATCCAGTTCCAAATTGTGGACAGTTTGCCATGGCTCATTTTCCAGGTTTTCCTTTGTATATCCTGTATCCTTCTGAATCAAAAGGATTTTCATCTGTATATCGTGATTCCTGAAATGCGATAATTTTGATTTTACGTTCTCCGGATTTGTCCAGGATGTTTTTTAGCTTTCTCATTTTTAAGAGAGAATTTACATTAAATGTCATTAGCCAAATTCTCGATTTTGGTTTGATTTAATTATTAAGGGGGTTTGAGGCACTCCGATTTACCTCCAAGCACACTTCTATGGTCTCCCCAGAATCCGAATAGACCACTTGTGAGTTTTCAGCCGTGGGATTTTACCCACTGGGGTAATTTGTCTTTGAAGGTGCTGTATCCATGTTGATTTATTTGGACTGGGTTTGTGACTGAAATTGAGATTTAAGCCTGGTTAAGCTCAGAGTTCCACTTCTGAGATTTATAGATCAGCCGCCCATTAACATGTGGAACAGACGCTGTAGGGGTACCGCCACCAACCTGTGGAACCGTCGTGCCCGTTGTCCAAATAACCTTGGACGATAGCTTTTATAATATCCCAAAAAGCAAGGTTGCCTCTTCCGCCAGTTCCGCCGTATCGATGATCTTCATCTCCGTCTTCACTGCCGTTGAGGTTTTTTTACGAGGTGTTACCCCTACCCATCTTCCTTTTTCAACCGGGCTTGGGACTGGCTATGGCGGAGTTCTCAAATCTTTCAGTTATTTTTCCTGAACTTTAATCCCGTTTCCAAATTTCTACTTGCTTTTCTTTACTGCATGCTCAGTGTAGAGATTGAATAACACGAAGAACATACTATAATCCTGTCTTACTCTCTTCTCAGCTACTGATTTCCTTTCGTGCCATTTCACGGTTATAGCTACAGTCTGGTTTTCGTTCAAGTAATAAAAACATTTCCCTCTCTGTATTTTATCTCAGCTGCGTTAAGAATTTCTAAAGCCGTATTCCAATCAACGTTTTCAAACTCTTTATCTAACTCTATAAATGCCATAATCCCACCTTTGTCTACCTATTAAGATACGTTGCAGTGTTAGTATTGACTCATGTGTTCCTGCAGTTCTCCGAAAGTGAAACTGGTCTTCCCCGAAGGTGGCTACACCAGTTTTCCATTGTTCCGTAAATAATTTGCTTTAGTATTTTGCAAACAAGACATATAAAACTAATGATACAATAACATTACGCCTTTCAGCTTGGAACTGAAATTATTAGATGCCGCATTACACCCTCCATAAACATAACACTCTCAATTGATGATGAACATGCTCGTTTTAGAAGAAATAAATAGACAGTGAGCAATATTTTTATTTTACGAGTCCTATTTGAAAATAAATTTGAATGTGCTTCGAATATGGACATGCTTTTCATAGACATTAAGGAAGCATCTGATAGTATTAACTGAAACCATCTTTGGATGACTATGAAATAACGTAGCATCTCATCAAATTTATACAGCTAGTAAAAATGTGCAATCAAAATTCAAACCTTAGACTTAAAATACAAAACAGTCTGTCGCAAAATGTATCATGTTACTTCCGCAACCAAACAAGGACCTGTTTTGCTACCATCACTCTTGAACCTCATTGCGGAGCAGACCAGGAAAATAAAATCATCGCAACTTGAAACAAAACAAGAGCACAGTTTGAACATACTGGCAATT
The DNA here is from genome assembly GCF_023864275.1 of Schistocerca cancellata. Lineage (NCBI taxonomy): Eukaryota > Metazoa > Arthropoda > Insecta > Orthoptera > Acrididae > Schistocerca > Schistocerca cancellata. Next base: position 152,512,875 of record NC_064630.1, read on the forward strand.
GCAGATAATATCGTAATCTTAGGAGAAAATAAACAAGAAATCCACCACAATATTGTGCAACAGCTTATATGGAATAGGTCTAGAAATTATTAACAGTAACACAAAATTCTTAATTGTCTCGCGGCAAACTAAAGCAGATGCAGAGAAAATCGAAACAGTGATTCAGTTCACCTATCTTTGCACCTTGCAAACTACAGATAGCAAAGTAAAAGAAGAAATATTCTAGAATATACGGTTTATCGTATCGCGACATTGCTGCTCGCGTTGGTCGAGATCCAGTGACTGTTAGCAGAATATGGAATCGGTGGGTTCAGGAGGGTAATACGGAACGCCGTGCTGGATCCCAACGGCCTCGTATTACTAGCGGTCGAGATGACAGGCATCTTATCCGCATAGCTGTAACGGATCGTGCAGCCATGTCTCGATCCCTGAGTCATCAGATGGGGGCGTTTGCAAGAAAACAATCATCTGCACGAGCAGTTCGACGGCGTCTGCAGCAGCATGGATTATCAGCTCGGAGACCATGGCTGTGATTACCCTTGACGCTGCATCACAGACAGGAGCGCCTGCGATGCTGTACTCAACGACGAACCCGGGCGCACGAATGGCAAAACGTCATTTTTTCGGATGAATCCAGGTTCTGTTTATGATGATGGTCGCATCCGTGTTTGGCGACGTCGCGGTGAACGCACATTGGAAGCGTGTATTCGTCATCGCCATACTGGCGTATCACCCGGCGTGATGGAATGGGGTGCCATTGGTTACACGTATGGGTCACCTCTTGTTCGCATTGACGGCACTTTGAACAGTGGACGTTACATTTCAGATGTGTTACGACCCGTGGCTCTACCCTTCATTCGATCCCTGAGAAACCCTACATTTCAGCAGTATAATGCACGACCGCTTGTTGCAGGTCCTGTACGGTCCTTTCTGGATACAGAAAATGTTCGACTGCTGCCCTGGCTAGCACATTCTTCAGATCTCTCACCAGTTGAAAACGTCTGGTCAATAGTGGCTGAACAATACGCCAATCACTACTCTTGATGAACTATGGTATTGTGTTGAAGCTGCATGGGTAGCTGTACCTGTACACGCCATCCAAGCTCTGTTCGACTCAATGCCCAGGCGTATCAAGGCCGTTATTACGGCCAGAGGAGGTTGTTCTGGGTACTGATTTCTCAGGATCTATGCACCCAAATTGCGTGAATATGTACGAGGTGCATTCAAGTTCTAAGACCTCCGATTTTTTGTATAATTAAGTACTCACCCGAAATCGATGAAACTGGCGTTACTTCTCGACGTAATCGCCCTGCAGACGTACACATTTTTCACAACGCTGACGCCATGATTCCATGGCAGCGGCGAGGCTTCTTTAGGAGTCTGTTTTGACCACTGGAAAATCGCTGAGGCAATAGCAGCACGGCTGGTGAATGTGCGGCCACGGAGAGTGTCTTTCATTGTTGGAAAAAGCCAAAAGTCACTACGAGCCAGGTCAGGTGAGTAGGGAGCATGAGGAATCACTTCAAAGTTGTTATCACGAAGAATCTGTTGCGTAACGTTAGCTCGATGTGCGGGTGCGTTGTCTTGGTGAAACAGCACACGCGCAGCCCTTCCCGGACGTTTTTGTTGCAGTGCAGGAAGGAATTTGTTCTTCAAAACATTTTCGTAGGATGCACCTGTTACCGTAGTGCCCTTTGGAACGCAATGGGTAAGGATTACGGCCTCGCTGTCCCAGAACATGGACACCATCATTTTTTCAGCACTGGCGGTTACCCGAAATTTTTTTGATGGAGGTGAATCTGTGTGCTTCCATTGAGCTGACTGGCGCTTTGTTTCTGGATTGAAAAATGGCAACCACGTCTCATCCATTGTCACAACTGACGAAAAGAAAGTCCCATTCATGCTGTCGTTGCGCGTCAACATTGCTCGGCAACATGCCATACGGTCAGCCATGTGGTCGTCCGTCAGCATTCGTGGCACCCACCTGGATGACACTTTTCGCATTTTCAGGTCGTCATGCAGGATTGTGTGCACAGAACCCACAGAAATGCCAACTCTGGAGGCGACCTGGTCAACAGTCATTCGGCGATCCTCCAAAACAATTCTCTCCACTTTCTCGATCATGTCGTCAGACCGGCTTGTGCGAGCTCGAGGTTGTTTCGGTTTGTTGTCACACGATGTTCTGCCTTCATTAAACTGTCGCACCCACGAACGCACTTTCGACACATCCACAACTCCATCACCACATGTCTCCTTCAACTGTCGATGAATTTCAATTGGTTTCACGCCACGCAAATTTAGAAAACGAATGATTGCACGCTGTTCAAGTAAGGAAAACGTCGCCATTTTAAGTATTTAAAACAATTCTCATTCTCGCCGCTGGCGGTAAAATTCCATCTGCTGTACTGTGCTGCCATCTCTGGGACGTATTGACAATGAACGCGGCCTCATTTTAAAACAATGCACATGTTTCTATCTCTTTCCAGTCCGGAGAAAAAAAATCGGAGGCCTTAGAACTTGAATGCACCTCGTAATCATATGTCAATTCTAGTATAATATATTTGTCCAACGAATACCCGTTTATCATCTGCAATTCTTCTTGGTGTCCGAAAGAATAGACACTATATCAATATAATTGTATTGTTTTGTGGTTAGAAGATTAAAGACGTGTAGGGCGAACAGGGAGAAGTGCAGCTGTGTAATCGTGCAGTGAGTTGAGTGGTACGGTGACGTGTGACACCGGACACCGCAGGCCACATCTGGCGCAGTCCGTTTGGGGGCCAACCGTAACGGCCAGTCTGCAGTCTGCACCCGGCATGGCGACAACACTGCGAGCTCCGCTGCCGGCGACCGCCGGTGAGTGAGCGTGGGTGGCAGGAGCGAGCGTTACACGCCAGTCACTGAGAAATCTCCAGCGAACCATTGCTATTGTCTAGACAAACCGTGCACACAATCTTACTCGACAGATGTTCCTGTCGTTTTTAGGGTTTCGCACCTCAGCCGGTAAAAACGGGTCCCTGATAGGATTGCTTTGTTGAAGGTGTGTCTGCCTGTCTGTCCGTCTGTTGAGACCTCTTTCTCTCAGGAGCGGCTAGAGATATTTATATCAAATACAAAGTTCTACTGTCCCTTGACGGTATAAACAAATTAATCTTCTGAGTCACTGCAATCAAAAGATAAGGCCATTTATCTCTAAATGTACTCGTAAAAGGGAATGTGGTGACTGACTGACTTGTCACCGCCCAGCGCAAGCGGCTAAGCCCAGAAACTGGATATTCGGTGAGGGTGTTTATCTCATACTGTAGGCGTCGTTAAGAAGGGATGTTTCTAAATTCCACCGCTCAGCGGGTGAGAGGGTAAAAGGTTTTTTGAAAACATATCGCTGCTAAGGCAATTTAGAAGCTAGAATTACGAAAATTCGTGGTCATTTTTTTCTGTTTTCCGTCTTTCCCTTAGTTGCTTTAGATTTGTATATACCGTCTATGCAACTAAGTGATGGCAGTTTGTTGCCCATCGCTCCGTGTTACTTACGATTTCCAGTGCTGTTAACTCATGTGAGTGGTCCTGTAGATGTATTGGTTGGTTTCCATTCTCCAGCTAGCTGGTTTCTGGCGCTCTTTCACCTACATTTGTCACACCGCACTTTCCATTTTGTGATCAACATACGTGTGTTTTCGGTTGGCAACACTACGCACCGAAAACACACATATTGTGTTCACACAATGGAAATTGCATGCGATATATGCGATGTGACAAATGCAGGTGAAAAAACGTCTGGAATTTGCTGTTATGAAGTCATGCTGATTAATAGTGCAACAACAAAACTTAATTTAAGATTAACACTCGATATAAATCATATAACGGCTTGTTTATAGCATAGACGTCTCCGCAGTATCCTTTCTTTCAGAAGTGCTAGTTCTGCAAGGTTCGCAGGAGACCTTCTGTAAGGGTTGGAAAGTAGGAGACGAGGTACTGTCAGAAGTAAAGCTGCGAGGACGGGGCGTGAGTCGTGCTTGGGTAGCTCAGATGGTAGAGGACTTTCCCGCGAAAAGCAAAAGTCCAGAGTTCGATTCTCGCTCCGGCACACAGTTCTAATCTGCCAGGAAGTTTTATACAGTGTGTTCCAAAAGTAACGAAACCTTATGGAAAAATGAATAATTTGCAAAAGTTATCGAAAGTGGTCCCTATTTTGCGATTCACATAACTGAATAAATGTTCTTAAACATATGTCGCGATGCCTACGGCCTTGGTTCGTTGAACACACTGTTCTCGTCAAACCAGCGAAGATAAGCTGGCCGCTATCGCTGAAACAACCATTTTTTTCCGTCTGTATTTTAATCTCTCTATTAAAACCTTTCAAAATAATGGTTTCCGAAATAACCGATTTTCGATTTTTTGCTGCCGTTATTTCCAGTAATAAACGTTGACTTGGACCAAAGACTGAAAAATTCTAAGAAGGTGAAGGAATAGGAGCTCTCGATCAGTATGGGATTTAGGCTGTGGTAGAAATCGGTCTTAGTTTCTGCAGCACTGTCGGCGAACGTGAAGAAGACGGGCGCGGCGACGGCGAAAGGGAAAGGTCACAAGCTGATGACCTTCGCGCATCACCAATTTTTGATGGTATCGGTGTTTCACTCTGAAGAAGTCACAAAATTAAGACTTCAGTTATTATACCATGTTTGTAGCACGTCAGTACAATTATAGGTACATCGATCAAAGTTGGTTTCTCTTTCATGGAACTTGTGGATATTTTCTCCTGATGTCGCAAATTTCTTGTGCCTCGTCCTTGTTTTTAAATTTTTGAAGCAAGTGTATTGTGCTTTATTGTTGCTTGATGTAGTAAAATAATTCAAAACTAGGAATGATTCCATTCCGCAAACAACAGAGGTCTCAGGACAACGAGAAACTACCGTATAGACGAGGTGCGGGGAAGTTTTGCACGCTGCATGTGCAGTCTAGCGTCTAATAGGCGACGCTACCCGGCAGTACATACCTGTACATATTGTCTCAGCAATGCTGTACCGATTCTTACACGTTTGTTGCTAGTTGCTAACTGTCGGTGTTGTTATAAAAACTACACTGATCGCTTTTCCTATTTTCTGCAGCAGTTTAATATTCCAAAGCAAATACAACTTTACAAATAAATATTGCCCATTTTAAAAAAGAAACGTTTTATTTAAAACATTATAGTACTGCTGCAATAGCAAATTTATATACTGATTTTTTTTAACTGGTTGTAGGTAAAAAATGAAAAAATCCTGTTACAGTTGAGATCAAACGAATATCAAAAAATACCATTTAATCGGAACTAAAATATCGGTATCGGTTTTAACCGGTCGGTTTTTCCCATTCCTATGGGCATGGCCGGTAGTTGGATGGGTAACCGTCTCGGTACGCCACGCGTTGTTGGCAGCTTTTCCTTTACCTTTCCGGCCAAGCAGAGGAGTGGTGGTGGCGTAAAGTTCCCGATCACCAGACTTGGCAGCAAGCCCTGGATTAAATCCCAAACCTCTTTGCAGTGTCTCGTGGAGCGACGGCATATTACGTTGCTGGTTGTGATCCGTCCGTTGGATGGCGACTTAAGCTTCGCGACCTCCTTGGTACTATTCGAGAGGAGTAGCCCTCATGTAACGCAAACGTGACACTACACTACAGACGCTTCCATTATAGTCATTTAAATTTATCAGATACCATTAAAAATCAATTTTTACACTTCGCGAAGGAAAGGAAAAATCTTTCCAATTAAGTGGCAGAGCTTGGGATTACCCAGCCAACCATGTCATACCACTTTTACTTTTACGTATGTCATAACGTTTATCGAGGAACTACAACAACGCATTGTTAATTGTCATTTTGCCATTGGGAATAGATCGACGATCAGTTCTGCGGGCAACAAACTTACAATATTCTCACTATAAAAAATTTCATTCACAGTAACATGTATGTCTTTCCTAATGAGCTCGTCAATGTTTCCCTTGTGCACCGTGGAGGCATTTCGAAGGCGATCTACGGAAAAGCTTATCTTGAGTGCTCGAGTTTCCACAGTGGAGGTGGTCACCGTCTCCCAACAGTACAGTTGGCCAACGAGCACATCTCTACATGCACGATAAACACTGAGATGAATCTCCTCCTTCACAAGGTATTCGACGACTGCACGCTGTCCAAAAGAAACCTTGATGTCTGTCATTTTGTAAATGTGGCCTGTCGTTACGCCATAGACATTTATGGCGTTACGAGGAATGACAACTGACGTCGAAAGAATTTTGAGCTACGATGCTAGATCCTAACAGGTCGGTGTAGATCACACAAGTGTGTAACTGAAATGTTCGGGAAACTTATACGGGAATCCTTTGTAGAAAAATAACATAGTTCTCGCGAAATCCTGTTGTGTAAGTTTACGTGAAGTATATTCGAAGAGGACAGTGCATCATCATGCTACCACCATCGTGTATGTCGTTCAGAGACCATGAGAATAAGATGAAAGAGGTTAGCGCACCTAAAGACGAGTATGCGCAGTCTTCTTTCCCCGCTCACTATGCACCTGGACTAGGAGAGAAAATCTATACTATTGGTGTGATATACCTTCGTGCACCCTACAATGACTCGTGACGTATATATGTAGTGTAGAATGCGTTAACACACGGTGTCAAGCCTGCAGATTATGTTAAAGTTGCCCTTTTCATTACATTGCTGTAATTTGCTGTTGTAACAAAAGGTTGTTCACGACTTTCAGTATGGCCCTCGAGCGTATGTATCATATTTCTTCTCCTGTACTATTTTTACTATACTCCCTCTAGATACGGCTGTTCGTATGACTACTATATTGATTTCAAACCTTAATAAGCCACTGCGGTACAACGGTTATTATTTTTTTTGTCTTGACACGGAACCTGACATTTTCTCAGTAGTAAGTCGGTCCCTGAATATGTAGTTTCTTTTTATTCCTCGTCCATAGCATCACTGCCTCTTAAAATTGAAGGTAACTCCTAATCAAATTTAATTTCACTAATTTACGTACTAACATGTGCTAGCCACCCTCATTTTTAAACTGTTATCTGAGCGTCATAGTTAATAGTATTCAATACACTAAAACTACCCGTGATAATAACTTTATTGATTTAGGAAGGAGAAATCACCATGACCAAACTTCGACTTTGGGTGCCGGTGTTGATCTCTCGGTCAGCGTCAGCATACCTGTAACAGTTAGGTTCATCATCTTTTTGTGTCCGATAGGTCATATACCAGATGCACAGTGTAGGGCGATGGTGGCGATTTGTTTGTGCGTCAGTGGGCGAGTTCGTCGGTTTCCCTGCTGTAGCCTGTTGGTCGGTTTTAATAGCAGCTGGCACATCCAGTCAACGTTGCTGATATGCAGGGGCTTGCCGACGTTTGTCGCTTGTTGGTGTATGTTAGCTTGCCATATGTGGTTATGCCCTAGCTAGTAGTGTCTGGCCGCTTATGCTCCCACCTATGTTTGTGATCATAGTTTCCCAGAGTAAGGATGAAAGGATTGTTCGAGTACAAAATTGTTAAGGCTTTCGTAGCAACCTGTTAACAAACCGCTTATTGACTTCTGTCTAGGGTTCTTCAGCCGACGTTCGTCTGATGATTTTACAGACGTTTCGCCAGCACGAGTGGCTGGTATTGTCATAGCTTCACCCTCTATTGCCGGTGGTGAACTGGGGCCGAGCTCGCGGCTGCAGACTTTATGTCTTTGACAATGCCAGCCACACGTGCTGGCGAAACAGTAAACTCATCAGACGAACGTCTGCTGAAGATTCCGAGACAGAACCAATAGGCAGTTTGATTGTTCGAGTGTCTCGAGTTCCTGTATAGTCATGTGGGGTGTTTTATGGATTCTTCCTTGAGGGTTTCAAGGCGGTATCCATTGTGAAGATCCACGGTGTGTGTGTGGCGTGGAGCGTTGCTAATGATGCGTAGCACTTTGTTCTGTATGATCTGCAGGCGGCGCAGGCGTGTAGAAGCTGCATATCCCCAGGCGGGAGCTGCGTACGTCATCAGAGATCGAATCAGTGTCGTGTATATGGACCTCGACATCCTCTTATTCAGTGTGCTTTCCCTGTTGTGCATTGGGTAGAGTTGTTTGAGCCTCGCGTGCGCTCTGTTGGCAACGTATTCGATGTGGTCCTCACATGTAAGTTTCCGGTCCAGCTAGACATCTGACTTTCCCTCGGAAACATAATGGGCGTGTATATAATGTTATCTGTCTACAGTGTTGATGTTTGCGCAGTAGTTTCGGTCTGCGTGTGAACAGGACTGCTTCGCACTTGTCGACGTTTACTTTAATACGCCATCGTTCCAACCAAGGCTCGGCAATTCTGACTGCCGTCTGTATTCGTGAAGCCGGCCTGTGTGGCCGAGCGGTTCTAGGCGCTTCAGTTTGGAACAGCTCGACCGCTACGGTCACAGGTTCGAATCCTGCCTCGGGCATGTATGTGTGTGATGTCCTTAGGTTAGGTTAGGTTTATGTAGTTCTAAGTCTAGGGGACTGATGACCTCAGAAGTTAACTCCCATAGTGCTCAGAGCCATTTGAACCATTTTTTGTATTCGTGAATTAATGTTCGACGGTTTCCAATCTTGAGCAAGGATGGCTGTATCATCCCCGTAGATGGCTAACGTCGTGTCCTGTGTTGCTCGGAAGTCGTTAATGTGCAGACTGAACAAGATGGGCCCCATGATGCTTCCCTGGGGTACTTCACTTTCGATACCGTGTTGTGTCGATTGTTTGCCCTGCACGTCAGTGTTGAAACATCTTTGCGTGAGATACGAGTATATGAGACGTACGAGTCCGTCCGAGAAACCAGCTTCGCTTAGTTTGCGTATAGGGCCGTTGTGTCAAAGACCGTCGAATGCTTTTTCGATGTCCAGGAACACGGTCCCTGTGGTTTTATTCATGTTGCAGCCGTGTGTTATATGTTCGACTATGCGGAGGAGCTATTGTTTTGTTGAGTGGTGATTCCCAAAGCCGAATTGCTCCTGCCATAGGGTGTCATTGGCGATGCAGTGCCTAGTGATGCGTTTTAGTATTACCTTCTCAACAATCTTTCTCAGAGAGTATAGTAGACTAATGGGTCGGTAATTCTGTGGGAGGGAGTGGCCTTTCCCTGGCTTCCTGAACATCAGGACCTTGGCCCCTTCCAAAAGTCAGGGAAGTGTTGGTGTTTTAGGATGGCATTCGTTATGTGTGCAAGGTATTCTGCGGCTCCCTCCGTGAACTCCTGCAGGACACGGTTCTGAATGCCATCAGGCTCACGGGCTTTCCTAGCTTTGGTATGCTTGATAACCCATGTAATTTCATTTGTACTAGTGCGTCTAATTTCGTCGCGCGTGGGCTGGAATACAAGTCACGTAACCTCCTGGTCCATTTCAAGTGTGAATTCTGGATGTGAAGGAGCCATATTCGGCATGAAAGACGCTGCAAGTGTTGTGGCCATAAGCTCTGCCTTCTCAGCACAGGTAGAGTATCCCGTATGAAATCATGATAACGTGCTCCATTGAGCGTAGGTGGAAGAAACTAAAATGAGCTCTGACATGGAAAGTAAGCGTTTCCGGACACATGTCCACATAACATATTTTCTTTCTTTGTGTGTGAGGAAAGTTTCCTGAAAGTTTGGTCGTACCTTTTTGTCACACCCTGTATAGGCGTTGCAGACCGCAGCGTCGTATTCTGCTTGTTTACGTATCTTCGCAGCATCTCAATAGGCATGCTTATACCAGTTTCTTTGGAGCTTCAGTGTACTACTACTTCTTCCTACCGACTCCTACTTTCTCCCTCTTTTTCTTCGTAGTAACTGACTTAGGTGTTCTTAGTCTACTTGTAACTAAGTACAAAGGTACGGTAGTGGTTTCCAGATATTTATCACCGTTCTAGTTAGTGTTAAAAAGAACTGACAGTTGTCCGCCGTTGGGGGCAGTGACTTGTGCCTATTGTCTCTATATCGAATACGAATTACTATGACTTGCATTAAATATTGGGATATGCAATGTATGTTACACTTATATGTTCAGTTCTCTGGATAGAACAAATTTAGCGGCGCATTCCACTGGACTGCTCCCAACACTAAAACCAGTAAGGGACATCTGGTATACGTTTCGCGTAGTGGTGGAAACCGGAAACTTAACACTACGGCAATCCGATGGGAGTGATGGGCAAACCGGCATATATGGAATGGTTAAACTTAAAACATCCACGGAACATTTAGTTAAATATGTTGAAAATTTTTAGACAAACACAAAATGAAGGTACATCGTCGCTGATTTCAAAACTTCTATAATCTAATCTTCTATAAATTTGTTTACAACCATGGGAGATAGCCATTCCGCTGGTTAGATTGGAAACCCAATGATTAACTAAAAAGTACATCAAATTCAGCAAACGACAGCAGAGCTTCATCACTTCCAGATCCAATTTTTCGTTAAATAAAATTATTGACTGTTCAATTAGAATGTGCATAAAAAGGACATAATATCAAAGATAACCAGAGGATATGATAGATCCAGGCCTAATGACGTAAGTCGCTGTATAAACTCCACAGGGTTATAAATGTGGTGATCACATTTTCCAACGAAAGGCCGAAGAACTCCCGCTAAATTCTTTGGCAAGTTATGGGTGGGTGCATGTAGGCTATTGACTAACTGACAGTGTGACATATTGGTGCCCCCTTCTTTGTGGATTTTTCGGCACAACACACAATCTCGATTGAACAGCCGCACCCGATGAAGTTTCTTCATCACATTTTTAGGCAACAACAACGATAACAACCTGTTTTACAAAAGCGAGATGGTCTTACGTTTTATCCTATTAAAGGGGTCTCTCTGTAATTTTCCGTAATGTGGGCCATCAGGTAAAGAATTCATTTTGAGCTTGTCTATTACATAGCAAAATGAAGGAATTAAATTAGTATAGCAAATAGTCACAGTGGCTGATCGCTGGAATAAAAATGGATGAGCCAACCACTCTGCGACGCACTAAAATTTCCGGCCTAAAAGCGTTACTGTGCGCAAATGCATATAGCTACAAACTGGCTCTAAATGGTGACTGATAGCAGATAGTTGCAGCAATGGCTACTAGAAGTGTATTTGCATGATGTCCAGTTACTGAGTGAAAGCCATTTAATAACCATCTATGTCTAAATTTCATCCTCACATATCCGAATAGCAGCTCTAAGTTAGTATTATTAATGAAATTATTGATGAATTAATTATGCAATAATAATAACACTGCTCGTTATTTAAATCCGTTGCCACAAAGAACAAATATGATGGCAGGAGCGGGTGCGGTTGAGAAAGATGCACAAGCTGATGTGACCATGTATGTCGTAAAATGTTTGTTATTTGCTTTTTTGTCTCTCTTGCGATGTTGTGAGAGTTGCCGTTTTTATGCTTATTTAAACGTCGGGTAAAGTACGTAGATTTGAAAGGTCGGTGGGCGGCCACGTTCATGTTTTGAGGAATATTACTCACACGTTTCGAGTGATGAATTTAAATAGTGTTTAAAAATTACGTATCTGTGAAACGCTAGAGAGAATTGTTGGGCTACGAAGCTGTATAAGTAGCGGGAAACCAGCGCGCGTCGTAAGCCGGGCACTCTGGGTCACTCTTGGTGGTCTTTCTTACGGTAGCAGCCAGCAGTAGTCAGTCTGTGAGACGCATATCTGATGTGCGAAAGCCGCGATAGTAGTAGTTAATAAAAACATCATAGTAACACAGATCACCCCGTTGTGCTCTGAACACATCGTGTGGCGATTTTTCGTATCATCAACATGGACAAATGTAATAAATATTGATGATATGATACTCTATGGTATTCTGCAGTTTGAATTCATTCTGATATATAGCAGTTGCATTGATTTGATTTTGTAAATGATACTGACAATATTATACACATGTATAATACAATATTCATACTATAACTTCTCCCAGATAATTATTTTGTTCAAATTGCACAAGAATTCCACCTTACGTAGTGTAATAATGTTGACTGTAAGTTGTGTTCATATCAACTAAAATTACAGTTCGTATATCAGAGCTTTTATAAATTTTGTCTTCGATGGATTTAATTATTCTTAGCAAATTGATCATGAAAAGGAGCCACAGAATACCACCCGCACACAACACTGACGTATGCTACCAGAAATATTTTTCTCTGGGATTCGTGCGTATTTTAATTTTGGCCTCATACATCAGCAATGAAATCTTGTTCAACAATAAATACCATCAGCACTGTTATTAGAAGATGCAGTCTGATTCGATTAATTTATATATATATATATAGAGTTCAGTACCACCGGTGCACATTTATTTCTTACATATCAGAATATTGTTTGCAGTTTCAAGTAGTTTAAATTTGCGCTGAGATAAAAGTTAAGATGGCGGCCAACAAAAGATAGAGGATTTCTTTTTTAATTAAGCTTTTCCTTTGCTCAATAAATAATTAATCATTTTGATGCCACCAAAAAAATTATTAATACTGTTTTGCAAATTAGTTTAACACAAACCCTTGATATTTCGACCAGAAGTACAGACGAAGTTGCAATATAATCGCAACTAACAATGGCTGCGCTTCTTGCAGCTATGATAAAACAATTAATACAAAATTATAATTAAAAGAGGAAGTGATTTTTCAATAATTAGTCATAAATAGTTTTAACGCATTTGGCTCTACTTGTTTTTTACCAGCAAATGAACATAAAACTACAATAATTTTACGTTAAATGTTTTTCATTCAACAGACCTCAAATCGATTGGCGTCTTGCGTCGCTGACGTACATCAGAAGAAGACGACAAAAGGGTACAAAACAAAACAAAAGAATGAGATAGATTAACAAAGAATGTAAGACAAATATTGTCTCTGTTTTACATAATCATAATCTTTTTAAGAAATAATTACATAATTGAATGAATATTATTGATTTACGTAGTTTTCCACACGTTCATATTCCATTCGTCACCTAACACTACCGCTGGATATATTTCGTAAACCACATCAAATACTGACTAATCGATTCCACAGACCGAACGTGAGGAGAGGGGCTAGTGTAATTGGTTAATACAAACCATAAAAAAATGCACGGAAGTATGTTTTTTAACACAAACCTACGTTTTCTAAATGGAACCCCATTAGTTTTGTTAGCACATCTGAACATATAAACAAATACGTAATCAGTGCCGTTTGTTGCATTGTAAAATGTTAATTACATCTGGAGATATTGTAACCTAAAGTTGACGCTTCAGTACCACTCCTCCGCTGTTCGATCGTGTGTAGCGGAGAGCACCGAATTACGTAGGGATCCAAAGGGAACGGTGATGGACCTTAGGTACAGATGAGACTGGAACAGCACATTACGTCCACATGCCAACACCTTTTCATTGGTCTCTTTCACTGATGCACGTGTAAATTACCATGAGGGGTGAGATACACGTACACACGTGGTTTCCGTTTTCAATTACGGAGTGGAATAGAGTGTGTCCCGACATGACAGGCCAATAGATGTTCAATGTGGTGGCCATCATTTGCTGCACACAATTGCAATCTCTGGCGTAATGAATGTCGTACACTCCGCAGTACATTTGGTGTAATGTTGCCGCAGGCTGCCACAATACGTTGTTTCATATCCTCTGGGGTTGTAGGCACATCACGGTACACATTCTCCTTTAACGTACCCACAGAAAGAAGTCCAGAGGTGTAAGATCAGGAGAACGGGCTGGCTAATTTATGCGTCCTCCACGTCCTATGAAACGCCCGTCGAACATCCTGTCAAGGGTCAGCCTAGCGTTAATTGCGGCATGTGCAGGTGCACCATCATGCTGATACTACATACGTCGACGCGTTTCCAATGGGACATTTTCGAGCAACGTTGGCAGATCGTTCTGTAGAAACGCAATGTATGTTGCAGCTGTTTGGGCCCCTGCAATGAAGTGAGGACCAATGAGGTGGTCGCCAATGATTCCGCATTTACAGTCCACGGTTGCTGTCGCTCTACCTGTCTGAGCCAGCGAGGATTGTCCACGGACCAGTAATGCATGTTCCGTAGATTCACTGCCCCGTGGTTTGTGAAACCCGCTTCATCGGTAAACAGGTAGAACTGCAACGCATTCTCTGTTAATGCCCATTGACAGAATTGCACTCGATGATTAAAGTCACCACCATGTAATTGCTGATGTAGCGACACATGAAACGGGTGAAAGCGGTGACGATGCAGTATGCGCATGACACTACTTTGACTCAGTCCACCGGCTCTCGCAATGTCCCGTGGACTCATGTGTGGGTTCATGGCAACAGCATCTAACACACCAACTGCACCCGCTTCTCATGTGACGGACCTGTTACGGACCCGTTTGCGTGCTACGACCATACCTGTTGCATACAGTTGGCGGTAGATGTTTTGCAATGTGCGGCACGTTGGATGCTCTCTGTCCGGGTACCGTTCTGCATACACCCTGCAGGCTTCAGCTGCATTTCGTCGACACTCGCCATAGATGAGTATCATCTCCGCCTTTTCAGAGTTCGAATTCACCATGGTCACAGTTCCTACAACACTACACTATCACAGACGTCTGGTAACACGGTGTACCGCAGTTGATCTGCGTGCGGAGACGAATGCAGAATAACAATAGCAGCAAGCGCTACATGCGGACACTGCGACAGCTATACCAAACCACAACAGTGCACTACAGCCACACTCGTAAACACGGTCGTCATCGTAAACATGTCCCTGCAGATGCTGCTCGCCGACCGTGGCCCGTGTTTGTTACAACACGCAACTGAACGTCGAAGGTTTCAAGCGTCAACTTTAGGTTACATTATCTCCGGATGTAATTAACATTTTACAATGCAACAAACGGCACTGATTACGTATTTGCTTATATGTTCAGATGTGCTAACAAAACTAACGTGGTTCCATTTAAAAAAACGAAAGTTTGTGTTAAAAAACATACTTCCGTGCATTTTTGTATGGTTTGTATTAAACAATTACACTAGCCCCTCTCCTCACGTTCGGTCTGTGGAATCGGTTCGTCAGTATTTGACGTGGTTTACGAAATATATCCAGCGGTAACGTTAGGTGACTCACCCTATATATATATATATATATATATATATATATATATAATACAGGGTGTCCCAGCTATCTTGTCCACCCAAAATATCTCTGGAACAATAACAGCTATTGGAAAACGACTTTCACCGGTATCAATGTAGGGCTGGGGCCCATGAATGTACATATTTGGAAACATTCTAAAACGAAAGCATATGTGTTTTTTAACACAAACTTACGTTTTTTTAAATGGACCTCCTATATTTTTTCTTCAGCAATCCATAGCATGACAAAGCACATACACAATGGCGTTGATTGCATCGCAATATTCCCATTACATCCCGAGATATTGAGACGCGAAGCTGACGCTTGAAACACCCGACATGCGCTGCTAGCGCACGCTCTGGTAGGTGGATTGGACGAGGTGGCCCAGTTAGGTGGCCTGCCCGATCTCCGGACCTTACACCGCTGGATTATTTTCTTTGGGGAGCAGTGAAGGATGCTGTTTACCAACATGAACCAACAACACCAGAGGACATGAAGCAACGCATTATTGATGCTTGTACAGCCATCAAAGAGGAAACAGTAGCACGAAGTAGGGCATCTTTCATCCGCAGAGTGACCCTATGTATGCAAGCCAATGGGCATCACTTTGAGCATGAGATGTGAACGCTATGTTTAGTATGTAGTGCTGGTATCACAGTGGAAGTTTCTACAAGGAGCCATTTTACCCAGTGATGTTAAGAAACATTTGTTTGCAACAATTTGTCATTTAACGCATTAGATAAATATAACATTGATAATTATGTGATAATAAAACTAATTGGTTAAACATGTTTACATTCATCTTCTATGTCCTACCTGAACTTCCCAAATCAAAACATTTTTACCTAAACAACGGTAAAACTTTTAGTCCACTTGCTCGTTTCACTAAAACCATCAACATGAATTTTACTATTACGAGTGAATGATTAACTGTCACTTGCGCTAGATCTACAGTAAAGTAAAGTTTTAACGTTGAACGGCATTACCTTTTTAGTAACGGATTAACGATAAGCGAAGTTAACTTTGTGACTAACGTTGCGGTACACAGATATGTTACAGAACCGCATCACCCCTAGCCTATGGGATAAATACCTGCTGGAATGTACGACGTTAATGCAGGATGGCAGCAGACCGTATTATTCGTTTCGGACCTCTTGATAAGTATGGAAGTGTGATTACGCATGTCAATCACATCGCGATTACGGGCAGCATGGAGTTCACGCCTGAGCCTCAGGACGTGCGCTAGCAGCGCATGTTGCGTGTTTCAAGCGTCAACTTCGCGTCTTAATATCTCGGGATGTAATGGGAATATTGCGATGCAATCAACGCCATTGTGTATGTGCTTTGTCATGCTATGGATTGCTGAAGAAAAAATATAGGAGGTCCATTTAAAAAAACATAAGTTTGTGTTAAAAAACACATATGCTTTCGTTTTAGAATGTTTCCAAATATGTACATTCATGGGCCCCAGCCCTACATTGATACCGGTGAAAGCCGTTTTCCAATAGCTGTTATTGTTCCAGAGTTATTTTGGGTGGACAAGATAGCTGGGACACCCTATATATATATATCATGGATGTTATAATCGCCAGAGCAAAAATAACAGATGGAAAGGATATTTGTGGCTTTTGTCGTCCATATACGCTCAGTACTCGTATGATATAGAACCTTTCCTGGACAAAATAAAAGACATTGCATGACACTCAGAAAGAAAGGGGCAGCTCATTCTAACCGATATCAACACAAAATACCCTTTGTGGAACTGAGATAGAATTGACGCCAGAGGACAGCTAGTGCTTGACGTGGTAAATGAATGCAACCTCTCCAAACTGAATAGGAAGGGACCGCCACCTGCCTACCGCGGAGAGGCCTGTGCCGTAAGTAACACAGATCTTTCTCTAGGGAACGCAAAATCTCTTCCACTAGTCAACACAAGGAGGGTATTAGATAGAGCCACACACAGCGAGCCCAACGCAGTCGTCATAACCACCGACAGATATGTAAATACACATAAGACAGACCATGGACACAGGCATTTACAAGTAGGAAGGGCCGACTGGCAAAAAGTTCGAGATATTGTTGAGACGTCGTCACTATACATTGTTCAAGGCAGTATAGATTACAAAACTCATGTACTGACATATGTCCTACAAAGAGCACAGGAAGCAACTACACCACGGGAAAAAATGGGTGGGAACAGAAACAACTGTGGTCGACAGAACTGGCAACATTAAGGAAGGATTCACAGGACCAAAGAAAGTACTACCAACAGGCAACGACAGCTCCTGAAAGACAGATAAGCCTCGACATGTATAGTGACGCCAAACAGAAATACCATAAACAACTAAAGACAACGCCGGCCGCGGTGGCCGTGCTGTTCTGGCGCTGCAGTCCGGAACCGCGAGGCTGCTACGGTCGCAGGTTCGAATCCTGCCTCGGGCATGGGTGTGTGTGATGTCCTTAGGTTAGTTAGGTTTAAGTAGTTCTAAGTTCTAGGGGACTTATGACCTAAGATGTTGAGTCCCATAGTGCTCAGAGCCATTTGAACCATTTGAACTAAAGACAACAAGGCAAGATTACTGGACCAATTTCGTCAAATCCAGCTACAGAACGACATCTGGGGACAACCATTCAAGATAGAAACAGAACGACGTAAGACACCGACAGTTCTGCCAACACTAAAACAAGCTGATGGCACAATGACCAGAGGATAGAGAAGCACAGCAGACTATCTCCTGAACAGGCTCCTCCCAGATGACGACCCCACACAAGACGAATGCTGACCTAAGAGAGAGGACAAGGCAACCATACGTCAGTGACAGTGTAACCACACCATTCTCACAAGAAGAAGTGGCGACGGCAATCAGCAGGCTTAAAAACAAAAAAGCACACAGCCCACACAAAATAATTTCAGAAACAGTAACATAAATCATATCTTTCCTTACTAACATATTCAACATGGCAGAATTCCAAACCTCTGGAGAAATGCTAATGTAGTAACAATCAGGATACCACAAGACAAAGAGCCAACAGATCCCAAAGCGCACCGACCTATCTACCTCTTAAAAAACATTCGCCAAGGTACAGGAAAGGCTCCTGTGTGACCGATTACAATCGCGCAGAGGCCTCCTCGGCCTAACGCCCCATCTATTAGGCTTCACGAAAGGTAGATCAATAGAAGAAGCCGTCAACCAAGCACCGACAGTAACTAAAAGCGTCAGCGAGAAATACTTGGCCGCCATACGAACTGACAAAGCAGGGGCTTTTGACAACCTTTGGTGGCCGTCCCTCTTCGCAAGGTTAAGGGAAATGAGGCTGTCAGCTTCCCTCTACAATAGCCTCCTCGACTATTGCAGAGGCAGATTGGCGGAGTGGAGGGCTGGTACACGGAAGTTGTCAAGAGAATAGCAAAGGGATGTCCACAGGGCTCGATCCGAGGACCAATGTTTTGGATTATCGCAATTGTGAACACCCTGGACGGTGGCGACAGGGCAAAAGGTGTTGTGGCGTATGCAGATGACCTGCTAATAGTCGTGTCAGCCAACTCGAGAGCAGCATTAGATACAAAAGACACGCAATTGCTTCAGAAAATTAACAATTGGTGCAAATAAGATAAACTAAAAATAGCAGCCAATAAAACTGTAAATTTACTGCTCGGATGGACACTACAGAGGAACCCAATTCTAAAATTAGATAATACTAGTATACAGAGAAAACAAGCTACACGTTATCTAGGTCTGCATCTTGACGAAAAACAGACTTTCAACTATCATATCAAACTGACAATTGACAAAGCCTCCAAAATTATGCACAAACTAACAAGACTCAACACAACTCAGTACAAATTACCTATTAAGATGCGAAGGACCTACTACATTGTGATATTTGAATCCATCGCATGCTTTGTTACAAGTGCTTAGGCTCACAGACTGAATATACACACTAACAAGACAATTGCAAGACGAGGTCAACGTAGTGTACTCCTGAGAATGAGCGGAGCCTTCAACACCACATCACTAGAGGCAATTTGCGTTGCGATGGGAACCTGACCTACAGAAGTAACAATACGTTGTGGAGCTACACTTTACTGGCTTAAGAGTGACAGGCTCGGTAAAGTCACCGAAATTACAGGAACCAACATTATAAACAAAACAAAAATGAAACAATGGTGGATTCAGACATGGCTGAGAGAGTGGGACGCATCCGACAAGACTAGCCCAGTACACTCTTTTTTTCCCGACGTACGCGAAAGATTACAACTGAAATATGTCAACCCAAGCCGGAGGATGGTCTATTTCCTGACAAGCCACGGGCCGTACCCGGTACACTTAAACAGCATGGGACAAACTAACGATGAAATATGCATTTGCGGAGAAACTGGGACACCAAAACATGGCCGGCCGGAGTGGCCGTGCGGTTCTAGGCGCTGCAGTCTGGAGCCGAGCGACCGCTACGGTCGCAGGTTCGAATCCTGCCTCGGGCATGGATGTGTGTGATGTCCTTAGGTTAGTTAGGTTTAAGTAGTTCTAAGTTCTAGGCGGCTGATGACCTCAGATGTTAAAACGCGTAGTGCTCAGAGCCATTTGAACCAAACAAAACATGTCACACTGCTACGCAACACGCTAGAACACGTGAGACCTAAACACAACAGCAGTGACATCGCCAGAATAATATGTAATCCCAACGATTTGAAAACAATAAATTGTGTAGCTGATGTTGTACCGAACACACTACATGAAGAACACAAACGCCAAAACCCCTATGAAAGGAGGCGTAGACAAGCACAACATCACAACAAGGCTCATGCGAGGACGCAAGCACGCCCACAGATTCCGAAACCAGCACACTAAGTCAACATGACTCAGAAGGGATCAACACGTAAGAGACCCAAACCGACAACACACGACACTACACGCCATAACGCAGTCAAAAATAACACAACAGGCATCACAATCATAAAACAAATAACCACCGACACCACATACTAAGACTGCGGTAATAAGGTAACGTCGCTTGGGAGGAGAAGGCTCGAAGAACATTTATTCCGAGGCAACTCCTCCCCAACGACATTCTGCATACAGTTTAAAGAATACTGCACGCAAGCAGTAGCGTACTATTCATACTGACAGGTTTCAGATAGATTATATAATGGTACGACAGAGATTTAGGAACCAGGTTTTAAATTGTAAGACATTTCCAGGGGCAGATGTGGACTCTGACCACAATCAATTGGTTATGAACTGTACATTAAAACTTAAGAAACTGCAGAAAAGTGGGAAATTGAAGAGATGGGACCTGGATAAACTGAAAGAACCAGAGGTTATAGAGAGATTCAGGGAGAGCATTAGGGAACGATTGACAAGAACAGGGGAAAGAAATACAGTAGAAGAAGAATGGGTAGCTCTGAGAGATGAAATAGTGAAGGCAGCAGAGGATCAAGTAGGTAAAAAGATGAGGGCTAGTAGAAATCCTTGGGTAACAGAAGAGATACTGAATTTAAGTGATGAAAGGAGAAAATATAAAAATGCAGCAAATGAAGCAGGCAAAAAGGAATACAAACGTCTCAAAAATGAGAGTGACAGGAAGTGCAAAATGGCTAAGCAGGGATGGCTAGAGGACAAATGTAAGGATGTAGAGGCTTATCTCACTAGGGGCAAGATAGATACTGCCTACAGGAAAATTAAAGAGACCTTAGGAGCAAAAAGAGCCACTTGTATGAATATCAAGAGCTCAGATGGAAACCCAGCTCTAAGCAAAGAAGGGAAAGCAGAAAGGTGGAAGGAGTATATAGAGGGTCTATACAAGGGCGATGTTCTTGAGGACAATATTATGGAAATGGAAGAGGATGTAGATGAAGATGAAATGGGAGATATGATACTGCGTGAATAGTCTGACAGAGCACTGAAAGATCTGAGTCGAAAAAAGTCTCCGGGTGTAGACAACATTCCATTAGAACTACTGACAGCCTTGGGAGATCCAATCCTGACAAAACTCTACCACCTGGTGAGCAAGATGTATGAGACAAGCGAAATACTCTCAGACTTCAAGAAGAATATAATAATTCCAATACCAAAGAAAGCAGGTGTTGACAGATGTGAAAATTACCGAACTATCAGTTTCATAAGTCACAGCTGCAAAATAATAACGCGAATTCTTTACAGACGAATGGAAAAAACTGGTAGAAGCAGATCTCAGGGAAGATCAGTTTGGATTCCGCAGAAATATTGGAACACGTGAGGCAATACTGACCCTACGACTTATCTTAGAAGCTACATTAAGGAAAGGCAAGCCAACATTTCTAGCATTTGTAGAGCTAGAGAAAGCTTTTGACAATGTTGACTGGAATACTCTCTTTCAAATTCTAAAGGTGGCAGGGGTAAAATACAGGGAGCGAAAGGCTATTTACAATTTTTACAGAAACCAGATGGCAGTTATAAGAGTCGAGGGACACGAAAGGGAAGCAGTGGTTGGGAAGGGAGTGAGACAGGGTTGTAGCTTCTCCCCGATGTTATTCAATCTGTATATTGAGCAAGCAGTAAAGGAAACAAAAGAAAAATTCGGAGTAGGTATTAAAATCCATGGAGAAGAAATAAAAACTCTGAAGTTCGCCGATGACATTGTAATTCTGTCAGAGACAGCAAACGACTTGGAAGAGCAGTTGAACGGAATGGATAGTGTCTTGAAAGGAGGATATAAGATGAACATCAACAAAAGCAAAACGAGGATAATGGAACGTAGTCGAGTTAACTTGGGTGATGCTGATGGAATTAGATTAGGAAATGAGACACTTAAAGTAGTAAAGGAGTTTTGCTATTTGGGGAGCAAAATAACTGATGATGGTCGAAGTAGAGAGGATATAAAATGTAGACTGGTAATGGCAAGGAAAGCGTTTCTGAAGAAGAGAAATTTGTTAACATCGAGTATGGATTTAAGTGTCAGGAAGTCGTTTCTGAAAGTATTTGTATGGAGTGTAGCCATGTTTGGAAGTGAAACATGGACAATAAATAGTTTGGACAAGAAGAGAATAGAAGCTTTCGAAATGTGGTGCTACAGAAGAATGTTGAAGATTAGGTGGGTAGATCACGTAACTAATGAGGAGGTATTAAATAGGATTGGGGAGAAGAGAGGTTTGTGGCATAACTTGACCAGAAGAAGGGATCAGTTGGTAGGACATGTTCTGAGGCATCAATGTATCATCAATTTAGTATTTGGGGGCAGCGTGGAGCGTAAAAATCGTAGAGGGTGACCAAGGGATGAATAGACTACGCAAATTCAGATGGATGTAGGTTGCAGAAGTTACTCAGAGATGAAGAAGCTTGCACAGGATAGAGTAGCGTGGAGAGCTGCATCAAACCAGTCTCAGGACTGAAGACCATAACAACAACATCGATTATTGACCTTAAATTAAGTTTTGTTGTTGCACTATTAATCAGCATGACTTCATAACAGCAGAATCCAGTAGAAGATGCAGTTCTCGTTAGCACGGACACGCCCAGCTGCGAGTTAATACGTTCAGAAACTCATTTTGTCTGCTGAGTTGAGCGAGCGAGCGAGTTCAGGCCTACCTTCGTGATCTATGCGCCGCGGCCTGTCTGTCTCGTGGGCCTCGGATCAGAAGGTATGACGTGAAAAACTGCCGCAGATGCTAGACTTTTAAATTTATTACTCCTTTGCTACTAACTTTATTCGCAACATGTTACGCATACAGTATCCACACATATCGCTGTACCTACACTAATACGTCATAGTATACACATAGTTGAAGAGATAAGACGTCATAAACACTGCATCATGTATGAAGTTTCAATACATTTATTCTTTACTCTTAAGACATTCGTAGAGTCCAGTCAAATTAAGGAAGTCCCCGACATTTGGCAGCGTGTGACAGCTTTCAATTGCGAAGCGCAAATGTCTGTAGGCGTAAACAGTAGCCGTCTATAGAGCTATGAAGAGGTGTTTACGAAGTCACAGTGTATAGAGATGTTGCTATAGAAACGTTTAAAATATGGCGTTGTAGAATCGCGAAGCAGCTGCGCCTAGTTGTACGAACGAAAGTCAACAAACGTGATGACATAACTTTTGTTTGCAGTACTATGCAAATACTTCATAGAATTTTTCAAGTTTATAATTTGTTCTACGCATGATCGACCTGTTCTGAAACCACTTTGGTATTCACCTACTTTTGAATCCAGCTGAGGTTCTGCTCGGTTTAGTAGGGCTTTAGAAGAATTTTGTATGTTATTGGCAATAAAGAGATTCCACGATAGTTGTTGGGGTCTTTTTTACTTCCTTTTTTGTGCAGAGGATGTATGTATGATTTCTGTATTTCAATCTGTGGGGATTTTTTTCAGTTTTCCAGATTTCATCTACAATTTCTTTGAGTTTTGCAATAAGATTTTCTCCTGCATTTTTCCATAATTCTGCGGTGATTTGGTCTTCTTCTGATGCTTTGTTATTTTTCAGTGACTGAATTATCTCTTTAATCTCCTTTAAACTTGGTGGCTTTGAGTCTGGGTTTCGTTGTGTATGACGGAACTTAAATGTTTCTGCAGGCTTTCCACAATTCAGTAATTTAGAGAAGGATTTTGCAAGAATTTCACAGTTTTCGGTGTTGATATGGGGAACTTCTCCATGTTCATTTCTGAATTGGAGTGATGGAGGAGAGTACTTTGTTAATTTTTGTTTGAATACTCTGTAGAAATTTCGGGAGTTGTTTTTCTTGAAATCATCTTCTATGTCTCGCAATTTTTTGTCTTCGTGTTGTTTACAGACTGTTTGTATTGCTCTTGTGACTGCTTTCCTGGTATCTTTGAGATCTTCCAGGGTCTTTTGATTTTTGTTGCACAACCAATTTTGCCATGCCTGTTGTCTGACATTTATTAGTGGTCACACTCATCTGCCCACCATGGATGTTTACGTGTTCTTGTTTGCGGTGCTACAGTTTTAGCTGCTTTTAAAAGTCTTGCTTGCAGCTGTTGCCAATTCTGTGGTTTTAAATTTTGTTCATTACCATTTATCTTTTGTACATAATATATACGGTGTGGAGATTTCTTAGTGAATTTTCTTTTTTCTGGAATGACATCTAGGGAGAATTTCATTGGGTAATGGTCGTAATCTAGGCCTAGCCCGTTAAGGACTTTAAATTTTATGATTTCTACTGTATTTATGCGGGAGATCATTACATGATCCAACTGATATCCACCTAGTAATGGATTAGGTGAGATCCAAGTTTTGGTTTTCGAGGCTCTTTTCTTGAAAAATGTCAATTTGAAAAATAGATCGTTGTTTTTTGCAGATTTCGATCAGTCGCGTGCCATTCCGGTTGGTCTATGTATGTCCTGCCCATTTACCAACCCAATATCGATATTTCTTTTCTTTACCAATTTTTGCATTGAAATGGCCCATAAGGATTTTGACGGGGTTATTTGGAATTTTTTGGAGAGTATTATGTAATTGGTTCCAGAATTCTTCTACTTCTTCTACTTTGTTTTTGTTAGTGATGTTAGTTGTGCATGTCCTTTGATTAGAGTGTATATTTTACTAACTGATTTTATTGTCGTCGTGGAGAGACGACCCGAGTAAGATTTGAAAGTCGTGACTCAATCAAGTGTTGATTTGTCTACTATAAATCCAGTTCCAAATTGTGGACAGTTTGCCATGGCTCGTTTTCCAGGTTTTCCTTTGTATATCCTGTATTCTTCTGAATCAAAAGGATTTTCATCTGTATATCGTGATTCCTGAAATGCGATAATTTTGATTTTACGTTCTCCGGATTTGTCCAGGATGTTTTTTAGCTTTCTCATTTTTAAGAGAGAATTTACATTAAATGTCATTAGCCAAATTCTCGATTTTGGTTTGATTTAATTATTAAGGGGTTTTGAGGCACTCTGATTTACCTCCAAGCACACTTCTATGGTCTCCCCAGAATCCGAATAGACCACTTGCGGGTTTTCAGCCGTGGGATTTTACCCACTGGGGTAATTTTTTCTTTGAAGGTGCTGTATCCATGTTGATTTATTTGGACTGGGTTTGTGACTGAAATTGAGATTTAAGCCTGGTTAAGCTCAGAGTTCCACTTCTGAGTTTTATAGATCAGCCGCCCATTAACATGTGGAACAGACGCTGAAGGGGTACCGCCACTAACCTGTGGAACCGTCGTGCCCTTTGTCCAAATAACCTTGGACGATAGCTTTTATAATATCCCAAAAAGCAAGGTTGCCTCTTCCGCCAGTTCCGCCGTATCGATGATCTTCATCTCCGTCTTCACTGCCGTTGAGGTTTTTTTACGAGGTGTTACCCCTACCCATCTTCCTTTTTCAACCGGGCTTGGGACTGGCTATGGCGGAGTTCTCAGATCTTTCAGTTATTTTTCCTGAACTTTAATCCCGTTTCCAAATTTCTACTTGCTTTTCTTTACTGCATGCTCAGTGTAGAGATTGAATAACTCGAGGAACATACTATAATCCTGTCTTACTCTCTTCTCAGCTACTGATTTCCTTTCGTGCCATTTCACGGTTATAGCTACAGTCTGGTTTTCGTTCAAGTAATAAAAACATTTCCCTCTCTGTATTTTATCTCAGCTGCGTTAAGAATTTCTAAAGCCGTATTCCAATCAACGTTTTCAAACTCTTTATCTAACTCTATAAATGCCATAATCCCACCTTTGTCTACCTATTAAGATACGTTGCAGTGTTAGTATTGACTCATGTGTTTCTGCAGTTCTCCGAAAGTGAAACTGGTCTTCCCCGAAGGTGGCTACACCAGTTTTCCATTGTTCCGTAAATAATTTGCTTTAGTATTTTGCAAACAAGACATATAAAACTAATGATACAATAACATTACGCCTTTCAGCTTGGAACTGAAATTATTAGATGCCGCATTACACCCTCCATAAACATAACACTCTCAATTGATGATGAACATGCTGGTTTTAGAAGAAATAAATAGACAGTGAGCAATATTTTTATTTTACGAGTCCTATTTGAAAATAAACTTGAATGTGCTTCGAATATGGACATGCTTTTCATAGACATTAAGGAAGCATCTGATAGTATTAACTGAAACCATCTTTGGATGACTATGAAATAACGTAGCATCTCATCAAATTTATACAGCTAGTAAAAATGTGCACTCAAAATTCAAACCTTAGAGTTAAAATACAAAACAGTCTGTCGCAAAATGTATCATGTTACTTCCGCAACCAAACAAGGACCTGTTTTGCTACCATCACTCTTGAACCTCATTGCGGAGCAGATCGTCAGGAAAATAAAATCGTCGCAACTTGAAACAAAACAAGAGCACAGTGTGAACATATTGGCAATTGCAGATAATATCGTAATCTTAGGAGAAAATAAACAAGAAATCCACCACAATATTGTACAACAGCTTATATGGAATAGGTCTACAAATTGTTAACAGTAACACAAAATTCTAAATTGTCTCGCGGCAAACTACACCAGATGCAGAGAAAATCGAAACAGTGATTCAGTTCACCTATCTTTGCACCTTGCAAACTACAGATAGCAAAGTAAAAGAAGAAATATTCTAGAATATACGGTTTATCGTATCGCGACATTGCTGCTCGCGTTGGTCGAGATCCAGTGACTGTTAGCAGAATATGGAATCGGTGGGTTCAGGAGGGTAATACGGAACGCCGTGCTGGATCCCAACGGCCTCGTATTACTAGCGGTCGAGATGACAGGCATCTTATCCGCATGGCTGTAACGGATCGTGCAGCCACGTCTCGATCCCTGAGTCATCAGATGGGGGCGTTTGCAAGAAAACAACCATCTGCACGAGCAGTTCGACGGCGTCTGCAGCAGCATGGATTGTCAGCTCGGAGACCATGGCTGTGATTACCCTTGACGCTGCATCACAGACAGGAGCGCCTGCGATGGTGTACTCAACGACGAACCCGGGTGCACGAAAGGCAAAACGTCATTTTTTCGGATGAATCCAGGTTCTGTTTATGATGATGGTCGCATCCGTGTTTGGCGACGTCGCGGTGAACGCCCATTGGAAGCGTGTATTCGTCATCGCCATACTGGCGTATCACCCGGCGTGATGGAATGGGGTGCCATTGGTTACACGTATGGGTCACCTCTTGTTCGCATTGACGGCACTTTGAACAGTGGACGTTACATTTCAGATGTGTTATGACCCGTGGCTCTACTCTTCATTCGATCCCTGAGAAACCCTACATTTCAGCAGTATAATGCACGACCGCTTGTTGCTGGTCCTGTACGGTCCTTTCTGGATACAGAAAATGTTCGACTGCTGCCCTGGCTAGCACATTCTTCAGATCTCTCACCAGTTGAAAACGTCTGGTCAATAGTGGTTGAACAATACGCCAATCACTACTCTTGATGAACTGTGGTATTGTGTTGAAGCTGCATGGGTAGCTGTACCTGTACACGCCATCCAAGCGCTGTTCGACTCAATGCCCAGGCGTATCAAGGCCGTTATTACGGCCAGAGGAGGTTGTTCTGGGTACTGATTTCTCAGGATCTATGCACCCAAATTGCGTGAATATGTACGAGGTGCATTCAAGTTTTAAGGCCTCCGATTTTTTGTATAATTAACTACTCACCCGAAATCGATGAAACTGGCGTTACTTCTCGACGTAATCGCCCTGCAGACGTACACATTTTTCACAACGCTGACGCCATGATTCCATGGCAGCGGCGAAGGCTTTTTTAGGAGCCTGTTTTGACCACTGGAAAATCGCTGAGGCAATAGCAGCACGGCTGGTGAATGTGCGGCCAAGGAGAGTGTCTTTCATTGTTGGAAAAAGCCAAAAGTCACTAGGAGCCAGATCAGGTAAGTAGGGAGCATGAGGAATCACTTCAAAGTTGTTATCACGAAGAATCTGTTGCGTAACGTTAGCTCGATGTGCGGGTGCATTGTCTTGGTGAAACAGCACACGCGCAGCCCTTCCCGGACGTTTTTGTTGCAGTGCAGGAAGGAATTTGTTCTTCAAAACATTTTCGTAGGATGCACCTGTTACCGTAGTGTCCTTTGGAACGCAATGGGTAAGGATTACGCCCTCGCTGTCCCAGAACATGGACACCATCATTTTTTCAGCACTGGCGGTTACCCGAAATTTTTTTGGTGGAGGTGAATCTATGTGCTTCCATTGAGCTGACTGGCGCTTTGTTTCTGGATTGAAAAGTGGCACCCACGTCTCATCCATTGTCACAACTGACGAAAAGAAAGTCCCATTCATGCTGTCGTTGCGCGTCAACATTGCTCGGCAACATGCCTCACGGTCAGCCATGTGGTCGTCCGTCAGCATTCGTGGCACCCACCTGGATGATACTTTTCGCATTTTCAGGTCGTCATGCATGATTGTGCGCACAGAACCCACAGAAATGCCAACTCTGGAGGTGATCTGTTCAACAGTCATTCGGCGATCCTCCAAAACAATTCTCTCCACTTTCTCGATCATGTCGTCAGACCGGCTTGTGCGAGCCCGAGGTTGTTTCGGTTTGTTGTCACACGATGTTCTGCCTTCATTAAACTGTCGCACCCACGAACGCACTTTCGACACATCCACAACTCCATCACCACATGTCTCCTTCAACTGTCGATGAATTTCAATTGGTTTCACGCCACGCAAATTTAGAAAACGAATGATTGCACGCTGTTCAAGTAAGGAAAACGTCGCCATTTTAAGTATTTAAAACAATTCTCATTCTCGCCGCTGGCGGTAAAATTCCATCTGTCGTACTGTGCTGCCATCTCTGGGACGTATTTACAATGAACGCGGCCTCATTTTAAAACAATGCGCATGTTTCTATCTCTTTCCAGTCCGGAGAAAAAAAAATCGGAGGCCTTAGAACTTGAATGCACCTCGTAATCATATGTCAATTCTAGTATAATACACTCCTGGAAATTGAAATAAGAACACCGTGAATTCATTGTCCCAGGAAGGGGAAACTTTATTGACACATTCCTGGGGTCAGATACATCACATGATCACACTGACAGAACCACAGGCACATAGACACAGGCAACAGAGCATGCACAATGTCGGCACTAGAACAGTGTATATCCACCTTTCGCAGCAATGCAGGCTGCTATTCTCCCATGGAGACGATCGTAGAGATGCTGGATGTAGTCCTGTGGAACGGCTTGCCATGCCATTTCCACCTGGCGCCTCAGTTGGACCAGCGTTCGTGCTGGACGTGCAGACCGCGTGAGACGACGCTTCATCCAGTCCCAAACATGCTCAATGGGGGACAGATCCGGAGATCTTGCTGGCCAGGGTAGTTGACTTACACCTTCTAGAGCACGTTGGGTGGCACGGGATACATGCGGACGTGCATTGTACTGTTGGAACAGCAAGTTCCCTTGCCGGTCTAGGAATGGTAGAACGATGGGTTCGATGACGGTTTGGATGTACCGTGCACTATTCAGTGTCCCCTCGACGATCACCAGTGGTGTACGGCCAGTGTAGGAGATCGCTCCCCACACCATGATGCCGGGTGTTGGCCCTGTGTGCCTCGGTCGTATGCAGTCCTGATTGTGGCGCTCACCTGCACGGCGCCAAACACCCATACGACCATCATTGGCACCAAGGCAGAAGCGACTCTCATCGCTGAAGACGACACGTCTCCATTCGTCCTTCCATTCACGCCTGTCGCGACACCACTGGAGGCGGGCTGCACGATGTTGGGGCGTGAGCGGAAGACGGCCTAACGGTGTGCGGGACCGTAGCCCAGCTTCATGGAGACGGTTGAGAATGGTCCTCGCCGATACCCCAGGAGCAACAGTGTCCCTAATTTGCTGGGAAGTGGCGGTGCGGTCCCCTACGGCACTGCGTAGGATCCTACGGCCTTGGCGTGCATCCGTGCTTCGCTGCGGTCCGGCCCCAGGTCGACGGGCACGTGCACCTTCCGCCGACCACTGGCGACAACATCGATGTACTGTGGAGACCTCACGCCCCACGTGTTGAGCAATTCGGCGGTACGTCCACCCGGCCTCCCGCATGCCCACTATACGCCCTCGCTCAAAGTCCGTCAACTGCACATACGGTTCACGTCCACGCTGTCGCGGCATGCTACCAGTGTTAAAGACTGCGATGGAGCTCCGTATGCCACGGCAAACTGGCTGACACTGACGGCGGCGGTGCACAAATGCTGCGCAGCTAACGCCATTCGACGGCCAACACCGCGGTTCCTGGTGTGTCCGCTGTGCCGTGCGTGTGATCATTGCTTGTACAGCCCTCTCGCAGTGTCCGGAGCAAGTATGGTGGGTCTGACACACCGGTGTCAATGTGTTCTTTTTTCCATTTCCAGGAGTGTATATTTGTCCAACGAATACCCGTTTATCATCTGCAATTCTTCTTGGTATCCGAAAGAATAGACACTATATCAATATAATTGTATTGTTTTGTGGTTAGAAGATTAAAGACGTGTAGGGCGAACAGGGAGAAGTGCAGCTGTGTAATCGTGCAGTGAGTTGAGTGGTACGGTGACGTGTGACACCGGACACCGCAGGCCACATCTGGCGCAGTCGGTTTGGGGGCCAACCGTAACGGCCAGTCTGCAGTCTGCACCCGGCATGGCGACAACACTGCGAGCTCCGCTGCCGGCGACCGCCGGTGAGTGAGCGTGGGTGGCAGGAGCGCGCGCTACACGCCAGTCACTGAGAAATCTCCAGCAAACCATTGCTGTTGTCTAGACAAACCGTGCACACAATCTTACTCGACAGATGTTCCTGTCGTTTTTAGGGTTTCGCACCTCAGCCGGTAAAAACGGGTCCCTGATAGGATTGCTTTGTTGAAGGTGTGTCTGCCTGTCTGTCCGTCTGTTGAGACCTCTTTCTCTCAGGAGCGGCTAGAGATATTTATATCAAATACAAAGTTCTACTGTCCCTTGACGGTATAAACAAATTAATCTTCTGAGTCACTGCAACCAAAAGATAAGGCCATTTATCTCTAAATGTACTCGTAAAAGGGAATGTGGTGACTGACTGTCTTGTCACCGCCCAGCGCAAGCGGCTAAGCCCAGAAACTGGATATTCGGTGAGGGTGTTTATCTCATACTGTAGGCGTCGTTAAGAAGGGATGTTTCTAAATTCCACCGCTCAGCGGGTGAGAGGGTAAAAGGTTTTTTGAAAACATATCGCTGCTAAGGCAATTTTGAAGCTAGAATTACGAAAATTGGTGGTCATTTTTTTCTGTTTTCCGTCTTTTCCTTAGTTGCTTTAGATTTGTATATACCGTCTATGCAACTAAGAAATGGCAGTTTGTTGCCCATCGCTCCGTGTTACTTACGATTTCCAGTGCTGTTAACTCATGTGAGTGGTCCTGTAGATGTATTGGTTGGTTTCCATTCTCCAGCTAGCTGGTTTCTGGCGCTCTTTCACCTACATTTGTCACACCGCACTTTCCATTTTGTGATCAACATACGTGTGTTTTCGGTTGGCAACACTACACACCGAAAACACACATATTTTGTTCACACAATGGAAAATGCATGCGATATATGCGATGTGACAAATGCCGGTGAAAAAACATCTGGAACCTGCTGTTATGAAGTCATGCTGATTAATAGTGCAACAACAAAACTTAATTTAAGATCAACACTCGATATAAATGATATAACGGCTTGTTTATAGCATAGACGTCTCCGCAGTATCCTTTCTTTCAGGAGTGCTAGTTCTGCAAGGTTCGCAGGAGACCTTCTGTAAGGGTTGGAAAGTAGGAGTCGAGGTACTGTCAGAAGTAAAGCTGCGAGGACGGGGCGTGAGTCGTGCTTGGGTAGCTCAGATGGTAGAGCACTTTCCCGCGAAAGACAAAAGTCCAGAGTTCGAGTCTCGCTCCGGCACACAGTTTTAATCTGCCAGGAAGCTTTATACGGTGTGTTCAAAAGTAACGAAACCTTATGGAAAAATGAGTAATTTGCAAAAGTTATCGAAAGTGGTCCCTATTTTGCGATTCACATAACTGAATAAATGTTCTTAAGCATATGTCGCGATGCCTACGGCCTTGGTTCGTTGAACACACTGTTCTCGTCAAACCAGCGAAGATAAGCTGGCCGCTATCGCTGAAACAACCATTTTTTTCCGTCTGTATTTTAACCTGACTATTAAAACCTTTCAAAATAATGCTTTCCGAAATAACCGATTTTCGATTTTTTGCTGCCGTTATTTCCAGTAATAAACGTTGACTTGGACCAAAGACTGAAAAATTCTAAGAAGGTGAAGGAATAGGAGCTCTCGATCAGTATGGGATTTAGGCTGTGGTAGAAATCGGTCTTAGTTTCTGCAGCACTGTCGGCGAATGTGAAGAAGACGGGCGCGGCGACGGCGAGAGGGAAAGGTCACAAGCTGATGACCTTCGCGCATCACCAATTTTTGATGGTATCGGTGTTTCACTCTGAAGAAGTCACAAAATTAAGACTTCAGTTATTATACCATGTTTGTAGCACGTCAGTACAATTATAGGTACATCGATCAAAGTTGGTTTCTCTTTCATGGAACTTGTGGATATTTTCTCCTGATGTCGCAAATTTCTTGTGCCTCGTCCTTGTTTTTAAATTTTTGAAGCAAGTGTATTGTGCTTTATTGTTGCTTGATGTAGTAAAATAATTCAAAACTAGGAATGATTCCATTCCGCAAACAACAGATGTCTCAGGACAACGAGAAACTACCGTATAGACCAGGTGCGGGGAAGTTTTGCACGCTGCATGTGCAGTCTAGCGTCTAACAGGCGACGCTACCCGGCAGTACATACATATTGTCTCAGCACTGCTGTACCGATTCTTACACGTTTGTTGCTAGTTGCTAACTGTCGGCGTTGTTACAAAAACTACACTGATCGCTTTTCCTATTTTCTGCAACAGTTTAATACTCCAAAGCAAATACAACTTTACAAATAAATATTGCCCATTTTAAAAAAGAAACGTTTTATTTAAAACATTATAGTACTGCTGCAATAGCAAATTGATATACTGATTTTTTTAACTGGTTGTAGGTAAAAAATGAAAAAAATCCTGTTACAGTTGAGATCAAACGAATATCGAAAAATACCATTTAATCGGAACTAAAATACCGGTATCGGTTTTAACCGGTCGGTTTTTCCCATTCCTATGGGCATGGCCGGTAGTTGGATGGGTAACCGTCTCGGTACGCCACGCGTTGTTGGCAGCTTTCCCTTTACCTTTCCGGCCAAGCAGAGGAGTGGTGGTGGCGTAAAGTTCCCGATCACCAGACTTGGCAGCAAGCCCTGGATTAAATCCCAAACCTCTTTGCAGTGTCTCGTGGAGCGACGGCATATTACGCTGCTGATGGTGATCCGTCCGTTGGATGGCGACTTAAGCTTGGCGACCTCCTTGGTACTATTCGAGAGGAGTAGCCCTCATGTAACGCAAACGTGACACTACACTACAGACGCTTCCATTATAGTCATTTACATTTATCAGATACCCTAAAAAATCAATTTTTACACTTCGCGAAGGAAAGGAAAAATCTTTCCAATTAAGTGGCAGAGCTTGGGATTACCCAGCCAACCATGTCATACCACTTTTACTTTTACGTATGTCATAACGTTTATCGAGGAACTACAACAACGCATTGTTAATTGTCATTTTGCCATTGGGAATAGATCGACGATCAGTTCTGCGGGCAACAAACTTACAATATTCTCACTATAAAAAATTTCATTCACAGTAACATGTATGTCTTTCCTAATGAGCTCGTCGACCTTTCCCTTGTGCACCGTGGAGGCAGTTCGAAGGCAATCTACGGAAAAGCTTATCTTGAGTGCTCGAGTTTCCACAGTGGAGGTGGTCACCCGTCTCCCAACAGTACAGTTGGCCAACGAGCACATCTCTACATGCACTATAAACACTGAGATGAATCTCCTCCTTCACAAGGTATTCGACGACTGCACGCTGTCCAAAAGAAACCTTGATGTCT
This sequence comes from Schistocerca cancellata, assembly GCF_023864275.1. Classification (NCBI taxonomy): domain Eukaryota; kingdom Metazoa; phylum Arthropoda; class Insecta; order Orthoptera; family Acrididae; genus Schistocerca; species Schistocerca cancellata. The sequence goes on from NC_064630.1 coordinate 152,546,901, forward strand.
GTCATTTTGTAAATGTGGCCTGACGTTACGCCATAGACATTTATGGCGTTACGAGGAATGACAACTGACGTCGAAAGAATTTTGAGCTACGATGCTAGATCCTAACAGGTCGGTGTAGATCACACAAGTGTGTAACTGAAATGTTCGGGAAACTTATACGGGAATCCTTTGTAGAAAAACAACATAGTTCTCGCGAAATCCTGTTGTGTAAGTTTACGGGAAGTATATTCGAAGAGGACAGTGCATCATTATGCTACCACCATCGTGTATGTCGTTCAGAGACCATGAGAATAAGATGAAAGAGGTTAGCGCACCTAAAGACGAGTATGCGCAGTCTTTTTTCCCCGCTCAGTATGCACCTGGACTAGGAGAGAAAATCTATACTATTGGTGTGATATACCTTCGTGCACCCTACAATGACTCGTGACGTATATATGCAGTGTAGAATGCGTTAACACACGATGTCAAGCCTGCAGATTATGTTAAAGTTGCCCTTTTCATTACATTGTTGTAATTTGCTGTTGTAACAAAAGGTTGTTCACGACTTTCAGTATGGCCCTCGAGCGTATGTATCATATTTATTCTCCTGTACTATTTTTACTACACTCCCTCTAGATACGGCTATTCGTATGACTACTATATTGATTTCAAACCTTAATAAGCCACTGCGGTACAACGGTTATTATTTTTTTTTGTCTTGACACGGATCCTGACATTTTCTCTGTAGTAAGTCGGTCCCTGAATATGTAGTTTCTTTTTATTCCTCGTCCATAGCATCACTGCCTCTTAAAATTGAAGGTAACGCCTAATCAAATTTAATTTCACTGATTTACGTACTAACATGTGCTAGCCACCTTCATTTTTAAACTGTTATCTGAGCGTCATAGTTAATAGTATTCAATACACTAAAACTACCCGTGATAATAACTTTATTGATTTAGGAAGGAGTGCCGGTGTTGATCTCTCGGTCAGCGTCAGCATACCTGTAACAGGTTCATCATCGTTTTGTGTCCGATAGGTCATATACCAGATGCACAGTGTAGGGTGATGGTGGCGATTTGTTTGTGCGTCAGTGGGCGAGTTCGTCGGTTTCCCTGCTGTAGCCTGTTGGTCGGTTTTAATAGCAGCTGGCACATCCAGTCAACGTTGCTGATATGCAGGGGCTTGCCGACGTTTGTCGCTTGTTGGTGTATGTTAGCTTGCCATATGTGGTTATGCCCTAGCTAGTAGTGTCTGGCCGCTTATGCTCCCACCTATGTTTGTGATCATAGTTTCCCAGAGTAAAGATGAAAGGATTGTTCGAGTACAAAATTGTTAAGGCTTTCGTGGCCACCTGTTGACAAACAGCTTATTGACTTCTGTCTAGGGCTCTTCGGCCGACGTTCGTCTGATGATTTTACTGACGTTTCTCCAGCACGAGTGGCTGGCATTGTCAAAGCTTCACCCTCTATTGCCTGTGGTGAACTGGGGCCGAGCTCGCGGCTGCAGACTGTATGTCTTTGACAATGCTAGCCACACGTGCTGGCGAAACAGTTAAATCATCAGACGAACGTCTGCCGAAGATTCCGAGACAGAAGCCAATAGGCAGTTTGATTGTTCGAGTGTCTCGAGTTCCTGTATAGTCATGTGGGGTGTTTTATGGATTCTTCCTTGAGGGTTTCAAGGCGTTATTCATTGTGAAGATCCACGGTGTGTGTGTGGCGTGGAGCGTTGCTAATGATGCGTAGCACTTTGTTCTGTATGATCTGCAGGCGGCGCAGGCGCGTAGAAGCTGCATATCCCCAGGCGGGAGCTGCGTACGTCATCAGAGATCGAATCAGTGTCGTGTATATGGACCTCGACATCCTCTTATTCAGTGTGCTTTCCCTGTTGAGCATTGGGTAGAGTTGTTTGAGCCTCGCGTGCGCTCTGTTGGCAACGTATTCGATGTGGTCCTCACATGTAAGTTTCCGGTCCAGCTAGACATCTGACTTTCCCTCGGAAACATAATGGGCGTGTATATAGTGTTATCTGTCTACAGTGTTGATGTTTGCGCAGTAGTTTCGGTCTGCGTGTGAACAGGACTGCTTCGCACTTGTCGACGTTTACTTTAATACGCCATCGTTCCAACTAAGGCTCGGCAATTCTGACTGCCGTCTGTATTCGTGAAGCCGGCCGGTGTGGCCGAGCGGTTCTAGGCGCTTCAGTCTGGAACCGCTCGACCGCTACGGTCGCAGGTTCGAATCCTGCCTCGGGCATGGATGTGTGTGATGTCCTTAGGTTAGTTAGGTTTATGTAGTTCTAAGTCTAGGGGACTGATGACCTCAGAAGTTAAGTCCCATAGTGCTCAGAACCATTTGAACCATTTTTTGTATTCGTGAATTAATGTTCGACGGTTTCCAATCTTGCGCAAGGATGGCTGTGTCATCCCCGTAGATGGCTAACGTCGTGTTCTGTGTTGCTGGGAAGTCGTTAATGTGCAGACTGAACAAGATGGGCCCCATGATGCTTCCCTGGGGAACTTCACTTTCGATACCGTTTTGTGTCGATTGTTTGCCCTGCACGTCAGTGTTGAAACATCTTTGCGTGAGATATGAGTATATGAGACGTACGAGTCCGTCCGAGAAACCAGCTTCGCTTAGTTTGCGTATAAGGCCGTTGTGTCAAAGACGGTCGAAAGCTTTTTCGATGTCCAGGAACACGGCCCCTGTGGTTTTATTCATGTTGCAGCCGTGTGTTATATGTTCGACTATGCGGAGGAGCTATTGTTTTGTTGAGTGGTGATTCCCAAAGCCGAATTGCTCCTGTCATAAGGTGTCATTGGCGATGCAGTGCCTAGTGATGTGTTTTAGTATTACCTTCTCAACAATCTTTCTAAGCGAGTATAGTAGACTAATGGGTCGGTAATTCTGTGGGAGGGAGTGGCCTTTCCCTGGCTTCCTGAACATCAGGACCTTGGTCCCTTCCAAAAGTCAGGGAAGTGTTGGTGTTTTAGGATGGCATTCGTTATGTGTGCAAGGTATTCTGCGGCTCCCTCCGTGAACTCCAGCAGGACACGGTTCTGAATGCCATCAGGCCCACGGGCTTTCCTAGCTTTGGTATGCTTGATAACCCATGTAATTTCATTTGTACTAGTGCGTCTAATTTCGTCACGCGTGGGCTGGGATACAAGTCACGTAACCTCCTGGTCCATTTCAAGTGTGAATTCTGGATGTGAAGGAGCCATATTCGGCATGAAAGACGCTGCAAGTGTTGTGGCCATAAGCTCTGCCTTCTCCGTCGCGGAGTAAGCTGGGCCCTTTGGTTTTTGTAGAGTGGGAATGTAATGTTTCTCCCTAGTGAAGTATCTGTCTATCGTCCACACTCCAGGGCGTGTGGTATCTAGCCCTGCGAGTTTCTGTCCCCATTGTTTGTTTAGAAATGTTTGTATTTTGTCCCGTTCTGGAGTCTGTTGACGTGCAGTTGAAAGAACGGGCGCCTGGTACGCTGCCAGGATCTCCTGAGGCGGTTCCTCATTGAGATAAGGCCGAGGTTTTCCTGGGGCAGGGCTGTCGAGTATTGTTTTGGTATTTGTGTGGAATGGGGTCCGTCATTGCTTCTTGGACGGCAGCAGTAAGAGCCTCCACAGCCCCATCAATTTGTTGCGTGTTGTTAGTTTTGTGGGTGTCCGTAATACGACTATCAACTGTTTCCTTGAACAGTGCCCAATTCGAGCGCTTGTTGTTCAGTATCCTGCATGGTTTTGGGTCCTGCAGTGTTTCTTCCGTGTGCAGTATTACAGGCATGCGGTTTGAGTTCAGATCTTTTTCAACCATGAGGTTGAGTGTGCATGTGATGCTCTTGATGAGGGCTATGTCTAGCACTTCCGGCCTGTGTCGGGCCTGTGTAGGAACGAACGTGGGGACGTCCGGCCCAAGTATAATGTAGTTTTGGCCTAGTACGTGCTCGTACAGTTTATTGCCGTCGGAGGTACGTATTCGTGAGTTCCAGTCGGCGTGTTTTGCGTTTAGATCTCCAGCGGCGATTACCCGCGGTGCTATGTTGAGAACTGTGCTGATATCGCGTGTTGCTATGTCTCTAGGAGGATTGTACAGCGATACCAGTGTGGTGTTGGCTCCGTTGGACTTGACCCTGACGGCCCTGGCCTCTAGTCTCTCAAGTGCAAGGAGCTCGATGTTCGTGTGTTCTGTGTCTCTGTGTATGATGATTGCTGTGCCGCCTCCCCTCCTGCCATCAGCTCGGTCGGTACAATAAACAGAATAGCCTGGGATGTTTGGCTGTTTGCGAGGCGTAAGCAGTATTTGTTCTTTAGGACGATTCGGATACCCTTTCGCTCCATGAACGCAACCATTTAGGCTCTTTTGTTTGCAATCCCGTTGGCATTCCAAAACAGGATCTGTGAGTTTGTGTTGGCGTCAGCGTTTCGGGGCTGGTGTGGCGTATTATCCATGTATTGGTGTAAATAGTGGCGTGATAATGGCTTGTATGCTAGTCCAGTTGAGCGAGCCCGACATGAACTGCTTGAAGAGTTGTGAGACACACCCCATAATCTTCATGACTACTTCGGTGGTCGTGAGTCCTGGGAATAATGTCTCCATTATCCGTCGGAGTGTTGAGGTAATGTTCTAGGTGTCGGCCTGTGGGTTGTTGGTTGTGTTGACGGCCGCTGGTACTTGTGTTGGCGTCTGGTGTGGGCTGGCTTGTGTGTCAGCTGTTTGAGTGACGGCTGTGGGCGCCTGAGTGGTCTCTGTAGTGAGTGGGTGTGTTGCGTGGATCTTTGTGTTGGTGTTCGAATTGTGTTCGTGCGTATTACTGTCCTGTTGTCTGTGTGCTTGTTGTGGTGTGGTCGTGTCTCTCCTGTTCCTGTTGTTTCTCCTTTCCCTTCTCTGGCGTTGTGGTTGTCCTTGTGTTAGTGCGTCTTCTGTAGTCTGTGGTGTGCTGCAGTCCGCGATCTCAGGGGGTAGGGTGTTGTTGTTATTTATGTTGTGTGGTGTATCTGGTGCGGGTCCGGTGCCGGGTGTTGTGTGTATTGGTTGTGTGTCTGTTGCTGGGGATATTTGTTGTGCGCGTGCTGAGCCCTCAGGTTTCTCTGACCGCCCTGCGGTGCTGGGGCTGCCAGCGATCACTTCAGCAAAGGATATTCCACTCCTTACTGGGCGCGGGGGCGGTATCGTAGCTGTGCTGGCGGTAGTTTTTGTGTTTTTTGCTATTTTGCGCCTCAGGCCTTCTTTGTACGCTATACACCCCAGCGAGACCGCATCGGATACGCGAGTGCGCGAAGCGCTGGCAGTTGTGGCATTGTTGAGGGCTGCTCAGCGTGTTGTAGATTCCTACGTTTACGCCCATTTGAAGGTCGCGGGACTTGGCCGCGTCGACCAACTCCGCCATGTAGTTGTGAGATGATCTCACTGTGCCGAAATCTGTCATTGGGATTACACGAAAGCACTCCCATCCGAGGGCGATGAGTTCCTCTGTACTGGCTCGATCGGGGTTCGTGAATCTATCCCCTCGATCACGTACTGCTGTGTTATTCCAGGACTGTCCTGTACGTGAAATGTTCTACCTTTCTTTCTTTAAGGAAATCCAGCAGATTCGTGTCGTCTGATTTGTTCGACACGTACAGTGCGGCGTGGTTCCCAGTGAGTTTGGAGTAGAATGTTGTGGGGTTGTGGTTCTTATTAAATACTTTGTTTAGGACACTAAGGTCTCTGTAGTTGAGTATAATGACAGATGGGAAGCCATTCGAGGACTTGTTCCGAATCTGCGTAGCTGCTTATGTGTTTGTGTGTGCTGCAGTCGCAGGGTTGTTCGTATTGTTCCCTGTGTTGCTGGTGTTGCTATTCAGCGATGTAGTTGGAGCTGGCAACAGCACTCGACGGTTGCCTCGTGAGTTTGTGGACTCACTTGTTTGTGTATTTTGGAGCGGTTTGCGTCGTGGACCGACCTGCTGCCACTGTCCGTCTTCGGAGTTGTTAGTGTCTTCTGTCGGGTCTGGCTCCGATTCGGTCGGTGCCTGAGCCGCCAGAGGTGAGAGCGGGGACACATCTCCCGTGTTTGCGGCAGGCGCTTGTGTCTGTGGAGCGTGTGTCTGTGTTCGTGTGTGTTCACCCCACATTAGCAGCTCGATCAGCTGTTGCTGGTCCTTCGAGGCAACTGCCTCTCGGAACGCGGAGAGTGGGACAGAGATGCTGGCGGGAACAGTCGGCATTCCCGCCTCTTGTGCTGCATCTTTACTGCCGGTTACTGGAGGGGATATGCAGGAAGCACCGGACATAATTCCTGTATAGGGACTTTTTATTTGGATAGGTTCAAGGGAGGGAAATTTTGATCTTTTCGATACAACAACTTTTGCTTTTTCGGCGAGAGTGCAGTATATTGTGTACATAACTGCGCGAAGTGCAATGCGCGGCGCAAGAGAGCGCGAGTAGAAGAGATCGGCCTACAGTGCGCGGGGTTGTCCGACGTGAACGGGCTCCTGGCACTGACAAAACCCTACCAAAGAACGGGAGAGTCCCGCTGGGGGGTTTGCAACCGAGGTTGCGGAGAGTTGAGCTGAAGCTCTTGCCGCTTAGCGCTCGGTTTGCGCTGGTTCTCGGCGCTCAGAAGAGCATCACCGGCAGCTAAGCCTGCTGCAGCTTGTTACAGACCACTCCGAAGAGCCAACAGCGGGCAGCTACGCCAGGTGCAGAGAGCAGCGGTCCGCTCGGGTCGGCTGCTCGACTGCAAATTACTCACGGTACACTCGTGAAATGGTCGTACGGGAAAATCCCCACTTCACCGCTACTTCTTGGATGCTGTGTCCCATCTCTTGTGCGCCGACGCCGACTGTAACATCACGATCAAACTCACTTAAATCTTGATAACCTGCCATTGCAGCAGCAGTAACCGATCTAATAACTGCGCCAGGCACCTGTCGTCTTATACAGGTACAAGGTTACAAAAAGGTACGGCCAAACTTTCAGGAAACATTCCTCACACACAAATAAAGAAAAGATGTTATGTGGACATGTGTCCGGAAACGCTTAATTTCCATGTTAGAGCTCATTTTAGTTTCTTCCACCTACGCTCAATGGAGCACGTTATCATGATTTCATACGGGATACTCTACCTGTGCTGCTAGAACATGTGCCTTTACAAGTACGACACAACATGTGGTTCATGCACGATGGAGCTCCTGCACGTTTCAGTCGAAGTGTTCGTACGCTTCTCAACAACAGATTCGGTGATCGATGGATTGGTAGAGGCGGACCAGTTCCGTGGCCTCCACGCTCTCCTGACCTCAACCCTCTTGACTTTCAGTTATGGGGGCATTTGAAAGCTCTTGTCTACACAACCCTGGTACCAAATGTAGAGACTCTTCGTGCTCGTATTGTGGACGGCTGTGATACAATACGCCATTTTACAGGGCTGCATCAGCGCATCAGGGATTCCATGCGACGGAGGGTGGATGCATGTATCCTCGCTAACGGAGGACATTTTGAACATTTCCTGTAACAAAGTGTTTGAAGTCACGCTGGTACGTTCTGTTGCTGTGTGTTTCCATTCCATGATTAATGTGATTTGAAGAGAAGTAATAAAATGAGCTCTAACATGGAAAGTAAGCGTTTCCGGACACATGTCCACATAACATATTTTCTTTCTTTGTGTGTGAGGAATGTTTCCTGAAAGTTTGGTCGTACCTTTTTGTAACACCCTGTATAGGCGTTGCAGACCGCAGCGTCGTATTCTGCTTGTTTACGTATCTTCTCAGCATTTCAATAGGCATGCCTATACCAGTTTCTTTGGAGCTTCAGTGTACTACTACTTCTTCCTACCGACTCCTACTTTCTCCCTCTTTTTCTTCGTAGTAACTGACTATGGTGTTCTTAGCCTACTTGTAACTAAGTACAAAGGTACGGTAGTGGTTTCCAGATATTTATCACCGTTCGAGTTAGTGTTAAAAAGAACTGACAGTTGTCCGCCGTTGGGGGCAGTGACTTGTGCCTATTGTCTCTATATCGAATACGAATTACTATGACTTGCATTAAATATTGGAATATGCAATGTATGTTACACTCATATATTCAGTTCTCTGGATAGAACAAATTTAGCTGCGCATTCCACTGGACTGCTCCCAACAGTAAAACCAGTAAGGGACATCTGGTATACGTTTTGCGTAGTGGTGGAAACCGGAAACTTAACACTACGGCATCCGATGGGAGTGATGGGCAAACCTGCATATATGGAATGGTTAAACTTAAAACATCCACGGAACATTTAGTTAAACATGTTGAAAACTTTTAGACAAACACAAAATGAAGGTACATCGTCGCTGATCTCAAAACTAGTTGTACGAACGAAAGACACGAACGTAAAACCAACTCGGACTGAGTTAGATCATCACCAACCTTAATTAAAACGAACAACTGTCAGACCATAGTAGAACAGGACATGTAAGTAAAATTCTTGTGCGAATTTGTAATACGTAAAATGTGGGTTAATAAAGTAGAACTACGTCGAACATATTCTTCAAACGTTACAAAGTGCATATAAACACACCAAAAAAAAAGATTTGCGTCACCTCGGTTCCGAGAGTTCCTGAACGTATACAGAAAATTGGAACAGAGATCAATATAAACATCATTTCCGCCCTTTTCATTGCTCAGGAAAACCACACATTGCATATTGTACCACCATACAGCGAGACCTTCACAGGAGGTGGTCCAAATTGCTTTACACACCGGTACTTCTAACACCCAGTAGCACGTCCTCTTGCACTGATGCATGCCTCTATTCATCATGGTTTACTATCCACAAGGTCATCAAGGCACTGTTGGTCCATATTGTCCCACTCCTCAACGGCGATTCGGCGTAGATCCCTCAGAGTGGTTGGTGGGTCACGTCGTCCATAAATAGCCCTTTTCAGTCTATCCCAGGCATGTTCGATAGGGTTCATGTCTGGAGGACATGCTGGCCACTCTAGTCGAGCGATGTCGTATCTTGAAGAAAGTCATTCACAAGATGTGCACGATGGGGGCGCGGATTGTCGTCCATGAAGATGAATGCCTCGCCAATATGCTGCCGGTATGGTTGCACTATCGGTCGGAGTATGGCATTCACTTATCGTACAGTCGTTACGGCGCCTTCCGAGACCACCAGCGGCGTACGTCGGCCCCACATAATGCCACCCCAAAACAGCAGGGAACCTCCACCTTGCTGCACTCGTAGGACAGCGTGTCTGCGGCGTTCAGCCTGACCGGGTTGCTTCCAAACACGTCTCCGACGATTGTCTGGTTGAAGGCATATACGACACTCATCGGTGAAGAGAACGTGATGCCAATCCTGAGCGGTCCATTAGGCATGTTGTTGGGCCCATCTGTACTGCGCTGCATGGTATCGTGGCTGCAAAGATGGACCTCGCCATGGATGTCGGGAGTGAAGTTGCGCATCATGCAGCCTATTCCGCACAGTTCGAGGCGTCACGATGTCCTGTGGCTGCACGAAAAGCATTATTCAACATGGTGGCGTTGCTGTCATGGTTCCTCCGAGCCATAATCCGTAGGTTTTGGGCATCCACTGCAGTAGTAGTCCTTGGGCGGCCTGAGCGAGGCATGTTATCGACAGTTCCTGTCTCTCTGTATCTCCTCCATGTCCGAACAATATCGCTTGGGTTCACTACGAGACGCCTGGACACTTCTCTAGTTGAGAGCCCTTCCTGGCACAAAGTAACAATGCGGACGCGATCGAACAGCGGTATTGACCGCCTAGGCATGGTTGAATTACAGCCAACGCTAGCCGTGTACCTCCTTCGCGGTGGAATTTCTGGAACTGATGGGCTGTCGAACTCCCTCCATCTAATAGGCCTTGCTCATGCATGGTTGTTTACATCTTTGGGCGGGTTTAGTGACACTTCTGAACAGTCAAAGGGACTATGGCTGTGATTCTTCCGTGGGGAAATCAGGTGGTACACTGTCTTACTCGTAGTAAACCATTCCATCTCGCTCATTTTCAAACATATCTAGATAGACAATATCAATGACAGTTTCCCCCATGAAGAGGAAAGGGCCTTACACTTTCAGTTTGCCAAGGGCAGAAAACACATTAATTTTTGGGGCCGTCATGAACGTTTTTCGACACTGCATGTGCATTTTAGCGGCTTCAATTTCTGCAGTTGTGTGTGTTCACCATGCCACCGATATGAAATGTTGATTCATTGCTGAACCCAAAACACACAGCGAGCACGCTCCGCACCAGTGGTGGCGCCCCTAGTGGTGGAATGGGGTGCTGATGCGTTATGTGGATCAAACTTGAGATTGTTTGCTACAAAATGAAGTTATCTGAATAAATTCCTGTTGTTGTTGTTGTGGTCTTCAGTCCTGATACTGGTTTGATGCAGCTCTCCATGCTACTCTATCCTGTGCAAGCTTCTTCATCTCCCAGTACCTACTGCAACCTACATCCTTCTGAATCTGCTTGGTGTATTCATCTCTTGGTCTCCCTTTACGATTTTTACCCTCCACGCTGCCCTCCAATACTATATTGGTGATCCCTCGATGTCTCAGAACATGTCCTACCAACCGATACCTTCTTATAGTCAAGTTGTGCCACAAACTTCTCTTCTCCCCAATCCTATTCAACACCTCCTCATTAGTTATGTGATCTACCCATCTAATCTTCAGCATTCTTCTGTAGCACCACATTTTGAAAGCTTCTATTCTCTTCTTGTCTAAACTATTTATCGTCCATGTTTCACTTCCATACATGGCTACACTCGGTACAAATACTTTCAGAAACGAATTCCTGACACTTAAATGTATATTCGATGTTAACAAATTTCTCTTCTTCAGAAACGCTTTCCTTGCTATTACCAGTCTACATTTTATATCCTCTCTACTTCGACCATCATCAGTTATTTTGCTCCCCAAATAGCAAAACTCCTTTACTACTTTAAGTGTCTCATTTCCTAATCTAATACCCTCAGCATCACCCGACTTAATTCGCCTACATTCCATTATCCTCGTTTTGCTTTTGTTGATGTTCATCTTATATCCTCCTTTCAAGACACTATCCATTCCATTCAACTGCTCTTCCAAGTCCTTTGCTGTCTCTGACAGAATTACAATATCATCGGCGAACCTCAGAGTTTTTATTTCTTCTCCATGGATTTTAATACCTACTCCGAATTTTTCTTTTGTTTCCTTCATTGCTTGCTCAATATACTGATTGAATAACATCGGGGAGAGGCTACAACCCTGTCTCACCCCCTTACCAACCACTGCTTCCCTTTCATGCCCCTCAACTCTTATAACTGTCATTTGGCTTCTATATAAATTGTAAATAGCCTTTCGCTCCCTGTATTTTACCCCTGCCACCTTCAGAATTTGAAAGAGAGTATTCCAGTCAACATTGTCAAAAGCTTTCTCTAAGTCTACAAATGCTAGAAACGTAGGCTTGCCTTTCCTTAATCTAGCTTCTAAGATAAGTCGTAGGGTCAGTATTGCCTCACGTGTTCCAATATTTCTACGGAAACCAAACTGATCTTTCCCGAGGTCAGCTTCTACTAGTTTTTCCATTCGTCTGTAAAGAATTCGTGTTAGTATTTTGCAGTTGTGACTTATTAAACTGATAGTTCGGTAATTTTCACATCTGTCAACACCTGCTTTCTTTGGGTTTGGAATTATTATATTCTTCTTGAAGTCTGAGGGTATTTCACCTGTCTCATACATCTTGCTCACCAGATGGTAGAGTTTTGTCAGGACTGGCTCTCCCAAGGCTGTCAGTAGTTCTAATGGAATGCTGTCTACTCCCGGGGCCTTGTTTCGACTCAGGTCTTTCAGTGCTCTGTCAAACTCTTCACGCAGTATCATATCTCCCATTTCATCTTCATCTACATCCTCCTCCATTTCCATAATATTGTCCTCAAGTACATCCCCCTTGTATAGACCCTCTATATACTCCTACCACCTTTCTGCTTTCCCTTCTTTGCTTAGAACTTGGTTTCCATCTGAGCTCTTGAAGTTCATGCAAGTGATTCTCTTATCTCCAAAGGTCTCTTTAATTTTCCTGTAGGCAGTATCTATCTTACCCCTAGTGAGATAAGCCTCTACATCCTTACATTTGTCCTCTAGCCATCCCTGCTTAGCCATTTTGCACTTCCTGTCGATCTCATTTTTGAGACGTTTGTATTCATTTTTGCTTGCTTCATTTACTGCATTTTTATATTTTCTCCTTTCATCAGTTAAATTCAATATTTCTTCTGTTACCCAAGGATTTCTACTAGCCCTCGTCTTTTTACCTACTTGATCCTCTGCCACCTTCACTACTTCATGCCTCAAAGCTACCCATTCTTCTTCTACTGTATTTCTTTCCCCCATTCCTGCCATTTGTTCCCTTACGCTCTCCCTGAAACTCTCTACAACCTGTGGTTTAGTCAGTTTATCCAGGTCCCATCTCCTTAAATTCCCACCTTTTCGCAGTTTCTTCAGTTTTAATCTACAGTTCATAACCAATAGATTGTGGTCAGAGTCCACATCTGCCCCTGGAAATGTCTTACAATTTAAAACCTGGTTCCTAAATATCTGTCTTACCATTATATAATCTATCTGAAATCTGTCAGTATCTCCAGGCTTCTTCCATGTATACAACCTTCTTTTATGATTCTTGAACCAAGTGTTAGCTATGATTAAGTTGTGCTCTGTGCAGAATTCTACCAGGCGGCTTCCTCTTTCATTTCTTAGCCCCAATCCATATTCACCTACTACGTTTCCTTCTCTCCCTTTTCCTACTACCGAATTCCAGTCACCCATGACTATTAAATTTTCGTCTCCCTTCACTATATGAATAATTTCTTTTATTTCGTCATACATTTCTTCAATTTCTTCGTCATCTGCAGAGCTAGTTGGCATATAAACTTGTACTACTGTAGTAGGCGTGGGCTTCGTGTCTATCTTGGCCACAATAATGCGTTCACTATGCTGTTTGTAGTAGCTTACCCGAATTCCTATTTTCCTATTCATTATTAAACTTACTGCATTACCCCTATTTGACTTTGTATTTATAACCCTATATTCGCCTGACCAAAAGTCTTGTTCCTCCTGCCACCGAACTTCACTAATTCCCACTATATCTAACTTTAACCTATCCATTTCCCTTTTTAAATTTTCTAACCTACCTGCCCGATTAAGGGATCTGACATTCCACGCTCCGATCCGTAGGACGCCAGTTTTCTTTCTTCTGATAACGACGTCCTCCTGAGTAGTCCCCGCCCGGAGATCCGAATGGGGGACTATTTTACCTCCGGAATATTTTACCCAAGAGGACGCCATCATCATTTAACCATACAGTAAAGCTGCATGCCCTCGGGAAAAATTACGGCTGTAGTTTCCCCTTGCTTTCAGCCGTTCGCAGTACCAGCACAGCAAGGCCGTTTTGGTTAGTGTTACAAGGCCAGATCAGTCAATCATCCAGACTGTTGCCCCTGCAACTACTGAAAAGGCTGCTACCCCTCTTCAGGAACCACACGTTTGTCTGGCCTCTCAACAGATACCCCTCCGTTGTGGTTGCACCTACGGTACGGCTATCTGTATCGCTGAGGCACGCAAGCCTACCCACCAACGGCAAGGTCCATGGTTCATTCCAAAATGCTACCGAGCGAGGTGGTGCAGTGGTTAACACACTGGACTCGCATTCGGGAGGACGACGGTTCAATCCCGCGTCCGGCCATCCTGCTTTAGGTTTTCCGTGATTTCCCTAAATCGCTCCAGGCAAATGCCGGGATGGTCCCTTTAAAAGGGCACGGCCGACTTCCTTCCTCATCCTTCCCTAATCCGATGACCTCACTGTTTGGTCTCTTACCCCAAACAACCCAACCAAAAATGGTAAAGTCTTCGACTCATCCTGTAGTAGAATATGATAAACCATCAGAACACTGCGTTTTCGCCATTTACCTCGTTTTGGACAGCAATTATAAGACATGCATATATTCTTGCTATTAAAATTTTAGTGCCGTATAAATGTAATAGGCCGCCTCTGAATTTCCTCTCGCAACCTACTACCCACAGGTAGCTCCGTTCGGTCAGAGTTAATGTGGCGCCCTGAAACACCTTTGCTGCTTCGGAAAGTTCCATCACAGCTGCTCCACGCTGTAGCCGTGCGAGGGTAACAGGCCCGCCTCGCATTTCCGGAACTTGTAACGCGGCCGTCGCGTTTTACTATTTAAACACGACTATTAGTAAAGACTATTGCCCTGAGGTGAATCGTGTACACAACGTCGTGTTACTACAAAAAAAAAAAACCTGCAGTTACTGTTCCCTTTAAGATTTAGTTTTATGCAATAGTGATAGTGCTTGACAGGAACGTGAAAAAAAAAAAAAAAAATCGAGCACACGTAGTGTGTCGTCTGAACTTCTATGTGTATATTATTGAAATTAAAAAGGTAGAATGGAGTAAAAAGATATTAACAAGGTTAATGAAGGTGTGGTGTATGATTTATAAAGTGACTTTTCAACACTAATTTTACGTAACAAATGCACAGCCACAGACAAGGAATCGCAGTTATACTCATGCGCACCAGCCATCCTGATTTAGGTTTTCCGTGATTTCCCTAAATCGTTTCAGGCAAATGCCGGGATGGTTCCTTTGAAAGGGCACGGCCGATTTCCTTCCCAATCCTTTTCTAACCCGAGCTTGCGCTCCGTCTCTAATGACCTCGTTGTCGACGGGACGTTAAACACTAACCACCACCACCATACTCATGCACATTACATTATTATTAAGCCAGCACAAAAGTAACATTGCAAGTTCTGGAAATAACATAATAATGAATATTTTGTGGAGCCAGTATAAAATTATGAAATTACTGTGGTAAGTTTTAAATCCGAAATGCTATCAAATCTATTTCAAGAAGCGAAAACATGGTCTCTCAAAATGGATTTCAGTGTCAAATAGTATTAATGAACTTAAATTATGCTATTCAAAATCATTTTGTTGTAACGTAACAGTTAGTTATTTCAGTCATAGTTCTAATATTTCACCACAGATCTAATTTTTATCATGACGGGTGAAACAGTCATTAAAATACTGAATTATTCTTTTATTACTCACAACATTTTATTTTAAAAATTCACATTTTTCAAGAAAGGTTGAGAGGTACACTTTAGAATGTCTCTTGCACTTAATCTGTATAGCTGGTCGTATACACTGAAGCTCCAAAGAAACTGGTATAGACATGCGTTTTCAAATACAGAGATATGTAAACAGGCAGAATACGGCGCTGTGGTCTGCAACACCTATGTAAGACAACAAGTGTATGGTGCAGTTGTTAGATCGGTTACTGCTGCTGCAATGGCAGATTATCAAGATTTAAGTGAGTTTGAACGTGGTGTTATAATCGGCGCACGAGCGATGGGACACAGCATCTCCCATGTAGCGATGAAGTGGGGATTTTCCCATACGACCATTTCCCGAGTGTACCGTGAATATCAAGAATCTGGTAAAACATTAAATTTCCGACATCGCTGCTGCCGGAAAAAGATCCTGCAAGAACGGGACCAAGGATGCCTGAAGAGCGTTCTACGTGACAGAAGTGACCCGTCCGCAAATTGCTGCAGAATTCAGTGCTGGGCCATCAGCAAGTGTCAACGTACGAACTATTCAACGAAACATCATCAGTGGGGACTTTTGGAGCCGAAGGCCCTGTCACGTACCCTTGATGACTGCACGACGCAAAGCTTTACGCCTCGCCTCTCCCTGTCAACACCGACATTGGACTGTTGATGACTGGTGGGACGAGTCTCATTTCTAATTGTATCGAGCGGATGGACGTGTACGGGTATGGATACAACCTCACGAATCCATGGACCCTGCCCGCATCTCGTGGTCGTGCGGTAGCGTTCTCGCTTCCCACGCCCGGGTTCCCGGGTTCGATTCCCGGCGGGGTCAGGGATTTTCTCTGCCTCGTGATGGCTGGGTGTTGTGTGATGTCCTTAGGTTAGTTAGGTTTAAGTAGTTCTAAGTTCTAGGGGACTGATGACCTAAGATGTTAAGTCCCATAGTGCTCAGAGCCATTTGAACCATGGACCCTGCATGTCAGCAGAGGGCTGCTCAGGCTGGTGGAGGCTCTGTAATGCTATAGGGTGTGAACACTTGGAGTGATGTTGGACCCCTGATACGTCTAATTACGACTCTGTCAGATGACGCGTACGTAAGCATCCTGTCTGATCACCTGCATCCATTCATGTCCATTGTGCATTCCGATGGACTTAGGCTATTCAAGCAGCGCAATGCGACAACCCACATGTCCAGAATTGCTACAGAGTGGCTCCAGAAACACTCTTTTGAACTTAAACACTTCCGCTGCCTACCAAACTCCCTAGACATGAACATTATTGTGCATATGTGGGATGCCTTGCAACGTGCTGTTCAGAAGAGATCTCCACCCCTCTCGTACTCTTGCGGATTTATGGACAGCCCTGGAAGATTCATGGTATCAGTTCCCTCCAGCACTACTTCAGACATTAGTCGAGTCCATGCCACGTCGTGTTGCGGCACTTCTGAGTACTCGCGGGGGCCATTCACGATATTGGGCAGGTGTACCAGCTTATATGGCTCCTCAGTGTATATTCCCGAAGTAGGTTTCGTAGTTTTAGTGGCGGACAGGTATTTCTTCTCTGTGGTGAAGTTTTGTGCCTAATACTGCATGGCTTTAAACGAGTTCAACCATCCTCTCGCTATACTGACACTTTATTTACGGCAAGATACTGCTCTTCTGTTGAACTCTGCCATTGCATACTCCTGCTGCTCACATACTTTTGTAGGCTGCTGACCACAGTATCCCAGGGTGCACTGCAGCACATCTAGGACTGATGGGTGGACGCACCAACAGGCGTCAACAACCACAATAATAGTCCCAGTCAATGTAGGCCACTAGTAAATAACAATACCAGCCGCATTCCACCAGCAGTAAACAACAACGTGTTTACCGGAAGGCCTGTGAAAGGTTCTGCGCAAAACTCGCTGTGCCAGTATCATCAACCAAGGCGTCTGCATGCAATGCAGTACGGATTATTTCTTCTGTGGCAGTGACACGCCCATGGGAGGACAGAACAAGTGCCCTTTTTCTCAGCATGTATTTGAGAAGCCGCCTGTCACGTAGTTAGCTAATTATGTGTGCAGCGCAGTCCAGGAGACTCCACTCCAATGAGCAGCCAAGACATCTACAAGTGTGAAGCCGTCGCAGTCACCTGTGACCACTGGCTGGTTGGACTCTGCCCCTGATGGACAATAAATTACAAATTCGACTTAGCATCTCAGGGAGAAACTCCTCAGTTGGACGTAACCTCAGTAATTAACTATCTACTAAACGTAGTTGAATAGTGATTCATTAACTTTTATTCAGATTTGACGTTTCAAATGAACTCTGTATTTCTTCTGAAAACTCACAGTGAGAAGATTAATTTCTTGAGTGAATCAATATTAAGTTGTGAGGACTTTGCATCCAAAGTAACTTCCGCATTGTGTTTAACAGTATTTACACTGACTTTAATAAAATGTTTGTTTTCTATTCGCTTCCTGGGAATATCAGTTAGCATATGTTGTTCCACTTCTGGTCACATCACGTTTCCTTTCTGAACAACAAATATAGTCTTTGCCCTCCCTAGTGCAGCTCTCTTTCAAATTCTAACAAAATGTACAGAAATAAGTATTATCTTCCACGAAATACATTCTATTATTTGCACAGTATTTAAATATTTAACAAAAAATTTATCATTGAAAAATAGTTAAATTACAATTTCACACAGACAGTTCCAAAACTGAAAGCGTTCTACACCTCACTAACAAGTGACACTGAGTGTTACTTTTAAAACACATAGAACCATATATTGAGATAATGAAGCCATCACCATCGAAGGGTGGCAAGGAATACAGTGCATGACCCAGTGAATGCAATAAGACAACAACCACACACCAATCCAGACAGACTAATAAATCTGGTGGTACTGCATTCATGAAAAGAAAACTGATATTTCAAACTAAGTTATGTAAAAACTGAGAAAAACGAGAAAGAAGGTAAAGTGTATCTCAGTGCATCGATATTAACTGTGTGTTCCATCACAGATGTTGCGGGGGCAACCATGAGTCACTAATATCTCCGGTCGGTAAGGGTGTAACTCACCACTGGAATGTATTAGTTTCTTCAGTAACAATGAAAATGATGGATCGTCGAGTGCACAGTCGTCTCACTGCGCAACCAGTGCCACCGTTTAAAGGAGACTGCTGTGTTTGTTTGTTGTTGGCTGGCTCTGAGCACTATGGGACTCAACTGCTGAGGTCATTAGTCCCCTAGAACTTAGAACTAGTTAAACCTAACTAACCTAAGGACATCACAAACATCCATGCCCGAGGCAAGATTCGAACCTGCGACCGTAGCGGTCCTGCGGTTCCAGACTGCAGCGCCTTTAACCGCACGGCCACTTCGCGTTGTTGCTTTAGGGAGAAAAACAGCTGAGGTCATAAGCGCCCGTGTTATAGCTTAAAATGGCCACTTACCGAATGAATTTGGAGTGGATAATACTCAGAGCCTAATCGACTGCAGCAAACGGATAGCTAAAAATGATCACTTCCCTTTTGATTAGGTTACTCAAACGGTTAAAAATGGAATTTCGTTCGCCATATTACTACGACGAATGAAAAGTGAAAAGCGATCTAAAGCTCGTACTGTATCTGCTAAAATATCTGAAAACTCAGATGGCAAACATACATTAAAACGCAAACGATTATAACATCGGCATTGGGACAGAAAATGGTGCACCGTCAATGGTTGTTTGCATTAAGCACAGAATGGTGCGGGGTCGCCACTTAACAAATGACCTTGACTGAAACGACAGTGCCCAGTATGTAGCCTAGTTAAAACTATCTCCTCGCGACGAGAGGGGCGAGAGGAAGTCGTCCAAGCCGTTGGGAGGTGTTTAATTTCCCGGAGTTTGTTCACATACAGAGAATACCAGTGTTCTTGCCAGAAAGACGCAATGTTTCTACGAGCGACAACATAGAGATTTTAATGGGACACTATTTCTAACATAGCCTTTTTTCTTTATAGAAGTAGCCAATACCAGGATTAATCCCGAATCTGGTATAGGTTAACATTCTCGGCTGTTTCACTGAAAGAATTTCATTTGATTTTGTATACAATGTATTATATTTCTGACTAAAATGTATTAAAATAAATTAATTTGTTTGTACTCTGTACGCACAGTTAAAATTACTCTTCCTGTAAAAATATTTGAAATATTTGAATTTCTGATATACTTAAAATTTATAGTATTATTTACGCAATCTAACGCTAATTATTAAATTTATTTCTGAATTCATTTGCTAAATAACGACATATTTTAGCTAAGATTCTTCTTTTGTCAAGAAAGTATGTAAACTCTTTTGCTTTGTAAACTCTTTGGAGCATTGTGAGTACCGTAGAATGTAAGTAGTAGTGGGCATGGTTCTGATGGAAATGCACGTATTTTGCTAATATCGTGAACAACAATGTAATTGAAACTTCCTGGCAGATTAAAACTGTGTGCCGGACCGAGACTCGAACTCGGGACCTTTGTCATTCGCGTGCAAGTGTTCTACCGACTGAGCTACCCAAGCACGACTCACGCCCCGTCCTCACAGCTTTAATTCAGCCAGTACCTCGTCTCCTACTTTCCATATCAGCGCACACTCCGCTGTAGAGTGAAAATTTCATTCTAGAAACATCCCCCAGGCTGTGGCTAAGCCATGTCTCCGCAATATCCTTTCTTCCAGGAGTGCTAGTTCTGCAAGGTTCGCAGGAGAGCTTCTGTGAAGTTTGTAAGGTAGGAGACGAGGTACTGGCGGAATTAAAGCTGTGAGGATGGGGCGTGAGTCGTGCTTGGGTAGAGCACTTTCCCGCGAAAGGCAAAGGTCCCGAGTTCGAGTCTCGGTCCGGCACACCGCTTTAATCTGCCAAGAAGTTTCATATCAGCGTACACTCCGCTGTAGAGTAAAAATTTCATTGTAGGAACAATGTAATTGATGGTTTTATGAAAATCGAAATTGTAATGACGATGTGATGTTTAGTAATGTGACAAAGAATAAAATTCAAGAAATATACAGGCAAATCTTCAGCAGTTATTTAGCCATCAGGAACCCACAATGCTATAAAAATTAAAGCCTCAAGAATGTACCCCTAGACGCAAGAATTGGAGCCAACAACAAGAGAAAATCAAGTAAAAAGTTTTTCTTTTGTATATCTTACCCCTCTCAAAGCTTTTGAAACTAATGAAGATATTAAGAAAAATTTAGTAGTGATGTGTGGGAGGGTAAGATTACAAGATCATGTGAAACGGCAGAATAGCCAAAAGGCCTAAGCAGTTGGACTGCAGCCTCGGCAGCAGCATCGGAAACTTCATTCCCCAACACTCGGACGTGACCAGAGACCAAGTTGAATATCACGTTGGCTCCATCATCAGCGAGCGAGCGGAGACACTCTTGGAGTCGTTGTACTAAGGGCTGATGTATGTATAGCACAGAGGGGCTCTGGAGAGCACTAAATGAATTGGAACATAATACACAATTCAGAAGCCTTGGCGGAAGGCTTCGCAGTAAAAATCTAGCACTGTTCTAGAAGTCGGTATCTAAAATGTTTCGTAAAATGAAGAACAAACCGCCTTCAGACACAAGTTGCGTTTATTTACTGCACTATGCATTTCGAGCCCTGGAGGCTCATCTTCAGGTGCTTTTTAGTGATTTACATCAGGTTTTTTAGTTGTTTGCCTGTTGATATTACATTTTTGTGTTACAACATGGTATATTGTAGATATAAGTTTAACAGCGTTAATAATATGAAACTAACCTACAGTTTAACATTGTATGATGTCTGCTTCTGTTGTGCAGTTGGTATACACAATACACATCTTTAATTTTACAGTACATACTGGGATATATACATAGTCACACACTTTTTTGCACATTGTAGTAGCAGAACGTAAGCATGTCAAAGATTCTCGTTCATACAGATGTTATACTTCTAAATATAATCGATTTTCATGTTTCACAGAAGATAATATGGTATAGTATTACTAGTACACAGGTATTATTAAAATAATTATTTGGCACCATGTTGTAGGTTGTCAGCTGTTTGTACTATTATAGATTTGATTCCTCAGGAAAAAATAAACTTTAAAGGTGTAGAAAAAATTGTGGCTGTTAAACTTTGTTTGTTCATTCAACAAGTTTTCGGAATATTTTTCTTTGTGTAGCATTATTTCTAACTGTTCTAGTAGATTAAGTTTTTTACTGTTGGGTTCTGTCTGAAGTACAGTTAGGCTGTTGTGGATGTCGTCAAGTCTGTGTTTATCAATACACATTGTAGATTTTTCAAAATGGTTTAGTCGAAAGGCGTCGGTGTGTTCTTTATACCGTGTGTGGAAGGTTCTTCCAGTTTTTCCTATGTAAAATGCAGGGCAACTGTTACATTGTAATTTATATATTCCACTGTGTTGTGTTATTGGTTTATTTGTGTTCACTGTTGGAGGTAAGTGGTATCCAAGTTTGCTGTTTGTGGAGAAAGATATTTTAATGTTGGTTTTTTTTTTTAATAAGTTAGCTATTTTTTGTGATACTTTGCCTAAGTATGGAATGCTTGTGAAGATTTGTTTTGTATCGGTAGTTTTCTTTTCATTGTTTTTGTGAGTGATGTTTGTCTGAATTTTTCTAGATAGTTTATCAATTGATTTTACAGACAGGGTGTATACGGGGACAAGGAAAAAAAAATCCCGGATTATTCCCGGATTTCTCCCGGATATCCCGTTTAAAAAATATGCTTTTCCCCGGCGAAAAAACACTTTTTCTGTGCTAAGTGACAGTAGGTTTTCCGTAGATTTTCCCTCGGAACTGTAAAACTTATCAATCCTTTGAATGGTTAACGTTTTATACAATCACATAGAACTTCCCAGAAAAAAAAAAGAAAAGACGGGGCAGAGAAGTTTTGGAGAGACTTTTGATTAAAAAAAGGAGAGAAGTTTTGGAAAGACCTTTGATTTGCAGCAACATATACGCTGCATATTTTCGTATTACGAAAGTATAAATTCGAATTGCACCAAACACAGCGCGTTAGTTTCCGGAGCGTTGAAACCTTCGACCATAGATACTAGTAGACTGGCCTTGCTGTGCGGAAGCTATAGGGCTGGTGTGGCTCCAACATAAACCACGTGACTGTTGGCAAAACGTGGCGGGATTTCAAACCAGCGGTCTGCCATCCTATGTTTGTATCGTATTTTACCCACATTTCTCAGTTGACTGCCAAACGCTACCAACAAAAATTACTTTTTTATTTGCGAAAAATTATGTCAGAACTACATTTGACCTGGATTTGTTCACAGTACCATTTATAAACTCTAACAAATACATCGAACGCCCCTCTGGTGGGCAGTGGGGCGAAATTACTATAAACTATCAATTAAAGTAAAATGTCGTTAGAATTCTTTTAAACAGTAAGAGTGGGCTCGTGTCAAAACTTTAAACATTGGATTCGCCGCGTTTTGTGCTCTAGTCACTTATAAAAGAAAATGGGATATGGGAATTATTTCAACTATAGGTGCCAAAATTAGGAGCAGGTCCATTTTAGAGTATCAATTTTAGGTGCACTTAAAGGTTCAGTTCCTACTATTTTTACAAAAGTTTAAACTATCAGTTTAAAAAAATGATATTTTAGATGAAAGGTGAGACTTTGAAGTTTCAGAAAATAATTTTGGAGCCTACATTTATTTAATAGTATTAGAAGGTAGAAAAAAATTCTCATCATGTGTCGACTATAGGTGCTCTTACCTTCTTATAATTTCACTTGTATAACAAAAAGGCGCGTATGTGCAGATGGCTTAAAGTTTTTCCGTTTCAGGGCCTGTATCCAAAGCTGCCTTCGGTTTTCAGCCTTAGGGAACCTATGAGTAGGAACGAGAAACAGCTATACTTACTTCTGTAACCGAATTATCACAGATACTTTCCAAAACGTAATATGAGTCTGACTTTACAGGCATCACTTTCAACACTTTAATTTACGTGATACTCTATTTAAAGTGTAAAAACATATAAAAGTCACGTTAGCAGATTTCAATAAACGCATCTGCACTGTCACAGAAACACTTACACGTGAAATGTAATGCCATTTCCCCGACAAAACACTGAGTACAGCCATAAGCGCAACACGAAACAACCATGTTTTGCCAACATTCACGTGACTTTAGCCCAGAGATGTTGGAGCCACGAAAATGACGTCAGGGCCAGTCTATTATATTTATGGTCGAAGGTTGAAACCGAGGTTGCGATGTTCTTTTGTAAGCGAGTCATATCTCAAGCCACGAGATCTCATCAGCCGATGACAGCAGCTATTCAGAGCATAGGACACGTGTTATAGTCAGCCAATAGCGAGATCACTGGTTACATAGCGCGAACGCGCAAGAGGAAAAGTTGACGGTTTACGTTAATGTACACAGTACCGTATATCTACAAGAAAAGCTAAGCTTTCACACATAATTTTGGTCTCTAAGATTAACACGCCACAACAGAACCTAAGCTTTCACATGTAATATTGATTTTTTTTGCGCGTGTTATACTTTAAGATGCATCACACAAATATGCCAGTAAATTTAAAATTCTGACGTAAATGTCTCGGCTCGAAATTCTTGTAAGTCGCTGGTCCTCAAACTGTTCAGTTTCGAACGCTCTGTGATTTAGATATCCATCCCACTTTCTCACACGTAACAAAATTCGTGTTGCGTAAAAATAAATTTTCTTTGAAAGTAACACTTTTCTAACCACCTTTCGCAATACTATCCGGAGACTGTCAGAAATATGTTCGATTTACCAGTTGCCAGAGAACGCCAGGAAACAGGCATTATTGTGCGTGTGCAACTGTAGTGGTGTAGGAAGCCCGCATGTTCGTGTGTATAAAGCACTAACAGAGCTTACATTACACCATAAAAGAAACAGAGCATCAGAGGATACTCCAAAGAGCATCGGAATTTCGTAAATCACATTAAAATGCATAATTCGGCTTGAAGTGCAAATTGGCTTTTTCCAGTTCACAATGAAGTAGGTCCCATCTAATATTAAGCTTTTCAGTGTGGTTTTTGGGATGTAAATTTTCTTGGAGTACCAGTACTCTGCGATCTCATTTTAGGTTCTTTATTATGGCATAATGCCATATATGGCAGAAGATGATAACGTGCACTTGAAATTCAGCGAACAGTTGGAACTAGGCAATACTGTAAAATGAAACACTTCGTTTCAAATAAAATGATTGCCTCAGCGGAAAGATTAATAAAGCCAAATTTCTTTAGCAAACTTGCAAAAATGACTTCACTGTTCTGCAAGGCGATTAATGCTTGACTGCTACTAACTTGGAAATAAAATAAAATCAGAAAACAAATTAATAATATATTTTTGCCCTCCGTAATTATGTGAATGTATTTTAATTCACTTGATAGCTCCCGGCCACAGAAATCCGTTTGTTTTCACATGACGTGGGAGCTGTACACGAAGAGAAGCAGCGAAATCACTTAACGTAAACACGGGTCAGTGGAGATAAACCCCCTCCCCACTACAACCCAGACAACTCTGTGCAAGCGTGAATCTGGCAGCTAGGGCGCGGGAGAAAAATTTTTCTCGTTTGCATCTGGCTGCTTACCGATACAGCTAACAGCCAAACTTCAAGTAGCGGGAGAAGGTACTGCTTATACGCGAGTCAAATGCGCTTGCGCTGGCAATTGGTCAAACGAACCTAACGTGAACAGTTGTGACGTCATGCTCATAGCAAGCAGTTTATTGTTACGAAGAATTACAGTCTGCGCCCTACGGACGTTGAAATATTTTTGCTATTTGCAGACGCTTGTGCGTGCACGGTGTTTTGTTGTTGTAAATTGCTCATTTCCTTTGCCACTAAAGTTTTATTTTTTTCCCTCTCGTTAATATTTTATTGCTGTAGTATCATTCTCCAGTAGCAGGATACAATAACATTCTTTGCTAGAGAATCAATTCTGCAGTCAAAACTGCAAAAAATTAACTGAAAACTAAAACAATGAAAAATTCCCGGAATTCCGAAAAATTCCCGGGTTTTTCCCGGTTTTCTCCCGGATGAAAAAATTCCCGGGTTTTTCCCGGATTTCCCGGTTGTCCCGGGCCGTATACACCCTGACAGAGGAACCATTATTTACTGCAACTGTTTTGATAGTATCGACTTCTTGTGTTAGTGCTTTGGGTTTTAAAGGTAATGTATGTGCCCTGTTCAACATTGATCTAAATGGAGCATACTTATGTGTGTTCGGGTGGTATGAAGATTCATGTATTGTGATGTCAGTGTCGGTTCACAATTGCGAGGTCTAAGAAATTTTATGGATTAGGTTCACAATTGCGAGGTCTAAGAAATTTATGGATTAGGTTCACAATTGCGAGGTCTAAGAAATTTATGGATTGATTTGTTCCATGTTCTATTGTGAACTTTATTTTATTGTGGAGTGAGATGAATGATGTGAGGAGTTCTTCAAGTTCATCTTTAGTGCCATCAAATAAGAGTAGTGTGTCATCTACATACCTCTTGTAATGCACCATTTTTTGAACAAGTTTATTTTCTCCTTTTAAGAACTTATTCTCTAAGTGGTTGATGAAAATGTCAGCTAGGAAACTTGACGTGCAGTTGTTACCCATAGCTAAGTCTTCTTTCTGTTGATAAATTTTATTATTAAATGAAAAGTAGTTGTGGGACAGTACTAGTTCAAGTAGATCTACCAACTCTGTAATCTCTGTTATGGTTAGTTTTTTGTGTGAGATGAGGTTCTTCCTAATAATTTCAATTGTCTCTTTAACAGGTGTATTTGTGAACAGGTTGATGTGGTGTGCGTACTGTAAGACCTTCGGTACACACACCATTAGATTGACTCGTCGCTCTAACGAAGTAGGCGAGTGTCAGCAATGTGTCTCGTGGTCTTATCATGGCGTGTTTATCTTCTGCCGTTAGGTCAGACGATAGAAATGAGTGTTGTTAACTTGTGTGCATTTTTTATTGCGTTTGTGGTTTCAAAACTGTAAAATTCTCTGAGGATATTATTAAACAACTGTGAAAGTTTATATGCAGGTGTGTTCTTGAGTTAACAATTGGTGTAATTGGAGAGATCTGTTTACGGACCTTTGGCTGTGCTCTGAGTTTGGGGGCAGTGGGATTCATTAATGTGCAGTCGCGGACGAAACACTGAAAAACAATGGATAAAATTAAGCTAAAATGTTTGTTGCCAGTGACGAAGGCGCATACGACACGAATGCTGTGAACCGTTTGTAGTTCCGAGTTTGTTGTGTGTTCTTGACTAGAGTCCCGTACTAGTGTATTACGCAGATGTGATGTACTAAAGTGAAGTACAGATGTCATAACCTTTTACTCCTAATTAACAGTGTACCCCGTCCATATTTTGGGCTGTCTGTCGACAGGCTTGCTGGTGGTGGTGGTGGTGGTGGTGGTGGTGGTGGTGGCTGCTGCGCCGGTGTCGGCGACGAAGACGTGGCTGCGCAACACGGACTGGGCGAACGCGGCCAACTGGGATGGCGGGCGCGTGCCGTGCTCGCGGGACCGCGCCGTGCTGCCCGGCTGGCTGTCGGCGGCCGTGCGCCTGCCGGAGGGCGACACCGCCGTGGCGGAGCTGCTGCTGCCGCACTCCGGAGAGCTGCTGCTGCCCGCCGACGGCGCGCTCCTGCTCGCCGGCGACGCGCACGCCGCGCCCGACTGCCCCGGCCAAGGTGAGCGCCAGTTTCAGCCCGACTGCGACAGCCGTAGGAAAAGGTACGTCGCTGTCATCGTGCGGAGCTGTGTTCACAATACGAGGTGCATTCAAGTTCTAAGGCCTCCGATTTTTTTTCTCCGGACTGGAAAGAGATAGAAACATGCGCATTGTTTTAAAATGAGGCCGCGTTCATTGTCAATATGTCCCAGAGATGGCAGCACTGTACGGCAGATGGAATTTTACCGCCAGCGGCGAGAATGAGAACTATTTTAAATACTTAAAATGGCGACGTTTTCCTTACTTGAACAGCGTGCAATCATTCGTTTTCTGAATTTGCGTGGTGTGAAACCAATTGAAATTCATCGACAGTTGAAGGAGACATGTGGTGATGGAGTTATGGATGTGTCGAAAGTGCGTTTGTGGGTGCGACAGTTTAATGAAGGCAGAACATTGTGTGACAACAAACCAAAACAACCTCAGTCTCGCACAAGCCGGTCTGACGACGTGATCGAGAAAGTGGAGAGAATTGTTTTGGGGGATCGCCGAATGACTGTTGAACAGATCGCCTCTAGAGTTGGCATTTCTGTGGGTTCTGTGCACACAATCCTGCATGACGACCTGAAAATGCGAAAAGTGTCATCCAGGTGGGTGCCACGAATGCTGACGGACGACCACATGGCTGCCCGTGTGGTATTTTGCCGAGCAATGTTGACGCGCAACGACAGCGTGAATGGGACTTTCTTTTCGTTGGTTGTGACTATGGATGAGACGTGGATGCCATTTTTCAATCCAGAAACAAAGCGCCAGTCAGCTCAATGGAAGCACACAGATTCGCCACCACCAAAAAAATTTCGGGTAACCGCCAGTGCTGAAAAAATGATGGTGTCCATGTTCTGGGACAGCGAGGCCGTAATCCTTACCCATTGCGTTCCAAAGGGCACTACGGTAGTAGATGCATCCTACGAAAATGTTTTGAAGAACAAATTCCTTCCTGCACTGCAACAAAAACGTCTGGGAAGGGCTGCGCGTATGCTGTTTCACCAAGACAACGCACCCGCACATCGAGCTAACGTTACGCAACAGTTTCTTCGTGATAACAACTTTGAAGTGATTCCTCATGCTCCCTACTCATCTGACTTGGCTCCTAGTGACTTTTGGCTTTTTCAAACAATGAAAGACACTCTCCGTGGCCGCACATTCACCAGCCGTGCTGCTATTGCCTCAGCGATTTTCCAGTGGTCAAAACAGACTCCTAAAGAAGCCTTCGCCGCTGCCATGGAATCATGGCGTCAGCGTTGGGAAAAATGTGTACGTCTGCAGGGCGATTACGTCGAGAAGTAACGCCAGTTTCATCGATTTCGGGTGAGTAGTTAATTAGAAAAAAAAATCGGAGGCCTTAGAACTTGAATGCACCTCGTAGAACGACAAGTCACTTCGCTTAAGCCGTCGGCACTCGGACCGTGCTGTCGAACGTTAACGTTGAGCGTGCCAAGTTAAACGTGCTGCTGAACGCTCAGGAACGATGCGACTTTATAACACTACCGTCTGCTACAGCTATACCATAACCTCGAAGCTAGAGGCAGGTTATGAAATAAAACAATCTTATTAAAGCAATTATGGTATAACGCAACAGAACAGTGTTACCCTCTGAGAGGAATTTTGCTAGGTTGACCGTGTTGTACCTAACGGAAATGACTTATCGGAAATGAAAGTCAGAATTACGTAAATATTCGAACAGTAACAAACAATATTTTTGCCTAGCTACACTGTTTAACGAATAAGGAAAACGGTCGCCAGCCTAATTAGGCAAGAGAAAGATTAACGTTCTCGTTTAAGAAAGTAGTTATGAGTAACTTTAACGGATAAACACAACCTATACTTGGCCACACGCGGGTGCAATGAACTCTGACACATACATATGTTTACGGTAAGATTGAAGCTAGCAGCTAGAGCATCACAAACTATTTGCAAAAATAAAACAGATACCGAAACACTCTATTACTTTCAGGACTTGTTCAAACTGAATGGTCTTTATAAATTACTATTAACATTCACTGCAGGATCATAAATTGAACATAGGTTAAGTCTCTCTCAGTTAAATACTTTACTATTTGAAATGGAAGTTAATTGGAATCCACTAACAGGTTGCTTCTCACTATCTTTTGAATAAAGAAATTATGGTTTTCATAAGTAGTGGTCTTCCCATTACTTGTTACCTAGCATTAGCATAATAGACAAACTGTGGATCCTGTTATACTATTAATATGCAATTCCACTACACAAGAGAGACAAACACTTAGCAATCATGAACATATAATTTTCTACTATTGCAGTTTTCCACTTTTACTACAGTGAAACACAATGTTGACAAAATTGCAAGAAACTGACTCACCATTTAAAATTTACTACAGGTAGCACTATGATCATTAACTAAGCAAAACTTTATAAGCCTCAATTTTAAGAACTTTAATTTATAAAAGGAGCAGCAAAATGTTTTATTACCACAGTCTTCTATTTTCAAGTAAATGATTAAATAGGTGACTTCGAAACTTCACGAAACTACATTTACTATCTCCCACAATTTCACTAAATCCACAGTAAATCTGAATATTCCCTTCTTATAAAATATCAAACAACATTATGTAATTAACTGTCTAACTTTGAGGCTTTCATTTTTTCATTTTTTCTCAAAATAGGACACTCGGTATTCATAGTTCAAATGGAGAGGAACCTGAAAGGTGTTGTGATAGGGAAAAAATCAAGGTAGGTACATAAATTCAGTCATAAGTTACCTTATACTTGAGCACACTAACACATCCAATAAGCTGATCCTTCACTGTACATTATTATAGTACTCCTTTACAGTGATTGCGCAATGTGGTGGCAACTGCATGTTGGTAGGTGGATTTGCAGGCAGAATTGCTGGACTCTATCCCTTGTTGGTAGCGATGATGGATACCAATTCCAGAATCGTTCCAGCTATTTATCCATCCATCCGAGGCATTGGAAAGTGGCAGAAAAAGCCTCTCTCGGAACCAACACAATATACAAATTTTACATGGCAGTGCACAGTTTGGTAGCTCGTCCCCGACTGACTCTCAATTCCACCTTTCCTACCTAGGCCAATCACAATTTGCGCGCGCTATACAGTTCCGTTCCCGAGGGGAACCACAACAACTTTTACATACAGAATAACTAAGAACCCTAAGTGAGGATCAGCAGTTTACATAACAGCAACCAAACATTTCAAATAAAACAGAACATTTGCACATATTGACATTTCTACCAAAATTTATCCACACAGAAATTACAATTATATAGAGTAAGTTTTGTTCCCTCCGAATGGGACAAAGAATTTAAATGACAGATATAATACATTTGATAGAATCAAATCATGACATCAAAGTTTTAACAAAGAAAGGAGTATACAATTTTGTGTTATCGATTCAAACATATTTACAGAAGCTCAACGATGTAACATTAAATAAAACAGAAAGCAAAATAAATCAGTAGAATATTAGAGCTATGGTGTTACAACTTGTGCATACGGTACGTGGGCCCCAACGTCGTTTACGCGATCGCAACGAACTCCAGCGGCAGTTTGAGGGATGTTTCTAGTTCGTAAATCACACTGTTCACTCAACGGGCGCGTGTAAAATTCCCACGTTAGCTCTATTAAAACGCACATTTCCTCCATCGTCCACGAAAAGGAAAGTACCGTGTCCAATCAATAAGGACGCAGGCTTATAAAAGTTCCATTACAAACAGAGCGGTACTAATTTGGAATACTTCTCTGAATAAGATAAACATTATTTCATCATTGCCACATTTCATTTCAGTAAAACCCCAAGGTGTCAGTCTTACTTGATCACTGTTCCTACCCAGTAGCAGAATCCTTGCAACATGTGAATTACGAAGCGTAAAAGAAAAAGGAGCAAAATATCTTTATACAAGTAGCGCAAGCTGTCCTGTAGTTTAAATTAAGCCAATCGAACAAAGTCACCCCTAAAAAAAAGGTGAACTTATATTTACATAACATCAAATATTATAGCATATAATTATATTAAACTAATAATAAAGTATTAGAACCTAATAAAAACGCGAATGTTAGGAAAAGAAATTTGGAAGTGTTAAGACGCGAACCACCCCCTCAACAAAAACTCAATACTGAACAGAAACGCTACTCATTACGCCAATCAAACATGCTCCTTGAACTGAGTCATATTATCTTATGTGTTACTAAAAACGTTAATCGTAGATAATTATGTTACTAATTGAAATTTAATTATAACAAATTGTACAAAGAACAATGCGTTTGGGGTGGATCTTCAGTGTGTCACTGCCTTCAAATAGCCTACTCTCGTAATATGCAAGTTACAATAATTCTTTTGCCACGAATATGATGTTTCTGATTATTTTATTGGAACGAATCACACAACTAACTTTGGGTTTTCCAGTGATTCTCAAATTGCTGGTGCTCAGAAACGGCATATATACATATAGGCTTGAAATGAATGCTAATATGGCGTCTCATAACTCTGTACTGAAGGGAGACGGCGTACGTGTGACGTAGGTGGCGTTGTGCCATCTCATTGGTCAACGCTCAGACGCACGCTCAGAATATCTAACATGTCAGATATTGCTCTGCAAGTTCGGAAAGTCTCCCGAACGTGGTATTCCGCGCTATGACGTCAGAAACTCGGCACGCTCAATGCTCAACGTTCGGATGCACGGTCCGTGTGCCGACGGCTTTAACGGTGAGAGCCGGGTTATGAGACACCGTGAATCATGTAATAAGTCGAAATTTGCGTAAAAAAAGCTGAGGCGCACAGGAGTAATGGTCGGGTATCAATGTAACTTCGTAAATGAACACACCATCGACCGGTACTGAAATGATTAAGTTGCCTGTGGCAGGTAGAACTGCAATCAAAAGGCTTTAGTGTTGTTCGCGTTTAATGTCTTGCCATTCTGGTAGGGTATACAGGGCGTCTCAAACCTTTTGGGTCAGATTGAAGTAGGTGATAGTGGTTCCACAACCGATTGTATTGAGATAGGGAGCCAACGGTCGGAAATCCGTTGTAAGAGGTCCATGACTAAGGAATTTATTGCTAGCGCAGTCGAGCAGATGTAACTTCGATGGACTGCTCACGCGCTGCCTGCGATATGTAAGCTACAGTAGAATCACAGACCAGAGAGCAGTGTCAGCAGCAGTAGGAGTAGGAGCTCGCAGTCGGGCGGTTGGGTCAGGTGTGGAATTGCGGGGGACCGGTCGTGGAGAGCGATGGCGGTGCCTGAGCGATTTAGTATAAGGTAAAACAAAAAATTACTATATATAGCAGCGCGCATATGTAATTTGCAACAATTGATTTTGTACCACACTCCTGGAAATGGAAAAAAGAACACATTGACACCGGTGTGTCAGACCCACCATACTTGCTCCGGACACTGCGAGAGGGCTGTACAAGCAATGATCACACGCACGGCACAGCGGACACACCAGGAACCGCGGTGTTGGCCGTCGAATGGCGCTAGCTGCGCAGCATTTGTGCACCGCCGCCGTCAGTGTCAGCCAGTTTGCCGTGGCATACGGAGCTCCATCGCAGTCTTTAACACTGGTAGCATGCCGCGACAGCGTGGACGTGAACCGTATGTGCAGTTGACGGACTTTGAGCGGGGGCGTATAGTGGGCATGCGGGAGGCCGGGTGGACGTACCGCCGAATTGCTCAACACGTGGGGCGTGAGGTCTCCACAGTACATCGATGTTGTCGCCAGTGGTCGGCGGAAGGTGCACGTGCCCGTCGACCTGGGACCGGACCGCAGCGACGCACGGATGCACGCCAAGACCGTAGGATCCTACGCAGTGCCGTAGGGGACCGCACCGCCACTTCCCAGCAAATTAGGGACACTGTTGCTCCTGGGGTATCGGCGAGGACCATTCGCAACCGTCTCCATGAAGCTGGGCTACGGTCCCGCACACCGTTAGGCCGTCTTCCGCTCACGCCCCAACATCGTGCAGCCCGCCTCCAGTGGTGTCGCGACAGGCGTGAATGGAGGGACGAATGGAGACGTGTCGTCTTCAGCGATGAGAGTCGCTTCTGCCTTGGTGCCAATGATGGTCGTATGCGTGTTTGGCGCCGTGCAGGTGAGCGCCACAATCAGGACTGCATACGACCGAGGCACACAGGGCCAACACCCGGCATCATGGCGTGGGGAGCGATCTCCTACACTGGCCGTACACCACTGGTGATCGTCGAGGGGACACTGAATAGTGCACGGTACATCCAAACCGTCATCGAACCCATCGTTCTACCATTTCTAGACCGGCAAGGGAACTTGCTGTTCCAACAGGACAATGCACGTCCGCATGTATCCCGTGCCACCCAACGTGCTCTAGAAGGTGTAAGTCAACTACCCTGGCCAGCAAGATCTCTGGATCTGTCCCCCATTGAGCATGTTTGGGACTGGATGAAGCGTCGTCTCACGCGGTCTGCACGTCCAGCACGAACGCTGGTCCAACTGAGGCGCCAGGTGGAAATGGCTTGGCAAGCCGTTCCACAGGACTACATCCAGCATCTCTACGATCGTCTCCATGGGAGAATAGCAGCCTGCATTGCTGCGAAAGGTGGATATACACTGTACTAGTGCCGACATTGTGCATGCTCTGTTGCCTGTGTCTATGTGCCTGTGGTTCTGTCAGTGTGATCATGTGATGTATTTGACCCCAGGAATGTGTCAATAAAGTTTCCCCTTCCTGGGACAATGAATTCACGGTGTTCTTATTTCAATTTCCAGGAGTGTATTATTATATAAAGTCCCATGTAAATGTTTTTTTTAATCTTTTAATAACAGCCTTTCTTATAAAAATAACTTTTGACAATCATTCATCTGAATTTCTATTATTATAATTCTATTATTATAATCTGACAGATTATAACTGTGTGCCGGACCTAGACTCGAACTCGAGTCCTTTACCATTCGCGGGCAAGTGCTCTACCGTCTGAGTTACACGAGCACAACTCGAGGTCCCTGCTCACAGCTTTTACTTCCGCCATTACCTCGTCTCCTGCCTTCCAAACTTCACAGAAGCTCTCATGCGAACCTTGCAGAACTAACACTCCTGGAAGAAGGGGTATTGCGGATACATAGCTTAGTCGCAGCCTTGGGAGATGTTTTCAGCATCAAATTTCCACTCTTCAACATGGTGTGTGCTGATATGAAACTTCCGGCACACAGTTTTAATCTGCCAGGAAGTTTCATACTCTAGATGGTTTTCATCGGAGATACCTCGCAAAGTACAGCAGAGCAATCATATAACTGGTACACATCAGAACTCTGCCGGCTTCCAACTCTGTTGGATATCATACGGTCTGTAAATAGCAAATAACTCAGCAATTAACACGCACATTTCTGTAGGTAATGAGAACGATCGGCCATGCCTAACTGCCTCTTCGATGATAGTAGTTTCCACATGCACGTCTTTAACAACTGAAAAAAAGGTACTTTCTGCCACTTTAGTCAGCTACCGTTTTGTCATTAAGATATACAGAGTGCTCAGGAATGTCTGAAACTCTGGTAGGGATGTTGCAGGGCAGGTCGTACTGAGGCATAAATGTTAAGAAAAAATTCGATGCGTTGCGCCGTTTCCGAGTTATTTAGCATTGAAAAGATCTATAAGCGTTTCAGAGCTTTTCTGACTATTTCGAACTTTCCATGAGTATAGTGACATTTGTTAAACACAGCTTGAAAGAGCACACTGATCTCTATGGAGCGGTGTAGATGGTGTAGAACTGGTACCAGACAGTCATGTCACTCTCCACTGCTGACGTTAAGTCATGGTAATGAAGTGTGTATGTGCCCTATTTGTTGGTGTATTGATGTGACAATGGGAAGTGAGGAATCGTGTAACACTCGTAGCCACGTAACACGGAAGAACAGGGGTCGCAAAAATATCCTGACTTACAGGGACTGGAGACGGGTGTCCCGGTTTTGCAGTGACAATCAGTTTCGAACCCGACAGGAATTGATGCTGTCGGTGAAAGCAAGTCCATTTCGAGAAATTCCCACGCTAATACTGCTAATAGAACTGCAAGCAATGGACATTTGAGGTCAAGTACTTTCTAAAAGACCATTGCCCACAGCGGGACCCAACGTTGCACGTCTTAAATGGGCCAATAGAAATGAGCGTTTGGCGTCATTGGCCGGGAGCTTCCTTACAGGTCCGGCCGCCTTGGTGCAGGTCTTATTACATTCGACGCCACATTGGGCGACCTGCGCGCCGGATGGGGATGAAACAATGATGAAGACAACACAACACCCAGTCCCTGAGCGGAAGAAATCCCCGACCCAGCCGGGCCCCTTAGGACGGCAGTCCGTTACGCTGACCATTAATCTATCGGGGCTGACTTAAACGGGCCAAATAACGTAGAAACCGGACAGTAGATGACAGACGTGTAATACGGTCAGACGACTTGTAATTTTGACACTTTTTAAGTGATGCGAGCCGTCGACTGCTGTGATGACCCAATAACGCGTTTAATCTGCAGTGTGTGTGTGTGTGGGGGGGGGAGGGGGGGGGGGGATGTAACTCAGGCCGTACGTGTTTCTGTGATAATGGCTTCGGCCCACTCACTCAAGGTTATTGTGGACGTGACTGAGGATGGTTATTTTAAAATTCTCGGTGACCTGAGTGTTCGCCTTTCTTGTATGTACGTCTTCAGGAGTAAGTCGTGGACGCTCCTGTCTTCCAAAATGACAATGACAATGTTCGTGGGCTGGATGCACACGTTCATGGTATAATGAACACTCAGATAACTTCTCGGACCTTGACAGTCCAAATAAGTCGTCCCATCTCATACAAAATTAGCGCCGTTATTTGGAGCAGCAGGTAAAACGTAGCCATCAACAACTCTGCTAATTGGTAGCTATATGGGATCTAACCAACCATGAGTGACTTTAGCTGGATTGTAATGCCTGGAGAAACATGTGGACTCTCTTCCTCCCAGAAACGAGCCCGTTATCATGGCTAGAGTCAGCGTTAGACGTTAGCGCAAGGTCTTCTAGGGTGAATACTCTTTTGCCTCGTGTGTCTGTCGACTTTCCGACGAGAGAGGTTATATCGTCTTGCTAGCAAGTTAGGTGCCAAGTATACCATAGACCTGAAAATGGTCTTGATTGAAAAGTGCGGCCATTCCATTATAGTGAATAGTAATAGTAGAAGAGTAAAATCTTCTTTCGTATTGTGCGAAAACGTGAAATAAATTAGCACATCGACCTCAGAAAAAAATTGATGTATTTTTCGGCATTTCAAAAGGAGGACAACCAAGGATCTTGGTCTCAGTTACAGTTCTGCTGAGCCCCGTTCTTGAGTAGATGAGTTTCCGATCTTGGGAAGATTGCACACTTCCAAGGTAATAGAAAATTTTTCATCCTCCAGCCCATCAAACCAATAAGTCATAGAGATGGTTTAAATGCAGCAGTTCAAAATTTGACGGCAGTTAACACCAGATTATCAAAAGAAAAGTATCAACGACTAGGAGACTGAGTCAACAGGAAAAAATCACATGTTGTCCGATTAATTTCATTCTCTTTTCCCACTTTTGTATCTACGAGGTTAAGTCGACAAGTATTTGTAGTTTTACGCTAATTGTCTTGCTCTGGTTCGCTCTACGGTTTTGTGTGCTCACCAGCCTCTAGATGGCACCGTTCTCTTCGCCTGTGCCAACGGCCTTGCCGTAGTGGTAACACCGGTTCCCGTCAAATCACCGAACTTAAGCGCTGTCCGACTGGGCTGTACTTGGATGGGTGACCATCCAGGCTGCCAACCGCTGTTGGCAAGCGGAGTGCACTCAGCCCTTGTGAGGCAAAATGAGAAGTTACTTGATCGAGAAAGTAGCGGATCCGGTCTCGTAAACTGACATACGGCCGAAAGAGCGGCGTGCTGACCACGTGCCCCTCCATATCCGCATCCAGTGAGGTCTGAGGATGACACGGCGGCTGGTTGGTACCGTTGGGCCTTCATGGCCTGTTCGGGCGGAGTTAGTTTATCTTCGCCTGTGGTAGGTTGCAACGTTATCACAACCATTCGCTCTGTGCTTCTGCGATGTAAGGATGGCCGTTTTACTCTCTGTTTATACCACAGAAGAATTCGTTTTTAGTGGTTTGAAGGTGTACCAGGAGTGGTAATTCATAGAGGACTTTCAGCAGAATACGGGTACAATGGAATGCCACAGCAAATCGTTTACCAGTGGACTGAAGGGTTCCAAAGTGGTCGAACGAGACTGAAGGAAGAGGAAAACTACAGCCACCACTGACGCCAACACTGCGTAAGTCCGTGACTTAATCCTAAATAACAGACGAGACACTGCTGATGACGTGGCAAACAATATGCAGATTAGTCATGGTTGTGCATATGAAATCACGCATATCAGACATTCACAAAGTCTGTGCGATGTGGGTTCCAAAA
This sequence comes from Schistocerca cancellata, assembly GCF_023864275.1. Classification (NCBI taxonomy): domain Eukaryota; kingdom Metazoa; phylum Arthropoda; class Insecta; order Orthoptera; family Acrididae; genus Schistocerca; species Schistocerca cancellata. The sequence continues at coordinate 152,584,102 of NC_064630.1, forward strand.
CAACTCGATGGAGAGCACAAGCGTAACGGTGAAAATCTGTCAGCACTTACTAGAATATCATGCTAACCAAGGTGGAACGTTTCTGGAAAGAGTCATCACATGGATTCATCATCTCGAACGAGAAAGCAAACGCAACAGCATGAAAGGGAAATAGCCATAATCTCAAGCCAAAAAGAAATTCAAGAGTCGACCTTCTGCAGCAAAAGTGATGCTCGCAGTTTTTGGACCTCAAAAGGGCCACTCCTGGAACATTAACTGGGAAGGGGGTCATTAGTCAACATTATAAATAAATAAATGTCCTGTGACTAGGGCCTCGCGTCGGGTAGACCGTTCGCCGGGTGCAACGTCAATGGGGATGAAATAATGATGATTAGGACAGCACAACACCGAATCCCTGAGCAGAGAAGATCTCCGACCCAGCCGGGAATCGAACCCGGGCCCTTAGGATTGACAGTTTGTCGCGCTGACCACGCAGCTACCGGGGGCGGAGATTAGTCAACAATGAAAGTTATAGTGAAATGCTTTTAAATAAGTTGAAACCTTAAATTCGCAATAAACGCAGAAATCCGTTGGCGGAAGGCGTCCTTTTGTTACATGACAATGCGCGTCCGCATATCGCCGCCCACACCGTTCAGACTCTTCAGACGTTGAGTTGCGACGTGCTGGACCATCTTGTATTCAGTCAAGATATCGTCACCTCGGTTTACCATCTGTTCGGTACACTTAAAGATGCTTTAAGGGCCGTCGATTAAGCTTCGATCAACATGTGAAGAAAGCGATGCATACGTGGCTTGTTGCGCATCCGGAAACTTTTTTGCAGAGGGCTTCGGAAAGCTTGTGCAACGATGGGCCAAGTGAATTGAAAAGCAGGATGACTATTGAATAATGACATCAATAAAAACTGCGTAATCTGTGTGTAATAAATTATAAAAATCGATTACAGATACTTATTGACTTATCCTTGTCGCTCGTAAGCAGCGGGGTCAAAAATTTCGAGTGGTTAAATTCCCTGTCTCTCAAAACTACACTACTGGCCATTAAAATTGCTACACCACGAAGATGACGTGCTACAGACACGAAATTTAACCGTCAGGAAGAAGATGCTGTGATATGCAAACCATTAGCTTTTCAGAGCATTCACACAAGGTTGGCGCCGGTGGCGAAACCTACAACGTGCTGACATGAGGAAAGTTTCCAACCGATTTCTCATACACAAACAGCACTTGACCGGCGTTGCCTGGTGAAACGTTGTTGTGATGCCTCGTGTAAAGAGGCATCACGTTTCCGACTTTGAGAAAGGTCGGATTGTAGCCTATCGCGATTGCAGTTTATCGTATCGCGACATTGCTGCTCGCGTTGGTCGAGATCTAATGACTGTTAGCAGAATATGGAATCGGTGGGTTCAGGAGGGTAATACGGAACGCCACGCTGGGTCAAACCGCCTCGTATCACTAGCAGTCGAGATGACAGGCATCTTATCCGCATGGCTGTAACGGATCGTGCAACCACGTCTCGATCCCTGGGAAAACAGATGGGGACATTTGCAAGACAACAACCATCTGCACGAACAGTTCGACGACGTTTGCAGCTGCATGGACCATCAGCTCGGAGACCATGGCTGCGGTTACCCTTGACGCTGCATCACAGACAAAAGCGCCTGCGATGGTGATCTCAACGACGAACCTGGATGCACGAGTGGCAAAACGTCATTTTATCGGATGAATCCAGGTTCTGTTTACAGCATCATGATGGTCACATCCGTGTTTGGCGACGTCGCTGTGAGAGCACATTGGAAGCGTATAATCGTCATCACCATACTGGCGTATCACCCGGCGTGATGGTATGGGGTGCCATTCACGTCTCGGTCACCCCTTGTTCGCACTGACGGCACTTTGAACAGTGGACGTTACATTTCAGATGTGTTACGACCCGTGGCTCTACCCTTCATTCGATCCCTGCGAAAACCTACATTTCAGCAGGATAATGCACGACCTCATGTTGCAGGTCCTGTACGGACCTTTCTGGATACAGAAAATGTTCGACTGTTGCCCTGGCCAGCACATTCACTAGATTTCTCACCAATCGAAAACGTCTGGTCAATGGTGGCCGAGCACCAGGCTCGTCACAATGCGCCAGTCACTACTCTTGATGAACTGTGGTTCAAATAGTTCAAATGGCTCTGAGCACTATGGGACTCAACATCTTAGGTCATAAGTCCCCTAGAACTTAGAACCACTTAAACCTAACTAACCTAAGGACACCACACACACCCATGCCCGAGGCAGGATTCGAACCTGCGACCGTAGTAGTCCCGCGGTTCCGGACTGCAGCGCCAGAACCGCATGAACTGTGGTATCGTGTTGAAGCTGCACAGGCAGCTGTACCTGTAGACGCCATCCAAGCTCTGTTTGACTCAATGCCCAGGCGTATCAAGGCCGTTATTACGGCCAGAGGTGGTTGTTCTGGGTACTGATTTCTCAGGATCTATGCACGCAAATTCAGTGAAAATGTAATCTCATGTCAGTTCTTGTATAATATATTTGTCCAGTGAATACCCGTTTATCATCTGCATTTCTTCTTGATGTAGCAATTTTAATGGCCAATAGTGTAATTATAGGCAAGCCACGTCTTTAAGATCTACCTTTTAAATTTGAATTATGAGCAAAGTTATGTTCATAACGCGAAATTACGGCCCTAGGTACAGATCCTAAAGCAGGGAATTTGCATAAAAGGTTAGTCTAATTGACGCTATCTGACCGGAATTACAATTATTTACGTATGGTATAATGTGACTGAAAGTATCTTTCTGAAAACTGGTTGACTGCGTATAACTTAATGTAAGTGAAAGTGCAAATAGAAACACGGATTAGTTAAGTACTCATACTTATTCAAAAACACGTCTATAAAAACTATATAATTCAACAACGAAAAATGTGACAATTTTGTTTATCGATATTCATGTGGAAGATTAAGTGGATAGCGGTGTTCCTCCCGCATCTGTGTATTTACTGCTTGGCCACTTGAGAGTTTACACTCTAATAAAGTACAACGATAATTGTAATCTATATAATCCAGGAAATTCCTAATTGAAAGTTGTTGACTATTCCCAAAAGTTCACACATTCATACTAGCGCTACGGTCGCAGGTTCGAATCCTGCCTCGGGCATGGGTGTGTGTGATGTCCTTAGGTTAGTTAGGTTTAAGTAGTTCTAAGTTCTAGGGGACTTATGACCTAAGATGTTGAGTCCCATAGTGCTCAGAGCCATTTGAACCAATCATACTAGCGCGATGAACCTGAGACAGGTGATTGTCCTGGCTTTCAGAAATGCGAAATCGAATTGAGCTACTCTGCTGTAGCTGCCCTTTATGCTCATCGTAAATAGACAGTGCTGCCCCGAGCTGTACGTTGCAGATGTGTTGGCCCCTTCGAGAAGGCGTTGTCGTCAGCACCCTGTAGCGACTCTTAGATGTTGTGGGCTCAACCGCGATGCAATGGCAAGTCGATCTGTCCTCTATTGCTACTGTACCTGGATTCGATGTGGACTCCTCCGCGATCAAAGCACAAGTCGATGTGGACACCATCACGTCCTAACGTCGAGTCGATGGGGACACCTCCGTGACCAAACCCGAAGTGTCTTTCTTGTGGCACTCAGTTACAGCCTGCTAATTTCTTATCACGAAAGCGTGTCAGTTAGCAATAGCAGAATTAAGAAGCACTGAGGGGCCAATCGCGAGGTTTCCCTCCAACTAGAGAAACCCCACAAAATAGCGCGTCTCCTTCAGACGCCTATCACAACGTGAAAATCTCCCCTACTGCCAAAAACACTGACTTCAGTGCTGCGCTCTTGATGTCACACACAATTACACCAATTGCGCCTTCTCACTCCTACGCTGATAGCCTCGCAAATGAAGGCTTGAGAAATTAAGAAAGAACCGCTATGAGCGTTGACTTCGTTTCCTGTAGCCCACGCTTTCCATAAGCGATAGATAATTATCTTCAAGGTGGTCCCCAAACAAGGAAAGGCGTCCCCGGGTCCTGCAGTAGGTGCCATACTGTCCTCCAGCTGGACCTTGGGCTATGGAGTAGTATATGTTGATAAAAGCTTTCTGCCCACTGGGGTGGTCGAGTCGGCCTCAGTTCTAAGAACCCACCACCTGGATCGTCGGTCTTTGCTCCCATCCAGTCCCGTTTGGTCGTAGCGTTTCCTGCTCGCGCGTCTCAAATAGAACACACTATACGGAGTGAACATTAATTAAATTGACAAACTGCAGGGACGGACCCCTGGCTGGAAACGGAGGGAAAAAGGCCCTATGGACAAGTGTCCGGAAATGCATCATTGCTGTGGTAGATAGCGCTGATAAACGACAGTTGCTCTGACCACTTGCCTTGTGCTCCTCGTGTGTTGCAGGCTGTGTGATTGGCGCAGCGTATTGTAAGCAGTAGAATAGTTCAGTGTTCAGGTCGGCAACAAGCCGAGATGTTGTTTGTGTATGGTCAAGCAGAACGGTCGAGAGGCAGCAAAGCTACACCAAAACAAGTAACCCCACAAACACCATTCACATCACACACCATTTGAAGCCAGTTTTGGGCGTTTGTGTGCGGGTCTTTTCAGACAGATGAACGCGCAGGGAGGTGGCGGACTGTTCGAATAGCAGATCTAGAGGTCTGTGTTCTACGGGACATTGAGACGAATCCTAGCACAAGCTCGTAGCACGTGGCACACCAACATGGTGTAAGTAAAACTGCGATTATGTATATCCTTCATGACAACTGCTACTATCCTATCGCTTGCAACGAGTGCAAGGATCGTCAGCAGGGGATTTCTCTCTACGGGAAGGATTTTTTCGATGGTTTTTGCACAGGCACGATTTGTTGTCATTGCATGCACACCGTCCATTTCCGGACAAATATTTTTTTTCCTCCATTTCTAATCAGGAATCCGTCCCTGCAGTTTGTCGCTTTTATTAAGGTTCACCCTGTATACTGGCAAGCATACTAAAAACATTCACAAAACAGTGACCCTGTCACTGTGTTAATAGAGGAAAGAAATGAAAATTACACAGAGCACCTTACTGCCAGACACTGTGATTACACATCATCAGTAAAACGTTCCCATTCCGATTTGCCCTGTTGTCAGTCTCTGAATCACAAAACCACACTCTAATTTGGATGAAAACATCGTGCAGAATTGCCTTCCGCGTTTTAAGTTCTCATTAAATAATCATATTTCTTTCGGATTTTTTGCACCATATTGGCTTTGCCATCCTTAATTTTTCAAATTTTCTATTAGATTTGTTAACAGTAATGTTAGGATCACAGTTCAAAAATGGTTCAAATGGCTCTGAGCACTATGGGACTTAACTGCTGTGGTCATCAGTCCCCTAGAACGTAGAACTACTTAAACCTAACCCACCTAAGGACATCACTCACATCCATGCCCGAGGCAGGATTCGAACCTGCGACCGTAGCGGTCACGCGGCTCCAGACTGTAGCGCCTAGAACCTCACGGCCACTCCGGCCGGCAGGATCACAGTTATAACGACTTTTGGTCATGTTTGTTTTGAAATTTTGGCATATTTTCGTAATTGAGGGGTTTGGCTCAAGAAGGAGGCAGCTCCACTTTTTGGCTCTATTGAGTTGAACATTCTATCACATACAAAAAAAAGCCCCTTCGTTTGGTGCAAAAAAGAGGAAGCTCCACCAACTAGTTTCAGAGAAATCCAACAGATGGAGCTGCCTGTACTCCGAGTTTGCATGAAAACAGAGTCAACTCCGGGAACTGCCTCGTTCTTCATCCAAACAATAGCAGGAAGTAGGTAGTGTTACGTATTGTTCAGCAGACCGGTGTAAACATCGCGCGTTCTCTGTGAGGGATATTTTTTATCAGGTTTACGATCTGTTTTGTGACTTCATCGTCATTTGATTTCACGGTTTCTGTCAGTATGAGTGAATCAGAAGAGGAAAGAGCGTTTCTTCAGAAAACTACGAGCCTGGTGGAGATGAGACATCTACTGATTCAGAAGAAGGTTCAAGAAGCAGAGACGCAGTTGTTGGACCACTGAAGAGGAAAAAAGCATCGCACAAGGAACAATGGGAACGGAACATAAGAAAACACCGGAAGGTTGGCGGAAAGAACTACAAGAGCACTAGTGGAAAAAACATGCCTCGCCGGAATACAGGTAATGATTGCAGTTGCAAATACAAGTGTTTTACTAAAATTGACGTTGAAGCAAGGCATCGTATTATTAATGCTTTTAATGGCCTAACGACTAAGCATACCCAAGATGTGTATTTGGTTGGTTGCATTGAAGTTTTACCTGTTAAAAGAAATAGGCCAAAAAGTGGAACAGGAAAGCCTAGGGCGTTTTCAAATGTTTATACTGTTCGAGTCGGTGAGAATAATGTAAGAGTCTGTAAAAAAGCATTTGCGTCACTGCATGGTGTGTCCAGAAAGCGAGTGGAAAACATCGCAAAGCAACTTTCTTTTGACGGATCTATCACACCAAAACCAGATGGTAGGAGAAAGCATAATACAAGACCTAACAAAATTCCATATGAAACTGTGCAAAAGGTCCACTTTCACAGTGGCAGTTCTCCTAGGCGAGAACGCATTACAGTCGACGAGACAATGGCAATAGACAATACTTGCCTGCCGATCTCACTATCAAAGCAATGCATCCTTTGTACATGGAGAAGCACCTTGAATCTCCAGTAGAATATGATTTTTACTTTCGGTACTTCGAGACACACTTGAACATCCGATTCGGGCACCCAAGGTCGTACAACATACAAAAGAAACTCAGTGCCTCTCCTGTCTCAGATGAGAGACGTAGGGAGCTCCAGGATGCCAAGCTACTTCATCAAAGTCGGGCGGATTCATTTTATCAAGATATTAAAGACAAGATGGCACTTGCACAATGTAATAATGACACCGAGATGTTGTGCTTCGACTACCAACAAAATATGCCTCTCCCCAAAGTTCCTTCTGGGGACGCATTTTATAAACGCCAATTGTGGGTCTATAACTTTGCGATTTCGTCTGGTAAGACTGGAAAACATCATTTTTATCTCTATGATGAAACCATCGGAAAAAAGACGCCAAATGAGCCAATAAGTTTTATACATCATTACATCAACCACATTCGAACAGATTATATCAAAATACTTTACCTATTTTCCGATAACTGCGTCTCACAAAATAAAAATCATTCGTTAACGCAGTACCTGCTTTACCTTGTTCAAAGTGGCCGCTTTACGAAGATCGTTCATCGATTCCCAGAACCGGGCCACAGCTTTATGCCATGCGACAGAGCGTTCGGTAATATAGAAAAGTGTTTGAGGAAGATGGAAAGAGTTTTTCTTCAAGCAGACTATGCTCGCATTATCAGAAGAACCAGCCCCAAATTTCATATCACTGAAGTGGACTAGAGATTTATTTTCCACTTTGTTGACACGTTGAAGAAATTTTTTGTAAAGGACCCTTACGTATTATTATCGAACAAGAAAAGAGGAAAATATTTAATCACGAAGTACAAAATATTCCTCTATGAACAGCCATACATCGGTAAAGGGATTATTCAATGCAGTGCGACCGTAGGGATGACTGTCTTCGATAATGCGCAAATTTGCAACCAAGGACCTGCGAGTCTCATAACAATGGACCACATTCATCAAGCTTATGATTGTCTCCTCCCGCTTAAAGGCCAAAAGTTTAATGATGTCAAAGAGTTGTCCAGAAAGTACGTTGGGCAAAACGAACTGTGGTTTTATGACCAGTTAACGTCAGATGCTTCAAATGATACTGAGGTGACTGAAGGGGAGCTAGAAGACTAAAGAAGAACTGTAGAATTAATGTATTATGCCAATAATGTTGTACGTTCTTTATTAATAAATGTTTTTTAAACTGAAATATGATTAATTATGAAGAAAATGGTCCTACAAAGAGTTTTTCATCCACTTTGGAGCAAAACGGAGGCAGCTCCAAAATTCAAAACTCTATTGCACGTACCTGAGTGCATGCATTTGTGTGTATTCTCCTCAGTAGTATTAGATACCCCATAGCCTAAAACAAGGCTGACAATTTTTTCGTCTTGGTGAAAACTGAATTTTTAAAACTTTTTTTTAATTTGCCACAAACTGGAAAAAGTGGAGCTGCCTCCTTCTTGCACCAAACCCTTCAATTCTGGTCCATTGTGGAACTTGCTGGATCCACCTGAGAATGCAGCCTGTGTTGCTGTTTGGCTGTTAGTGTTTATCGTGTCGGTGACAGACGTGGTGTTCTCGCGTGTGGAGCCGGCGGCGTGGCTGGACGAGAAGAGCTGGAGGCAGGAGGCGAGCGTGGCGGCGGCGCTGGAGGCGGGTGCGCTGCCGCACCTGGAGCGCGTGCCGTGCATGCTGGAGCGCGCCGTCTTCCCCGCGGGCAGCAGCTTCCTCGTGCGCCTGCCGGAGGTGCCCGTCGGCGTCGGCGTCCTGGAGATCGACGGCGAGGTGAGCGCGGGAGGACAGCTCCCCACTCCCCGTCCTCTCACTCGCGCTATTCAGCTGGAGGCAAACAGTACACTGTGTCCGGAATAAATCTTACAGCGGAGTGCACTATTGGGGAACAAATGGTTCAAATGGCTCTAAGCACTATGGGACATAACATCTGAGGTCATCAGTCCCTTAGACTTAGAACTACTTAAACCTAACTAACCTAAGGACATCACTCATATCCATGCCCGAGGCAGGATTCGAACCCGCGACCGTAGCAGCAGCGCTGTTCCAGACTGAAGCGCCTAGAACCGCTCGGCCAGCGCGGCCGGCTTATTCGGGAACTTCTTGGCAGATAAAAACTGTGTGCTGGACTGGAACTCGAACCCAGAGCGCACCCTTTCGTGGGCTACGGTGTTAATGACTCAGCTATTTAGGCTGTGAGGGAGGGCTGTGAACTGCATCTGGGTAGCTCAATCGGAAAGACCGAGCGTGTCAAGGGTACGATTCTCGGTTCGAGACTCGATTCGACCAATAACTGCGATTTGCCAGCAAGTTCCCAAACAGGACAAACTTTGTTACAGGATGGAAGACTGCCACATAGGCAAGTACATAGATAATAAGGCCCGTATGCATCGTAAGTGATACGAATAGTGGCAGTCATTGTGGAGAGTGTTCCACATGGTCGTCTGGCTTGCACTGTCCTGGCAGGCCACCTACCTGGTGCTAGTGTCGGGATCGGACTCTGCGGTGTTCAGCCAGCTTCTCCTGGGCCTGTATATGTACTAGGCACGCCTGCTTTCACGATTACCCATTTCTGTAAATGGGCCTGTCTCACACAAATGATGAAGCACTGTTATGATGAAGCTTGTATCAGCGAGGATACCTTTCCTGGTACATTCGTGCTTTCGCTCGGCCACTACCATATGCCGGTGCGTATGTAAAGACCATATCCGGCCTTTTACTGTTTGGTATACTGGGCTTCACAACAGAGACTCTCATAGCTCCTTTCTGGAGTGCTGTCAATACGTCATCGATTCTATTTCCCCAGTCTGAATCATCTACGAAGGGACTGCAGATGGACATCTCATGCGACCCTTCCTTAGTATTGCTCCAGTGTGTGGGACCCATACCGAATAAAAGCACTCCGTCTTCAGGCCACGAGTGGCCTACCGGGACAATCCGACCGCCGTGTCATCCTCAGTGGAGGATGCGGATAGGAGGGGCGTGGGATCAGCACACCGCTCTCCCGGTCGTTATGATGGTTTTCTGTGAGCGGAGCCGCTACTATTCGGTCGAGAAGCTCCTCAATTGGCATCACGAGACTGAGTGCACCCCGAAAAATGGCAACAGGACATGGCGTCCTGGATGGTCACCCATCCAAGTGCCGACCACGACCGACAGCGCTTAACTTCGGTGATCTCACGGGAACCGGTGTATCCACTGCGGGAAGGCCGTTGCCCATGCCAAATAAGACTAACAGGAAATACTGAACGGATAGAAAGAAGAGAGCGCGAATGGTCACAGGTTCGTTCGACTCACGGTAGGGAGTCACGAAGATGCTGCAAGAACTGAACTGACAGATGCTTAACTGTAGATGCAAACTCTCCCCCTAAAACCTCCTTAGAAAGTTTCTTAAACGAACTTTAAATTGAGAGGGCTCTGACGCTGCCCAGTATGGTCGCTTTACAAACCAGTAGGGGTTCGTCATGGTACGTTCTCGCCGGAATGCAGCGAGCTGTACGTTTCTCTGATTAACGTTGGAGATCCAGGCTCGCTGGCTCCCGTCCCAAAACTAATAATAAAATAACAGAGAAGATTCTGAGTCAGAGAGTCATGGACAGCGGCTTCCTGTTTCTAAGGTTGATAGGGAGCTGCAGGTCTTCGTTCGACATCTGAAGTGACATCTAGAATGGTGAGTATTCGTGCTGCAGTTTTAGGATTTAATTCAGATCGGAGTCGTGTGACGTTTGGGAATCTTGTGGTCAGAGTAGAGTCGTTTCGCATTCATGTGATAATTCCGTGGTGCCCACATTTACCCCCCCCCCCCTAGATGGTCCCCCACAATTACAGGTATATTTGAAAGTGATGAATCTACATTACAACCCCTTCCAATCGTTTTCATAAGGATCGCAAAGACAAGATTAGATGAATTACAGCACACACGGAGGCATTTAAGCACACAGTCTTCATGTTATCAGCACTTGAATGGAATGGGAGAAGTCTGTAATAACTGGTACAATATGACATAGCCTCTGCCATACGCTTTACTGAGGTTTGCAGAGTACAGATGTAGATGTGTAGTAGAGACTTCTCCTCTACTCATATTGCACCAAATTCCACAATGACATTATCAATAAATTCTGTTAAATCAGTTTTTCTGCCATAAAAAGGTATATAAAAAAGTACTGCGGCTTCTTTCGCACTGGCTTTAGTAATTTCTGCGTTTGCTAGTTGTTGGGGAAGAGGGATTTTACATACTTTTAAATTTAACAGCTCTTAATGATTTCTTACTTTCTCTATTCTTCGTGACTGGGCGCTGCTCAACGTTGCCTTTACGCGGAACGTTCGGACGGCTGCTATCGTGTGCGGTTTGTAAACTGGTCAGCACCACGGCATGTAGTAGTCCTTCGACGCTCCACATCGTTCCGCGTAGTCTCCCGTTAAGGTAGTTAATTTAGCGTTTTCTTCCACTTGATCTGATAGTGATTCGGATCCCTTCGTCTTTTTTAATTTTATATCGTTTCAATATTAATTCTTCACTTCACCAAAACCCCACATCCCTGTGACCACTTTTTATGTTGTGACCCTCTGCTGCGAATCACTATGTTGTTGTGGTCTTCAGTCCTGAGACTGGTTTGATGCAGCTCTCCATGCTACTCTATCCTGTGCAAGCTTCTTCATCTCCCAGTACCTACTGCAACCTACATCATTCTGAATCTGGTTAGTGTATTCATATCTTAGTCTCCCTCTAAGATTTTTACCCCCCACGCTACCCTCCAATACAAGTTGTGCCACAAACTCCTCCTCTCCCCAAATCTGTTCAATACCGCCTCATTAGTTATGTGAGCTACCCATCTAATCTTCAGTATTCTTCTGTAGAACCACATTTCGAAAGCTTCTATTCTCTTCTTGTCCAAACTATTTATCGTCCATGTTTCACCTCCATACATGGCTACACTCCATACAAATACTCTCAGAAACGACTTCCTGACGCTTAAATCTATGCTCGATGTTAACAAATTTCTCTTCTTCAGAAACGCTTTCCTTGCCATTACCAGTCTACATTTTATATCCTCTCTACTCCGACCATCGTCAGTTATTTTGCTCTCCAAATAGAAAAACTCCTTTACTACTTTAAGTGTCTCATTTCCTAATCTAATTCCCTCAGCATCACCCGACTTAATTCGACTACATTCCATTATCCTCGTTTTGCTTTCGTTGATATTCATCCTATATCCTCCTTTCAAGACACTGTCCATTCCGTTCAGTTGCTCTTCCAGGTCCTTTGCTGTCTCTGACAGAATTACAATGCCATCGGCGAACCTCAGCGTTTTTATTTCTTCTCCATGGATTTTAATAGCTACTCCGAATTTTTCTTTTGTTTCCTTTACTGCTTGCTCAATATACAGATTGAATAACATCGGGGAGAGGCTACAACTCTGTCTCACTCCCTTCCCAACCACTGCTTCCCTTTCATGTCCCTAGACTCTTATAACTGCCATCTGCTTTCTGTACAAATTGTAAATAACCTTTCGCTCCCTGTATTTTACCCCTGCCATCTTCAGAATTTGAAAGAGAGTATTCCAGTCAACATTGTCAAAAGCTTTCTCTAAGGCTACAAATGCTAGAAACGTAGCTTTGCCTTTCGTTAATCTATCTTCTAAGGTAAGTCGTAGGGTCAAATGGTTCAAATGGCTCTGAGCACTATGCGACTTAACGTCTGAGGTCATCAGTCGCCTAGAAGTTAGAACTAATTAAACCTAACTAACCTAAGGACATCACACACATCCATGCCCGATGCAGGATTCGAACCTGCGACCGTAGCAGTCGCTCGGTTCCAGACTGTAGCGCCCAGAACCGCACGGACACTCCGGCCGGCAGTCGTAGGGTCAGTATTGCCTCACGTGTTCCAATATTTCTACGGAGTCCAAACTGATCTTCCCCGAGGTCGGCTTCTACTAATTTTTCCATTCGTCTGTAAAGAATTCGCGTTAGTATTTTGCAGCTGTGACTTATTAAACTGATAGTTCGGTAATTTTCACATCTGTCAACACCTCCTTTCTTTGGGATAGGAACTGTTATATTCTTCTTGAAATCTGAGGGTATTTCGCCTGTCTCATACATCTTGCTCACCAGATGGTAGAGTTTTGTCAGGACTGGCTCTCCCAAGGCTATCAGCAGTTCTAATGGAATGTTGTCTACTCCCGGGGCCTTGTTTCAACTCAGGTCTTTCAGTGCTCTGTCAAACTCTTCACGCAGTATCATATCTCCCATTTCATCTTCATCTACATCCTCTTCCATTTCCAGAATATTGTCCTCAAGTACATCGCCCTTGGGCGGCCGGTGTGGCCGTACGGTTAAAGGCGCTTCAGTCTGGAACCGCGTGACCGCTACGGTCGCAGGTTCGAATCCTGCCTCGGGCATGGATGTGTGTGATGTCCTTAGGTTAGTTAGGTTTAATTAGTTCTAAGTTCTAGGCGACTGATGGCCTCAGAAGTTAAGTCACATAGTGCTCAGAGCCACTTGACCCCATTTTTTTGACATCGCCCTTGTATAGACCCTCTATATACTCCTACCACCTTTCTGCTTTCCCTTCTTTGCTTAGAACTGGGTTTCTATCTGAGCTTATGTTATACTATACTTAATATAGGTTTATGATTGGGCAGCAGTGTTCTGGAGGATAGTACTTCAGTCAAGTTTCCGGTGATGAGATTAAGTGGAGAGTCTCCTCTTTTACTGAAATGCTTGATTTTATTAGGTGTCATGGCTTCTGCAGACCTTGGTTATCACACTTTTATTCAAGTAAGCAATTAATACTTGCATATACCTATTCCAATGTCAGACTAGCTCTAATGTAAAGTACTTCTTCAGAAAAGGTGCAATTTCTTTTCCCTAGAATATATTTCTCGATTTGTCAGAGCAAGCAAACTTTATTATTGACATGTTTGAAGACAGACAGCATAATTGCCTCTTTTCTGTATTAAGTCAAACTTTAACTCGGATATCTTTTCAGGAACAGGGCGTGACTGGCAACTCATTCTGAATATAATTCAGAAATTCTCAGGATGGGAAGTTTTAAGTAATTAACTTCGATCTTTGACAAAATGCTGTCTACTATTCAAAGGGATTCCAGTTTTAATAAGTATTGGAGACTTTTATACATACCATTTGTCTGTAACCTGAGTTCCTGTCTCGTACCACGAATTAAGTGTAAGCTGAATTCTCCTCGTCTTCCTCAGTGGTGATGTTGGTACTGGGAGGCTTCCCATAAGCTTTCTCAAAACACTCTCTCCCTGTTGCGTGCAGATCGTTTTTTAATGGAGTGATTTGGTGGAAACGTTTAACGGTGACGTGCACTGTTCTTGAGTTCCATGTGTTTCTCCTCTCTGAATCAGACCAGTTTTTGAGGTGGGAGTACCCTCGATTAGTTACGACAGTATTTGGATTTTGGATTGTTTGGGGGAAGAGACCAAACAGCGAGGTCATCGGTCTCACCGGATTAGGGAAGGACGGGGAAGAAAGTCGGCCATGCCCTTTCAAAGGAACCATCCCGGCATTTGCCTGGAGCGATTTAGGGAAATCACGGAAGACCTAAATCAGGATGGCCGGATGCAGGATTGAACCATCGTCCTCCAGAATGTACGACAGTATTAATTGTGGTATGTGTGAGAATGCTCTTCCCACTAGGCTCAGAGAAATTTCCTCATTGGAGGACAACCGATTCCAGTTTTACTTAGAATGCTTTTGTCTGGAGTTACAGTTCATTTGGTTTTGGCTGTCCTAGTGCTCCCTGTTTCCTTATAGACTCCAGTTTCATATTACTCATAGGTTCAGTAAAGCTGGGGTCATTATATGTGAAACTGAAGAATGCATCTGGGATTGAAAAATTCTATTTTGAGTCTTAATGGTCATTACAGCTACAAAGCCGCACCAAATAAATTCCATGAAATGAATGAATGAATGAAAATAGCCTGTGTTGTCCCATTGAGATCAAAGGCCTTCTACAAGTAGGGGTAGCTGCTTTTAAAGACTCGCGCGGTGAGCTAGTCCGCGTGAGAGGGTACCGGACTTGATGCACACTACTAATTGAATCACACTTGATCACGTAGTTTTAGTTCTAGTTCTTTCCACTCCTTTCTGTTTCTGGCTATGCTGGTCCACTGTCTTCTGCTTGTTTTCTGGATAATTCCGACCATTTGCGTCTTGATCATCCAGGGAGCCTCTTGCTGATGTAGGGGTCCCATGTGGTAGCTCTGTCGTCTTGCAGCCTCGCCACGTGGCCGCCCCATTTCCATTTGGTCTTCATAGCCTGTTTTGCTGTGTCTATAGCTGCTGACATGTTGTGCATCGAGGTCTTCGATATTCTGTCTTTTAGAGAGATACCACGGATCTTCCTCTGCATTTTCCTTCGCATACCTGTAGAGTGTATCTCTCTTTGGCTTTGAGAGCCCATGTCTCACATCCATACTATAACACTGGAAAAACGCAACTTTCGAGTGTCTCCATTTTGAGCCTCCTATTCAGGGTTCTGTCTGGTAGTATGAACTTTAAGGCCCAGAAAGCTTTCCAAGCTAAGGAAACTTTTCGTTTTATTTCTTTTTTTATTTTGTTGTTAAAGCAAGTTAAGTTGTTGGCCTAGATATACGTATTGTGATGTATACATTAGTTCCGTTCCATCAAGATATATTGGGGTTTCTAATCCATTTGTCATTACTCGCGTTTTAGATTTGTTCATTGTGAGACCTGCCATCTTGCTTTGTGTGTTAAGCTCCTGGAGCATTGATTGCAGTTCCCTTCCAGTTTTGGCGAAGAGGCCTATGTCGTTAGCGAACCCCAAATTTGTTAGTCTTTTGCCGTCGAGAGATATTCCATCTTTCTTATTCCATTTTAGTTTCCTGAATATGTCCTCCGTATGCAGGCAAATACACTCCTGGAAATGGAAAAAAGAACACATTGACACCGGTGTGTCAGACCCACCATACTTGCTCCGGACACTGCGAGAGGGCTGTACAAGCAATGATCACACGCACGGCACAGCGGACACACCAGGAACCGCGGTGTTGGCCGTCGAATGGCGCTAGCTGCGCAGCATTTGTGCACCGCCGCCGTCAGTGTCAGCCAGTTTGCCGTGGCATACGGAGCTCCATCGCAGTCTTTAACACTGGTAGCATGCCGCGACAGCGTGGACGTGAACCGTATGTGCAGTTGACGGACTTTGAGCGAGGGCGTATAGTGGGCATGCGGGAGGCCGGGTGGGCGTACCGCCGAATTGCTCAACACGTGGGGCGTGAGGTCTCCACAGTACGTCGATGTTGTCGCCAGTGGTCGGCGGAAGGTGCACGTGCCCGTCGACCTGGGACCGGACCACAGCGACGCACGGATGCACGCCAAGACCGTAGGATCCTACGCAGTGCCGTAAGGGACCGCACCGCCACTTCCCAGCAAATTAGGGACACTGTTGCTCCTGGGGTATCGGCGAGGACCATTCGCAACCGTCCCCATGAAGCTGGGCTACGGTCCCGCACACCGTTAGGCCGTCTTCCGCTCACGCCCCAACATCGTGCAGCCCGCCTCCAGTGGTGTCGCGACAGGCGTGAATGGAGGGACGAATGGAGACGTGTCGTCTTCAGCGATGAGAGTCGCTTCTGCCTCGGTGCCAATGATGGTCGTATGCGTGTTTGGCGCCGTGCAGGTGAGCGCCACAATCAGGACTGCATACGACCGAGGCACACAGGGCCAACACCCGGCATCATGGTGTGGGGAGCGATCTCCTACACTGGCCGTACACCACTGGTGATCGTCGAGGGGACACTGAATAGTGCACGGTACATCCAAACCGTCATCGAACCATCGTTCTACCATTCCTAGACCGGCAAGGGAACTTGCTGTTCCAACAGGACAATGCACGTCCGCATGTATCCTGTGCCACCCAACGTGCTCTAGAAGGTGTAAGTCAACTACCCTGGCCAGCAAGATCTCCGGATCTGTCCCCCATTGAGCATGTTTGGGACTGGATGAAGCGTCGTCTCACGCGGTCTGCACGTCCAGCACGAACGCTGGTCCAACTGAGGCGCCAGGTGGAAATGGCATGGCAAGCCGTTCCACAGGACTACATCCAGCATCTCTAGGATCGTCTCCATGGGAGAATAGCAGCCTGCATTGCTGCGAAAGGTGGATATACACTGTACTAGTGCCGACATTGTGCATGCTCTGTTGCCTGTGTCTATGTGCCTGTGGTTCTGTCAGTGTGATCATGTGATGTATCTGACCCCAGGAATGTGTCAATAAAGTTTCCCCTTCCTGGGACAATGAATTCACGGTGTTCTTATTTCAATTTCCAGGAGTGTAGTTTTGGGGAGATGGGATCCCCTTGTCTAGCTCCTCTTTCCACGCGGAAAGGTTGGCCTGTCTTTTCGGTTTTAACTCTAGCGAAGCTGTTGTTTTGAATGTTTCTTAGTAATTGGATGTATTTTGCTTCCACTCCTTGATTTCTTAGTGCTTGAAATATGTTCGGGTGTTCCATGGTACCGAATGCTTTGCTGTAATCAACATAAGCAAGTTATATTTTGGTGCCGGTCTTCCGATTTTTCTATTATCTGATTAATGGTGTGAATATGGTCCACTGTGCTAAATCCTTTGCGGAATCCTGCTTGTTCTGATGGTTGGTTGTCGTCTAGTGTTTTTGTTAATCGCCTTGTTAGTATTTTATTGAACAGTTTATATAGGTTAGACATCCATCTTATGGGTCTAGAATTGTTCATCTCATCTTTCGCACCTTTTTTGTGCAAAAGTACATCGTACTTCTTTTCCACTGGTCGGGAATGTCTTGTATGATTTTGTTGAACACTTCTGTGATGATTGTTGTTAGGAGATCTTGAGCTTCTTTTAATATCTCATTGTATATGTTGTCTTTTCCAGGCGACATTTTTCAGTTCAGTGATGGTTGTTCTAAACTCGCTGTGTATTATAGCGGGTATGATTTCAGTGGTATTTGGGTCTGGATCGACAGGGTTGCGGTCTGTGGCTTTGTTTGGTAGAGATCTTGTGTACATTCCTTTGTAGAATTCCGTTGCTGATTTGATTATATCCTCTCTTGTGTTTAGATGTTCTTCCGCCTGATTCTTCGTTCCTAGTATCCACTGTTTCCCGCCCTGAGCGCTTATCCTCGTTTTTCTAATTGATTTGTTTATTTCTAGTATTTGTCTCGTTGTTGCTGATCGGTGCCCGCGGATATCTTTCCATATTTACCTTTTCGTTATTTTGCCTAGTTTTGCGTATTCTTCTTTATTCCTGTCTGAAATATCTCTAGTTTTTATCATTTATCGATCTGTGGTCGATTAGCTGTATGGTACTCTAGTTAATTTGCTTCGACTTTTCTTCATTTGCTCGTCTTTGCCTATCTCCTTGTGGGCTTGATATATGAATTTTTCTAGTGCATTATAAATTTCTTGAGTGCTTTGTTTTGTATTGATATTTGCTTGTTGTAGTTGCTTCTGTAGCTCTTGTTTAAATTTGTCTATGTTCAGTTTTTCTGGTTTTGGTTTGTTTGCTTTTCCTACTTTTCTTCGTTTCTTTGGAATTTTTATTTTTGCCCTCACCATTATAAGGTCTGTGCTAAATTTTAATTGTGAGATTACTTGGATGTTTTTTACTATGTTTTATTTGTCCGTTAGAATGAAAAACAATTTCGTTTTCCGTCTTGACATCTGGCGAGCGCCAAGTCCATCTATGGTTTTGATTTTTCCTGAAAAAGGTATGGGTTATTTTCAGTTTGTGTTCTTGAGCAAATTGTATCATTCTTTCTCCTCTCCTGTTCTGTGTTTCAAAGCCCTGTGGTCTGACTGGTTCTTCGTCATCGTTACTGCGGGGGCCGACTTTAATGTTGAAATCTCCAATTATTAGGTTTATTGCTTATTGATATCTCTCTAAGGTGTCATCTAGTTTCTCATAGAAATCTTCTAATTCTTCATCGGTATTCGTTTCTTTTGGGGCATATATTTGTATGGTTATTATTTGATGACTTTATGCGATAAGTTTGAAAGCTGCTATTCTTTCTGACACTCCCACTAATTCTTGTATGGATGATTTTAAGCCGGCCGGAGTGGCCGAGCGGTTAAAGGCGCTACAGTCTGGAACCGCACGACCGCTACGGTCGCAGGTTCGAATCCTGCCTCGGGCATGGATGTGTGTGATGTCCTTAGGTTAGTTAGGTTTAAGTAGTTCTAAGTTCTGGGGGACTTATGACCACAGCAGTTGAGTCCCATAGTGCTCAGAGCCATTTGAACCATTTTTTTGATGATTTTTAAGTCGCTTTTGATGATGAAGCCTACTCCTCTTTGTCCTGTGATTGATCCCTTATAATGCAGCAGATCGCCGTTTGATTTCTCTATGATGGCTTCCCCTGTTTTCCTTACTTTGCATAGTCCGAGTATATAGAATTTTATTTCTTTTAGTGCGTTTTCGAGCTCTTCTTCTCTATCTATGATTCTCAGCGTTTGTACGTTCAATGTTGCTACTATGAACTCGTTGTTATTGCTCCTTGTTAGTCAGGTGCTCATGACTGTCGTTTCTTCTATGCTGTCTGTTGTGATTATGTTAGATTCCTGCCCGATGGTGAGTGTGTTTTTACAGTCTTCTGGGCTCTGTGTCAGCGTGTTCCTTTCTTGTTTTCTTCTTTGTTTAGTGTAATTCCACACCCTCTCTTGTTGCTCTTCTTGTGGATCGAAAGAAGCGAAATCGGCGTGTTAATGTGTCGTCGGGCTAGAAATCAGAATTTTGTGTGATTTCTAGGTCCCCAAAGGGAATTCCCATCTTGAAGGCTTTTTTGTTTCCTAATGTGTGTAGTTCCTCGTATTCTAAAGGTCCCGTTATTTCGTTCTTTAACATATATTTCATCACTATTTCGTTTGTAGTGCTTTTCTTGAGATTGCCGATGTATAACCATGCTGTTTTGTCTGCTGCTTGCATGTCCTGGTCTTTTTTCGTCCCTTTTATTGTGTTCCTGTGGTTCTTATTTCTTCCTTCTTGTCTTCTTTTCCATGTGACTTTCCCACGGCTGTTCCACCTGTTCATTTCCTTCCTTTTGCGTTTCTTCGTGTTGGTGCTCCCCTTCCAGTGCTTCTTGTTGTTGTAGTCCTTTCCACCCTATTGGCGGTTCCGTAGTGAATAAAAGCTTGAAAATAGTAATACAAAGTAACAGCTACAGTAAGAATCATTATTTTGGAAATGATAACAAACAGCATGTCAAAAAATAAAGTTTATGAGAGATTTACAGGGTGTTAGGTTTATAAGTGCAGATGTTTCTATTTATGACTGAGGACAGTGTACTGAACGTTACATGAATATTTACTTAATTTGCAAACTAATAATGTTTTAGGTTAGTTAATATTCCAAGTGCACGTGGCACACACTTTGCATCGCAGTTACGACCGTGTAAAAAACATCAAATAGTAAATTATGTATTTGCAGGAAGACTGTAAGAGGCGGAGACAAAACAACTTACACATTAAAGTGGATACATGTTAAGGTAACAATTATCACAATAACTGTGCCTGTGCCCCTAACAACCAATATATCAACCATTTTCAGTTTCAAAATCGTTGTGATATACGAGGATTGCTTATCACTTTTACTATTTAACTGTGCGTTAGAAAAAAGACGTAAGTGTCTCAAACACAGATCTCAATATTTAAAATATTAAACGAATCATTGCAGGAAGGGACTCAGTTGGAGCCGAGATAACAGACTTTTGCTGCAGTTTTACAACATATTTTGGATGAAATCATGCTAAGAAATGTTTTAAAAAAGAATAATCAACAGTGTAAACTTATAATTTCAACTACAAAACAAAGTACATGTCGAATATACAGCGATGGAAAAAAAATCGCAACACCAAGCAGTTCTGCGACATGAACGAAAGTTAGTAGGCGTGTTTCTACGCTGAAAGATGACGTGTATTCAAATTGCGCATCAATCGCGTAAGAGTGGCGCTAATAGCGCCACTGCGAGGGTGCAAAATCAAGTTTGCTTTAAATACACGCTGTAACTGATCGTGAGCTTCAGTTACCTTTCAGAGTGGACGTGGTAAGCTGATGTTACTCAAGAATGCCTTATAGGCGACAAAGACGACACTACCAGCACCTCACTGACTTTGAACAAAGTCGTGTAATATGGGTGCGAGAAGTTGGATGTTTCTTCTGCGATATTGCAAAAAGACTTCGCAAGGATGTAGCTACTGTACATGATTACTGGGTGTAGCGATCACGAGAATGTATGGTCGCAAGAAGACTGGGCTCCGGATGGCCATGTGGCAGTACCGAGAGGCGAATAACTCTGGCGCATCGTACTGCATCTGTAGCACCAATCTGAGCAGCAGATGGCACCACAGTGACGCAACGAACTGTGTCAGATCTGTTACTTCAGGGACAGCTCCGAGCCAGACGCCTCGTAGTGTGCATTCCACTGACCCCAAACCACCGCCATTTGCGACTAAAGTGGTGTCAAGGGAGAAGTCATTGGAAGGCAGAGTGGAGGTCTGTCGTTTTTTCTAATTAAAGCTATATCTGTCTCAGTGACAGTGATGGCCATTTGTTGTGAAGGAGGACGCCAGCTGAGTGTGTGCAACCAACCTACCTGCATGCTAGACACACTGGGCCTACACCTGAATGTGATTTCAGTTGACAGCAGTTATCCCGCTGACTACAAATCTGTATGTCAAGCTGGTGATTCGACCTGTTGTGCTGCCATTTGTGAACAGCTTTCCAGGGACGCTCGCCCACATACCACTGATGCAATCCAATATGCTCTACAGTGTGTAGACATGTTGCCTAGGCCTGCTCGATCACCAGATCTGTCTCAAGCAGATATGGGACATCATCTGGGGACAACTGCAGCGTCATCCCCAACCAGCAGTAACCGACCCTGTACTGACCGACAGAGTGCAACAGGCATGGAACTCCATGACACAAATTGACATATAGCAGCTGTACAACACAATGCATGCACGTTTGCGTGCTTGCATTCAATATTCTGATGGTTACACCTGTTATTAATGTACCAGAATTTCACATTTGCAATTACTTATCTCGCGCTTACATTAACTTCTTATCTTGTAATGTTAATTAGTTAAATATACTCCTGGAAATTGAAATAAGAACACCGTGAATTCATTGTCCCAGGAAGGGGAAACTTTATTGACACATTCCTGGGGTCAGATACATCACATGATCACACTGACAGAACCACAGGCACATAGACACAGGCAACAGAGCGTGCACAATGTCGGCACTAGTACAGTGTATATCCACCTTTCGCAGCAATGCAGGCTGCTATTCTCCCATGGAGACGATCGTAGAGATGCTGGATGTAGTCCTGTGGAACGGCTTGCCATGCCATTTCCACCTGGCGCCTCAGTTGGACCAGCGTTCGTGCTGGACGTGCAGACCGCGTGAGACGACGCTTCATTCAGTCCCAAACATGCTCAATGGGGGACAGATCCGGAGACCTTGCTGGCCAGGGTAGTTGACTTACACCTTCTAGAGCACGTTGGGTGGCACGGGATACATGCGGACGTGCATTGTCCTGTTGGAACAGCAAGTTCCCTTGCCGGTCTAGGAATGGTAGAACGATGGGTTCGATGACGGTTTGGATGTACCGTGCATTATTCAGTGTCCCTTCGACGATCACCAGTGGTGTACGGCCAGTGTAGGAGATCGCTCCCCACACCATGATGCCGGGTGTTAGCCCTGTGTGCCTCGGTCGTATGCAGTCCTGATTGTGGCGCTCACCTGCACGGCGCCAAACACGCATACGACCATCGTTGGCACCAAGGCAGAAGCGACTCTCATCGCTGAAGACGACACGTCTCCATTCGTCCCTCCATTCACGCCTGTCGCGACACCACTGGAGGCGGGCTGCACGATGTTGGGGCGTGAGCGGAAGACGGCCTAACGGTGTGCGGGACCGTAGCCCAGCTTCATGGAGACGGTTGCGAATGGTCCTCGCCGATACCCCAGGAGCAACAGTGTCCCTAATTTGCTGGGAAGTGGCGGTGCGGTCCCCTACGGCACTGCGTAGGATCCTACGGTCTTGGCGTGCATCCGTGCGTCGCTGCGGTCCGGTCCCAGGTCGACGGGCACGTGCACCTTCCGCCGACCACTGGCGACAACATCGATGTACTGTGGAGACCTCACGCCCCACGTGTTGAGCAATTCGGCGGTACGTCCACCCGGCCTCCCGCATGCCCACTATACGCCCTCGCTCAAAGTCCGTCAACTGCACATACGGTTCACGTCCACGCTGTCGCGGCATGCTACCAGTGTTAAAGACTGCGATGGAGCTCCGTATGCCACGGCAAACTGGCTGACACTGACGGCGGCGGTGCACAAATGCTGCGCAGCTAGCGCCATTCGACGGCCAACACCGCGGTTCCTGGTGTGTCCGCTGTGCCGTGCGTGTGATCATTGCTTGTACAGCCCTCTCGCAGTGTCCGGAGCAAGTATGGTGGGTCTGACACACCGGTGTCAATGTGTTCTTTTTTCCATTTCCAGGAGTGTATGTTACCTAGACAAATGTATTCCGAAAGTTCATCACTCTACGTTAATTATTTTTTGATGTCACGATCTTCTTTTCCGTCAGTACATATAAAAATGCACTCAACCAAGCTACAGTGCAATGAAACTGCGCCGACGTGAATTGCTGTTTAGCAAGCTCGCCTCGGTCATCGATCCAATATCGACAAATTCATAGGTATGTTAGCACAAAACAGATAAGAACAGGGCGCTCCTTGTACACTATGCTGAACACATGGGAACTGCTGTATACTTGTCTGACTCTCCAATAGAGCCTATCCTGAGCCTTAGCCCTGTTCCTCTGATTACAACGACATGCAGATATTTGTCTCATATGAACTGCTAGAGGACATTCTTGCAAAAAATAGTTCGCAGTATTTATACTATAAACTCTGCCAGTCAGTTTTGTCTAGGGCGGACATTTACAGCGTGTGAGTACGCATAATACTATATGTTGGGGTGGTGGGTTACGGGCAGACTCTGCCGTCGCATTGGTGGGTAATCCTGTCCGAAAGTTCACTAGTTGACACATGTATCGTTAGCTGCCACCATTTGACAGCCTCACACCTGTTACTGTGTTGGCAAGATAGAATACCATACAGACTTAACAGCTAATGCAATATTATACTGCAGTGATTTTTTGGGCAATGGCGAAGTATATATGTTGTTTCCAGTCACAACAAACCGATTTCTTAGCTGAATACCAACGAAGAACAGAGAAGAAACAGAATGCTTCTGGGCTTTGTGTTACTAATCACTTCTACAACGGCCAGTTTCTTGCGAAGTACAACAGAGAGAAATTTAAAGCGCATTGTCTTAGCCGTCGTTCCGCCTCCGCAGCTGAGTGGTATACACGGCTGACTGCCATGCGGAGGACATGGATTCGGTTCCTGGTATTGCCAGGGGCTTTTCCTTGGTGTGAGGGCTGACACGGGGTGTACTGAGTCTCGACAGACCAAATGAAGGGTACTCTACCGATTACGGGTTCAAGAAACCCGACGACGACCGGCAGAGCATGTGCTGACCACATGCCCCTCTATACCGCATCTGACGACGCCATTGGCAAAGGGTGACACGAAGGTCGATCAGACCCGACAAGGAATTTTACCTATCCTTACAAAAACTTACTCGTTGTATATTCTTAGCAGAATTTGCCTTATGCGACAGATACCACTGCTTTTTTTATTTGATAATTAGCAACACTACTGGCCATTAAAACTGCTACACCACGAAGATGACGTGCTACAGACGCGAAATTTAACCGACAGGAAGAAGATGCTGTGATATACAAATGTTTAGCTTTTCAGAGCATTCACACAAGGTTGGCGGCGGTGGCGACACCTACAACGTGCTGACACGAGGAAACTTTCCAACCGATTTCTCATACACAAACAGCAGTTGACCGGCGTTGCCTGGTGAAACGTTCTTGTCATGCATCGTGTCAGGAGGAGAAATACGTACGATCACGTTTCCGACTTTGATAAAGGTTGAATTGTAGCATATCGCGATTGTGGTTTATCGTATCGCGAAATTGCTGCTCTCGTTGGTCGAGATCCAATGACCGTTAGCAGAATATGGAAACGGTGGGTTTAGGACGGCAATACGGAACGCCGTGCTGGATCCCAACGGCATCGTATCACTAGCAGTCGAGATGACAGGCATCTTATCCGCATGGCTGTAACGGATCGTGCAGCCACGTGTCGATCCCTGAGTCGACAGATGGGGACGTTTGCAAGACAACAACTATCTGCACGAACAGTTCGACGACGTTTGCAGCAGCATAGGCTATCAGCTCGGAGACTATGGCTGCAGTTACCCTTGACGCTGCATCATTGACAGGAGCGCCTGCGATGGTGTACTCAACGACGAACCTGGGTGCACGAATGGCAAAACGCCATTTTTTTCGGATGAATCCAGGTTCTGTTTACAGCATCATGATGGTCGCATCCGTGTTTGACGACATCGCGGTGAACGCGCTTTGGAAGTGTGTATTCGTCATCGCCATACTGGCGCATCACCCGGCGTGATGATATGGGGTGCCATCGGTTACACGTCTCTGTCATCTCTTGTTCGCATTGACGGCACTTTGAACAGTGGACGTTACATTTCAGATGTGTTACAACCCGTGGCTCTACCCTTCATTCGATCCCTGCGAAACCCTACATTTCAGCAGGACAATGCACGACCGCATGTTGCAGGTCCTGTACGGGCCTTTCTGGATACAGAAAATGTTCGACTGCAGCCCTTGCCAACACATTCTCCAGATCTCTCACCAACTGAAAACGTCTGGTCAATGGTGGCCGAGGAACTGGCTCGTCACAATACGCCAGTCACTAATCTTGATGAACTGTGGTATCGTATTGGAGCTGAATGGGCAGCTGTACCTGCAGACGCCATCCAAGCTCTGTTTGACTCAATGCCCAGACGTATCAAGGCCGTTATTACGGTCAGAGGTGGTTGTTCTGGGTACTGATTTCTCAGGATCTATGCACCCAAATTGCGCGAAAATGTGATTACATGTCAATTCGAGTATAATATATTTGTCCAATGAATACTCGTTTATCATCTGCATTTCTTCTTGGTGTAACAATTTTAATGGCCAGTAGTGTAAATACCCCGCGTTGCCCGGTAATGTATTTTTTTCAGTCTTCTATTGGTCAATCTGTTCCTTCCTCTTTCTCTGTGGATCTCCATCGTCACCCCCTCTTTGTCCACCTCCTCCATCCCCTCTCTTTGTTCATCTCCTCCACCCTCCTATTGTCTCTCCAGCTCCTCCTGTCCCATCTCTGTTCATGCCTCCCTCTTTCTGTCGATTTGCTTCTCCCTCTCTCACTGTCCATCTCCTCCTTCTCAGTCCTCCTGCTCATCTCCTCCTCTCTCCTGCTTGTGTCCATCTCCTCTCTTTCCATTTCTATGTCGAATTCCCCGTCCTCCCTCTATGTTCATCTCCTCCTACCCTCTCCGTCTCTCTGCGTATCTCTTCCTCTCCCTGTCTGTCCATCTCTTTCTCTCCCCTCTTTGGCTACCTCTTCCGCTCCCTTCTCTGTCCATCTCCTACTCACCCTCTCTCTATGCATTTCCCCTTTCCCTCTCTCAGTCGAACCCCTCCTTCCCCCATCTATGTGCATCTATCTCCCTCACTGGCTGTCAATCTTCTCCTCTGGCCGTCTCTCTCCACTTTATCACGATCACCCCTGCAGGAGGCTGGTGGTTCTTACTCTCACAGTATTTCTTTCCAGATGGTAACTAATATGTGTACCAAATTTGATTGAAATCGTTCCAGGGGTTTAGGATGTGCTTTTTACCCTTGGTTTTGTTCACGTACACAAATGATAAATGTATTTCACTCACATTTAACACGTATTTATGCACATATTTCACCTGTGTTTCTAGCAAATTTCTCCCTTCAGTTTTATTTTCAGGTAGCTCAATTTTTATGACGTTTTATCCATTGAACTATACGCTGTACAACGATATAATTTTGCAGGTACATCCAGTGGTGTACTTGGATACTGCTGCGAAATATGAATGGAGTTAATAGCGATGAAGGAATAAATTTAAACGTCTTGCATGATGCCGCAGTTTTTCACACATCTCAGAGTTTATGACGTCATATCTCCTGAACTATCTGTTGTTCATTGACATAATTTTGCTGGCACATTCAGTGATATACGTGAATATCGCCTGAAAAATGTGTTGCGAATATGGTTAGCAATAAGGAAGTAATAAATTAAAACGCCCTGTTTCATGCTGCAGTTTTACTGCAGGAACAGCGAAAATATAGCAAGCGATAAACTTCTGTAGGGCTTGTCAGCGACAAAAAGTTTCGTAAAGGTTTGAAACTATGTGTAAAGTATGTTGCATGTCACTGAATGCTCTCATTCGCAAATACTGGATGACTAAAATGTGGGTCCTGCATTGTGCACTTCCTTTCATCCCCACCTTCGCCCCTTCGATAGGTACGTGGTTTTTACTACCAGGGTGATTCTTCCAGACGTCGAGTGATAAGTGTACAAAGTTTGGTTGAAATCAGTCCAATGGTTTATGAGGAGATGTGGAACATATATACACTCCTGGAAATTGAAATAAGAACACCGTGAATTCATTGTCCCAGGAAGGGGAAACTTTATTGACACATTCCTGGGGTCAGATACATCACATGATCACACTGACAGAACCACAGGCACATAGACACAGGCAACAGAGCATGCACAATGTCGGCACTAGTACAATGTATATCCATGTTTCGCAGCAATGCAGGCTGCTATTCTCCCATGGAGACGATCATAGAGATGCTGGATGTAGTCCTGTGGAACGGCTTGCCATGCCATTTCCACCTGGCACCCCAGTTGGACCAGCGTTTGTGCTGGACGTGCAGACCGCGTGAGACGACGCTTCATCCAGTCCCAAACATGCTCAATGGGGGACAGATCCGGAGATCTTGCTGGCCAGGGTAGTTGACTTACACCTTCTAGAGCACGTTGGGTGGCACGGGATACATGCGGACGTGCATTGTCCTATTGGAACAGCAAGTTCCCTTGCCGGTCTAGGAATGGTAGAACGATGGGTTCGATGACGGTTTGGATGTACCGTGCACTATTCAGTGTCCCCTCGACGATCACCAGTGGTGTACGGCCAGTGTAGGAGATTGCTCCCCACACCATGAAGCCGGGAGTTGGCCCTGTGTGCCTCGGTCGTATGCAGTCCTGATTGTGGCGCTCACCTGCACGGCGCCAAACACGCATACGACCATCATTGGCACCAAGGCAGAAGCGACTCTCATCGCTGAAGACAACACGTCTCCATTCGTCCCTCCATTCACGCCTGTCGCGACACCACTGGAGGCGGGCTGCACGATGTTGGGGTATGAGCGGAAGACGGCCTAACGGTGTGCGGGACCGTAGCCCAGCTTCATGGAGACGGTTGCGAATGGTCCTCGCCGATACCCCAGGAGCAACAGTGTCCCTAATTTGCTGGGAAGTGGCCGTGCGGTCCCCTACGGCACTGCATAGGATCCTACGGTCTTGGCGTGCATCCGTGCGTCGCTGCGGTCCGGTCCCAGGTCGACGGGCACGTGCACCTTCCGCCGACCACTGGCGACAACATCGATGTACTGTGGAGACCTCACGCCCCACGTGTTGAGCAATTCGGTGGTACGTCCACCCGGCCTCCCGCATGCCCACTATACGCCCTCGCTCAAAGTCCGTCAACTGCACATACGGTTCACGTCCACGCTGTCGCGGCATGCTACCAGTGTTAAAGACTGCGATGGAGCTCCGTATGCCAGGGCAAACTGGCTGACACTGACGGCGGCGGTGCACAAATGCTGCGCAGCTAGCGCCATTCGACGGCCAACACCGCGGTTCCTGGTGTGTCCGCTGTGCCGTGCGTGTGATCATTGCTTGTACAGCCCTCTCGCAGAGTCCAGAGCAAGTATGGTGGGTCTGACACACCGGTGTCAATGTGTTCTTTTTTCCATTTCCAGGAGTGTACATACAGTACATATACAGGCAGAACATTAATAAAACCGACGAACTGCAGGGACGGATTCCTGACTGGAAATCGAGGAAAAAAAGTCCTACGAACATGTGTCCGGAAATGCATCGTTGTCACGGTAGATGGCACTGACGAATGAAAGTTTCTTTGACAACGTGGCGTGTGTTCCTTCTGTGTTGCAAGCTGTGCGATTGACGCAGCGTACTGTTAGCAATCAGAGTGTTTCGTTATCCACATCGGGAACTAACCGAAATAGTGTTTGTGTAGAGCCAAGCAGATGGAAGCGGTCGAGAGGCAGTACGACTATGCCAAAAAAGGCCCGCCCGGTCGGCCGTGCGGTCCACCCACTGCTATCCGGGCGGGAAGGCGTGCCGGTCCGCGGCACGAACCCCCCGACGGATTAATGTCGGGCCCCGGTGTACCGGCCAGTCTGTGGATGGTTTTTAAGGCGGTTTTCCATCTGCCTCGGCGAATACGGGCTGGTTCCCCTAATTCCTCCTCAGTTATACTATGTCGGCGATTGCTGCGCAAACACTCTCTCCATGTACGCGTACACCATAACATTTTTCGGGCTTTTGTGTGATCATGGGTCCTTTCAGACGGACGAACGTTTAGGGAAGCGGCGGACTGTACAAACATTGGGGTTACACTCGTCTGGTGTCGGGGGGTCAACTGGGGGCCGAACCGCACAATTACCCTGGGTTCGGTGTGGGGCGGCGTTGGTGTGAGTGGACTGCTGTAGCCTGTTGTGGGATTGTGAACCACTCAGGGCTACGGCGGGGACGAAGCCTCTCCGTCCTTTCTAGATCCCTAGATCCATAGAATAGAATACAATACCAAAAAAAGTACCCTCACAGACACCAACCACATCACACAACATTTGAAACCCTTTGTGGGCCTTTGTGTGATCATCGGTCCTTTCAGACTGATGAACGTGTAGGGAAGCGGCGGACTGTGCGTACACCAGATTTGGAGGACCGAGTTCTACATCTACATCAACCTCTACATCTACATATACATGATTACTCTGCAATTCACATTTAAGTGCTTGGCAGAGGGTTCATCGAACCACAATCATATTATCTCTCTACCATTCCACTCCCGAACAGCGCGCGGGAAAAACGAACACCTAAACCTTTCTGTTCGAACTATGATTTCTCTTATTTTATTTTGATGATCATTCCTACCTATGTAGGTTGGGCTCAACAAAATATTTTCGCATTCGGAAGAGAAAGTTGGTGACTGAAATTTTGTAAATAGATCTCGCCGCGACGAAAAACGTCTTTGCGTTAATGACTTCCATCCCAACTCGCGTATCATATCTGCCACACTCTCTTCCCTATTACGTGATAATATAAAACGAGCTGCCCTTTTTTGCACCCTTTCGATGTCCTCCGCCAATCCCACCTCGTAAGGATCCTACACCGCGCAGCAATATTCTAACAGAGGACGAACGAGTGTAGTGTAAGCTGTCTCTTTAGTGGACTTGTTCCATCTTCTAAGTGTCCTGCCAATGAAACGCAACCTTTGGCTCGCCTTCCCCACAATATTATCTATGTGGTCTTTCCAACTGAAGTTGTTCGTAATTTTAACACCCAGGTACTTAGTTGAATTGACAGCCTTGAGAATTGTAATATTTATCGAGTAATCGAATTCCAACGGATTTCTTTTGGAACTCATGTGGATCACCTCACACTTTTCGTTATTTAGCGTCAACTGCCACCTGCCGCACCATACAGCAATCTTTTCTAAATCGCTTTGCAACTGATACTGGTCTTCGGATGACCTTACTAGACGGTAAATTACAGCATCATCTGCGAACAACCTAAGAGAACTGCTCAGATTGTCACCCAGGTCATTTATATAGATCAGGAACAGCAGAGGTCCCAGGAGGCTTCCCTGGGGAACACCTGGTATTACTTCAGTTCTACTCGATGATTTGCCGTCTATTACTACGAACTGCGACCTTCCTGACAGGAAATCACGAATCCAGTCGCACAACTGAGACGATACCCCATAGGCCCGCAGCTTGATTAGAAGTCGCTTGTGAGGAACGGTGTCAAAAGCTTTCCGGAAATCTGGAAGGATATTGAGACAAACCCTAGTAGAGGCTTGAGGCAATTGGCCCAAGTGTAAGCCAAAGCACAATTATGTATATCCTGCATGACAACCGGTGTAGCGCCTCCTTTTCTTTCCTCCCAGTAACTCACCGAAAAATCTTAACACAAGCTTTAATAAAAAAAATTAATTCTAGCATTACTAAGGATGAGGAACCGGGGAATATGAATCACCCACAAGTTTCACTTTAATTTTGCATTTATTGCAACACAACCAGTTAAAACACTAGCAATTACGAGTTGCAATTGATTAGGTAGGTCACAGCTATATTGACAACAATTTACAGAAAACAGATTAAGGCTTTCAAATTTAGAAATTTTAAATTCCACGAAAATTAGGGGATAAACAGTTAAACTGGAGACCAACTTGGTTCAGATTTGACTGGTATACATCATATCACTGAAACACTTTTGGACGAGATAAATCGTAGAACACGGAGAACTAAGCAAATTCACGTGTTATAGAAAACCGGACAATTTATTTTAATTTGAGAGTGATGTTTCAGTGAGCTTACTTAAACACTAAATAAGACAGGATAAATCTAGCACCCATTAAAAGCGGCATATACATTAAATCATGGAAATAGCACAATATATATAAAAACAGTCTTCTAACACAACTCTGTTTCACCCTGAACAATTCAGCGTATAAAAGGGGTTACAAATTACTCTTAAAAACCATCACTTTGGGATCACATTGGCCGTGTAAAACCAACTTAATAAACTCGACACAATAGGTTTCTCTCTAGAGCTATATAAAATTGTATATAAGATCAAAGGAATTCTGATGGATCAGCCCTGGTTTAAAGATAGCTTGAGGAATTAAACCCCTACCTAAGGCTGAGGCAGGTAAAGAATGGGTAAGACTGGCCTCGACAAGGTACTAAATTCATTAATTGAAGCGACTGGCTGAAGAACAGACAGGTCACAATAGAAATGGTAACAGCCACCATGAGCCGGGTAAGTGTAACGGCATTTAGGAAGAAACCCGCCAATAAATCTTTGCAGATTACGGGCATTCACACTTCCAGAATAAGGGTAGAAAATACAAGACTTGTAGTCACTCAAGAAATCAGAGGCCTGGAATCAGCCGAATAAAATTACTATTAATTAACCTAAGTCAGGGAACAACTAGGCATCAAATCAAGGAGTAATGAATTCGATATGCCCCATATGACTGTTGCGAGTGCTGAGGCACTTAACAGACCGTTGTGACGACATAACGTGGACTTGATCAGAACCCAAAACAGAGAACATCGCTTGTCAAAACCCTATTTAACGGGCGGGACAAGTTTTACAAAATTTAAAGTATAAAATAGTTATTTAACTAATTAACTAAAACCTCATAGAAAACTGGATAAACAAGTTACATAACCGCAAATTTAAGTCACATTTGTCTTGGTTGCTTGACGTGCGTCGTGAGTGGTAAGGGACGTGCTGGTTATCGATTCAGACAAACCCAGGACTCAACCACATGACAACAAGAATTCATTTCTAATACATTGGGCTGAATATTAACACTGAAATGAACCCAACAGCACACAGCCGAAGAAACGGACGAGAATACTAAAGCGTCTGACAGGAACAGTCAACAGTAGTCACGACGAATAACTTCGGCAATATGGCCAGGTTACTGAATCACCGTTTTAGTGGAATGTGAATGTCAACCACCGCTGAACAAAGGTGTATGATAGGTCTTACTCCGGCGAAAAGCTACCGGTACCGGGACACAGTCTTGCTTGATAGGTCTTACTTTGATTGATGCACACTCCGACGAATAGCTACCGGTACCGAGACACATTCTTGCTTCCACACCCGAAACACAGAGGAAACAGAACTGATAGAATTTCCATAACGTCTTGAATCACACACCTCTATTACGACCCGATGCCAGAAACCTTATCGAGGCCACGTCCACACTGGACATCGAGCGCCGACAACCGTCGCACTACTCGCGACCACTCGCCACTTTGGCTGCCCTCCGCTCCCCCATGCTGCCCGTGCCACGAGGAACCGCCCCGCGCAGAGCACACAGCGCCCCCTTGGAATCGCTAGTAAACAAAAGATGGCGCGTGGCGGGAATTAAAATTAACGCTGCAAGCGACATTAAGAGGGAGAGCAATCGAACTGTGTGCGACACACAGTTCAACGGGTACCATCCCTACCACGTGCAACGATTGTCAGCAGAGGATTTCCCTCTACGGGAAGGGTTTTGTCTATGGTTTTTGCACAAGGCCGATTTGTTGCTTTTGCATTCGCAGACACACGTTCATTGGAACTTTTTTCTTCTATTTCCTGGCAGGAATCCGTCCCTGCAGTTTGTCGGTTTTATTCAAGTTCACTCTGTATACACGCATCCATTTTTATAATACACTACTGGCCATTAAAATTGCTACACTAAGAAGAAATGCAGATGATAAACGGGTATTCATTGGACAAATATATTATACTAGAACTGACATGTGATTACATTTTCACGCAATTTGGGTGCATAGATCGTGAGAAATCAGTACCCAGAACAACCACCTCTGGCCGTAATAACGGCCTTGATACGCCTGGGCATTGAGTCAAACAGAGCTTGGATGGCGTGTACAGGTACAGCTGCCCATTCAGCTTCAACACGATACCACAGTTCATCAAGAGTAGTGACTGGCGTATTGTGACGAGCCAGTTCCTCGGCCACCATTGACTAGACGTTTTCAGTTGGTGAGAGATCTGGAGAATGTGCTTGCCAGGGCAACAGTCGAACATTTTCTGTATCCAGAAAGGCCCGTACGGGACCTGCAACATGCGGTCGGGCATTATCTTGCTGAAATCTAGGGTTTCGCAGGGATCGAATGAAGGCTAGAGCCACGGGTCGTAACACATGTGAAATGTAACGTCCACTGTTCAAAGTGCCGTCAGTGCGAACAAGTGATGACCGAGACGTGTAACCAATGGCACCCTATAGCATCACTCCGGGTGATACGCCAGTGTGGCGATGACGAATACGCGCTTCCAATGTGCGTTCACCGCGATGTCGCCAAACACGGATGCGACCATCAAGATGCTGTAAACAGAATCTGGATTCATCCGAAAAAATGACGTTTTGCCATTCGTGCAGACAGGTTCGACGCTGAGTACACCATTGCAGGCGCTCCTGTCTGTGATGTAGCGTCAAGGGTGACCGCAGCTACGGCCTCCGAACTGACAGTCCATGCTGCTGCAAACGTCGTCGAACTGTTCGTGCAGATGGTTGTTGTCTTGCAAACGTCCCTATCTGTCGACTCATTGATCGACACGTGGCTGCACGATCCGTTACAGCCATGTGGATAAGATGCCTGTCATCTCGATCACTAGTGATACGAGGCCGTTGGGATCCGGCACGCCGTTCCGAATTACCGTCCTGAACCCACCGATTCCATATTCTGCTAACAATCGTTGGATCTCGACCAACGCGAGCAGAAATGTCGCGATACGATAAACCGCAACCGCGATAGGCTACAATCCGACCTCTATCAAAGTCGGAAACGTGACGGTACGCATTTCTCCTCCTTACACGAGGCATCACAACAACGTTTCATCAGGCAACGCCGGTCAAGTGCTGTTTGTGTATGAGAAATCGGTTGGAAAGTTTCCTCATGTCAGCACGTTGTAGGTGTCGCCACCCGCGCCAACCTTGTGTGAATGCTCTGCAATGGTAATGATTTGCATATCACAGCATCTTCTTCCTGTCGGCTAAATTTCGCGTCTGTAGCACGTCATCTTCCTGGTGTAGCAATTTTAATGGCCAGTAGTGTATGTATGGTCTATACACCTGCGGATTTTCACGAGTTGCTAGAGAGTAAGTCAGGCTGGCAGCAGTTCTCCACGGTCAGTGTGGTGGGCGATAGCTGCCCCACCATGATCTGGTGCGTAGTAACACACTGGTCAGCCGCAGTAGTTTCGTTGGGCCCGGTGGCAATCTGTCTGGACGTGGCCGGTGGTGGTCCGTCTGCCCCTAGCGCCGGCTGGAGGACGCAGGCATCGTGTCGCGGCGAGTGTTCGGCTACACGGAGCGCGTGTGTCGGCAGGAGGTGGACCAGGAGTGGTGGCGCGCGCTGGTGGAGAGCGAGCCCGGCCGGCGGCAGTTCCGCAGCCCCGAGGGCTGGCTGTCGGAGGCGGTGAGCGTGGCGGGCGACTCGTGCCGCCTGGCCGCGGGCTGTCCCTGCCAGCGGCCGCTCGTGCTGCCCGCCGTGTGCCGGCACGCCGCGCCCTGCGCGCCGCCGCAGCTGCTGCCCTGCCTGCGGCCCGTCACGCCGCGCGGACACTGCTGCCCCATGTGCGGTACGTACCACCAGCCTCCCTATCCCACGTACTGCTCGTCACGAAACTAGCCGCCTTAACGCCAAACCACTCACTCAGCGTTGCAAATACGGGGCGTGTCCATAAGCTAGCACCGATTTAAAAATATATACAGGGTGGTCCATTGATCGTGACCGGGCCAAATATCTCACGAAATAAGCGTCAAACGAAAAAACTACAAAGAACGAAACTTGTCTAGCTTGAAGGGGGAAACCAGATGGCGCTATGGTTGGCTCGCTAGATGGCGCTGCAATAGCTAAATCGGATCTCAACTGCGTTTTTTAAAAAATAGGAACCCCCATTTTTTATTACATATTCGTGTAGTACTTAAAGAAATATGAATGTTTTAGTTGGACCCCTTTTTTCACTTTGAGATAGATGGCGCTGTAATAGTCACAAACATATGGCTCACAATTTTAGACGAACAGTCGGTAACAGGTAGGTTTTTTAAATTACGAGGTACATTCAACTTCTAAGGCCTCCGATTTTATTTCTAATTAACTACTCACCCGAAATCGATGAAACTGGCGTTACTTCTCGACGTAATCGCCCTGCAGACGTACCATTTTTCACAACGCTGACGCCTTGATTCCATGGCATCGGCGCTTTAGGAGTCTGTTTTGACCACTGGAAAATCGCTGAGGCAATAGCAGCGCGGCTGGTGAATGTGCGGCCACGGAGAGTGTCTTTCATTGTTGGAAAAAGCCAAAAGTCACTAAGAGCCGGGTCAGGTGAGTAGGGAGCATGAGGAATCACTTCAAAGTTGTTATCACGAAGAAACTGTTGCGTAACGTTAGCTCGATGTGCGGGTGCGTTGTCTCGGTGAAACAGCACACGCGCAGCCCTTCCCGGACGTTTTTGTTGCAGTGCAGGAAGGAATTTGTTCTTCAAAACATTTTCGTAGGATGCACCTGTTACCGTAGTGCCCTTTGGAACGCAATGGGTAAGGATTACGCCCTCGCTGTCCCAGAACATGGACACCATCATTTTTTCAGCACTGGCGGTTACCTGAAATTTTTTTGGTGGTGGTGAATCTGTGTGCTTCCATTGAGCTGACTGGCGCTTTGTTTCTGGATCGAAAAATGGCATCCACGTTTCATCCATTGTCACAACCGACGAAAAGAAAGTCTCATTCATGCTGTCGTTGCGCATCAACATTGCTTGGCAACATGCCACACGGGCAGCCGTGTGGTCGTCCGTCAGCATTCGTGGCACCCACCTGGATGACACTTTTCGCATTTTCAGGTCGTCATGCAGGATTGTGTGCACAGAACCCACAGAAATGCCAACTCTGGAGGCGATCTGTTCAACAGTCATTCGGGGATCCCCCAAAACAATTCTCTCCACTTTCTCGATCGTGTTGTCAGACCGGCTTGTGCGAGCCCGAGGTTGTTTCGGTTTGTTGTCACACGATGTTGTGCCTTCATTAAACTGTCGCACCCACGAACGCACTTTCGACACATCCGTAACTCCATCACCACATGTCTCCTTCCTTCAACTGTCGATGAATTTCAATTGGTTTCACACCATGCAAATTCAGAAAACGAATGATTGCACGCTGTTCAAGTAAGGAAAACGTCGCCATTTTAAGTATTTACAACAGTTCTCATTCTCGCCGCTGGCGGTAAAATTCCATCTGCCGTACGGTGCTGCCATCTCTGGGACGTATTGACAATGAACGCGGCCTCATTTTAAAACAATGCGCATGTTTCTATCTCTTTCCAGTCCAGAGAAAAAAAATCGGAGGCCTTAGAACTTGAATGCACCTCGTAAAATACAGAACGTAGGTACGTTTGAACATTTTATTTCGGTTGTTCCAATGTGATACATGTACTTTTCTGAACTTATCATTTCTGAGAACGCAAGCGGTTACAGCGTGATTACCTGTAAATACCACGTTAATGCAATAAATGCTCAAAACCATGTCCGTCAACCTCAATGCATTTGGCAATACGTGTAACGACATTCCTCTCAACAGTGAGTAGTTCGCCTTCCGTAATGTTCGCACATGCACTGACAATGCGCCGACGCATGTTGTCAGGCGTTGTCAACTTTCCCCACAGAAAGAAATCCGGGGACGTCAGATCCGGTGAACGTGCGGGCCATAGTATCGTGCTTCGACGACCAATCCACCAGTCATGAAATATGCTATTCAATACCGATTCAGCTGTACGCGAGCTATGTGCCGCACATCCATCATGTTGGAAGTACATCGCCATTCTGTCACGCAGTGAAACATCTTTTAGTAACATCGGTAGAACATTACGTAGGAAATCAGCATACATTGCACCACTCAGATTACCATCGATAAAATGGCGGCCAATTATCCTTCCTCCCGTAATGCCGCACCATACATTAACCCTCCAAGATCGCTGATGTTCCACTTGTCGCAGCCATCGTGGATTTTCTATTGCCCAATAGTGTATATTACGCCGGTTTACGTTACCGCTGTTGGTGAATGACGCTTCGTCGCTAAGTAGAACGCGTGCGAACGGTCTGTCATCGTCCCGTAATTTCTCTTGTGCCCAGTGGCAGGACTATACACGACGTTCAAAGTCATCGCCATACGATTCCTGGTGCATAGAAATATGTTACGGGTGCAATCGACGTTGATGTAGCATTCTCAACACCGACGTTTTTGAGATTCTCGATTCTCGCGCAGTTTGTCTGCTTCTGATGTGCGGATTAGCCGCGACAGCAGCTAAAACACCTACTTGGGCATCATCGTATGTTGCAGGTCGTGGTTGACGTTTCACATGTGGCTGAACACTTCCTGTTTCCTTCAATAACGTAACTATCAAGCGAATGGTCCGACACTTGGATGATGTCGTCCAGGATACCGATCAGCATACATAGCACACGTCCGTTGGGCGTTTTGATCACAATAGCCATACATCAAC
The DNA here is from genome assembly GCF_023864275.1 of Schistocerca cancellata. Classification (NCBI taxonomy): domain Eukaryota; kingdom Metazoa; phylum Arthropoda; class Insecta; order Orthoptera; family Acrididae; genus Schistocerca; species Schistocerca cancellata. The sequence goes on from NC_064630.1 coordinate 152,622,200, forward strand.
ACTAAATCGACATCTTCTGCAATTGCTAAACGGTCCATTTTAACACGGGTAACGTATCACGAAGCAAATACCGTCCGCACTGGCGGAATATTACGTGATGCCACGTACTTATACGTTTATGGCTATTACAGCGCCATCTATGACAAAGCGAAAAAAGTGGTCCAAAATAAACATTTATATTTCTTTAAGTACTACACAAATACGTAATAGAAATGGGGGTTACTATTTAAAAAAACGCAGTTGATACCCGTTAGACCTATGGCAGCGCCAACCATAGCGCCATCTGGTTTCCCCCTTCAAGCTAGACGAGTTTCGTTCTTTCTAGTTTTTTCGCTTGATGCTTATTTCGTGATATACACTCCTGGAAATTGAAATAAGAACACCGTGAATTCATTGTCCCAGGAAGGGGAAACTTTATTGACACATTCCTGGGTCAGATACATCACATGATCACACTGACAGAACCACAGGCACATAGACACAGGCAACAGAGCATGCACAATGTCGGCACTAGTACAGTGTATATCCACCTTTCGCAGCAATGCAGGCTGCTATTCTCCCATGGAGACGATCGTAGAGATGCTGGATGTAGTCCTGTGGAACGGCTTGCCATGCCATTTCCACCTTGCACCTCAGTTGGACCAGCGTTCGTGTTGGACGTGCAGACCGCGTGAGACGACGCTTCATCCAGTCCCAAACATGCTCAATGGGGGACAGATCCGGAGATCTTGCTGGCCAGGGTAGTTGACTTACACCTTCTAGAGCACGTTGGGTGGCACGGGATACATGCGGACGTGCATTGTCCTGTTGGAACAGCAAGTTCCCTTGCCGGTCTAGGAATGGTAGAACGATGGGTTCGATGACGGTTTGGATGTACCGTGCACTATTCAGTGTTCCCTCGACGATCACCATTGGTGTACGGCCAGTGTAGGAGATCGCTCCCCACACCATGATGCCGGGTGTTGGCCCTGTGTGCCTCGGTCGTATGCCGTCCTGATTGTGGCGCTCACCTGCACGGCGCCAAACACGCATACGACCATCATTGGCACCAAGGCAGAAGCGACTCTCATCGCTGAAGACGACACGTCTCCATTCGTCCCTCCATTCACGCCTGTCGCGACACCACTGGAGGCGGGCTGCACGATGTCGGGGCGTGAGCGGAAGACGGCCTAACGGTGTGCGGGACCGTAGCCCAGCTTCATGGAGACGGTTGCGAATGGTCCTCGCCGATACCCCAGGAGCAACAGTGTCCCTACTTTGCTGGGAAGTGGCGGTGCGGTCCCCTACGGCACTGCGTAGGATCCTACGGTCTTGGCGTGCATCCGTGCGTCGCTGCGGTCCGGTCCCAGGTCGACGGGCACGTGCACCTTCCGCCGACCACTGGCGACAACATCGATGTACTGTGGAGACCTCACGCCCCACGTGTTGAGCAATTCGGCGGTACGTCCACCCGGCCTCCCGCATGCCCACTATACGCCCTCGCTCAAAGTCCGTCTCAACTGCACATACGGTTCACGTCCACGCTGTCACGGCATGCTACCAGTCTTAAAGACTGCGATGGAGCTCCGTATGCCACGGCAAACTGGCTGACACTGACGGCGGCGGTGCACAAATGCTGCGCAGCTAGCGCCATTCGACGGCCAACACCACGGTTCCTGGTGTGTCCGCTGTGCCGTGCGTGTGATCATTGCTTGTACAGCCCTCTCGCAGTGTCCGGAGCAAGTATGGTGGGTCTGACACACCGGTGTCAATGTGTTCTTTTTTCCATTTCCAGGAGTGTATTAAGTCTGTCGGTACCGAATGCAGTCACAGTTTTTAGCCACCGACCTGCTCAATACGCCACGCGGAATTTATGTCTTTTCTCGTCACAAAATTCACTTAAAAATTCCGAAATTTCTACACACCCATCGGAATAATTATGCCGTCACTTTACAACACCTTTGATGTATGAAACACTGGTAGATCCGGCAGCGTATCATTTCCATCGGAACTACTACTACACACGTCCGAACTGTTTCATGGCTATGTTCCGACTCCTCTCTAGAATACTCTAAGTCTTCTCCACCAGCAGATAAAGGTGCGCGAAGAATATTGCTTTACCATTGGTCAATTTACTCAACAGCCAATAGCAAAACAACATTCTCCCGCGTCAGTCCGCGCATTTCATCAATAACCAATCGCAAAATAGTAAACCTAACGACTGCACATTTTACCGACGTAATTATCTAATATGCTGAAGTTTTGTTTATGCATAAAGTTATTTACTACTGTTATTTATACCTGAATTAACTTTCCCTTTACCATAAACTTACTTTACAAATCTATTCTACAAAAATCCCCTTTGTCCACATCCATACTTCTTCGAAATGGTCGCACACTAAATCGCACTACATAACTCGTTAAACAATTTTCTTCATATGAACCTTAAACCACACTCACGCTTCATTCATACTGCTAAAACACATTTATAACATTTTAATACATAATAACACTTTATAAAAATACTAGAACAGTTTATGAAAAACATTCTATTACTTTAGTGCACTATAGTGGGCACAATCGAAACTAAATCACAGTCCCCTATCCAATACTGTCCTCTGTCGGCTGATACATAAACTACGCGCGCGTCCAGTCTCGCGTCACCATCTGTCACTACCCAGCTCTGAGTCACATCTTCCACTTAACCGTCTCCATGGCCGGATCGGTATACGGCGCTACGCCTCAGCCTTCGTCTGAGTTTTCATTTCTCGTACCTTACCTTCGTTTTCCTTAGGCGAAATGTAAGCTAGTCGCGATAGAATCGTTCACCAGTCACCTTCAAATGCCGGCTGTCTAAATTCGCTCAATAGCATTCTTCGAAAATAACGTCGCCTTCCCTCCAGTGATTCCCATTTGAGTTCCTGAAGCATTTCTGTGGTACCAGAGTGTTGCTATAACAAATGTAACAGCCCACCGCTGAATTGCTTCGAAGGCTTCCTTTAATCCAGCCTGGTGCCAGATACCAAGCACTGGAACAATACTCAGCGAAGCAGTAGCTATCCTTTACAGATGAACCACACTTTCCCAAAATTCTCCCAATAAGCCGAAGTCGATCATTCGCCTTTCCTACCACGATCCTCACACGCTCGTGTCATTTCATATCGCTTCGCAAATTCACTTCCAGATATATAAACGACATAAGTGACTCAAGCACGACACTACTAATGCCGTATCCGAATATTACGGATTGTTTTTCCTACTATCCTCACTGACTTACATTGTTCTACATTTAGATCTAACTGCCATTCGTCACACCAAATAGAAATTTCGTCCAAGTAATCTTGTGTGCTTCCGAACGTTGACACCTTCCCGCACACCAAAAATCATAAGCAAACAGCCCTAGATTGTTGCCCACCCCATCCGCCAGTTCATTTATGTATCTAGAAACTAACAGCCGTCCTATCTCACTTCCCTGGGACACTCTTGTCGATACCTTTGTATCTGATGAACACTCGCAGTCGAGGACAACGTATTGCGTTCCATAGATTAAGAAGTCTTCGAGCCACAAGCTCGTGAAGCTGTTTGTACGAGAGTGAGTTAAATGAAAACCTTAAATTTGTAATAACAAATCGAAATTTCGTGCCGTTATCCTGTAAGTTGGTAAGCGTGCTACAAACAGCGTGCAGAATGGCCTGTAGGTGGGAGCATAGTGCACATGCACACATTCCGTCGCAGTATCAGTATAAAGATGGCCGCCCCACTTGCGACTTGCACCAGGGAAGAACAGCGTTCTGTTATTCGGTTTTTGCGTAGTGAAGGTGTGAAACCTATTGAAATTCATCGAAGAATGAAGGTTCAGTACGGTGATGCTTGTTTGTCACAGCAGCAAAAGGTGTGACTTCAGTGGAAGATGCTCCTCGCTCCAGTTTTCAAAGTGTCTGCAAGATGTGTGCCACGGCAGCTGACTCCTGAAATGAGAGAACGACGTGTTGATGCTTGTGAAGAACTTCTTCAGCGCTTTGAACGAGAAGTTGTTGGCTTCCTTGCAATAATCGTTACTGGGGACGAAACCTGGGTTCACTTCCATCAACCGGAAACGAAGAGAGCGAGCAAGGAATGGCACCATTCCTCATCACCAAAACCAAACAAGTTTCGAACAGAACTATCAGCAGGGAAGGTTACGCTGACTCTCATTTGGGATGAAAAAGGCGTAATTTTGGAGCATTACATGGCTAGGGGCACCTCTGTCACCAGTGCATCAACACAGATCTCCTAAAAAATCATCTGCGGCCTGCAATCAAATCAAAACGACGTGGATTGCTGTCAGCAGGTGTCCTTCTGCAACATGACAATGCAAGGCCCTACACTGCCTGTACAACAGTTGCAACAATCACAGACCTGCATTTTGAGTGTCTTTGTCATCCACCATACTCACCAGATCTTGTCCCAGTGATTTCCATACGTTTGAACCACTCAAAGACGCAATGGGAGGAAAGAAGTTCCGTTCTGATGAAGAGGTACGCCACGCGGTGCATGAGTTGTTGCGCGGACTACCAATTGGAGGACTTGCATTGAGCGTGGAGGAGATTATGTTGAAAAGTGATTCAGCTTTGTACCACTTCTGCACAATAAATAATATTTAAAAAATATTTAAGGTTTTCATTTGACTCACCCTCGTAGAAGCAAGTGCCCGAAGTACAGTGGCGTCGTTGGAAGCGCAGCTCTTGGCGCTCCTCCATCCGCTGCCAAGTTGCAGGTGGCAACTGAGTCGCTGTGCTGAGAATCCCCGTACGTCTTCGCACTGTCCCTGTTGGTACTTGTCTTTCTGCAGTAAAGCGCATTTTCTGACACGGGATAGGTAACGCGGCTCTACTATCTTCCATGGTTCAAATGGCTCTGAGCACTATGGGACTCAACTGCCGTGGTCATAAGTCCCCTAGAACTTAGAACTACTTAAACCTAACTAACCTAAGGACAGCACACAACACCCAGCCATCACGAGGCAGAGAAAATCCCTGACCCCGCCGGGAATCGAACCCGGGAACCCGGGCGTGGGAAGCGAGAACGCTACCGCACGACCACGAGATGCGGGCGAATCTTTCATGGCTGATCAAACAATGTGTGTGTCCTCTCAGCTGCACATCGCGTGGGGCAAGAGAAGTTCCGCGTAGCGTTGAGCAAGACTCTCCTGATTCCACTGATTCAATAAAACTGTCTTAATAGGCGTCGATTCTACCACTGTCGAATGTCAGTAAGTGCTGGCAAATGTTTTTCCTTCTTATAGGAGGCTTAACACGATCTTCTCACAAACAACACTGAAATGTGGTTTCTGTATGAGAAATCCGCTGTATGGCGTATTTTACTAACTATAAGACGCAAGTTTTTCTTCGAAAAATTGCCTCCATACTTAAGGTGCGTCTTACACTTGAAATTAATATAAAAATGTCCAGTGTTTGATTTAAAATTCCCGCCAGTCTTAAGAATGGGCATGCTGCGCGAAACATATCTGTATCTGGTATCATCGGATTCATCTGGCAGCAGCAATGCACCGATGCGACGAACGTGCGTTACGGGGATTCACAAGCTTGCTAACACTGTCTCCCTCCGCCGGCCGCGGTGGATGAGCGGTTTTAGGCGCTTTAATCCGGAACCGAGCTACTGCCACGGTCGCAGGTTCGAATCCTACCTCGGGCATGGATGTGTGTGATGTCCTTAGGTTAGTTAGGTTTAAGTAGTTCTAAGTTCTAGGGGACTGATGACTTCAGATGTTAAGTCCCATAGTGCTCAGAGCCATTTGAACTGTCTCCCTCCCACCCTGCCAGTACAAACCCAGAATACTGTCTAGCCTACGATGCGTCATTGCAGTCTATGTTGCCAGTGAACTTCAATTGAAAGTGATTTGTGTTATCGGTATCAGTACAATATTTTGTTAGAAGCTAGTTTCGCAATGGAAGAAAATAAAAGGTATTCGTATGACGCTGGTATAAACTGAATGTAATAGCATATGCAGAAGAATATGGAAACAGAACAGCTCAGAGGTATTTGCCGCCGACCAGCAGAAAAAAGAATTCCCGACTGGCGGGCTAGAAACGAAAAACTGAAAAAATGAGGAAAAATAAATGTGGAAATAGAGGACTGAATGCAAAATGGCGAAAATTAGAAGATGACGTACTGAAATGGACTCAAGGGCTCCGCCAAAATGGCATAGGAATTAATACAAAAATCATTCAAATACACGCTCGTAAGCTAGCGCTTCAATGGAACTTAACAGTGGGTTGGTGCTACAGGTTTACGAAGCGTCATGGCACCGTAGACTGCAAGGTCTAGGATACACGAGGAAGAACAGTCCAATGAAATGTTGTGAACTCCTCTCGGGTACACAGGCTTGTACTAGCCTTTGCATCGTAATGAAGGAGGAGTTCGTTTACATTTTTGTGGCGACGAACATACTGAAGTCGTTTCTTCAGTGTCCTCAATGCAGCACAATACACTTCAGAGTTGATCGTTGCACCATGAGAGAGGGCATCAAACAGGTTAAGCCCTTCAGAGTCCCAGAAGATCGTTGCCTTGAGTATACCAGCTGAGGGTGCGGCTCCGAATTTTTTCTTCAGAGGAGAGGTTGTGTGGCGCCACTCCATGGATTGTCGTTCTGTTTCCGGTTTTAACTGAAGAATCCATGTTTCATCGCCTCTGACGATGTTCGACAAAAAATTGTCACGATCAGTCACGTAAAGCGCAAGCACCTCCGCGCAAATGGTCCTTTGTTGCCCTTTATGGTCTTCTGTCAGGTGGCGAGGAATCCAGCGGCCACACACCTTTGATTACCCCAACTGGTGGACGAGTGTGTCAGCACTGCCAAGAGAGATGTCTAGTTGAGCATCCGTGATACGTCATAGTGATTCCATACAACCAACTGGCACATACGCACACTTCAGTGCAATGACGTACGTACATGAAGGACGGTCACGTGACTGCTACCTACTAGTTCTCGTCTACAGAGCTCCAAAACGACCGATGTGCAAATCCCTCGGTGCAACAATAAGGTTGTTGCACCAAGAGACTGGCTCCGTCGTCGACCATGGAGTGATGTCACCTCGTGAAAAGAGCACATAGGTCGTTTTGGAGCTCTGCAGACGACAACTGGTAGATAACAGCCATGTGACCATCCTTCATGTACGTACGTCATTGCACTGAAGTGTGCGTCTATGCCAGTTGGTTGTATGGAATCACCATGACGATAATGGTCGGCGTGAAGACGTGACAGAATGGCAGGCAGAAGCTATCGTGCTTGGAACCGCCCCTGACGACACGGTGAATGAAACTGCCCAATTTGTTGGCGTGTCGATGGAGATTGTGCAGCGTGTATACAAGGAATAGAGTAGCTATCGCAACCATCTAACATTCTAACATGGTGTAACAACGGTGGTCGTATAAAGATCCTAACTGACATGGAACAGAGACGAGCGTCACGCCTTGCCTGTGACAATGGGTTTCAAGTCCGACAGTAGTTGCTACTATTAGTGAGAGCCAATCTCAACCAATTTCCAAGCGAAAATATAGAAAGAACCCTTATGCAGTGGACATTTGGTTCAAAATGGCTCTGAGCACTATGCGACAACTTCTGAGGTCATCAGTCGCCTAGAACTTAGAACTAATTAAACCTAGCTAACCTAAGGACATCACACACATCCATGCCCGAGGCAGGATTCGAACCTGCGACTGTAGTGGTCACTCGGCTCCAGACTGTAGCGCCTAGAACCGCACGGCCACTCCGGTCGGCAGTGGACATTTGGAGTCAGGCATTTTGCAAAAGGCAGTTGCCCACAGCAACACATAAAGCTGCACGCTGTCAGTGATCCAAACAACACAAAAATTGAGCAATAGCCGTGCAGTGTGGTCTGACAAGTAATGATTTTTTCTTCTTTTCATATGATGAAAGGTGTCGAGTGCATCGACAATCGAATCAGGCACGTAACCTGGGGCGTGCTGAGGCCGTATTTCGGGTTGTCGGTGGTGTGGTGTGAAGTACTGGGAATTGTTTTCGTAGCGTGAGGTACGCTCACCCACTCGTGGAAATGAGCCAGGTTGTTTATTACAACAATCTCGGTGACCAATGATTGCCATTTCCTTTATATTTTCATGGTGAGCATGCTGCGGACACATTCGTCTTCCAAAACTACAAAAGCCAGGTTCGCAGACCTAGATCTATAGGTTCTTAGTATAACAAACACTAAAGCATTCTGTTTTGGAACAGGGGGTGAAATTAAGAGGCACCCACATGCCTTGCTCATACTGTGGCATCAAGCAGTCAGGCCTGCAAGATGAGTGGTCCGCCAAGCGAGTGGATTCCTTTTTTATTTACCAAGTAACATGAACTCTATTACTCACAATTAAGTTAAAAGTTATCCTCCTGCTTGGATATTACGCAACGGAAACGCACATCTGACTTTTAGTAATTTACACAACACTGACTGTTCACTACGCACTGGCAATACCACATTTTCTTTCTTATTTAACGGCTTTTATCAACACGTGGCCATCGCACTGAATATGAATGGCGCACACATTATAAATTCTGGATATCATGATAACATACAATTCGAAGGAAAAGGCCACCAATCTTTTTCTTTTCACTATCTTATTTATTCAAATAAATTCTATAATCTAAACACACAAATTCTATAACCTACAACAATAACACATGAGAAATTCCGCCCAGTGGGCATGGCTTTACATTGGTGACTCTCTATCTTATGGTCTCGTAATTATTTAATGCTACAGTGCACTTTCTGGATAGGATGGTGGATCTTTTTCTATATCTCACACTTCGACTCTCACAACCATCATCACGAAACTTTCCTCCAGACCGAGTGGTACAAAATGAACATGCATAACCCACTACCTCTGAAACTACCTTGCTACTCTCCCATGCAAACCACACATTCTTAAATTACATGACATACACCACACTGCAACATGGAATATGACATAAGGAATAGTCACAACACTATAATCACATCACTTTCAGCTTTCCCACTTCAATTAGTATTCATCCCAGTTCCACACGACACTGCCCCACTTCGCAACTTTTCTTTCCTACTACGAACTCTGGACGTTATATGCACGTCTTCCTGTGCAATGCAAGCCAATGGATAGACGGCTGACTCACCTTGCTTCTCTCTCAGAGTATTATAGTTTGAATCAAGCGTCACACGGAAACACAACACGCAAAGTAATATTAAGAACATATTCATCACACACGCGAGTCCTCAACTGATACCATGGACGACTACTTCTCTTTATCCTTTGTCTCAAACACAGATTGAGACTCACACAGTACTCACCACGTGGAAGTACTCGTCTCTAATTTCAAGTCCTGCACACGCCATTTCTTAAATATTTCCAACTAATAGTACACACGCTAGTAATTCAGCTTAACTTAAGCACTCGGAAGTATTTCAACTTATTGCTACATGTGGTTTCATTGTGACCGTTGGTCACTTCCGAAGATTACTACGATCCCATTAATATTACCTGCCTGACATTTAATTCTCCCCACAAAAGTTCCTGAAATAGAGAAATTATTATTCTAAACTACTCTTAAGTATTTCACATGCATACCATGTCTCCAGTCTTTTGTCCTTATGGAGCGCACCTAAGACAGGTCTTACCAACACTAGATCCAGTGGCAGAGTGCTGAAACATGGCCGTTCTTCAGGTCATCTCGCACCTCTGTCGAGGTGGGGGAAGATCATGCTACCGTATTGGTCAGCCACATTTCAGGCGCTCAAAGCTCCAGTAAGTTTCATCTCTTTGGTTCCACCAAAGGTGGCCAAAGGATCGTCTCAAAGATGATCATATATTCACATTCACTATCTGCGGTTAGCAGACGACCATACATTCATTCATTTCAGACATCTCACCAAACTGGATGTAAGGATTTATTTTGTGGGAGTGCACATGTGATCAATTAAATAAATAAATTGTCATTCTTTCCCACACTGGTATCCGGCTTCGCTGTATTAATTGAAATTGAGTTATTATTAGAAAAAATATGTTGTTCTGACAAGAATAATGAAGTATGTTGTACCTATTTTCAATGTCGGGCGGTACTGTATCCTTTCAAAATGTAGGAGTTACTATCCCCGCAGTTTGGTAGGTCTACATCATCAAGGAATGGCTTCAGCTTGACGTGACATACTGAAAGGAACTTGACGACTCTCTTCCCCACGAAACTGAGGTCCTTATCAAGGCCAGAGGCGACGTACACGACATTAGCGTGACTCATTTCTTTCCAGATGTGATTACCTCGTGACTACCAGAGGTGACAAAAGTCATGGAATACCTCCAAACGTCGTTTCGGCCCTCCTTTAGCCTAGTGTAGTGCTGCAACTCGACGTGGCACGGCTTCAGCACCTCGATGGAAGTCCCCTGCACATATACTGAGCCTTGCTGCCTTCGTTGCCGTCCATAATAGCGGAAGTGTTGCTGATGCGGGAAGTTGTGCACGAACAGCTCTCTCGATTATGTCCTGTCGGTGTTCGGTGCGATTTATGTCGTGCGATCTGCAGGCCAAATCATTCGCTACATTTGCCCAGAATATTCTTCAAACCAACTGTGAACAATTGTGGCCCGATGACACGGCGCACTGTCATCCATGAAAATTCCATCTTTGTTTGGGATCATAAAGACCATCAATGGCTGCAAATGGTCTCCTAGGAGTTGAGTCGGACCAGAGAAGCCAGTCCATTTCATGTAAACATGGCCCACACCATTATGGAGCCACCACCAACTTACATGGTGCCTTGTTGGCAGCCTGGGTCCATGGCGTCATGAGGTCTGCGCCACTCTAGAACACAACCATCAGCTCTTGCCAACTGAAATCGTGACTCATCTGACCAGACCACTGCCTTCCAGTCGTCTACTGTCCAACCAATATGGCCACGAGCTCGGTAGAGGTGGTGCAGGTGATGTGCTATTAGCAAAGGCACTCACGTCGGTCGCCTGCTGCCACAGCCCATTAACGCTGCATTTCGCCGCACTGTTGTAGTGCTTCGAGAATTTCGGGGTAAATTCTAGAAACACTTGGCTCTCTGCCATCTCGAACACCCGATATTTTAATGACGAGGGTGAGCGAGCTTATTTACTGCGCCACATTTATCTGTGTGTGCAGGAGGGACAGCTGTCACCAGAAGACAGGAGCTGTCTCAGACGAGTCGCCCCGACAAGTGCCTTGGAATTTATGTCCTTGTGCCTTGGAATTTATGCCAAAAAAGTCAAAGAGTGTTTTTATAATGTTCCGTGGTTTGTGGTGTCATGAGGATTGTTACAGAGACAGATGAAGAGTATATTCTATTGAGACTCTTACTTCATGTCTTGGCATGAGGCAGCACATATGTAGTTGTATGGGTGTTTTGTCGATTCTGACATTTATCTTGGAATCAGTTGGCTTGCTGGAGCTTGTACAGAATAATTGTTACTCTGGGGATGAGAGTTGAAAATATATTGTTGAACTGAAAAGATTCTACGAGTACATGACTTACTTAAAGAATAAAGAGTTTGTTAATATTATTCCCTTTAATCTGATACAGTATCCATAGAAGAATTAAAGGGTGAGAGTGGCATAGCTGATGACCCAAAGAAGAGGATCGGCTGCAGGCACAATGTGAGAGTCAACTGGAAGAGACATATGAGCCATGCAACCCAACACAGCAGTCTCTTGTTGTCCAAGAAAGCGTTACGTTAGACTGTCTAACAGATATGTTCATCGTACGTCCTACATTGTATGTTAGTTATTGTAAGACGTCGTGGTCTCCTGACCTTCATTGCTTACATATTCCGCTGTCACAATCATATTCCGCACATCAAGACGCTTCGTTCGAACCCAAACTCGATAAGATAAAGTCAATGTTGTATGAATTCATGTAGACCATATGCAAATAACAAGTAAGCGCACCGTAGTAGAAATACTCGACGCTGGCGTACACACACACATTCCAGACGCGACAGTCACAGGAGCTTTTAGTTCGGGAGAGCAACCGCACGGCAGGAGGTGGGTCCCAACCTATCTACGTCGGCCGGCGGCCGCCCGTGGAGCGGACAGCGTTTGCCCGAGTGAAAGAAAGGACGACTCCGTGTTCGGCTTAAAAGCAAATTCCGCTACATTGTGTGGGAGCGCCCAGCCTACGCATTCTTTACAACATAGCATGCAGTTTCAGAGATTTTCACAGGGAGACAGCAAACGCCAAACGCCGATACTACAGATTTCCGGATTGATCGCCTTAATCGAAACGTCATTCTCCCGTTTTAGAAGAGCAATACTGATTGGCAGACGATATTTCTGACGCCTTGAGCTGAAGGAGTAATGGAAGAGACTGAAAGATATACCCCTTCACGTCTGGCATGGAGAGGGGCCGTTCCGTTGTCGCTCTTGGAGCGAGAACACATAACGAGAGCGTGTGCGCTCGTATGTGTACTCAGAGAGTGAGGAACAAGTCTCTCCTCAGTACTTCACTGGGAGAGCACCTCTGTCGAGAGTGAATTGGAGTGCGACTCTGTATTGAGTCCTTGCGATTAAGCATTGTTCACTGTGTTGGCCGCCACACTTATTGTGCGGTGTGAATGGACAGAGCTATAGTTAAATGCCTGCGAGCGAATTTTTGAGTGGCATCGCAGTGGACTGGTTATCTGACTGGTGTACCACGCCAATAGTTAGACTAGGGGTGAATAGCAGTCCTTAACTTCATCAAGGCGTAGGGAGAGTTTGATTGGCAAAAGTCAATCCAGATAGAACGAGAGTTATGTTATTTGTCAGCAGCGAGCAGCGCAGACAGCAGTCATCACAGCTTACGGTATTGTGCGCTACAGCTCTTGCGAGCCCCATATTTCATATATCCTCCACTACACTACACTTCACTGCATTTCACACACGACAGCGTCGACCGTATCTAGCAATATTCTAACGGATAATTATTCAAGTTGAGTAGGCACGGCTCTCAGCCATTCTGCCAAGTCAATAGCAATCTTAACTTTGTACAGGAATTTCATTAGCGAATCCTATCCTTAAGAGGTAACTTCACATTCTGAAAAGAACCCGGAAATAATGTGTTCAGTTCATAACTAGAAGTGCCATTGTGATTTCTCAGAATTTTCATTAGTTTCATGTTTTTCATACACTAACTAACACTACTACAGTACCCAAGTACCCAAGTATCCCACTAGTTACGTAAGAAATTTTGTGAATTTTTGTGTCATTTCCTTACAGTGGACGATTCCAGAAGATATTTATTGCTGAAAGTTTTTCAGGCATTTCTCTTTAGAGCTTTAGGAGCGTCTGTTGTAGTGTGGGGGTGGAAATTGCATCTTGCAGGAACCACAGAGTAAAGGGTACATCTCAGATTAATCCGTTGCGCAGAACGACAGAATAGCACCCACACGCTCACATTATGACTGACAGCTCTAGGCAAAAATCGCTGCACTCGGCCGTTAAGTGAAAGCCTTCGGTCACTGCACTGTCTGCGATGAGAGGTAAAGCCTGAAGTATGGTATTCTCAGCACACTGTTGACACTGTGGATGGCGGAATACTGAATTCCCCGACGATTTCCGAAACGAAATATCCCATGCGTCTAGCTCGAAGTGCTACTCCGCATGCAAAGTCTTTTAATTCCTGTTGTGCGGCCTTCATCACGTCTGAAATCTTTCCACGTGAATCTCGTGAGTAAAACTGACAGCTCCGCCAATGCACTGCCCTTTTACACCTTGTTTACGCGGTACTACCGCCATGTGTGTATGAGCATATCGCTACCCCACCTCAGTGTAAATGGTCTTTGGTGTTACACTACTCGCCATTAAAATTGCTACACCACGAAGATGACGTGCTAAAGACTCGAAATTTAATCGACAGGAAGAAGATGCTGTGATATGCAAATCATTAGCTTTTCAGAGCATTCACACAAGCTTGGCGCCGGTGGCGGCACCTACAACGTGCTGATATCAGGGAAATTTCCAACCGATTTCTTATATACAAACAGCAATTGACCGGCGTTGCCTGGTGAAACGTTGTTGTGATGCCTCGTGTAAGGAGGAGAAATGCGTACCATCACGTTTCCGACTTTGATAAAGGTCGGATTGTAGCCTATCGCGATCGCGGTTTATCGTATCGCGACATTGCTGCACGCGTTGGTCGAGATCCAATGACTGTTAGCAGAATATGGAATTGGTGGGTTCAGGAGGGTAATACGAAACGCCGTGCTGGATCCCAACGGCCTCGTATCACTAGTAGTCGAGATGACAGGCATCTTATCCGCATGGCTGTAACGGATCGTGCAGCCACGTTTCGATCCCTGAGTCAATAGATGGGGAAGTTTGCAAGACAACAACCATCTGCACGAACAGTTCGACGACGATTGCAGCAGCACTCGGAGACTGTGGCTGCGGTTACCCTTGACGCTGCATCACAGACAGGTGCGCCTGCGATGGTATACTCAACAACGAACCTGGGTGCACGAATGGCAAAACGTCATTATTTCGGATGACGGTCGCATCCGTGTTTGGCGACATCGCGGTTAACGCACATTGGAAGCGTGTATTCGTTATCGCCATACTGGCGTATCACCCGGCGTGATGGTATGGGATGCCATTGGTTACACGTCTCGGTCACCTCTTGTTCTCATTGACGGCACTTTGACACTTTGAACAGTGGACGTTACCTTACAGATGTGTTACGACCCGTGGCTCTACCCTTCATTCGATCCCTGCGAAACCCTACATTTCAGCAGGGTAATGTTCGACCACATGTCGCAGGTCCTGTATGGGCCTTTCTGGATACAGAAAATGTTCGACTGCTGCCCTGGCCAGCACATTCTCCAGATCTCTCTACAATTCAAAACATCTGGTCAATGGTGGCCGAGCAACTGGCTAATTACAATACGCCAATCTCTACTCTTGATGAATTGTGGTATCGTGTTAAAGCTGCATGGGCAGCTGTACCTGTACACGCCATCCAAGCTCTGTTTGACTCAATGCCCAGGCGTATCAAGGCCGTTATTATGGCAAGAGGTGGTTGTTCTGGGTACTGATTTCCCAGGATCTATGCACCCAGATTGCGTGAAAATGTAATCACATGTCAGTTCTAGTATAATATATTTGTCCAATGAATACCCGTTTATCATCTGCATTTCTTCTTGGTGTAGCAGTTTTAATGGCCCGTAGTGCACTTTTCCCCCTGGCAGTAGAGAATTCCAGGCATATTGTGACTTCGGCTGTGTTTGCAGGGGCATACCTGCTGCTGGATGTGGACATCGGCACGTTCTGGCTGCAGCGGCTGCGGAGCACGCTGTCGCGCTTGCTGCCGGAGGGCGTGGTGCCCTGGGCGTCCAACGTGGACGTGGCCGCCCACAGCCTGCTGGTGCAGGTCGTGCTGGCCGACGCAGAGGGGTTCTCCGGCGCCAGCGCAGACGCCGCCCAGGACCTGGCCGAAGCCCTGCTCGCAGGTGCCCGCACAAACTAACTTCTCGCCACGCTTCCTATTGTTTTTGGCCGGAAGCCTCTTCCCCTGGAATTACAGGAATTCGTTACGTACGGCCAACTTCGTATCAGAGCTAAAAGTAAACTTGCATTCTCACTGTAAACCAACCAGCTTAGCGGAAATCTTTTTGGGTTGCTCTAATCCATTTTTTGTGTTTTTACAAATTGCTACACCTTCGCTCTAATTAAGGCCATAGAAGTGTAGTCTTTTCCGAATGTACTTCTGTCCAAAAGGCAATTCTGGTAGCTGGAGTCCAAGGTTTCTGTTAATCATACCTTTTGCGTTCTTGTTGTGATATTTCCATAGAAACTTTCATCAAATGTTCAAATGTGTGCGAAATCTTATGGGACTTAACTGCTAAGGTCATCAGTCCCTAAGGTTACACACTACTTAACCTAAATTATCCTAAGGACGAACACACACACCCATGCCCGAGAGAGGACTCGAACCTCCGCCGGGGACAGCCGCACAGTCCATGACTGCAGCGCCTGAGACCGCTCGGCCAATCCCGCGCGGCTAAACTTTAATCCCCTAACACAAATTTCTGTATATTTAACTGGGAAGTGAAATACAAATTTTCATAGATTTAGCGTTAATTTTTTTTATTTAACGAACTATTTTCTTAAAAATTTTCATCCTCTATTTCACAACCTCAGGGGTTGAATTTACAAAAACAGTCAAACGTGTATTTTTTCCTGATAGGGATATCAAAGTTTCATAGATTTAGCGTTGAAAATGCTTTCATAATGAAATAATTTCACAAAGCATTTCATCTTCTATTCCACTCGCAAAGGGAGCTGAATTTCCAAACACACTGAAACAAGTATTTTATATTTCTAACCGAGAAGTCAAATACCAATTTTCATAGATGTAGCCGTAAAAATGCTTTAGTAGTTCTTTAATAACGATTTATTTTCAAAAAAACTTTCACCTACTATTGTTCTCCTTAGTGACTGAATTTCCAGAGATCCTGAAACACGTATTTTTTTTTAATTTCTAAAAGAGGAACCAGACACCAATTTTCATAGTTTAATAGCGACATATTTTCATCCCCCTATTTCACCCCCTTTGGAGTGGAATTTCGAATAATCCGTTCTTATACGATGTTTACAGTGTAAGATTCACATCCGCTGCAAATTTCAAGTTTCTATCCTTGGCGGTTTGGGCTGGGCAGTGATGAGTCAGTCAGACACATACACACATATACACTATTTGATCAAAAGTATCCGGACATCCCCAAAAACGTACATTTTTCATATTAGGTGCATTGTGCTGCCACCTACTGCCAGGTACTCCGTATCAGCGACCTCAATAGCCATTAGACACCCTGAGACAGCAGAATGGGGGGCCCCACGGAACTCACTGACTTCGAACGTGGTCGGGTGATTGGGTGTCACTTGTGTCACACATCTGTACGTGAGATTTCCACATTCCTAAACATCCCTAGATCCAGTGTTTCCGATATGATAGTGAAGTGGAAATGTGAAGGGACACGTACAGCACAAAAGTGTACATGGTCGACCTCATCTCTTGACTGGCAGAGACTGCCGACAGTTGAAGAGGGTCATAATGTGTAACAGGCAGACATCTATCCAGACCATCACACAGGAATCCCAAACTGCATCAGGATCCACTGCAAGTAGTGTAGTGCCAGCAGTAAAATTCGGAGGTGACGATGTTATGGTGTGATCGTGTTTTTCATGGAGGGGGCTTGCACCCCCTGTTGTTTTGCGTGGTACTATTACAGCACAGGCCTACACTGATGTTTTAAACACCTTTGTACTTACCACTGTTGAAGAGCAATTCGAGGATGGCGATTGCATCTTTCAACACGATCGAGCACCTGTTCATAACGCACGGCCTGTGGCGGAGTGGTTACACGACAGTAACATCCCTGTAATGGATTGGCTGCACAGAGTCCTGACCTGAATCCTATAGGACACTCTTGGAATGTTTTGGAACGTCGACTTCGTGCCAGGCCTCACCGACTGACATCGATACCTCTCCTCAGCGCAGCACTTCGTGAATAATGGGCTGTTATTCCCCAAGAAACTTTCCAGCACCTGATTGAACGTATGCCTGCGAGAGTGGAAGCTGTCATCAAGGCTAAGGGTGGGCCAACACCATACTGAATTCCAGCATTACCGATGGAGGGCGCCACGAACTTGTAAATCATTTTCAGCCAGGTTTCCGGATACTTTTGATGACATGGTGTAGATAGACGGACGACGCTGTGTCTCCATTTGTGAGCTGGGCAATGCTGTTTGCATATGTTCTCCAGTATTTCAACATGCCCTAAGGGTCATTACAAGCTTAGACTTTGGTGCATTCTCACTTAACGACAAGAAGGGCTGCCAGCGCGGTAAGATGACCACCAAAGCGACGTACTCCTCAGCGACGTCACCAAAATTTCGACCGCTACCTTGAGACACCAAAACATTGAAGAGCTTCCTCTTAACGATAATCCACGGCCAACATCAGCTGATTTCCTATGCCTACAAATCATGGCTCGTAGGTACGCCAAGGAGAATGCACGTTTCCTTTTTAGAGTCAGCTGGGAAGGCTGTTACTCAGACAGTAACTAACCGCCGCCAGACGTGCAGTTTGGCGCCTAGGCTTCCATTACGAGCAGCGGTACCGTTTAGTACTACGGTGCGGATAGATTTTGAGTTGAAGAAAATCCAGAATTGAACGTGATCAGTGGTACCTTATCCTCTTCACCGTTGAGTGCAACACTTCTCTGTCGCCTGATGATGAATGTGTAATGAAGGCATCATCGTACATAACAGACAAGCAGGACTAAGGATTCAGCAGGGAGGTGAGTCTGTCGTGGTCTGGGGCAACATCATGTGTGGATGTTTCCTTTATAGCCTAATGGGGGTTGCTTACTAGGCAGCTTTCTTATAAATTATACTTACATGTTGTGAAACAAATCGACTGTCTTTGTACCGTCAGCTCCCCCATATTTACGGCTCCGACATACTTTAGATGCCTTCTGTCCAACCATGGGAAACCATTACTCAGGTTTTCTTAAGTCCTTTTACGCACTTTAAGAGCTAGCACAGATGACCAAGTAATAAAAAATGTGAACAGAAACATATTTTTCCAATGTTATACACGTAACACTTCTGCTACTCTCGTTGTATTTCTGCCACCTCACCTGTAAAGAGAGGAGTACCATTGTTCTTGTATTGTTTCTATGTCTACTGTACACTTCGGTGAAAACTTTTGACCTGCGCACAAGGTTTCGCTACACACGCTCATAATCATCTGGTAGTCCAACATCCACCGCTGCCATATCTCGTACCACCGCACCTGCCGCCGACATCCCTGAGGTCCCATGTTGTCTCCACCCACGAAGTATAATCTAAAAGATTCAGAACATCTGCAGTTTATGGAACTAAACTATAGAGGATGATTTTACAATGTTACAGAATGTCAAACGATGTACGGAATAAACTTAAAGGTACTGAAAAATTATGAAAACTTTTTCACGTAAAACGCCGGCCGTGGTGGCCGAGTGGTTCTAGGCACTTCAGTCCGGAGTCGCGCTGCTGCTACGGTCGTAGGTTCGAATCCTGCCTCGGGAATGGATGTGTGTGATGTCCTTAGGTTAGCTACGTTTAAGTAGTTCTAAGTCTAGGGGACTGATGACCTCAGATGTTAAGTCCCATAGTGCTTAGAGCCAATTTTTCACGTAAATCAATATTTATAGGGATATGGCTACTTTTCCGTAGCTCATATATGACAAGTCAGAAGAACATTAAAATAATTCATTCATACGTATTGAAATGGGCTTTCACGGTTTGTTAATACCACCCAAAGGTGAATGACGGAAGGTGTGGACCAAAGGGATTTGAGGCACTTCATTCACTGTTTATTTTTTTACAACACACTTCTTTATTAATAACATTGATAATACTTTTAAAAGAAAACAACACAACAGACCTTGTAAATCGCCTAACTGCATAAGTGAACTACTAAAAATAATCGTTAATATGTTTAGGAACCCAATAAACTTCAACTCACAAATAGCATTCAGTTGTTTACTAATTAATTAAATGTCTGTTCAAAGCAATTTCCCCACATAATCAATATTTCCTTGCTATTAAATGTCTGCATAAGTTAATGGCCATACATAGTAACCTCTGAACAACAATTCAATTGACTTAAAAAAAAAACACAACCACCTAAACATGTTTACAGAATTACGGGAAAGAAATGCATATACACCTTCTGTTTAGCAAATGAACCACTTTCGGCCTGAGCCACCAACAACATAAGTCGTTCTCATTACCCACATAGAGCCACTCCGAGGTACTGGAAGCAAAACATGTCTTCCACGCGTACACCGAAGGCACGGTTTCCCAGACTGCAAGCCGTAAGAAACCAGTCAACACGCTCCCGCCTCCAAGTACAGGAAGGCGTCGGTCTAGTAAACAACGCCCGCTACGGCGGGCGGGCGCGACTACGTAACTGCTTGCCACAGTGGGTCGGTTCCTCCCGCAGCCTCCGCGAAGACCGGTGGCGAAATTAATGAAATTAGCACCACCTGTGACACAAACGGCAAGCAACTCACCAACGTAATAAGGACATAAATTATTTGCATATACAACGTGTCCAAAACAGCTGTCTATCCACTACTTCCAGCACCTCAGAGGACACCACTTAACACAGTGAATTCAGAGTCATCTAAACATACCGCGCAATCTGCGCAAAACCACATAAACTTCCTGCATGAGCGCGCTACGCTTAAAATAAGGAGTATTAACTTAACACAATATACAACTTCTAAATCTCCGTGTGACTGACCTGGACTCGTGAAATGGATCCACCAACACATCATCATGACCAATAAACCGCCTCCGCTCTCCACTTGCGAGGCACAAATAGGATATGTCCTGCAACACACTGATTAAAATATCTAAAACAGTGTTCGTTACAAGATTAACACTAAATGTGACAGGGAAACATTAATCAGAAACAGACATCGGTTCGTTACAATAAACGCACAAATTATGTGGCTGAAAAACACAACCAAGTCAGTGGCACACAAGAAGGTCAGTAATAGTAAGGCCCTTTATCATTTTCCCATTAGAGGGGTGTAAAACAGTAACACTTAAGCAGAGAATTATGAATGCATCTGAGCAATTCAGTGACTGACAACAACTAAGTTTTTAAATGCAGAACACAAGTCCTCGCAGGATAAACGCGGCCTTACGCTATGGACTCCTAATAGTAAGGTCAAGCGTCCAAAGCACACTGGTCAATACATACACCACAACGGCAAGCACACTCGGTAATCGCCAGAACGATGGACACTGAGAACAAAATGCTGCTTATATCCAAACCAACTGTGCTCGCAATGGCATCACATCAGTCACAGAGCCATAGAGACGAGAATGTAGTCACTAGAAGCAAACGGTAAATCCATCATAAACAAGGAAGCAGCATGTTCCCGACAGCATCGGCGCCTCTACCCACCAAGTCCGCAGCAAACGCCCAAACACAATCAGGTAACGTGGCAAACTTTCCTCTTGCCACCACACACGGCGTCGGCAGACACGGCTTCACGCTCCGCGCACTACTGCCTATCTCCCTGTTTCTGCTCGCCCTCCAAAATCCAACTACTCGACTGTCACAGGTGCCTCGCCGACTTCCCCCACGAGGGGGCGCCACTTCTCTCTTTCCTCCGCGATACAGCGTTAATATTATACGCGGTACGTTCGATAGATCAAACCCGAGCCGCCACGGCTCACGTATAATGATTTCATTGTTGAGATTTCATGGAGTTGCTTCGTCCAAACGAAGCATGTTGGTCGCAAGTTCCGGTAACTGCATCGAGCAAAAGCCAGTCATAGGTTTGGAAAGTGTACTCTCCCAGGTTTGGCCAGCAGAGCTTCAATGTGATTGAGTGCAGCTTTGCTTGTACCTGTCTGCCACCTGCTGTAAACACCAACCAAGAAGTCTTCCAAGCGGCTGCTTGTTTTGTCGTCCGCTCATGGCTGCACGTTCAGGCCACAGGCGACTTCCATAGATTGCGCCTGTTAACAAAAAAGTCTTTGACGTGATTTATTGACTAAACCATAGGGAGGTATCGTCTGTAAATTATTTGTACTTTCTTGTGTCGTCGTTTCTGGACACGTCGTAAAAACAGCCTGTATACACCGAGGTGACAAAAGTCATTGAACACTACCTAATATCACGTCGGACCTCTTTTTTCCCGGCGTCCTGCAGCAACTCGACGTGGCATGGACTCAACAAGCCGTTGGAAGTCCCCTGCAGAAATATTGAGCCACGCTGCCGCTATAGCCGTCCATAATTGCGACAGGTTTGGCGGTGCAGGATTTTGTGCACGAAGTGACCTCTCGATTATGTCCCATGAATGTTCGATGGGATTCACGTTGGGCTATCTCGATGGCCAATCCATCTGCTCGAACTGTCCAGAATGTACACTCCTGGAAATGGAAAAAAGAACACATTGACACCGGTGTGTCAGACCCACCATACTTGCTCCGGACACTGCGAGAGGGCTGTACAAGCAATGATCACACGCACGGCACAGCGGACACACCAGGAACCGCGGTGTTGGCCGTCGAATGGCGCTAGCTGCGCAGCATTTGTGCACCGCCGCCGTCAGTGTCAGCCAGTTTGCCGTGGCATACGGAGCTCCATCGCAGTCTTTAACACTGGTAGCATGCCGCGACAGCGTGGACGTGAACCGTATGTGCAGTTGACGGACTTTGAGCGAGGGCGTATAGTGGGCATGCGGGAGGCCGGGTGGACGTACCGCCGAATTGCTCAACACGTGGGGCGTGAGGTCTCCACAGTACATCGATGTTGTCGCCAGTGGTCGGCGGAAGGTGCACGTGCCCGTCGACCTGGGACAGGACCGCAGCGACGCACGGATGCACACCAAGACCGTAGGATCCTACGCAGTGCCGTAGGGGACCGCACCGCCACTTCCCAGCAAATTAGGGACACTGTTGCTCCTGGGGTATCGGCGAGGACCATTCGCAACCGTCTCCATGAAGCTGGGCTACGGTCCCGCACACCGTTAGGCCGTCTTCCGCTCACGCCCCAACATCGTGCAGCCCGCCTCCAGTGGTGTCGCGACAGGCGTGAATGGAGGGACGAATGGAGACGTGTCGTCTTCAGCGATGAGAGTCGCTTCTGCCTTGGTGCCAATGATGGTCGTATGCGTGTTTGGCGCCGTGCAGGTGAGCGCCACAATCAGGACTGCATACGACCGAGGCACACAGGGCCAACACCCGGCATCATGGTGTGGGGAGCGATCTCCTACACTGGCCGTACACCACTGGTGATCGTCGAGGGGACACTGAATAGTGCACGGTACATCCAAACCGTCATCGAACCCATCGTTCTACCATTCCTAGACCGGCAAGGGAACTTGCTGTTCCAACAGGACAATGCACGTCCGCATGTATCCCGTGCCACCCAACGTGCTCTAGAAGCTGTAAGTCAACTACCCTGGCCAGCAAGATCTCCAGATCTGTCCCCCATTGAGCATGTTTGGGACTGGATGAAGCGTCGTCTCACGCGGTCTGCACGTCCAGCACGAACGCTGGTCCAACTGAGGCGCCAGGTGGAAATGGCATGGCAAGCCGTTCCACAGGACTACATCCAGCATCTCTACGATCGTCTCCATGGGAGAATAGCAGCCTGCATTGCTGCGAAAGGTGGATATACACTGTACTAGTGCCGACATTGTGCATGCTCTGTTGCCTGTGTCTATGTGCCTGTGGTTCTGTCAGTGTGATCATGTGATGTATCTGACCCCAGGAATGTGTCAATAAAGTTTCCCCTTCCTGGGACAATGAATTCACGGTGTTCTTATTTCAATTTCCAGGAGTGTACTTCAACCACTTGCGGACACTTGTGGCCTGGTGACGTGGCGCACAGTCATCCATAAAACTTCCATTTTTGTTCGAGAACATGAAGACCATGAACGGTTACAAATGATCTCCAAGTATCCGATCATAACCACTTCCAGTCAATGACCCAGTCCATTTCACGTAAGCACGCCTACACCATTATGGAGTCACCACCAGCTTGCACAGTGCCTTGTTGACAACTTGGGTCTATGGCTTTGCGGGGTACGCGCCACACTCGAACCCTATGATCAGATCTTACCAATTGAAAACAGGATACATCTGACAGACGATGGTTATCCAGTCGTCCAGCGGCCAGTCGATATGGTCGCGAGCCCAGGAGCGGTGCTGTAGGTGATATCGTGCTCTTAGCACAGGCACTCGCATCCGTCGTCTGCTGTCATAGCCCATTAAACACAAATTTCGCCGCACTGTTCTAACGGATAAACTCGACGTAAGTCCCACACTGATTTCTGCGGTAATTTCACACGGTGTTGCTTGTCTGTTAACACTGACAACTCCAGGCAAACACAGCTGCTCTCGGTCGTTAAGTGAGGGTCGTCAGCCACTGCGTTGTCTGTGGTGAGAGGTAATGCGTGAGATTTGGTATTCTAGGCACACTCTTGACTTTGTAGATCTCGGAATGTTGAATTCCTTAACGATTTCCGAAATGGAATGTCCCATGGGTCTAGCTCTAACTAGCATTCCGCGTTCAAAGTCTGTTAACTCTCGTCTTGCGGTCTCAATCAGATCATAAACCTTTTCATATGAATCAGCTGCGTCCCAATGACAGCTCTGCCAATGCACTGACCTTTTATACGCTGTGTACGCAATACTACCGCCCTCTATATATGTGCAAATTGTTAATCCATGACTTTTGTCACCTGAGTATGTATTCTCCAGAGAAGGAGTATACAGATGGATGCAACGATGAGATCCTGGACTTCATGTGGTTCAAAAATACCCTGCAATCCTTATAGGACACGCTTTGCTTGGTCAGCCTATGCTGGCTATTTCAAATCCGACAGAGTCAGGCAGGCCACCTGTACACATGGAACTCTGCAGCCTACAGACGGCGACACGTACGCAGCCACGCCCATGGCGTCACGTAACGTGGTCAGATCCCGTGGTCAGCGCCTCAGCTTTTAAGTCACTAACAAACAGCCTCTCTGTCCGTAAACCTTGCGTATATACAGAACTGGGTCAATAACCTCATTTCCTGGCTAGACCTGCATGGTTTGGTGCACAGGATTGATCTGATTTTTCCTTGTGACAGTCACGTACTGTATCCCTGGACTTGACTTACAACGGCTAGGCTATTCTAAGTTTTCACCTTACTTTTTATACGTGTCTGCTCCATTTTGGGTGTAAACAGTGGTGTAATAAACTCCTTTTTTAAACAGACCTGTAACAAATAAGCATCATTAGGCAGCAAGAGAAGTCCCCTCTGAGTGCCGTCTACATCTACATCTACATCCATACTCCGCAAGCCACCTGACGGTGTGTGGCGGAGGGTACCTTGAGTACCTCTATCGGTTCTCCCTTCTATTCCAGTCTCGTATTGTTCGTGGAAAGAACGATTGTCTGTGTGCCTCTGTGTGGGCTCTAATCTCTCTGATTTTATGCTCATGGTCTCTTCGCGAGATATACGTAGGAGGAAGCAATATATTGCTTGACTCTTCGGTGAAGGTATGTTCTCGAAACTTCAACAAAAGCCCTTACCGAGCTACTGAGCATCTCTCTTGCAGAATCTTCCACTGGAGTTTATCTATCATCTCCGTAACGCTTTCGCGATTACTAAATGATCCTGTAACGAAGCGCGCTGCTCTCCGTTGGATCCTCTCTATCTCTTCTATCAACCCTATCTGATACGGATCCCACACCGGTGAGCAGTATTCAAACAGTGGGCGAACAAGTGTACTGTAACCTACTTCCTTTGTTTTCCGATTGCATTTCCTTAGGATTCTTCCAATGCTTCTCAGTCTGGCATCTGCTTTACCGACCATTAATTTTATATGGTCATTCCATTTTAAATCACTCTTAGCGCCTACTCTCAGATAATTTATGGAATTAACTGCTTCCAGTTGCTGACCTGCTATATTGTAGCTAAATGATAAAGGATCTTTCTTTCTATGTATTCGCAGCACATTAAACTTGTCTATATTGAGATTCAGTTGTCATTCCTTGCACCATGCGTCAATTCGTTACAGATCCTCCTACATTTCAGTGCAATTTTCCATTGTTACAACCTCTCGATATACTACAGCATCATCCCCAAAAAGCCTCGGTGAACTTCCGATGTTATCCACAAGGTCATTTGTATATATTGTGAATAGCAACGGTCCTACGACACTCCCCTGCGGCACACCTGAAATCACTCTTACTTCGGAAGACTTCTCTCCATTGAGAATGACATGCTGCGTTCTGTTATCTAGGAACTCTTCAATCCAATCAGACAGTTGGTCTGATAGTCCATATGCTCTTACTTTGTTCATTAAACGACTGTGGGGAACTGTATCGAACGCCTTGCGGAAGTCAAGAAACACGGCACCTACCTGGGAACCCGTGTCTATGGCCCTCTGAGCCTCGTGGACGAATAGCGCGAGCTGGGTTTCACACGATCGTCTTTTTCGAAACCCATGCTGATTCCTACAGAGTAGATTTTTAGTCTCCAGAAAAGTC
Organism: Schistocerca cancellata; assembly: GCF_023864275.1. NCBI lineage: Eukaryota > Metazoa > Arthropoda > Insecta > Orthoptera > Acrididae > Schistocerca > Schistocerca cancellata. Next base: position 152,648,280 of record NC_064630.1, read on the forward strand.
ATTGTACTCGAACATAATACGTGTTCCAAAATTCTACAAATGATCGACGTTAGAGATATAGGTCTATAGTTCTGCACATCTGTTCGACGTCCCTTCTTGAAAACGGGGATGGCCTGTGCCCTTTTCCAATCTTTTGGAACGATACGCTCTTCTAGAGACCTACGGTACACCGCTGCAAGAAGGGGGGCAAGTTCCTTTGCGTACTCTGTGTAAAATCGAACTGGTATCCCAACAGGTCCAGCGGCCTTTCCTCTTTTGAGCGATCTTAATTGTTTTTATATCCCTCTGTCATCTATTTCGATACCTACCATTTTGTCATCTGTGCGACAATCTGGAGAAGGAACTACAGTGCAGTCTTCCTCTGTGAAACAGCTTTGGAAAAAGACATTTAGTATTTCGGCCTTTAGTCTGTCATCCCCTGTTTCATTACCATTTTGGTCACAGAGTGTCTGGACATTTTGTTTTGATCCACCTACCGCTTTGACATAAGACCAAAATTTCTTCCCATCCACAGCGTTGGCCCCACCTGTGCAGTGTTCCCATTTTTGCTCTGCAGAGATCCCACAAATGTCTCCGTACACCGGTACTAGCCAGCCAGTGTCCTATACGCCGTTGTGCTGTGGGGGGAGGGGGGTTTCTTTTGTACTCATAGATCGAGAAGACACGCCAACATTTATTGCAGTATGCACACAGCTTATCATTCCTCTTCCCTCGAGTGCTTCGAATGGCCTCAAATCTGGTGTGCAGAATTTGACAGTAGCCTTCTCTTAATTCCTTCTTCCATTTCAGGTGGTATGGGAAACATGTAGGTCGGGTAGTTACTGCACAAACTTCAAGACCTATTTTTCCTTTACGCAGAGGTATATTCCTTAAGGATGCTATTATATAACACTTACTTTTTTGCAACTGCTGCTGTTTCTCTTGCTCATTGCTTTGCTACGTGATTTACAGCGTATGAAGCACTGGTGGAATATGCAGTATCCCAAGATAAAACCCTAAACTCATTATATTCATTCTGTATCTAGAACTGCAGCAGTACTTTAAATTGGCAGTTTATGTGGGTACGATATGCAGCCAGTCGCTTTTAGAACTCGATAAGATTTATTGCACCACTAACTAGTGTTCTAACCACAGCAGGCTCGTAATCAGATAGCAGTGTTACGGGAACATGCACTGTCCACTGCTGCCAAGGCGACGACGACAGCCCCCTCTTTATGGCCCTGGGCATCGCTTTACGATGCTGCCCGAAAATTTATTTTCAGTTCAGTGATGCAGTTTCCATCACGGTATTTCTATCGGTGTCGTAAGAACACCGACGACACAATTCTTAGATTTCATTGGTCGTAAAATAACAGTGGCTGAAGAACCTTCAACATCGCAGCGCGTCTGCAATCGTTGGTTAATATATTAAAAAAACTAAAAACCCGCCTCGATTGCGAAAAAAGCACGTAGTGTTAAGTGTTAACCCAGGTTTCGGCGTAGATGACTACACCTTCTTCAGAACAACAATAAAACCCACAAGTGCCTAAGAAGACCTTTGTCAATGATTAAAAGAACACCATAGCTATACGTTTATAAACGAAAAAAAAGGAAAACACAAACAGTACATACATACAAAGTCAAACCCACTACTTAACTTAATGGTATACGCTCCACCTCACACCGGCCTATGTTCGGTGGGCCACGACTGCAGTTTATGGCGGATCATGGCCCATCGAACATACGCCGGTGTGAGATGGAGCGTACACCATTAAGTTAAGTAGTTGGATTGGATTGTTTGGGGGAAGAGACCAAACTGCGAGGTCATCGGTCTCATCGGTTTAGGGAAGGACGGGGCGGGATGTCGGCCGTGCCCTTTCAAAGGAACCATCCCGGCATTTGCCTGGAGCGATTTAGGGAAATCACGGAAAACCTAAATCAGGATGGCCGGACGCGGGATTGAACCGTCGTCCTCCCGAATGCGAGTCCAGTGTGCTAACCACTGCGCCACCTCGCTCGGTGTGTTAAGTAGTGGTTTTCACTTTGTACATATGTACTGTTTGTGTTTTCCTTTTTTTCGTTTATAAATGTATAGCTATGGTGCTCTTTTAATAATTGACAAAGGTCTTCTTAGGCACTTGTGGGTTTTATTGTTGTTCTGAAGAAGGTGTAGTTATCTTCGCCGAAACCTGGGTTAACACTTAACGCTACGTGTTTTTTTCGCAATCGAGGCGGGTTTCAGTTTTTTTATAAACACTGGCTGATGTTAGGAAAGAGGGTGGGGACATAAGGAAGACTACTGATGTGTTGCAGGGCTGTTAGCACCCAGCCGGCCGGAGTGGCCGAGAGGTTCTAGGCGCTACAGTGTGGAACCGCGCGGTCGCAGGTTCGAATACTGCCTCGGGCATGGCTGTGATGTCATTAGGTTAGTTAGGTTCAAGTAGTTCTAAGTTCTAGGGGACTGATGACCTCAGAAGTTAAGTCTCATAGTGATCAGAGCCATTTGAACCATTTTTTTGTTAGCACCCACGTAGAAGACCACGAACGCTATGTTGGATTGGGGCAGCACAATAGAACGGGATTACCAGAGCACTGCTGCGATTGTGGGTAGCCTATTAATTTTCAGAGACGATGAGTAGACAGGTTCTGTACGCGCTAGATAGTAGTGGTTGTGCACCTGAAAATTAAGAGAGGCAATTGAAATCGTTAGGCAGCACTACATAGCGGCATTACAAGAAAAATGCCATGATTGTGGGCAGTCTATTAATTTTCAGAGAGGATGTGAAGAGAGGACCTGTACTTGTTGGTTAGAAGTGGTTCCGGACAGGCAAAGTAAGAGAGGCAATTGAAATCGTTAGGCAGCACTACATAGCGGCATTAGCAGAGAAATGCCACGCTTGTGGGCAGCCTATTAATTTCCAGAGAGGATGAGAAAAAAGTACCTGTACTTGCTAGTAAGCAGTGGTTGTGCACGGGAAAGTTAAGATAGGCAATTGAAATCGTTAGGCAGCACAACATAGTGGCAATACCACAGAAATGCCACGATTGTGGGTAGCCTATTAATTTTCAGAGAGGATGAGTACAGATACCTGCACTTACTAGTTGGCTGTGGTTATGCATGTACAAATTAATTAGGCAATTGAAATCGTTAGGTAGGACAACAGAGTGGCATTACCGGGGCACTGCCACGATTGTTGGCGGCCTATTAATTTTCATAGAGGATGAGTACAGAGTACCTGTACTTGCTAGTTAGCAGTAGTTGGGCACGTGTAAATTAGGAGAGGCAATTGAAATCGTTAGGTAGCACATCATAGTGGCATTACCAGAGTAGCCGCGCGGGATTAGCCGCGCGGTCTGGTGCGCTGCAGCCATGGACTGTGCAGCTGATCCCGGAGAAGGTTCGAGTCCTCCCTCGGGCATGGGTGTGTGTGTTTGTCCTTAGGATACTTTTGGTTAAGTAGTGTGTAAGCTTAGGGACTGATGGCCTTAGCAGTTAAGTCCCATAAGGTTTCACACACATTTGAACATTTGAACATTACCAGAGCACTGCCACGATTGTGGACAGCGTATTAGTTTTCAGGAAGGAGGAGTGGAAGGGAAGGGTAACTGCATGATGGCACTGGTTGCGCTCGTGCTAATTAAGAGAGACAACAGAAATCTTTAAGCAGCTTAACAACATCGACAGAGAGGCTCCTACAGCTGCCGACATCCTGGTTGCCGGTCTTCCAAAATGACAGGCCGTATGTGATCGCAGGGCAGTCGCGTCACCAGACGCTGCTGTGACAGGCCAAACAAGCAGCATAGGTGGAACGAGCGTCGTTCCTCCTCTACTAACAGCAGGAAAATGCGGTCTACACAAGCTTATCGCCAATTCGTCTCGGGCAATCAATAGCAACAGCCCGCGTGTGCCACCTCCATGCTGTCTCTGGCAAGGCCAATCGATGACATTTTATAGCCAATAAAGTACAAGAACTGCGACGCTGGCCGTCTTGGGACATCGTTAGGAATGCAGTGGACTGAAGTAGCTACATCCCAGCTAGTTAGTCACTGCCCCGAGGAATGCAAATACAACTGGCCGGAACGAAACTTATTTTAATACACTACTGGCCATTAAAATTGCTACACCACGAAGATGACGTGC